>NW_026607526.1:1925937-2567917 GCF_021117445.2 Syzygium oleosum
CCCAATGTTATGTTCCTAATTGAGGCAAAAAATAGAAAGGAAGTAGTGGAAAGAGTCCAGAAGCAACTAAATTTTCAGAAATCCACAATAGTGGATCCGGTAGAAAGAGCGGGAGGGCTAGTGGTGATGTGGTGTGAAGAAATCCAATTGGAGATCTTGGAGTGCTCGACTGATTTTATAGATGTATCTTGTCGAGAGCCAATGAGTGGACAACACATGAGGATTGGCTTTGTGAATGCTTCAACAAATTATCAGGAAAGACTTACTTTATGGCAAAGGATGCAGAGAATTCATACTGAAAACGTCTATCCGTGGGTTTGTATGGGAGATTTCAATGAGATCCTCTACCACTGGGAGAAGATAGGGAAGAGAGAAGCGGACTACTACCAGCTAGCGGCATTTCGAAGGATGATGACAGACTGTGAGCTCATGGATGTGGAGAGTAAGGGTTGTGCTTTTACCTGGACAAATAATAGAGAAAGGGAAGAACTAATCCGAAAGCGACTAGATAGAGTTGTGTGCAATATGAACTGGCATGTCATGTTTGCGGAGGCGGAAGCTATTGCACTACCGACTATTGGCTCGGACCATAGCCCTATCTTGCTGTCGATATGCCCCCAAAGAAGAAAACAGAAAAAATTGTTCAGGTTTGAGGCTTTCTGGCTTGAAGATCCGGAATGTGATGAAATTGTTAAAAAAGCCTGGAGAGGCCACAAAATGAGCAACCAAAACATGGCAAGCAAATCAGATGCAGTGAAGAGGGCATTAACTAAATGGTGTAGGAGGAAGTTTTCGAATGCACATCTTCATATTACCAACCTCATGGGTAGGCTCACTATGCTTACTAATAAACCAGAAGGGGAAGCCAAAAGAGAGGATATTCAGGAGACAAAAGAGAAAATTGAGATGATATGGAGACAAGAGGAAATGTACTGGAGCATGAGATCAAGAATTAAATGGCTGAAATGGGGCGATAAGAATACGAGATATTTTCATGCTACCACAATCCAGAGAAGGCAGAGAAATAGAATCACTACCTTAAAGGCTGGGGAGGACAAATGGACCCGAGACTATCGAAAATTAAAAGAACATATACAGGCCTTTTATCTATCGTTGTTTTCCACAGAAGGGCCTATAAATATACAACCAGTGTTGAATCAGTGTCCGAACCTAGCTAAGGAAGGAATGAATGAGGCTATAATGGCTATGGTTACAATGGAAGAGATTAAAGCAACGGTGTTTCAAATGGGGGCCACAAAAGCACCGGGACTGGATGGGCTAAATGGACAATTCTTCCAAAAACATTGGAAGCATGTGAATCAAGATGTGTACGGAATGGTGGAAAGTTTCTTTAATACTGGTCTTCTTGACGGGACACTAAATCGCACACACATAGTAGTGATCCCTAAAGTTATGAACCCGGAGAGCATCAACCAATACAGGTCGATCAGCTTGTGCAATTTCAGCTATAAGATTATTTCTAAAGTTATGGCTAATAGGCTTAAATAGTGGCTTCCCGACCTTATTTTCCCTGAGCAAAGTGCATTTGTCAATGGCCGGCAAATACAAGATAACATCTTAATTGTACAAGAAGTCTTACATCAGCAGAGAGTGCGGAAAAGGGTAAAGAAGTTCCAAGCAGTCCTGAAGTTAGATATGCAAAAGGCCTACGATAGGGTGGATTGGGACTTCCTCTGTTCCAGTATGATTCAGATGGGATTTTGTGAGAGGTGGGTGAATCTTGTTAGACAGTGCATATCCATAGTCTCCTACAGAGTTAGAGTAAACGGGGAGACTCTCCCACATTTCAATCCTACTCGGGGCATTCGACATGGTGATCCTCTTTCCCCTTACTTATTCATCATTATGGCTAACGCTCTGTCATCGTTAATGCACAAAGTAGTGGAGGACGGTACAATTAAAGGAATCAAACTCAATAGGTGGTGCCTGACCTTATCGCACCTACTTTTTGCAGACGACGCTATCTTTTTCCTTGACGGGTCAACTCAAGAATGTCAAAATGTGGCAAATATCCTGAATCAATATTGCCAGGCTTTGGGACAAGTGGTTAACCTGAATAAATCAGGAATCTTCTTTAGCAAAGGATGTCCACAGCAGATGAAAAATAGACTAGCCGAGGAGCTTAGATTGCCGGTAATTGAAAAAAATGGGGAAATACTTGGGCATTGCATCGGACTGGGGCCAATCAAAGAAAGAAATGTTTGCATGAGTGCTTGCAAGGGTGCATTCCAAGCTAGAAGGATGGAAAGAAAGGCTAATGTCGAAAGCTGGCAAAGAAATCCTCATTAAAACAGTAGTCCAGGCGCTCCCTCAATATGTGATGTCAATTTTTAAAATCCCGATCTCCGTTTGCAAGGCCATAGAGAGAAGAATTGCTGCATTTTGGTGGAAGCAGAAAGCTGACAAAGAAGGGATTCACTGGAAAAGTTGGGAAACTTTGAAGAAAAGAAAAGACTTGGGAGGACTGGGGTTCAGGGACCTTATCACTTTGAACAAAACCATTTTGGGGAAACAAGCCTGGAGACTGGTGCATGAACTTGAAGCTTTATGGAGCCAAGTTTTGAAAGGCCTCTATTACCCACAAGGACAGTTTTGGCATGCAAAAAAATGCCACCGACCATCGTGGGGTTGGCAAAGTCTGATTGTGGGAAGAGAAGCTATAGAAAAGGAAGCCAGATGGAGAGTTGAGGATGGTAGAAAAATTAAAACTAGAGAGGATGTATGGCTCCCTATAGGGAAGATTGGAGGTCTAGTAAGACAGAATGAACCACAACAGGTGGCTGACCTTATCAACCAGGAAACCCACGATTGGAAAGAACAAGAATTGAAAGAAATCTTTCAAGAGGAAGTGATGAATTAGATATTGCTAATCCCTATCAGCACATCTCCAGTAGAGGATAAATTGATATGGGCAGGCACCAAATTAGGAGATTATACGGTCAAAGGGGCTACAACCGCATCCGAATGACAGATAGCATGCAAAATAATAACAATCAGGCCTCATCATCATACCAGCCACCTAGAAACCTATGGACTTCAATTTGGTAGTTACCAGTTTACCCAAAGATACGTTTCTTCCTATGGAGCTTATGTCAAAATGCTCTCCCAACTCGAGAAAACCTCTATAAACGCAAGTGCGTACCTGACCCTCTTTGTCCCATCTATCGCAACCATCCTGAGACCACATAGCACCTATTCCTGCTATTTAAGTGGACAACCCAAGTCTGGTCAGATTACAGAATATGCATCAACATATAGCCTGCCCAAATTACCCGTACCGAAGCATGGCTAGCAACGTACCTCGCAATCGGTCTCGAACAAGTGGAACGTCCTCCCCACCAAAGATGCATAGCGGACTGCTATGGCGGATCCGGGAAAGGGCGAAACGCCCGATTTTTCGCAAGCGGAAGTCGAACCCGTGGCTGGTGGTAGAGGAAGCCATTAATACCGGGAATAGCTACACAAAGTTCGCCATCATCAAAGAGAAAACACGAGGGCAGAAGTTGAAGGAAGCCCCCAAATTTTGGAAGCGGTCGGAGAAGGGGAGCCATAAATGGAACGTAGACGCGGCTTGGAGCATCGTTTCGGGGAACGGATCTGTTGCGGGACTATGTCGAGATCACGAAGGGAGGATAATCGACGGGTTCGCCAAGGGTATCTAGGCACCGGACTCCTCCGCAGCCGAAACCCTAGCCGTTTGAGAGTGCCTGCAACATGAGCTCAAGAAGGCGAAGCACAGAGACGTCCACGAACTAAAGGAGGGGAAGTACAAAGAAGTCCACGAACTTGGAAGTACACAGTGAAGTTCAACTCTGACTGTTCCACGTATATTAAGTGGATAATGGGTCTTGAAATTAGCCCATGGTCAATCCAATTGGTCGTCCAAGACTGCCAAAGCTTATTAGTCCAATTACCGCAAAGATCAATCTCTTTTTGTGGCTGAGAAACGAATCAAGCTGCCGATTGCCTAGCCCGGGCCCATCAAAAAGGCCTTCTCAAACCGAACTGGCTCTTGCACCCCCCTTCTTTCCTTTTATCAATACTTTATTTGGATATCATGATCTCTTGTAACGAACTATCTTCTAAGTAAATGAAATTACAAGAGCTTTATGACCAAAAAAAAAAAAAAAAGACATCAACCACTGTCTTTAAGATGATTAAATACGATTTGTCAAATGGTATTTACCAACAAATTTAGCCCTTGAAGAAAAATTAGATGTGGATTGACAAAAAAGTGGAAGGAAAAAGAACTTCCATCATAACTCTCTTTCCATCAACTCAATTCAAAGAGAAAAATGGAAGGAAAGAAACTTCCAATTAAGTGACTATTAATGGATGAATTACTAAATTACGAAAATCAAATTATACATGTTAAGTTCATTTATGGTATTTTGAACAAAATTTCTCAAATGACTGGAGCATTTTGGTCTGGTGGTTACTATTACTGGATAAAGTTACTCTAGATTGTAGAAAATTCCAATCCGCTGTTCAAATCCGTGGAAGGACAAGGGTCTGGTCACCCTTGCTTGACCAACTTTCGGAGTATTGGCCAAATGCTTTATTAGAAAGAGAAGTAATTAGTCTAGCATTTTGTCTGGAGTAAAGAGGCAAAATCTAATTCAAGATTAGATCGAGAAGTAATTAGTCTAGCGTTATGTCTGGGCCGGCTTTCTTTTCTGTTATCCTCATACTGCTTCTTGGATTAAAGAAATATAAAGTTTAGTCAAGGTCTTATTATTTACTTTCCATGATGGACATCCCGTCAATAAAGGTAAAGCATTTCCCAGCATTTGTCGTAGGTGGCCAAGACGACTTAGGAGAAAGCTGGGTCAAGCTATAATGGCCATCCCTATCCAAGGAGCAAAGCATTTCACAGCTTTTTATCGCAAGTGATCGCGAGTGACCAAAATGACTTTGCTCAAAATTGTCCAGGAGTCCCTACATGTTGAAGCAGGCATTCAAACATTCAACAAAATATAGGTTTGTTGAACAAAATAAAACAGGATATAATGAATTCAACTGATAAGCTCAACAAAGATTTACAGGTTCGTGTATCTTATGTTATTGATTTGTCCGTTCTATTTCGATATACTTGGTTGAAAAATCAATAAAGTCATACAACATCTTTAATCAGTAATTTTTATAGATGAAGTGATTTTTCTTATTAGTAATGGGTTGCCGAACAACGTCGGCAAACTCCCAAAATAACCTTTCAAGTAGTAATCATGTGGAAGGTTGATTTTACTTTGAACCGTTATTAAATGGAAATCACCAGAGAGAATCCGCTTGTGTTTTGCAGACTCCCACAATTGTCTCCTTGAGGCAGAGAGGTGACCTTACTTGAGATCTATTTTGAACATCCAAGGAAATGCCTATATAAAATGCTCAAGTCTTTAGGGAGAAAATCATCAAATAGTGTAGCTCATAAGGAAATTAATCGTCATAGGAAAAAAAATTTCACGATGGCCTGGAATTTCATGTTCTTTAATAATCTCACGGTCAACGTTAACCTAATACTTATTTAAAGATTAATGATTCTTTTATATATTTGACTACTAAAAGTCATGATGCAATCTACATCCAGTAATTGCATTAGAATGACAGTTGCAATTGAGAAGGTGACAAATGATCAGGCTTAATGACATACATTAATTTCAAAAATTCGCATTTTCATAGTAACAACAACAAACAAACGACAATAATAACAACAACAATGATAATAGTAACAATGGAAAATTTAGTGACAAAAACTAATAGCAAATCCGCCCACATCATACAATGCACAAATTAAGACATTTTTTCCTGCGGATACATAAGATAAGATGAAAGATATCAAATATTGCAAACTTTTTAAAGTCAAATAAGAGAATTTATCGTATAACACATACATATATACTGCAAACTTTTTAACGAATATACGAATATGTTTTGTAATGGTCAATATTAAAATAATTCACTTCTTTTATTTTTTATTAGTGAACATATATAATTAAGTAATTATGTACTATTCAACATATATTATTAAATTAGCAATGACCTCTTTATATATTACATGAAGGGAAAATTGTCCAAAAAGTCCTAAACCTATTACATTTTTGCCAATTCAGTTCTAAACCTTTTGTATTTGTGCCAATTCAGTCCATCAGGTTAATTTTGGCCCGCTGGAGCTGACATGGATGCCGGACGGCACCGACCGTCCGGCCAACGCTGACGTGGCAATTTTCAAAATATTTTAATATTTTTTTCGAATTATTTTTTTTTTTTGCCTTCTTTCCTCTGGCCAATCCGGTGATCGGCCAGAGGTGAGGGCCGATGAAGCTCGCCCCCACTGGCTACTGGCGAGGGCGAGCCTCGCCCAACCAAGACGAGGCCAACCTCGCCGTCACTAGGCGAGCCTCTGGCCGGTTCGGTAATTAGCCAAAAAGAAGAAGGCCAGAAGAAAAAGAAAATGAAAAAAATGAAAAAAATTAATAAAAAAGTTCGAAAAAAATATTAAAATATTTAAAAAATTGACACGTCAGCTCTAGCCCACCAAAATTGGTTAGATGGACTGATTTTGCACAAATACAAAATGTTTAGGTCTGAATTGACAAAATTGAAAGGTTTCTAACTGAATTGGCAAAATACAATAGATTAATAACTATTTGGACAATTTTCGCATTACATGAATCTATTTTAAAATATTTTTCTAGGAACACGTGTAGTAGATTTCCAAGCAACTTTTGGACATGGACCTAGAGAATATAATTCAATGCATTTTGACCGGTAATCGGGTGAATCTAACATTGAATCCACACAATGTAACAAATCACCTCCATTGAGCACATGTGATTCGGGGCCACATAATAAGTAGAATAGATTTCCATATGCTTCTAGCATTCAAAATTGTCATTGAACATTCAATTTCCATGAAGACCGGTTTTATTTCCCAGTGATTGAATTGGCGATGGTGCCTACCTTCTTCTCTATCAATATGCATGTCCTTAATTCTCAACAGAATTGAAATGGTTTGCTTGCTTTTCCTTGGAAAATTTCTGGGTCACGGCAAGCTTCAATGACCACGGGGGAGGATAAGATGTGTTCCATCTTTGAGTCAAAGAGGTCCCCAGCAAAATTGATCAACTCATGGGCCACAGGCAAGTATTTCATATATATAATACATACAAAAATTGAATATGGATCGTCAAATCTCGTGGGATTCACTAGCTTCAATGGTTGATATTCATTCAATACATATACTATACTCATATAATAGTTTCTCATAGTCCTTCATGGGCATGTGGACTTGGGTGGTGCCGAATATTGGAGGGAAGTGGAAGCTGATAACGTTGCTTGGAAGGAGAGACTGGAGAGGAACGCTCTGCTCAAGATTAAATCCGCCTTAAACAACCCGAATGGGTTTTCTTCTATCGTGGCGCGACAATTACAAAGATTTTTATTTAATACTAGCAAGGTATTCATACATTGCACAAGATTAAGACTATATGTTCCATATTATTCTAAATATTGATAGTCAATCGATTTTACAGTGATAGTTAAAGTTAATTATAAGATATATTGAATGTTCATCGGTATTGGCTTGGCCGGTTTATCAAATCGATTGAAATTGTCCTTTTTTTTTCCTTCAATAAGTCTAAACAAATACTCATTTGTTTCATATTTATTGACAAAACAATACCTTCACATAAAAATTAACAACATCAAGTTTTAGTTATTTATCTTATCCTTTCTTACGAAGCGATACATGGAAACATATTTTTCTTTTATAATTTTGGTGAAGTCACTGGTAAAGTTTTGTTGTTGATATGCAAATGGTCATTCTTTATCATTTTATAATATTCGCTTTATCATTTTCATCTTTCTCTTTTGGAAAAGTTCTGAGCCAAGTCAATGGCGCTAATCACGCCCATGATTGTGTCGTGGAGTTGGACTAACCGCGATAATCACTCGAAAGGGAAGGACTGCATATATAAATGAAGTACATGAGCCTCATATAGACATTTATATGCTAGTACTAGCTATGAAAGTTACCATATGGTCCGTGTCCTCCATGAATGAACTTTATAGATCAAGCATATCGGCACATTTGGACATATCCATTGATTTACTTTATTTGACCCATATAATCTATCTCATCTTATAATTTATCAGAGTGTCCTCTGCAGATAATCTCAACTAATCAAATATAGATAAAAGGTAAAATATATGAGTCGATATAAGTTTTTGCACTAACTGTTGAAATAACTCTCCTAGTTTTGTTATGAATTACGTATAAATTCTATATACAAAGAGCAAAATATACGTGCATGCATATTGTAATTCTTTTTTTAAAAAATCTCAATTTACCAGTACGTGATGGATTGGTCAACACGGCAAAATATTTAAGTAGAAGACAACATTTACACATATCCCATCTGATATCTCGTGGGGAGAAGCTCGATCATTTTTGGGATCCTTTTTGTGTACGCGTAAATGAGAGAGAGTAAGTTGAGAGAAGAGAGGAGGGGTTGATAGTGAGTTAACATGGAGATTAATCACTGTCTCTAAGATGATTAAATACAATTTGACAAATGGTATTTACCAATAAATTTAGCCCTTGAAGGAAATTAGACGTGGATTTACCAAAAGTGGAAGGAAATATAACTTCCACCATATTTTTCTTTCCATCAACTCACTTTAACCCTGAAAGGAAATTCGACGTGAATTTGCGAAAAAAAATGGAAGGAAAGAAATTTCTAATTCAATGACTATTAATGGATGAATTACTAAATTATGAATATCCAATTATATTTATTATAAATTTATTTTAAGGAGTTTTGGATGTATTCTCTGAAATTATTGGAGAATTTTATATCTGGTGGTGGTTAATATTACCGGATAAAGTTAATCCATACTTTAGAAAATTCCAATTTGTTTTTCAAATCAGTGTTAAGACAACGGTCCTAGCATTGACCAATTTTCGGAGTATTGGCCAAGTGCTTTATGAGAAAAAGAAGTAATTAGTCTAGCGTTTTGTCGGGGTAAAGAGAAATCGAGTTACTGTGCCGGCTTTCTTTTCCATCGTCCTTATATTGCTTTTGCATTAAAGAAATATAAATTTAGTCATGGTCTTGCCAATTACTTTGTAGAATGGACATCCCTATCAGAAAGGTAAAGCATTTCCAGCTTTTATCGTAGGTGGCCAAGACGATTTGGGAGAAATCTGAGTCAAAGCTATAATGAACATCCCTATCCAAAAAGTAAAGCATTTCACAACTTTTATTGTAAGTGACCAAAATGACTTGCTCAAATTATACAAGAGTCCCTACATGATGAAGCAGGCGTTCAAACATTCAACAAAATATAGGTTTGGTGAAAAAAATTAGAACATGATATAATGAATCCAACAGGTATGTTCAACTTATGGATTTACAGGTTCTGGGTATCCTATGTGATTGATTTTTCCGTTCTATTTCGACGTATTTGATTGAAAATTTGATGAAGTTATACAACATCTTTGGTTGGTAATTTTTATAAATCAAGCGATTATGCTAACAAGTAATGGGTTGTCGAGCAAAGTTGACAAACTCCCAAAATAACTATTCAAGTAGTAATCATTTGGAAGGTTGATTTTACTTACGAATCACTGTTAAACCGAAATCACCGCGAAGAGTCCGATTGTATTTTGCAGACTCCACCAATTATTTCCTTGAGCCATAGAGGTGACACTAATCGAGACCCCATTTGAACATCCAGAGCAATGCCCATACAAAATGATCAAGTCCTTAAGGAGAAAGCCATCATATCGTGCAACCCAATGGTTTCGCTTCTGTCTTGGCACGACGGTTAAAATTTTTTATCTAATACTAGTAAAGTGTCCGGGTGTTTAAGACTATGTTTTTTATAAACTATTAATCAATTTTGCATGCATCGACATTTCAAGTAATTATAAGTTATACTGAATATAGGTCTGTATTGTCTCGATCACTTTATCAAATTGATCAAAATTACCTTATTTTTCCTTCAATGAGTCCAAACAAATAACGATTTATTCGATATTTCTTGGCAAAACAACACTTGCACCAAAAACTAACGATACCAAACCTTAGTTATTTCTCTCTTTTTGCGAAGTAATTCCTGGTCACGTTTTTTCGGTTGATTTGCTAATAATAATTTTTTATCATTTTATAATCTCGATCTTTCTCTTTTGGAAAAGTTGTGGGTCAATTTGACGACGATAATCACGTCTTTCGCGGAATTGGCCCCCGGCAGACTTCACTTTGCCCATGGTTGTTTTGTGGAGTTGGCACAATCGTGGTAATCATGGAAACGTATTACCCACATATCATGAGCAAGTATTTTGTGAACGCAATACATATGTTAAATTGTATCTGGGCCATCCGATCTCATGGAATGCATTATCTTTAGCAGTCCAGATTCAATATACACACACACACACACACACACACACACACACACACACACACACACACAAAACTCATATAATAGTGTCTCATAATCCACAAAATATTATAAAAAAAAAGTGGACTTGGGAGGTGTCCATAGTGGGGGGAAGTGGAAACTGACGGGGTGCTTGGAAGAAAGACGCCTCGCTCAAGATTAAATCCACCTTATGTCGTGACACGATGTTTAAAAAGATTTTCATCAAATACTAACAAGTATTCGAGCGTTGCCCAAATTTAAGACTATATTCTTTTATATTAGTCTATACAATGATAATTAATTCATTTTGGGTTTATTGATGCTATAATTAATTATGAGATTTACCGAACGTTGATCTGCATTGTCTTGATCGCTTTATCAAACTCATGGAAATTGTCTTTTTTTTTTCCCTTCAATAAGTCCAAGTAAGTACCCATTTATTCGATAGTTCTTAGAAAAATAACACTTGCTGAAAATTAACAACATCATCTATCTCGGCTTTTTTTTTCTTTTTGTGACGCGATATTAGGGCACATGTTTTTCTTTTATAGCTTTGGTGAAATCAAATGGTAACTTTTTATCTTTTTTGATTTGCTAACAATCATTTTTATCATTTTGTAATATTCATTTTATAATCTTATCTTTCTCTTTTGGAGAAGTTCCGGGTCAAGTCGACGGCGATATTCACGTGTTCCGGGGAATTGGCCCTAGCAGACTCGACTTTGCCCGCGGTTGTTTCGTGGAATTGGCCCAACCGTGATCATCACTCAAAGGGGAAAGACTCTGCACATATAAATGAAGGAGATGACCCTCGTAAGTTTGCACAAGGTGAAGCAGAAGAAACAGATAAACGCACAAAACACCATATAGATAAACATGAAGTTTCTTTTACTGTGTACGTGGACTTGGGTGTTGCTGGTATCGATGGGGAGTGGAAGAAGCATGGGGTGCTTGGAAGAAGAGAGGAATGCACTGCTTGACATTGACGCCGCCCTCTCCCCCCCCAATGGGTCTTCTATTCTCTCGTGGCGCAACAACGATAGTGACTGTTGTGGCTGGAAAAGCGTGGAGTGCGATAACACCACTTTGCGAGTGACTGGACTATATCTGGGCGGACCACGCGGTTGGAAATGGAGAGTGTCGTACTGGGAACAGTCCGAAAGTAATTGGGAAGGAGGGTGGAGCGGGGCAGAAGAATGGTCTACCCAGTCCGGAAGTAATTGGGAAGGGTTGGGCCGGGAAAGAGAAGGGTCTCGTGGTTTGGTTATTGATGCCTCTTTATTCCTTCCTCTGGAGGAACTTCAAGTGTTGGATTTAAACCAGCATTCTCTCTTAGGTGAATCTCTCTCTCTTACAGTAATTTGTTCGTTTTTTCCTTTTCTCTAAATATGTTCAAAATAATCGTTTACTCACCTTGTTTGAACTCTCAGGTGAATCTCTCTCTCTCTCTGTTATTTGTTTCATTTTTCTTCTTTCAATTATGTTTCTAAGTAATAGTTTGCTTTTGGACAACGAAAAAATGTCAGACTATGGTGCTATAAACTATAAAAGTGAATTAAGTGAATTAATGACAAACACATGATTGCACAAATGATGCAATTCTTAAAATAGTTGATTGCACATATCATGAATTAATTACGAGACTCATTTCCATGGCGATGATAAGTACAAAGAACGAAAGTAGAATTAGCTCTATAAGCAATTATTTATCAAATTCCGACTTTTCTTTATCATAAAAGGGGTGGACTTGCTAGAATTTTTCACTCCAACAATTTTGCACTTGTTTGGAAGTGGACCAAAATCTACTTAATATTGAGGAGCTTGTGACTTTCTCTCACGATTCAAAATAAGAAAAAGAAAATCAAGTTTATCATTCTACATATTAATTATTACATTTTTGTAAAGGTTTTGAGTGTTTTACGATAAATAAAAGTCAAATTACAAGTGCCATAAGGTTTGCAAAAAATAAAAAATCACGAAAAGTAGATTGGCAGAGGGGATTAATTTAGAGGGATGAGAAAGGATCTTAAAGGGAGTGTAATGGTAGGACAGAGGGAAAGAAACGGACCGGAAAAAAAAAGATTAGATCATATCAAGTGGAATTGTATGTGTAGCTATGTGTTTTTTAAATCCCTCATATAAAGGGATTTGGAGGGATTGAGGGGACTAATACTTTTATCAAACAATTGTTTTTTCTTTCTCACATTTACCTTTGATGTATTACAAATACATCAAATTATATATACATAAAAGTACAGTGATAATCATCATTTATTTTATTCTCTCTCCTGATCATTCCTTTCTCTAGTATCCAAATAATATTATAGCTTATTTCCTTTATTTCCTTTTTCTTCTTTTCTCTTATAATTATTTGCATTTCTTATTTTCTACTTTGGTTACATCTTCCGACATCTATATTTATCTGGATGCATGTTTCCAAAATTCCAAGCCGCTTTAACCATGCATCCAGACATGCAAGAAAATCAGAATACCCTTCAGTGCTTTTCAGGTCAACCTTTAGTCTATTTAGATAGGAAAACTCACATATAAGGCGATTGATTAGATTTATGATCGATACATATACTTAAGAAGAGCAGCAAGAAATTCCATTATAAATCAAGTAATAAAATTGAGATGAGATTAAAAGGATAGCGTTTTTTCTGCTCCTTTTTTTGCTAATACACTCCCTATAATGGTGGATGGACCATATTACCCTTGGTGGATCTAACTTGTTTACATATTATATACACACATAAATGATTAAAGTGGGGCCCAATTTTTCCACGCTCTCTGTGTCTCAGATTCTTTCTCTCATTCTCTTCACTTCGTTGCGCTTCTCTTGAATGTATCCAAATTTGAGAAGTCGAAAATAGAATCAAAGCTTAGGGGACTAGGCGACATATCGTCATCGCCACCTACCGTTGCTTGCCCCGCTTAACTTGGTCGACACAGCCCTGCCTCTGTTCGAGCCACACAATGTCGGCGACCTAGCACTTGGCCTCTAAGCTCAACAAGGCCACCCAAAAGCCCTCCTTGCACCCAACCCCCACCTCTCTCTTCCACTTGCCCGCCATTATGGCAACTCCCTCGCCAGGGTTCAACGGTGGCTGTCGACCTAAAACCCTCAATTGCGGCTGTTGCTGGCCCCTTTTGACCTCAGATCAAGTCGAGCCTTAGATCTCAGATCTAGAGCTCGGTTGACCTCAGATCTAGAATGTGAGGCTCGATTGTGCCGCGATGGCGCTAGCGGAAGTTGGAGGCGAGGGTGTTGACCTAGAGCAGAGGTCTCTATCAACGTCCGCGTCTGCCATTAAATCTTTCTAATCTACTCTGGAATTCATTGATGTCTTCGGAGAGCTCCCCGATCTCTTTATCCATTCTCAAGATGGAGTTGTTATCATCTTGCAGCCAATTTCTGGGTCATCTTGTCCTCCGTCACCTGGATGATCCTTTCATCTTTGGATGCCACCGCAAGAGAATTGATCCACGGGATGTCGCCGGGAAGCTTCTTCCCAAACTCCGAGAACGCCTTGTCCAAGAATGGCAAATTCAAGACAGCTTCCACCAGCATTGTTTTGTCAGGCTAGCACCTTTATGGTTTCTTTTTTTTTTGGGTCGAACCTTTATGGTTTCCACCACCCGCCTCTTGTGCACTTCCTCCAGCTCCGCTTTCTCTTTGTCGACCATACATCCTAAGTTTTTGACATGCTGCTTCACCATCTCTTCGGCTTCAGAATGTCCTCTTTTTCCCCATCTTGCTTCGCTTATGTCGAGTATACTACTTCAATTTCTCTTACTTTTCCAGCATTATTGTTGGTGGTGACGTTATAACGCAAAAGACTCACCCTGAACAGACTCCCTCCGTCCCTCCCTTCTCCCCACCCCCTCTATGTATATATCTTCTACCATCACACGAGCTCTGCGACCCTTAAGCTGCCGTCGCCCGCCGGACTTCCTCTCTCTCTCTCTCTCTCTCTCTCTCTCTCCGGGCGTGTGGCCAAATGGGGCTATGAAGAAAGCTGCAACCCCAAATCCGGGGTTGCTCGAGGCTGGGCCGCTGTTTTGCATGAGGTAGTGACCTCGCGCAAGCAAGCCCAATGTCTGCCATATTTTAACAAATTTTCACCTAGGCTCAATGTCTGCCATATTACAATCGCTTTGCTATTAGCTAGACTTTTCGCCAATACTTGAAAAATTTTCTGCTACTCTCCCACATTCTTTATGGGCTCCTTGACGGCTAACGATGTCTTCCAAGTATAAGCTGCACTTGAATTTCTCCATTACCAGGAAGCTTATCAGAACATCAAATCTACTTGCACTTTTATCTATTCCACAAGAATTTCCATATTCAATCTCATCTATCACAGATAAAGCAAAAGCAATATTCATCCACACTTGTCAAGAGATTGAACTCATATCTAGCGGCTACTACATCGATTGGCTCTGTAGGTTCTAACTCAATGCAAGCACCATTTAAGTCGATTATTGCACTAACACCTGCTATCTCAAGAGTTCTCAATGCAACTCCATTTTGAGCTTCACTGTCCATGTTCATATATGCATTACCAATAAAGCTTCTCATCACGAGCATATAGTTATTCTCAAAAAATTGAAGATGATTGGAAATCTGATATCTGTAGATAATTTATTAACTATTGGGTATGCATGGATCTTTCCATAATCAGATTTAAATGGAACTCTACACCTGAAGCGATTGAAGAGGCTATATCTATCTTCTAATTATTTGGAACGAGTCACCTCATGGTACAAGCAAACTTCAGTGGAGGCCCAAATTTTGTCTTCCATCTAGCTTGAAGGTACGTGTAAGATATAAAACCATGCCTTGATATTATATGGTTCAATTTTGAAAACCTTCTGTCAATCACAGGTGTGAATCTGGAGGTGCTGGATCTTTCGAATAATAAATTAGCCAATGATTCCCTTGCGGACATTATGAGGATGACTTCTCTTAGGGCCTTATACATCAATGGTTGTGGATTGAATTCTTCAAAGTTTTTGGAAGGTAATTCTCTGAAAATGCTTTCGGTTATCACCTCTTCAAAATAAAATAAGGTGAGACAGTCTTGAACATAAAAGGCATGACTGCACTATATGCGATGTCCTCCAGAGATCATATTTTGGCCGCACAAAATACTTTAAATTACTAAGCGCGATGGACTTATATTTAGATAAGTGCTAATCACAAAAGCACATATAGCTGTTTGACCTATGCTTGAAGTTGGAAGGATTTAGTTAAATGCCTATGAAAGCCATAAGTAAATGTATGTCATGATTGTGACATCCTTAAAAGTTGGATCAGTTTCAATTTAGTCTCTGATCTTTGAAGATTGAAGTTTAGTCCCCATGCTTTTACTTTTACATAACTTTTTTTCTCGACCAATCTGAACAATAATGTGATGCCATAACAGATACAAGGAGCTATTGCTAAAAAGATACAAATAGTCCAAAATAACAATATACTGTACGAGTTCAAAATTTGTCCCAGAATTATAATTGTCACGCCCCGAACCCCATCGAGCACGCAACATCCCTTACTCAGGTCGAATCAGTGCAACGTCCCAGGAAAACGTCGCCAACCCAAAGATTCCATCAGAGCTAATCGCGGCGGAAACAATCATATTATCCCGAACAATAAAATTGGAGAACACCATAATAAACTAACACGCCAAACCGCCAACTTTTAGAACATTACATTACCATATATATATACAACATCCATTTACTAGCACACTTGTACCCTTCCACTGTCAACTTAGTTCCCCAAATATACATGCACACCTACCAACACCTGTTGTCATTACACCTCAAAAGGGGTAGATACCCTACTCTCCAAAAAAGGTACTCCTCAACATCTACTCCTAGCCTCCTCATTAGCCCCGACGTCCTCGAGACGGCGTCCACTCTGAATCCGACTCGCTAGCACTCGGATCTGTATCCTCTTGGATCGTCGCTTCCACTGAGAACTCTGACTCAGCTCCAATCTCAATCGGGTAGTCTATGTCCCCCGACTCCCCTGGGATCTCCTCTCACTCTTCCTCGACAGGCTCTTCAACTGGCTCATCCATTGGGTACTCCACAAAATTATTATCAATGTGCATGACTATACCAAAATGTTCTGGTGGTGGTTGGTTCATTGCTCAGGCGGGTGATTTGAAATGGTTTGGTTGAAACAACTATGAGACACTTCTCAATAAGTTGCAACCTAAACCCTACCTAGGCTACCACGTAATTCCAGACATGTCCAGACACACAACCAATCAATCAACACAAACAACAATCCACAATCACACATACCTGGACTCTCAGCACATGCAACATGCACATTAGTCCTCAATCACAACAAACAATTCTCACGCACATGCCACGACATGCGAACTTTCCACATATTAATTCACACATCAATCACACCACCTTTCCAATCCACTCGTCGAACCCACATTTGCTCAAACACTTTCCCGGCCCGTGTCAACACGCCTCGGCCCACTCGATCGCTTTCTCGGCCCACGTCAACACGCCTCGGCCCACTCGAACGCGCCCCGAGCATCACACGCCTCGGTCCGATCCCACATTCACACTTCCTCAGCCCGCACCAAATGCGACAAGCCTACGTGATCGCGACCCGAGTTTTAGAACGTCTCGGCCCGATCCCATTCTCACCCGAGCTGATCATGCCCCGGGCCAATCTCATTTCCCATTTCCTCGATCCTTAGCCTGCGCAAAATGCGACAGGCCTACGTGATCGCGACCCGAGTTTATAATGCCTCGGCCCGATCCCAATCTCAAGCTCACACACATTCTCATTAAATTTCGTGCACACAATTGCACCCAATACATCACAACCACACAGTCATATCACAAAACACACGAGCAACACACAAACTGGCATTTTTCCACACCAAAACATTATCAAATCAGTTCAGGCCCTTCACGGTATTTTCACAAAATCTCGAGCCGGACCTAACGGTACCGACCACACAACAAACAACACCCCACATCACATAACACAACCCATCACAGCCATCAATCACCCTTTTTCGCCCTCAAAATCACCATATTTCACTCCCGGCTCTTCACGACGCTTTCACGAAGTTCCGAGCCAGACCTAACAGTACAAATCATATGTCCATCGGCACATCACAGCACATAGAACCGCACAGCACAGCCATCAATCTGCCATTTTTACACTTAAAATCAAAATATTTCATTCCTGGCTCTTCACGGCACTTTCATAAAATTCCGAGCCGGACCTAACGGTACCATCCACGTACCCAACAGCACACCACAGCACCTCGAAGAGCCATTCACAGCCAACACTCGGCCTCTAAAATTCCTTCAAAATTTCCCGAATTCAATCCTACGGCCCCTTATCTCGTTCAGCCCCTAATTTCTATCAAACCGCGTCTAAACGGGTCCAAATTTACCCGATAAACTAGGCGAGGTTTAGATTGAACTTACCCGGCTCTAGACTCAAGCGGCTAGAGCGAAACGGGCGTCGATCGGCGGCGGCTTGCGGCGGCGGTGGCGTACGGCAAGCAGCGGCGAGCGACCGGCGAACGGCGGCGAGCGGCGGTGGCTTGGGCGGCTCGGCTAGTTCACGGCCAAGAGAGATCAAGAGGGAGAGAGAGAGAGAGAGAGAACGGCGGTGGCGCGGCGAGGCTCGGCGGACGGGCGGTGCGGCGGCGCGAGGGCGGCGTCCGGCGGTGGGGAAGCTCACGGTGGGAGAGAGAGATCAGGAGAGAGAGAGAGGGAGGTGGAGCCGAAAATGGGAGAGAGAGAAATGGGTCTTGACTTAATTACCAAGTTTTGACTCAATTTTGCAAAATGACCAAAATGCCCCTCTCTAATCTTTTCATCCGATGGTCTAGATTCGATCTTATCTTGAAATCGACGGCCCAGATCGAATCTTATCCAAAATATCCATGGGCAATCTTGTAATTTCTCAAAAAATCCAAGGGCAAAAGTGTCTTTTCCAAATTTTATGGCAAAATTACCAAAATGCCCTTGCTTCATAAAACTAGCCCTTTAGAAATTCCCAAGGGTAAAATGGTCACTTTCCCATTCTCTTGCCAAAAATGAATTTTTCTGAAGGATTCGGGCACATCCAAAATTCCACGTTCCAACCGCAACGTCGTCCTAATGTTCTGCCGTGACTTCCTAATTTTTCGATACCCAATTTAGTCTCAATTTAATAATTGAATTCTATATAATGTAACTTGTGCATATCTCAGACTAACGGGCGGCTTTCGGGGAAATTCGCATAATCGACCCGTGACTGATACTAAATCAAGTCACGTGCAAGTTCGTTCTGATCGTGTCGACTTCGGTTGTCAATAAAATCGCGAAGATTGATCACTAGTTCCGATAGGAACGATCGTTCGGTATAGGTTCTGGATCGTTCGTCAATTCACTTCGTGGTCAAACGGAATCACCCGTGATCCACTAGTGTGACAGTGACGAATCGGCCCTTCACTATCCTAAGATTGGCCCTTGTTGGCTCAAAATGTCACCTCGACGATTTTCTGATCGAAAGTCGGCTCACGATCGAATCTCTCTAGTCGTACGAATTTAAATCCCTAATTAGCCTTTCCCTATAGGTTAGTATCCCAGGAATGATCAGTTCTGGGCGAGACTGACTACAAGTACATTAATAAACTCAGTCATTTCATAAATCCCAATTGGGCGAAATTTCGGAATGTCACAATTCTTCCCCCCTTGCAAAAATTTCGTCCTCGAAATTTACAATCCGACTAACTAACAAACAATTGGGGGTAATGACGTTGCATCAATTCCTCGCTTTCCCAAGTTGTGCTCTCGATCCCATGATGTTCCCATACCACTTTGACCATCGGGATCGTCTTGTTCCTCAAAACTCGTTCTTTCCGATCCTCGATCCTGATTGGTCTTTCAACGTACGATACTCTGTCGTCAACTTCTATCTCTTCATAGTTCAGCACATGTGTTATGTCCGGTTCATACTTCCTCAGCATCGATACGTGGAACACGATATGCACTTGCGATAGGTTTGGCGGTAACGCAAGGCTATACGCTAATTTTCCAATCCTTTCTAACACCTCGAAAGGTCCCACGTACCTCGGACTCAACTTTCCCTTCTTACCAAACCCGGACAATCCTCGCATGGATGACACCTTAAGGAATACGTGATCTCCCACTTAAAACTCCAAAGGTCTTCGCCTTCTACATGCATAACTCTTTTGACGGCTCTACACTGTCTTCAGCCTTTCGCGTATAATCTTAACCGCCTCAATTGATTGTTCAACTAGCTCTGGCCCGGTCATAGCCCTTTCTCCCACTTCGTTCCAACATACAGGCGTTCTACATGCCCTGCCATACAGTGCTTCAAACGGCGCCATTCCAATGCTTTGCTGAAAACTGTTTTTATACGCGAATTCCACTAAGGGCAATTGTTCCTCCCACTTGCCCTGAAAATCCAACACACACGCCCGAAGCATGTCTTCTAGAGTCTGAATCGTCCTCTCAGACTGACCATCCGTCTGCGGATGATAAGCAGTACTAAACTACAGTTTCGATTCTAACGCCGTCTGCAGACTTTTCAAAAAATTGACGGTAAATCTGGGATCACGGTCCGACGTAATAGTCATTGGCACTCCGTGCAATATAACAATCTATTGCACATACAATTCTGCATATCGATTTAGTGCGAAATCCTTTCGCACGGCCAGAAAATGTGCCGATTTAGTCAATCTATCGACAATCACCCATATAGAATCGTGGCCTCTTTGGCTCCTCGGTAATCCCATCACAAAATCCATTTTGATATGTTCCCACTTCCATTCTGGGATTTCCAAAGGTCGCAACAATCCTCCTGGCTTACAGTATTACGCTTTCACTTGCTGGCACGTCAGACATCTAGCCACATGTCTGGCTATGTCTACCTTCATACCATTCCACCAATAATACTGTCTTAAATTCTGATACATTTTTGTACTCCCCGGACGGATACTATAACTACTACGATGCGCCTCTAATAAAATTTCTTCCTTAAGCTCTGCATCGTCAGGCATGCATAAACGTCCTCGGAACTCCAATATCCCGTCCTCGGATACTTGGAAGTCCGGTTTTCTCTTAGTAGTATCTATCTCCATAATCTTCTGCATCTCTGAGTCCGTAGACTGTAAGGCCTTAACCTTTGCCTGAATTTCCGGTTCAATCCTGAGTGTGGCTAGTAGATTTGAGACTCGACTTACTTCAAACTTAAACTCCGAGTCTCGCACTTTCTCCAATAGGGTCCATTCCTTGACTATCAAGTGCGCGATAATTGACTTCTGGCTCAACGCATCCGCTACCCGGTTATCCCTTCCGGGGTGATAGAATATCACAGTCATAGTCCTTCAGCAACTCCATCCAACATCGCTGCCTCATATTCAGCTCTTTTTGCGAAAATAAATACTTGAGGCTTTGATGGTCAGTATAAATCTGAAACCTCTCTCCACATAGATAATGTCGCCAAATATTCAGGGCCAACACTATTGCGGCTAACTCCAAGTCATGCGTCGGGTAATTCAATTCATGTGGCCTCAACTGCCTTGATGCATAGGCTACCACTCGCCATGATGCATCAATACACACCCCAATCCTTTTAACGACGCATCACTATATATCTCGAATCCTTCGGGTCCTGACGGAATAGTCAACACCGGTGCCATTGTCAATCTATACTTCAACTCCTGAAAACTCCTTTCACATTTATCTGTCCATTCAAACCTCGTTTCCTTTTTCAACAAATGTATCAATGGTGTTGCTATCGCCGAACCCTTCCACTAAGCATCTATAATATCCGACTAAACCCAAAAAGCTTCGAACTTCAGTTACTGTCGTTAGCCTTGGCCATTCCATTACGGCCTCAATCGTCACCGGATCTACCGAAATTCCATCTCCCGAAATCACATGTCCAAGAAACGCGACTCAGTTGAGCCAGAACTTGCACTTGCTAAAGTTAGCATACAATGCGTTCTCTCTCAAAGTCTGCAAAACCCTACTCAAATGGAATTCATGCTCTTCTGAACTCTTCGAATACACCAATATATCGTCTACAAAGACTATCACAAACTGGTCTAAGAATTCCTTAAACACCCGATTCATCATATCCATAAAGCAGCAGGAGCGTTTGTGAATCCAAACGGCATTACTGTGAATTCATAGTATTCATATCTCGTCCTAAATACCGTCTTCGGTATATCCTCCTTCCTAATCCTCAACTGATGATATTTCATTCTCAAATCAATTTTGGAGAACACCGAAGCCCCTTT
This sequence comes from Syzygium oleosum, assembly GCF_021117445.2. NCBI lineage: Eukaryota > Viridiplantae > Streptophyta > Magnoliopsida > Myrtales > Myrtaceae > Syzygium > Syzygium oleosum. Next base: position 1,947,690 of record NW_026607526.1, read on the forward strand.
TAACTGATCAAATAAATCGTCAATCCTCGGCAAGGGGTATTTATTTATAATTGTCACCTGATTCAGCTGCCTATAATCTATACACAACCTCAATGATCCATCTTTCTTCCTCACAAATAACACCGGCGCTCCCCACGGATACGCACTGGGACAAATAAATCCCTTATCTAACAATTATTGCATCTGTACCTTTAATTCCTTTAATTCTGACAACAACATCCTATAAGGTGCTTTCGAGATTGGTTCGGTTCCGGGTGCCAACTCGATTACAAATTCTACCTCCCTTTCTAGTGGCAATCCCGACAGTTCCTGAGGAAAGACATCGGGATAATCGCGCACCACGGCTATATCCTCTAGCCTTGGCTCCTCAGCCTTCGAATCAACTACAGCTGCTAGAAATCCTTCACACCCTTCACTCAATAATTTCATCATTTCTAGTGACGAAATCCAAGGAATCGAGGAGGAACCTCGATTTCCCACAAATTTAAATTCTGGATATCCAACAGGATTAAATTGGATCACCCTGCTACCACAATCCATCATTGCCCTCTGCTTAACTAGCCAGTCCATACCTACTATCACATCGAAGTCGTACATCTCCAGAACAGCTAAATCAATTCTTTCTTCCCTATCACCAATCACAATCTTACGGTCCGGACACCCCAACAAAACTAAAATCTTATCATTCAATGGGGTGGTAACATATAGCATAACATCAAGTAATCGCGGCTCCATACCAGTCAATTTAACAAATTAATCAGACACAAATGAATGTAATGCCCCCGGATTAAATAAAGCATATGCAGCATGATCACAGAGAGAAACCGTACCTGTGATCACGCCTGGCGCATTTTCTGCTTCCCTTCTAGCCATTGCATAAACTCGTCCTTGGGCCGGTGGCCTATTCTGGTTCGGGGGTATAGGCAGCCCAACCTGATTTCCAACTCTAGGCGGCGGCGGTAATGCTGGCGGTCTAGCCTGTCTATTATTAGGGCAGTTCTTTGCTTGATGGCCCATTCCGCCACATCTGTAACATACCATATTCCTACTCGGACACGGTCCATTCCCATGCCTTTCTCCACATACCTGACATGGACCATTCTGAAAACGGGCAGGTTTCCCAATATTTTTTCTAACAGGAGGGACAAAACGTCGGTTATCCGTCATTGGCGTCTTCCCCAAACGACAATTGTCCCAATACTCGGACACGATTGTCTACCTGATCACACTCCAGGACTTGAGCCTTGTCAAATATCTCCTCATATGTCCTCAGATTTATCAATAATAACTGGCTGCGAATGTCAGCCTTCAATCCATCCCGGAATCTTCGCGCCTTGTCACCGGGATGTTCCACCATTCTCGGCGCAAACTTAGACAATCTCACAAATTCCGCCTCATATTGATCTACTGTCATTTGGCCTTGGCGGAGTCTCATAAATTCGACTAACTTTCTTTCCCTAGCGCTGGCCGAGAAATATTTCTCATAAAAGCTTTCAGTAAAGGCAGCCCAAGTCCGAGCCATACCCTCGGGAAACACCCTATCCCTAGTGGCCTTCCACCAATCATTCGCGTTATCCTGTAATTGATACATTGCCAGGTTTACTTTCTTGTTATCGGTACACTCTAACACCTCAAAAGCTTTCTCGAGTTCTTCTACCCATCGAGGTGCAGCCTTAGGATCACCTTTCCCAGAGAACTTAGGCAGTTTTAGCTTCATAAACTGCTCGACCAGTTAGTGCATTGGTCTATTCACATTCACTTGCCCCTGCCCTTGATTTCCATTATTATTAACAATAGCGGCTGCAGCGGCCTCGGCAGCTTGGGCAATTGTAGCAGCTCGTTCCTGAGTCTGCTAGCCTATCAGATTACCGATCTGTTCTAGGGTCCTCATGACCGCTTCCATTCTAGGATCCTTTGCAGGTCTAACATCAACTCTAGGATCCACTACAGCTACAGCATCAATTCCAGGGTTTTCTATCGCTCTAGCACCCAATCCGAGGTCCTCTACCGCTCTAGCTCGAGCACGACCTCGACCTCTAGTTTCCCTTCCTGCGCCCCTTCTTGGGACTCTTCCTACACCTCTTCCTTCACTGCTCATCGTACCAGCTTTCTACCACTCTACTGCCTGCTATAATTCCATACAGGAATTAGAGACCTAGGCCAACTGATCCAGTCTATCCCTAGGTAGTGAATTAACACAATAATCCACTTAACAGGCAATCAATCATACAGCACCAAACCACATCAATTGGGTTCGTGCACTTACCTCGAGTCCAGACGCACCTGCACTCCAACCATTATTACAATTAATCATTCACAATCACAACAAACAGTCTGGAATACGTGTAGCACTAGGTATATCTATGGTTCGCTAAGGTTTCTCCAACCAGCTATCACTATCCTGGGTCTCCACTCCTTATCACTCCAAGCTCTGATCATCTTAAATCGAGTTGTCCTTGCTCTGATACCAATTAAACCGGGATGTCACGCCCCGAACCCCATCGAGCGCGCGACATCCCTTACTCAGGTCGAATCAGTGCAACGTCCCAGGAAAACGTCGCCGACCTAAAGATTCCATTAGAGCTAATCGCGACGGAAACAATCATATTATCCCGGACAATAAAATTGGAAAACACTATAATAAACTAACACGCCAAACCGCCAACTTTTAGAACATTACATTACCATATATATATACAACATCCATTTACTAGCACACTTGTACCCTTCCACTGTCAACTTAGTTCCCCAAATATACATGCACACCTACCAACACCTGTTGTCATTACACCTCAAAAGGGGTAGATACCTTACTCTCCAAAAATGGTACTCCTCAACATCTACTGCTAGCCTCCTCATTAACCCCGACGTCCTCGAGACGGCGTCCACTCTGAATCCAACTCGCTAGCACTCGGATCTGTATCCTCTTGGATCGTCACTTCCACTGAGAACTCTGACTCAGCCCCAATCTCAATCGGGTAGTCTATGTCCCCCGACTCCCCTGTGATCTCCTCTCGCTCTTCCTCAACAGGCTCTTCAACTGGCTCATCCATTGGGTACTCCACAAAATTATTATCAATGTGCATGACTATACCAAAATGTTCTGGTGGCGGTTGGTTCATTGCTCAGGCGGGTGATCTGAAATAGTTTGGTTGAAACAACCATGAGACACTTCTCAATAAGTTGCAACCTAAACCCTACCTAGGCTACCACGTAATTCCATATATGTCCAGACACACAACCAATCAATCCACACAAACAACAATCCACAATCACACATACCTGGACTCTCAGCACATGCAACCTGCACATTAGTCCTCAATCACAACAAACAATTCTCACGCACATGTCACGACATGCGAACTTTCCACATATCAATTCACACATCAATCACACCACCTTTCCAATCCACTCGTCGAACCCACATTTGCTCAAACACTTTCCCGGCCCGCGTCAACATGCCTCGGCCCACTCGATCGCGCCCCGAGCATCACACGCCTCGGTCCGATCCCACATTCACACTTCCTCAGCCCGCACCAAATGCGACAAGCCTACGTGATCGCGACCCGAGTTTTAGAACGTCTCGGCCCGATCCCATTCTCACCCGAGCTGATCATGCCCCGGGCCAATCTCATTTCCCATTTCCTCGATCCTTAGCCTGCGCAAAATGCGACAGGCCTACGTGATCGCGACCCGAGTTTATAATGCCTCGGCCCGATCCCAATCTCAAGCTCACACACATTCTCATTAAATTTCGTGCACACAATTGCACCCAATACATCACAACCACACAGTCATATCACAAAACACACGAGCAACACACAAACTGGCATTTTTCCACACCAAAACATTATCAAATCAGTTCAGGCCCTTCACGGTATTTTCACAAAATCTCGAGCCAGACCTAACGGTACCGACCACACAACAAACAACACCCCACATCACATAACACAACCCATCACAGCCATCAATCACCCTTTTTCGCCCTCAAAATCACCATATTTCACTCCCGGCTCTTCACGACGCTTTCACGAAGTTCCGAGCCAGACCTAACAAGACAAATCATATGTCCATCGGCACATCACAAAGCACATAGAACCGCACAAAGACAGCCATCAATCTGCCATTTTTACACTTAAAATCAAAATATTTCATTCCCGGCTCTTCACGGCACTTTCATAAAATTCCGAGCCGGATCTAACGGTACCATCCACGTACCCAACAGCACCCACAGCACCTCGAACAGCCATTCACAGCCAACACTCGGCCTTTACGACTCCTCCAAAAATTCCCGAATTCAATCCTACGGCCCGTTATTCCGTGCAGCCCCTAATTTCTATCAAACCGCGTCTAAACGGGTCCAAATTTACCCGATAAACTAGGCGAGGTTTAGATTGAACTTACCTGGCTCTAGACTCACACGGCTAGAGCGAAACCGGTGGCGTACGGCAAGCAGCGGCGAGCGACCGGCGAACGGCGGCGAGCGGCGGTGGCTTGGGCGGCTCGGCTAGTTCACGGCCAAGAGAGACCAAGAGGGAGAGAGAGAGAGAGAACGGCGGTGGCGCGGCGGGGCTCGGCGAACGGGTGGTGCGGCGGCGCGAGGGCGGCGTCCGGCGGTAGGGAAGCTCACGGTGGGAGAGAGAGATCGGGAGGGAGAGAGGGAGGTGGAGCCGACAATAGGAGAGAGAGAAATGGGTCTTGACTTAATTACCAAGTTTTGACCCAATTTTGCAAAATGACCAAAATGCCCCTCTCTAATCTTTTCATCCGATGGTCTAGATTCGATCTTATCTTGAAATCGACGGCCCAGATCGAATCTTATCCAAAATATCCATGGGCAATCTTGTAATTTCTCAAAAAGTCCAAGGGCAAAAGTGTCTTTTCCAAATTTTGGGGCAAAATTACCAAAATGCCCTTGCTTCATAAAACTAGCCCTTTAGAAATTCCCAAGGGTAAAATGGTCACTTTCCCATTCTCTTGCCGAAAATGAATTTTTCTGAAGGATTCGGGCACATCCAAAATTCCACGTTCCAACCGCAACGTCGTCCTAATGTTCTGCCGTGACTTCCTAATTTTTTGATGCCCAATTTAGTCTCAATTTAATAATTGAATTCTATATAATGTAACTTGTGCATATCTCAGACTAACGGGCGGCTTTCGGGGAAATTCGCATAATCGACCCGTGACTGATACTAAATCAAGTCACGTGCAAGTTTGTTCTGATCGTGTCAACCTCGGTTGTCAATAAAATCGCGAAGATCAATCACTAGTTCCGATAGGCACGATCGTTCGGTATAGGTTCTGGATCGTTCGTCAATTCACTTCGTGGTCAAACGGAATCACTCGTGATCCACTAGTGTGACAATGACGAATCGGCCCTTCACTCTCCTAAGATTGGCCCTTGTTGGCTCAAAATGTCATCTCGACGATTTTCTGATCAAAAGTCGGCTCACGATCGAATCTCTCTAGTCGTACGAATTTAAATCCCTAATTAGCCTTTCCCTATAGGTTAGTATCCCAGGAATGATCAGTTCCGGACGAGACTGACTACAAGTACATTAATAAACTCAGTCATTTCATAAATCCCAATTGGGTGAAATTTCGGAATGTCACAATAATTATATGTGAAAGTTAATCAGGAATCAAAATCAAACAATATCTTAAGTTTACGGATTAGATCCAAATGGTGGTCAAACTTCTGCATGTGTCATTAGTAGAATTCATGCATTTCACAAATCTTTGATTTTTCATTTGTTGTAAAATTTTGTTTGATTGTCTTGATAGGAAAATATCCAAAATTAATTTTTTTTCCTTTAAAATATCCACTTAGAACGAATAATTTATGAAATTATTCTTTTAGTATGACAATTTTCATCTTTTGCCCAGTTATGATTTTATATTTCTTCCTACTAAACTTGTCTCAATTTCCCGATTACTATATTACACTGATATCAAGTTTTGCAATGGATTTTCCATGCGTCTCTTTCATATATTAAAAGCATATATGCAAATCCAGTTTCTTCAACATTATCATTACCATCACTATGTATACGATTCATCAATAGTAGTGCCACATTTGTCTTGATATGTTTAGTATATTTTAGCTAGGGGAAACGATTGTCCTATTTAATGGTCGGGTTTGACTTACTACGTATATTACTTGTTTTAACATATAGTGATCCTTGAATCCATCATCTGGTGCATCTAACCAATCTCTTAAATGCATGCAAAATATGATAACCAGAGATTATTTCGTAAATGGCTACTAGCTCCTCGTGGGAGTTTAATAGGGTTAGGCGGGAACAGAAGGGCCTTTCTCAAAACTCAAAAGAATAACTAATTGGTACATGAATACTAAAACGTAAAAAAATTAAAGACACCATTTTCTTTTGAAAAAATGTTTTAAAATTATGTTTTTCCATGTATTGCTACCAATAAATGTCATATTTTCTCAATATTTGTTTAAATCAACGAAAAGTGCTATGTTTCTGGAAGAAGATGATGTGGGTATGATTTCTTAAATTATGCCAATCGGAGTAGATGTGAAATAAAAGAGGAGCTCACGTTTACTAAATTCTAATATTTATTTCTTTAGTAAAATATCATAAATCAGGAGTTGAAAGATTGATGAGGGGAAGAAAATGTTTCATAAGTTGTGGAAATATAGCAAAAAATTAAATTTCAAATGACTTTTCCATTGATAATACTAAGCCGAGAACAAAGTTAATTAAATTCTATGGCATTTTTTCAGTATTTGTGAAACTGATCCATATTAAAAAATATGAATATTAAAAAATAAAAAATCAACTGTTGCCAAATTAATAGAAAAGACTACCTATTATTGTAAAAAGTCTATAGAATGAAAATGATATACGTTGTGAGGGTTTTATTACCCGTTTAGCCAAATATCATAAATGAATTACAGTAAGTGCATGATTATCGATGACTCTTTTGGTTAGAACGTTACACCCGGTAAAAACAAACACTTATATTTGGTATTATTCCTATAACCTTAAGTGGATAAGAACAAACCAAGTTGAATTAAGTATGGATACCGGTTTGATAAAGCATTTTTTCTATATTCAATAAATAAAAGATATTAAAAGATCCATAAAATATAACCTGACTTTATAGCCCATATATAACAAACAAATGATTTAAAATGATCTAAATAAGATTGATAACACATATTTCACATACAGATGAAATCATCAAATTAATAATGAACTATCTATTAATACAAACAGTTTATTGAAGAAAAAGTTGATTTCAAAGGGCTCTATTTAACATGATAGTGCATGTATATGAATTATGAAATATAAAGGATAATTACAAAAAATTGTATAGCATGATACCTTTAATTGTGAAAGAGTTGAATAATATATAGATAGGTTATTACCACCAAAAACCCCAAACTAGTATACTCGTGCCACATTTTACCCCAAATTAATTTTTTTGCCACAAAACCTCGTAAACTGATATAGTGCCACATTTACCCCAAACTAGTATACTCGCTTAACATTTATCTTAAACTAATTTTTATGTCACAAAAATCTCTAAACTAATATATCAGTGCCACGTTCACCCCAAACTAGGGCACTGTACCACATTTAGCCCTAAAAAGTTCTGGTTTTAACACAATTTAAGGTAAATGTGGCATGGGTATAATTGTGATAGGAGTGTACCGGTTTTGGATTTTTTATGACACAAAAATTAGTTTTGCTTAAATGTGACACGGGTGTACCAAATTACGATTTTTGGTGGTATTACCCTATATAGATAGCCTCTTTCTATCCTCCATTCTCGACATTAACTATGATCTCGAGTGTAAGTACAATTTAGTGATGATCCTTATAGTTACAATGTCCACTTTAACAGGCTTATGCAGACTGAGGAACCTTGAAGAGTTAGATATTAGTCGTAATGGATTTTGGGGTCCTCTTCCTTCATGCTTGTGCAATATGACCTCGCTCCGTGTGCTTGATGTTCACGATAACAATTTTAGCGAGGCCATTCCATCATCTCTCTTCTATAATCTCAAGTCACTTGAATATATTGAGCTCTCTGGAAATGCTTTTGAAGGCTTACTTTTTCTTGCTTCCCTGGCTAATAATTCTAACCTTGAGGTATTCCACCTCATCGACAACCATAAACGACTGGAAGTAAATACAGAGGAGCCCACTCGGTTTCCTTCATTTCAACTGAAGATGTTTGGTTTATCAAACTGTGTGATCAACAAAGACGCAAATGGCCTAATTCCCGGCTTTCTGAAAGAACAGCATGACCTAAGAGGTGTTCAACTCAACCACAATGGAATGACAGGAAATTTTCCAAATTTGCTATTGGACAACAATGTATTTCTAAAACAGTTCGAACTCACAGGCAATAATTTGTCAGGTCCATTTCATTTGCCTTCCAATTTGAATCTTCTCAGCATGTGGTGGTTCGATGTGTCTGCTAATATTATTGAAGGAGAGCTTCCATCTCGAATTGGTTCTATCCTCCCGGATTTGAGATATTTGAACCTATCAAACAACTTATTGCAAGGTAGAATCCCTCCCTCAATTGGCAATATGAAAAAACTGGATGCATTGGATTTGTCGAATAATGGCTTCACAGGAGAAATACCGGAGACACTGGCTAAAGGTTGTGCATTACTTTCTACGTTGAAACTATCCAACAACAATTTGCAAGGCCAAATGCTACCAAGGTATACTAACTTGACAAACTTGAGATATTTGCATCTGGATAATAATCTTTTCACAGGAGACATATCGCCTGATATATTAAATAGCTCCTCCTTGATCATTTTGGATGCAAGTCATAATTTCCTATCTGGAACACTTCCCAATTGGATTGGAGATATTAGTAGTCATGCGCTTATCTTGTCGAGTAATTTATTCGAAGGTCCTTTACCATTGAGCTTTTGCAAGTTACTGTATTTCGATTATTTGGACCTTTCAAGTAACAACCTTGGGCCAAATATACCCCCTTGTGTCAATTTTACACTTACTTTGAGGTTCTTGCATTTAACTAATGACACGCTTGCTGGGCAGTTTCCTAAGTTTCTTTCTAGAGCTTCAAATATGGTCACATTGGATCTTAGACACAATGCACCGTCAGGTGAGATCCCCAGCTGGATTGGTTCACTTCACAAGTTGAAGTTTCTTCTATTGCAAGGAAACAATTTTGAAGGTTCAATCCCTTTGGATCTATGTCTATTGAAAAATATGAGCATATTAGATCTCTCCAATAATAATCTTTCTGGAAATATTCATTCTTGTTTGAACGATTTGACGTTCGGAAGCTTTGGAAATCCTATGTCAAGATCTTCTTACATGGTAAGCTGGGAAGAGGCATGGGAATCACACTACAAGGTCGATTACCGTTTATTGTATCTTCGAAAAGAGGATGACACATATACTTATACAAATGGATTAGAAGAAGTGAACTTCATGACAAAGAGAAGGTTGGAATCTTATATGGGCAATATTCTAAAACTCATGTCGGGAATGGATCTCTCGCAAAACAATTTGACGGGGTATATTCCTCCAGAAGTTGGCTACTTGAGTGAACTTCTCTCATTGAACCTGTCACACAATCATTTGACAGGACCAATCCCGAAAAAAATTTCCAATTTGAAGAATGTAGAGAGCTTGGACCTCTCCTACAACAACTTAACCGGTCCCATCCCTCCACAACTAATAGAGCTTTACGCGCTGTCAGATTTTAGTGTGGCTCACAATAACTTATCAGGCAAGACACCAGATCAAAAAAATCAATTTGGAACTTTTGGGGAAGCAAGTTATGAAGGTAATCCTCTTCTTTGTGGACCACCATTAACAAGTTGTCATGGCTCAAATCAGAAACGGGGGACACTGCCATCTTTTAATTATACCAGGGAGGACGATTCCTGGAGAGAAGCCTTCTTGTGGAGTTTTGCAGGATCATATGTAGTGGCATTCTTTGGGGTGATTCTTTTTCTCCATCTAAACTCGCACTATTGGTACGTGCTGTTCGGGCTCGTTCATAAGTTTATCCCATCATTTCCCCAGTAGATAATGTTCTTCTAAGCATTTTGTGATGAAATAATACGATGAACGGTGGAGAACTTTTGTTTAATAGGATTGTAAGCATTTTGAGTCTTGATTATGCATTTTGAATGCTTGACTCCTATAGTGTTTGTATTGTATTCCTTGTCATGCTAATTTGAATATTAGGAGATTTGATCTGGTTGAGAATTCAGAAACGATAGTTTATTTACAACCAAAATCAATCCAGCATTCATAAATTTTTGTAAATGTTACACCAAATGTGAATTATCTGATGGCTGCAACCGGCAACACCAAACCAACCAGGTTTTACTGTTTCAAGAATCCTACTAACATAAAGTATTGGGCACTGCAAATTTCTCCAATTTGAGGATAAAGGCATGGACTGTAGCTAGGATGACAGCAATATCCCAATTGCTGAACCACTGGTCTTCAACTTGAGCCCCACCTTTGTGATTTACTTGATGAAGAACTTGTCGCAATCCTCCCTCATGGCTCCCTTGAGGGGAGCGGGTCTAGTGATATGTCCAACGGGAACGAGCAGTCCCTCTATTCGAGGTGCTTGCTCTCGTTCAACGAGATTGCGTTTGATTGTCTAGATTTTTAATTAGGGTAGGACTAAATAAGACAGGATATGAAATTCAAGGAATTTGTTATATCCTATATACTATTTAGTGAATTACTGTAATAAAGTTGGGTATTTTCATATCTTACGATGTATGTATTTTCAATGAATGTCATATCGGTATAAATGAACCTAAAAATTGCACAAATGGAGATAATAAAAATCTCTCATGACACTCTTATCCATTTCATTTTTATTTGCTTATTTTTTATTATTTTTCCCTCTCTTTTATAATTCTTTCCTTTTTTTTTTCTTTTTTCCCCTTCCATCATTTTCTAATAAATTTTTATTAAATAGTAAACTACACTAATATACCTAAAATATATAATAAATATAAATACTAAATGTATTTATTTATATAGATATGAAATTTTTATTAAACAAGATAGGACTGGATAAGATAGGATAAGAAATCCTAGGATTTGTTCATATCCTATCCACTGTTTGGTGGACTACGAATTTAAAGTCGGATATGATAATTTTTTTTTTTTGCTATTCATGGGTCCGGAGGAGTCGGTGAAGGAAAAAAAGCCAAGAAATTTTTTTGGTGAAAGCGCACAAGGTGTGGGGATGAAGGTGATGACGAGTGGAGCGTAGGGTTTCTGAAAAAATAGGCATTAGAAATCCTATCCAGGTCTATCCCACTCCCCTCGGATTTTTTTATCCGGGCTATATCCGGTCTATATCCGACCTTATCCTATTATGGACCACCACCAAACACAGGATAGGATAAAACATATCATATCCTGGCTTTTATCCGGTCAACCAAACGCAGCCTAAGAGTTCTCCAAAATCCCACGGTGCACGACGTTGGATGATTCAGTTTTGATTAAACGATGAGATCTTATCTAATTTGGAGTCCTCACTAGCCTATTTGAGCCAAATAGGAAAAAAGCTAGAAAAATCCAAGTTCGGTGACTTGATTATACTAACATTTAATTAGCGTTATTTTGGTACCTAACTCATTTTAATGCAAAAAACGTGAATTACGCGGTCTTTTCGTTTTAAGTCGCTAGGTATGTTCTATTTAAATGTCTTATGATGGTTATTGGCGAAAGCATTTTTCAATCAATCATACGAGTCAATAATCATAACAAACCAATCATAATAAAAGACACATGCCAAACGAGATAAAGCACAAAAGAATAGACTATGAAAGCAAAATGCGAAAAAACATACATGGACTTGTTATGAGCCCGGGGTTAAAAATTCCGCTAGCTAAACTGAAAACCTTATATTACTCAAACACATAAAGAACGACAAAATATAAAGCACAGTAAATGAACATGATATGAGTCGAGCAAATAATATACATAACTTTTATCATTTGAGGTCCGGGATATATGAACTCGTGAGCTAGTTTCAAAGTCGGAGTCAAAATCTAATTCTAGCTAAAGAAAAACTACCTACAAAAAGATAATCACCAAGCGAAACTCGAAAACGAAAAAACAGAAGGCCTGCTGCATGATTTTCAGAACGACGAACCAGAAAAGCCAAATCCGATTATAAGTGTGCCTTTTATGCGTCCACCACCAAAAAACAGTAGAGAACTCGAACGAAGCTGGTTAATTAACTATTATATGCTCTTTCATAACAACGAACGAGAAAATCCAAATCCAAACTCTCTCGAATGCTCCGATTCGCATTCACCTTCTCTCTCTTGCGAAACAAATCCGGTGTACATAAACTCAAGGCGAGAGGCAAGATCTCAACATGTACAGGAGCAAGCAGATGTTCAAAGCTTGACGCCAATATAGAGAAGACCCAAATTGGACTGGCCTCATGCGTGATGGTTCTCGACCAGCAAGCAAGAAATCAGGAATCATATCTTAGGATCGATGCGTCAAATAATAACCATGAAAATTGCACTAGAATACTCTCAGATTGACTAATAACAGAAGCAGCAAATCAATACCGGAAATCACTTGGGCAAAACATCGAACACCTGATGAACATGAAATTCGAAGTGCTGGGGACAGAACATTCAACAAATCGCGGAGGAGTATAAAGTGAGGTGTTCATTTAAACATCATCAGAGACAAAATCGACGAATCGGTGGACAGGCGATAAACGATCATGCACCGAAACATGCTCAGCTGAAGCCAAAACAGAGCATGGAAGAGGGATACGTTGCCAGAGCCGTCTCTGGTCGAGATTGATGATCGCCTGAAGGAAAGAGATCGCAATGGACAGTAACGCCGGGACCTAGAGCCGTCATAGGGAGGAATAGACCTAGATTGAATACTTCGGCAGCAGCGATGATTTTGAAAAAGGAGCGAACGGAGCCTCTTCACGGCGGTGTAACTAGTGGCGATCAGGCGGCTACTGGTGGTTGTAACTGACGCGACTGAGAGGGGATGAAGATGGAGAATCCACCGGAAACCGATTCTCTAAGAGAGAATTTTCTCCCCCGAGCTCCCCTTGTGCCCGTGCTCTGTTCTTTGCGTACGCGCTCTCTGTGATGACCGCGTGCGTCTGGTGGCCGGCGATGGACGACCGACGGTAGCTACCGGTGGCCTGAGGACGATGGAGGGGGGAATCACCATGAGTGTGGATAGCGGATCAGGTCTGGCTTAATGGGCTTGTGGGTTTAATGGGTTTGGTCTCTGGGCCGAGGCTTCCTCTGATGGGCTTGGTATGGCCTGGGCTGCTCTTTAATTGGACCCGGCCCTTTCAATTGTGACCTTTTTTACTATTTGTTATTTATTTTTTTTCTTACTATTTCTTATATTTCTCAATTGCATATAGCAAAAATACATGTTTGACTTGCCGGCAAAACTTTAGGTGTCAACACTTGTTACGGAACATAATGAAAGGTAGATTACCTACTTCAGTGGGCGACATGAAGATGTTATGAATTTAGATTTGTCGACTCATGGCTTCACAGGAGATATGCTAGATGCACTAGCCACTGGATATCCTACCGAGAATTACCAACTTGACCGTTTTGAAATGTTTGTATCCGAATAACAATGTATTCATTGGGAATTTATTACCCGGTCTACTGAATAGTTCCGAGCTAAAGGATTTTGGATGTTACTAATAAATTAGGGGGACAACTTTTACGGACAAGCCTAGTCCATTCAACATCAAAGAGATAAAAAAAAAAAGAAAATTTAAAAAATCCACCTCTCCAGCACTAGTGATGCTAAAGATGAAAATTAAAACTTAATAAAATTCACGAGCCATCAAGAGGTTGAAAGCCTGAATTGGCCCAACTGAACCGACCCCATATTTCTCATGCACGATTTAGATGGGCTAGTCCTTGGGGTAGATTTTTCTAATTTTGTTTTTGGGCTTGTTTAGGCTACTAGCCTAGGGGAGTCGAGATGCCATAAGCAAAAATAAGTGAAGTAGCAATTATTATTGAATGAAATGAATTATAAAGGAGATACAAAGATACGCAGATGAGAAGGGAGGCCAATGAGAATCAATGTAAGCATGGTATAAAATATATTCCAAATTTAGCAACTACATCATTTCTATTAATATGACTTTGCAACGGTTATACGTATAAGAACATTGTTTGTTCGTCCTATATCTTGCTATATAGTGCCATTAGAAAATAGAATTTGACAGGTTATGAAATCACTACAAAGCAAATTTCCCATGTAGGACCAATCTAATGGTCCTTGGTCCAGAAACTGCCATCTGGAATTTGGGAACGAATGAGAAACAAAATTACGATTAATATAATGAAAAGACGTCAAGTTTTGAAGCTTGGTATAAGAGAGGTGCACAAAAGTGTGGCACCAACAATTTCCACGTATCTCATCTGCTGTGTCGTAGGGGGAAGCTCCGATCATTTTGGGATGATTTTAGGTATGCGTGGATGAGGATAGTAACACCCAGTTAATTTAATGGATGAATAACTAAATTATGAGATCATATTTTTATATTATAGAAATTGCTCAAAGAGCAATTGCATATCACTAATACACGAAAATCTTCTATATACGTGTCTATCAATATTCAGATTATTCTTAAAAAAACTCAGCATCGGCCCAATGATAAAAACAAACCTCTCTTATATATAATTAGAGATACTAGATATTACAAACTTAATATATTTTTCAAACCTTTTTCAGATATATAAGGTAATTTATATATATTGCAAACGTTTTTAACCAATACATAAAAGCATGTTTCTTTAACTTCCATATTTAAAGATTTCATTTAATTTTTTTTTAACAGTCAACACAAATAACAAACCAAAGAGTTCAGATTAGGGGACTTGGTTACGCTAATTTTGCCTAATGCCCGTTAGCTGTATGTTTTCTCTTTTAGTAAAAAAAAAACGTTGTTTTATGCAATCTTCTTCTACATCAATTGGATAAAGAAGCTCAATTACTTAGTTAACATTAAAGTCCCTAAAAAAATATCTTAAAATTGATTCATGTAATATATAAAGAGGCAGTTGCTAAATCACTGTAAGCGTACAATCATGGAGTAAGGCTGCCTCTCGTGCCTTACTCGGCTCCTAATTGCCTAGAGTAGGTTAGTGAAACTCTAATTTCTTTTGATTGAAAATAAATGAAAAACCAAGTTACGAATAGGGTGTGGGAAAGTTTGAGCAAAATATTAATGCTACCTCGCAAGAGGGTTACATCATGAACTTCATCTTGGGAGGGCCGCGAAACCACCGTTTGAGAATTTAGATTCTCTAATTTTCAAAGAATTGAGATTTATCCAATATGTTATATTTTCTCACTTAAGAAGTTCATATCTCACCACGTGTCATTAGACAGTCTAGATTTACTCTCGATTTTTGTCATTTTTTGCCCCTTCCTTTTCTTTCCTTGGTTTTCTTTTTCCTTTTCCACTTCTGCCTCCGTCCCTCTCTCTCATTGGATCTTGAATTTGGGGTTAACATCATCAGATAAAGCTACCACAGACTTTAGAAAATTGCAATCCGTTTTTTCAAATCTGCGTAAGGAAAAGGGTCCTTGCATTGACCAATCTTCGGAGTATTGGCCAAGTTCTTGACCGAGAAATTAAGTAATTAGTCTAGCGTTTTGTCGGGGGTAAAGAGGCAAGATCTCATTCAATGTTAGATGGAGATGGAAAGAGAAATTGAGAGTGACTGGACCTGACTTTCTTTTCCATCATCCTCATATGGCTTCTGCATTAAAGAAGCATAAATTTTAGTCCAATGTCTTGCCACTTACTTTCTATAATGGACATCCCTGTCAAAAAGGTAAGTGGAAACTGACGGGATGCTTGGGAGGAGGGACGCCCTGCTCAATAAATCATTACAAACACAGAAGAAGCTGAGAGGTGAGGAGAGGAGAGGAGGGGTTGATAGTGAATTAACAAGGAGATACGCGGGAGCCGCAGATCCTTCACGATGGGAAGTCATTAATATCAATCACTGTCTTTAAGATGATCGAATACGGATTATCGAATAGTTTTTACCAACAAATTTAGCCCTTGAAGGAAATTGGACGTGAATTTTGCAGAAAGTGGATGGAAAAAGAACTTCCATCATATCTCTCCTTCGATATGATGACCGAGAAAATTGCAATATGTTTTTTCAAATCTGCGTAAGGAAAAAGGTCTTTGCATTGACCTAGCTTCAGAGTATTGGCCAAGTTCTTGACCAAGAAAATAAGTAACGAGTCTAGCGTTTTGTCGGGGGTAAAGAGGCAAAATCTCATCCATGTTAGATGGAGATGGAAAGAGAAATTGAGTTACCCAACCGACTTTCTTTTCCATCATCCTCATGTTGCTTTTGCATTAAAGTGATTATGCTAACGAGTAATGGGTAAGTGGAAACTGACGGGGTGCTTGGAAGGAGAGACGCCGGAGTTGCAGATCCTTCACCACGGAAAGTCATTAACATCAACCACGTCTTTAAGATATTTACCAACACATTTAGCCCTGGAAGGAAATTAGACGTGAATTTGCAAAAAGTGGAAGGAAAAAGAACTTCCATTGTATCTCTCTTTCCATCAACTCAAATTAATGCTTAAAGGAAATTAGACGTGAATTTGCACAAAAAAAGAAAAAATGGAAGGAAAGAAACTTCCAATTCAACGACTATTGAATGAATAGAAACTTCTTTGTGTTTGGAATTTATGGCGATGAATGGAGTATAAACCAGCGATTCCGAAGACGGTGCCATAGGCTGAACAACAATGCATATGGGTGACAGATTCCGAGGGCCAGCCGAATGGTGTTTGAAACGGCCACTTCAATTTTGCCGCGGACTGTAGAGGTTACTGATTCTGCTAAGAAAGTGTTCGACGAATTGTCCGAAATAGGAGAAATGATAGTAACGGCGCTTCTAACTTCGATTACTTGTTATGTCAACAATAAGCAATACACTCTTCTCTGTTCTGACTATATTAAATAATCTGAGCAGAAGAGTCATTGTTACGGATAAGGTTCTTCTGCTAGAATATGCTTCGCTTAGTCTTCAAATTGCTGGAGACGTGCTCTTGCACCTACCGGAGGCGTTAAGGCATGTAAGGAATTTATATATCGAAACCAGCTGGTGACTCCATATTGGTTTGTTTCCCAGATATGAAGTCTCCTCCAGTGGTAGTGGAGGACCAAGTCCAGGAAGGTCATTGCGTGAACAGAAAGCTTTGTGCATAATGAGTCTACACATAATAAATCTCATATCTCTAGTCAGTTAAATACATAAAGTTCCCAATTCTATACCCTCAACACTCCTCAAAAGAAATTTAAGCAAAAAAAAAAGGATAAATAATTTATCTAACTGGACAAACAGTTGGTACCGTGAAATATGTCTATTAATCTTCAGAAAATGAGTTAACCTAATGATAATAACAAACATAAGATCTACGAAATTGAGAGATCATGGATATTGCTTGGACTTAGCCTTTAGTCAGTTGGACCACATATAAGGGGAAAGGTAATTTTGTGTGCCCCTCCCTTTTATTCTTGGCTGACTTCAACTACGGAAATCAAATTTCCGTATATTTGTTTTCGAACTTTCACATACCGAGTAATTCAATTCGGATCATTCATTTAACCGACTCAAACTTGAAACATATTTTGACAGGTACACCACAACTAGGCCCTAGTTTGATATATCTTACATTGATTAAGCAGTCGCGATTTGGAGCCTAGTGAGATATAAAGATGCTGTTCCGGAGACCGAATAAGTAATCTAAGAACCATAGCAAGTCAAAATTAATGGGGGCTTTAAGCCTTAACATAAAATTCATAATGACTAAATACACAGAAAATGATGTCAGTGCGTTCCTCAGTTTAAGAATGTCACAGGGCTCTCGCCTAGCTTTAGAGATTGTATTTATAGGATGAACTCCACTTTTAACCTATAGACATTTATTTTATTGTGCTGTCTCAAGAGATAAATGCTTCGTGGTAGTGGTACTGATAATGTCAAGAAAAAGTTATTATGGATGTATCATGTCCTTTCAATCCCCCATATGCCAAAACCACCTCATTTGGTAAAAAATGGCACAATTGCCCCTAATCATTAAAAGATAAAAATTAATTAAAGCACAACTTTGCATAAATAAATTAAAATGACGGTTATATTTAATTCGTTTTGAATTGTCAAAAAGAAGAACAACAACAAGAAGACTGCAGGAAGTAAATTCACAGCCTCTACCTATCTTTCAGCCAAATAAAATAGTCCCAACACCTAGCCCACCTTCTCGATTTTGATCATTCAAAAAATAAAAAAAAAATAGGTGAAGCAGACTGCAGTGAAAGCACTCAAAGGCAATAATATCATTTTTCTTTTTCTTTTTTCTGAAAATTGGAGGAAATACGAGGAATTACGTTTGTAGCCCGGAAAGAGCTTTATCGGTTCCTTCGTGCCTTACAAAAAAATTGAACCAACTTAGAATTAACACTAAGTCTTTTTTTTTTTTTTTGATGACCCAGAGAACCCCCGCACGGCCGACAGCCGGGAGGTAAACCCTGGGGGCGACACGTGCTAGCCACCACACACGTGCACCGGTTAAGTCACCCTGCGGCACCCGGGATTCGAACACTCAACCTTTTGCGAGAGGAAGAGTGCGCGCTCCAGCAGCGCCACCCAGGCGGGTTCAGCTTAGCTAAAAAATTTATCTCAACGGTCAAGCTCGACGAAGCTCTTCACGGCCATGGCTGAAAGCTTGATGAAGCTTTCACGGCCATGGTGAAGCTCGACGTAGCTCGATTGGCCATGACCACGAGCTTGAAAAACCTTGAAACCCGGAGTGCTTATGGTTGAGCTTGACAAAACTCAAGCAGCTATGGCCCATGGCTAGGAGCTCAAAGAAGCTCGAGTGGACATGGCTGAGGTTGACGAATCTCGTGCAGCCATGGCTGCGAGCTCAACGAAACTCCAATGGCCATGGCCGCCAACTTGAAGAAGCCTAGAAGCTGAAGCGGCAATGGTTGCAAGCTGGACGAAACTCAAGTAGCCATGGCCAAAAGCTTGAAGAAGCCCGAGAGTTGGCAGTTATGGCCGAGCTCCATGAAACTCGAGCGACAAGGTTTTGCCTTTTTACCCCCCTTAAATTCTTATCTTTTTATTTTTTCAATTCTTATCCTTTTTCCTTTTATCCTATTTTTATTTTTATTTTAAATCTTGTTATCCTTCTTTCTTTTAAATTTTCGAGTTTTTTTATGTAGCACTTGGTGGAAGCCATATCGATACCATTTGTCTTAAGAAAGTAATAGAACAAAGGTCATGTCGGCATTTTTCGTTAGTTAAATTGGATGGGTTTAATTGAAAGATTTGATTGCATCAATTTAACAAATTTTAAAATTTAATTGTATTTTTTGAAAGTTTAGGAACTCGATTACACTTTCTAGTGCACTTATTCCTATTTGTAGAATAGATATCCAAAACCTTTTGCACATGGACCGGGAAGATATAAAATCAATGCCTTCTGACTAATAAATCAAGTGATTCAATATAGGAAGCACACAATATAACTGATCACATCTATTGAGTGCATGTCCACACAATAAACTAAATAAATTTCCGCATACACTCCTACAGTCCATCATTATCATTGAACATTCAATTTTCATGAAAAACTTGATTGGTTTTATGTCGCGATGATTGAATCAGCTATGGTGCCTGCCTTCTTCTCTATCATTTTCATGTCCTCAATTGTCAACTAACTTAAAGAATGGTTTGCATACTTTTCCTTGGAAAATTTCTGGGTCATGACAAGCTTTAATGACCGCGTGGGAGGATAAGATGTGTCGCATCTTTGACTTGAAGATGTCCCCGGCAGAAAATTAAGCGTCCTCCATCTGCACTGAACATGTGCGTGGGGACTTGGAACGTGTCGATGTTGGAGGGAAGTGAAAGCTCAAGTGGAAGTTGTTTAAATCTGCCTTAAACAACCCGAATCGGTCTGCTTCTGTTGTGGATTCTTATAACACTAACAAGATATCCGTGCATCATAAGAGCTTAAGACTATGCTTTCTATATTATTCTAAATTATTGACAGTTAATCAATTTTACATTCATTGATACTTCAAGTTAAATATAAGATATATTGAACGTTGATCATTATTGTTTTGATCATGTTATCAAATTAAACGAAGTTGTCTTGTTTTTTCTTCAATGAGTCCAAAAAAATACCAGTTTATGTGATATCTCTTGGCAAAACAACACTTATACTAAAAATTAATAACATAGATTTTTTGTTATTTATCTCTCGTTTTTTAGAAATGATACTTGGGGAACGCATATTTCCTTCATAACTTTGGTGAAATCACTAGTGGCTTATTTTTTGTCGATCTGCTTATAATCATTTTTTTAATCAATTTATAACATTCATCTTATAATTTTCATCTCTCTTTTGGAGAAGTTCTGGGTCAAGTCAACGGCGATAATTACGTGTTCCGTGGAATTGGCCGCAGTAGACTTTGAGTTTGCCGATGGTTTTTTTGGTGCAATTGGCCCAACCGTAATAATCACTCAAAATGGAAAGACTCCGCATGTATAAATGAAGCAGATGACCCTCGCAAGTTTGCACATGGTGAAGCAGAAGAAACAGATAAACGCACAAAACACCATTATAAACATGGAGTGTCTGTTATTGTGTATGTGGACTTGGGTGCTGTTGGTATTGATGGGAAGTGGAAGAAGCAAGGGGTGCTTGGAAGAAGAGAGGAATGCACTGCTCATGATTAAGGCCGCCTTCACCCACCCAAATGGGTCTTCTCTTCCGTCGTGGCGCGATGGCAATGGTGACTGTTGCGGCTGGGAACGCGTGGAGTGCAATAACACCGTTTCGCGAGTGACTGGATTGTATCTGAACCGGACACGCCCGGACGCATTGGGAAAGCGCTATTGGGAATTGCCTAGGCTGGTTATTGACGCGTCTTTATTCCTTCCCCTGGAGGAACTTCAAGTGTTGAATTTACGTTGGAATTCTCTCTCAGGTGAATATCTCTCTCTCAGCTATTTGTTCCTTTTGTCTTTTTTCAATTATGTCTCTATGTAATCGTTTACTTACCGTTTCTGAATAATGTAAAAATGTCATACGTGGGTGCTCCAAACAACAAAGTGGATTAAGTGAATTAATGACAAACACATGATTGCACAAATGATGCAATTCTTAAAGTAGTAGATTGCACATGTCATAAAATAATTAGGAGACTCATCTCCACAATCAGGATAGGTACGAAGAGCGAAAATAGAATCAGCTCAGTAGGCAATGATTTACCAAATGCCGACTTTTCTGCCATCATAAAGGGTCTGACTTGTTTGCATTTTGCACCCCAAAAAGTTGACTTGAAGGGCACTTGTTTGGAACTGGACTAAAATCTACTTAATACTTTTATTTGTGACTTTCTCTCAAGATTCAATATAAGAAAAAAGAAAATCAACGTCCATCAGATTATGAAAGAACTATATATTATTCTACGTATTAATATTTACATGTTTGAAAATGTTTTGAGCATTTCATGATAATTAAAAGTCAAATTGCGAGAGTGATAAGGTTTGCAAAAAATAAAAAATAAAACAATCAGGAAAAGTAGATTGATAGAGGGGATTAATTTAGAGCGAAGAGAAAGGATCTTAAAGGTAGTGTAGTGTTTGGATAGAGGGAAAGAAAGGGACAGGAAAAGAAAGAGTAGAAGCTATGAGGAGGAATTATGTATAGTCATGTGTCTTTTAAATCCCCCATATAAAGGGATTTGGAGGGACTAAGGGGGACCAATACTTTCATCAAACATCATTTTTCTTTCCCACATATACCTTTGATGCAATTCAAATTGTAAATACATAATTAATTATATATAAGTACAATAAAGTGATAATGCATCTTTATTTTTCTTTTCTCTCTAGATCATTCCTTTTTCTAGTATCCAAACAATAAAATAAGGGTACATTTTCTCAGGTCTACTAGTGTTAGTTAACTACATATGATCGACATTTAAGTTACTTGTTTATTCAATTAGTTTACAAATTCATGTGACATAAACCTTTTTTATGCTCGAATATGTCGAACCAACTGGTTTCTGCTTATAAACCAATTCTCCTCATCATGAGCATATAGTTATTATCGATAAATTTAAGGTAGTTAGACATATGATATCTATAGAGAATTAATTAACTATCGGATATGCATGAGTCGTTTCTTAACCAGATTTAAATGGAACGCTACACCTGAGGAAATTGAAGAGGCTAGATCTATCTGAAAATTATCTACAACGAGTCCCCTCGTTGTACAAGCAAACTTCAATGGAGGCCCAAAATTTGTCTTCCAACCAGCTTGAAGGTACATGTAAAATAGAAGATCATGCCTTGATATATAAAGTTCGATTTTGAGAACCTTTTGTCAATCACAGGTGTGAATCTGGAGACTCTGGATCTTTCTAGTAATGATTTGGTGAATGATGCCCCTGCGGACATTGCGAGGATAACATCTCTTAAGACCTTAGACATAAGTGATTGTGGACTGAATGCTTCAAAGTTATTGGAAGGTACTTCTCTGAAAATGCTTTCATTTATCACCTTCTTAGGAGAAAATAAGATAAGATTGTCTTGAACATAGAAGGCATGACTGCATTATATTCGACGTCCTTTGGATCATATTTTGGCCGCACATTTTCTTCAAATAACTTAGCGCCAACAACTTGCATCTAAGTAAATGATATCATATAGTTGTTTGTCTTATGCTTGAAGTGGGAAGGATTTAGTTAAATGTCTATGGAAGCCATAAATAAACCCATGTCATGCTCAATGTCTTTA
This sequence comes from Syzygium oleosum, assembly GCF_021117445.2. Lineage (NCBI taxonomy): Eukaryota > Viridiplantae > Streptophyta > Magnoliopsida > Myrtales > Myrtaceae > Syzygium > Syzygium oleosum. Next base: position 1,970,575 of record NW_026607526.1, read on the forward strand.
TTGTGGGATCATGATGTCGGTGATCCTAAGAATTTTGGTCATTTTCAATTTAATCCCTGATCTTTAAATATTGATGTTTAGGCTCCATGCTTTTACATTTGTGAATCTTTTTTACTAGCCAATCTGAAAAATAGTGTGATAACATAATAGATGTAAGGAGTTATTGCTTAGAAGATAAAAATAGTCAAAATAACAATATACTAGAGGGGTTCAAATATTGTGCTGGAATCATAATAAAATTAAATGCAAAAGTTAATCGGGAATCAAAATCCAAAAAATCCTTACAGTTTACATATTAAACCACAGTGATGGTCAAACTTCAGGGATTGCAAGTGTTAATAAATTCAACTAGGCCATGAAAATTATATAAGAAACTGAAAATTCGTATCAGTAAACTAAGATGCATAAAATCAATCAAAGAAAACATTTCTTATAATGGATAAATTAATTAATTTGAAAAATGTTTTTTCCATTAGGATAAACAATGTATAGAATAGAATAAATAATTACAATATTAAAAACTCATTCAGCCTTAAAAAACCTCGGCATCTTTTGCACCAATGTCTATTGCTGCCTCCGCCCACTACGGCACTCATGTCCATCATCACACCACGAAGCTCGGTCGCCATTACCACCGCCAGAAGACCCTGCACGACCTTTGGTGTGAACTACGACGACCTAAGATCTAAAGTGTGTCCTCAATTTTGAGGCCGTGATGCTCAAAACTGAGGTCACGTGTGTCACATCTATGGCCCGGAGGGTGGAATGGACAAGCAGCGAGGTGGCAATGATGGATAGCAAACTGGGACGACAATATGGATGGTGGTGGAGGGCGGCGAGTTGCGGTGGTGAGTTGTGAGTCCAAATGATGTTTGGGGGGCCTCCACTGTTGACTTGGCAGTTGGCAGGCATGTCCGCCAAAAGAACACAGTGATTTCGCGCTGCACTAAATGAAGGATCCCATTGCATTTTTTTGAAAAGTACATAATTAAACTAGTAAAAAAAAAATTCAGAAACTATAACGAAAATGGAGCCAAGATTTAGAGGTTGCCCATGCAATTAACCCATAAATTTTAGGAATAATATCAACTTTAGAGTTCATTTCCGATCCAATTCAAAATTTGTCAAACTCCAGAAGTAATTAATTTAATATGAAGAATAATGGAAATGAAGCATCGTGGTGATGCGACTCCACTCCAAAGCTCCGTCTTACCAATTTTTCTGTTTGTATTTTTGGGTATTAGATTGCATGCTCTTTCTATCCTCCATTCTAGGCACAAACCATGAACTTGAGTGTTTTAATCATACAAAGTACAATTTAGTGACGATACTCATAGTTGCAGTGTCCATTTCAACAGGCTTGTGCGGATTGAGGAACCTTGAAGAGTTGGATATCGGTGGTAATGGATTTTGGGGTCTCCCTTCATGCTTCAGCAATATGACCTCACTCCGCGCACTTCATGTTAGTGATAACAATTTGGTGAATGATGCCCTCGTGGACATTGCGAGGATAACATCTCTTAAGGCCTTAGACATAAGTTATTGTGGACTGAATGCTTCAAAGTTATTGGAAGGTACTTCTCTGAAAATGCTTTCATTTATCACCTTCTTAGGAGAAAATAAGATAAGATTGTCTTGAACATAGAAGGCATGACTGCATTATATTCAACGTCCTTTGGATCATATTTTGGCCACACATTTTCTTCAAATAACTTAGCGCCAACAACTTGCATCTAAGTAAATGATATCATATAGCTGTTTGTCTTATGCTCGAAGTGGGAAGGATTTAGTTAAATGTCTATGGAAGCCATAAATAAACCCATGTCATGCTCAATGTCTTTATTGTGGGATCATGATGTCGGTGATCCTAAGAATTTTGGTCATTTTCAATTTAATCCCTGATCTTTAAATATTGATGTTTAGGCTCCATGCTTTTACATTTGTGAATCTTTTTTACTAGCCAATCTGAAAAATAGTGTGATAACATAATAGATGTAAGGAGTTATTGCTTAGAAGATAAAATAGTCAAAATAACAATATACTAGAGGGGTTCAAATATTGTGCTGGAATCATAATAAAATTAAATGCAAAAGTTAATCGGGAATCAAAATCCAAAAAATCCTTACAGTTTATATATTAAACCACAGTGATGGTCAAACTTTAGGGATTGCAAGTGTTAATAAATTCAACTAGGCCATGAAAATTATTTAAGAAATTGAAAATTCGTATCAGTAAACTAAGATGCATAAAATCAATCAAAGAAAGCATTTCTTATAATGGATAAATTAATTAATTTGAAAAATGGTTTTTCCATTAAGATAAACAATGTATAGAATAGAATAAATAATTACAATATTAAAAAACTCATTCGGCCTTAAAAAACCTCGGCATCTTTTGCACCAATGTCTATTGCTGCCTCCACCCACCGCGGCGCTCATGCCCATCATCACACCACGAAGCTTCGTCGCCATTACCACTGCCAGAAGACCCTGCACGACCTTTGGTGTGGTGTGAATTACGACGACCTAAGATCTAAAGCGTGTCCTCAATTTTGAGGCCGTGATGCTCAAAACTGAGGTCACGCGTGTCACATCTATGGCCCGGAGGGTGGAATGGACAAGCAGTGAGGTGGCAGTGATGGACAGCAAACCGGGACGACAATGTGGATGGTGGTGGAGGGCGGCGAGTTGCGGTGGTGAGTTGTGAGTCCAAATGATGTTTGGGGGGCCTCCACTGCTGACTTGGCAGGCATGTCTGCCAAAAGAACACAGTGATCTCGCGCTGCACTAAATGGAGGATCCCATTGCATTGTTTTTGAAAAGTACATAATTAAACTAGTAAAAAAAAATTCAGAAACTATAACGAAATTGGAGCCAAGATTTAGAGGTTGCCCATGCAATTAACCCATAAATTTTAGGAATAATATCAACTTTAGAGTTCATTTCCGATCCAATTCAAAATTTGTCAAACTCCAGAAGTAATTAATTTAATGTGAAGAATAGTGGAATGAAACATCGTGGTGATGCGACTCCACTCCAAAGCTCCGTCTTACCAATTTTCTGTTTGTATTTTTGGATATTAGATTGCACGCTCTTTCTATCCTCCATTCTCGACACAAACCATGACCTTGAGTGTTTTAATCATACAAAGTACAATTTAGTGGCGATACTCATAGTTGCAGTGTCCATTTCAACAGGCTTGTGCAGATTGAGAAACCTTGAAGAGTTGGTTATTGGTGATAATGGATTTTGGGGTCCTCTTCCTTCGTGCATCAGCAATTTGACCTCACTCCGTGTGCTTGATGTTCAATATAACAATTTTAGCGGGGCCATTCCTTCGCCTCTCCTCTATAATCTCAAGTCACTTGAATATATTGCGTTATCTAAGAATGCATTTGAAGGCTCACTTTCACTTGCTTCCCTGGCTAATAATTACAACCTTGAGGAATTCCACCTCATGGACAACCATAATAGTTTGGTAGTAAATACAGAAGAGCCCACTTGGTTTCCTTCATTTCAACTGAAGGCGTTTAGTTTATCAAACTGTGTGCTCAACAAAGACGCAAGTGGCGTAATTCCCAGCTTTCTGAAAAAACAGTACAACTTGAGCAGTGTTCAACTCAGCCACAATGGAATGACAGGAAATTTCCCAAGTTGGCTATTGGACAACAATGTAAATCTAGAACAGTTGGTACTCAGAGGCAACAATTTGTCAGGTTCATTTTATCTGCCTTCCAATTTGAATCTTGTCAGCTTATTTATTTTCGATGTGTCTGCTAATTTTATTGAAGGAGAGCTTCCATCTCATATTGGTTCTATCCTCCCGATCACGGGCTATTTGAATCTGTCAAACAACAATTTGAAAGGTGGAATCCCTTCCTCAATGAGCAATATGCACCTGTTGTCCACATTGGACTTGTCGAATAATGGCTTCACGGGAGAAATACCAGAGACATTGGCTAAAAATTGTTCGCGACTTTTCTTATTGAACCTGTCAGGCAACAATTTGCAAGGCCAAATGCTACCGAGGTATTCTAACTTGACAAGCTTGGAATTTTTGTATTTGGACAACAATCGTTTTACAGGGGACATATCGCCGGGTATATTAAATATCTCCTCCTTGCAAGTTTTAGATGTAAGTAATAATTCCCTATCTGGAACACTTCCCAATTGGATTGGAGATATTCAATACTTGAGCACGCTTGTACTGTCAAGTAATTTATTGGGAGGTCCTTTACCGTTGAGCTTATGCAACTTACGGTATCTCAATCTTTTAGACCTTTCAAGTAACAACCTTGGGCCGAATATACCCCCTTGTGTCAATGTTGTAGTTATGAGGTTCTTGCATTTAGCAAATGACACGCTTGCTGGGCATTTTCCTAAGTTTCTTGTAGGAGCTTCATCGATTGTCACGTTGGATCTGAGAGATAATGTATTGTCAGGTGAGGTCCCTAGCTGGATCGGTTCACTTCGGAACTTGAAGTTTCTTCTACTACGAGGAAACAATTTTGAAGGTTCAATCCCTCTGGATCTATGTCTGTTGAAAAATATGAGCATAGTGGATCTTTCCAATAATAATCTTTCTGGAACAATTCCTTCTTGTTTGAAAGATTTGACATTTGGAAACGCTGGGGTATCTACGGAGGCATTTGCTACCTCGTTCCTTCCTATGTATTACGGGGGCATATATGCTTATACAGAGAGATTCGAAGAAGTACACTTCATGACAAAGAGTAGGTTGGAATCTTACAAGGGCAACATTCTAAAACTCATGTCGGGAATGGATCTCTCGCAGAATAATTTGACTGGCTTTATTCCTCCAAAGGTCGGCTACTTAAGTGAACTTCGAGCATTGAACTTGTCACACAATCATTTGAAGGGAACGGTCCCGGAAACATTTTTCAAGTTAACGAACATAGAGAGCTTGGACCTGTCCTTCAACAACTTAACCGGTCCCATCCCTCCACAACTAATAGAGCTTTACATGCTGTCAGATTTTAGTGTGGCTCACAACAACTTGTCAGGTAAGATACCAGATCGAAAAAATCAATTTGGAACTTTTGGTGAAGCAAGTTATGAAGGTAACCCTCTTCTTTGTGGAGCACCATTAACCAGCTGTGATGACTCCGATCAGGAACAGGGGACACAACCACCTTGTAATCATACCAGGGAGGATGACTCTTATAGAGAAGCCTTCTTGTGGAGTTTTGCAGGATCATATGTGGTGGCGTTCCTTGGGGTAGTTCTTTTTCTTTGCCTAAACTCGTACTATCAGTGCGTGCTGTTCGAGCTTGTTCGTAAGATTATCCCATCGTTTCCCCATTAGATATTGTTCTTCTAATTATTGTGATTGAAAAATATGATGAAACAGTGGAGAACCTTTATTTAATAGGATTGTAAGCATTTGAGTCTTTATTATGGATTGGGAACGCTTGGCTCCTAGGGTGTTCATATTGTATTCCTTGTCCTGCTAATTTGAATACTAGGAGAATTGATTTGGTTGTCAATTGAGAGAGGATAGTTCACTTCACAACCAAAATGAATCCAACATTAACAAATTCCTGTACACGTTACCCAAGATGTGAAATATCTGATGGTTGCAACCAGCAACATCGAACCAACTGGGTTTTAGCGTATCAAGACAAGATCCTACTAACATAAAGGATTGGGCGCGGGGAATTGCTCCTATTTGACGACAAAGGCATGCATTGTAGGACCACTGTTATGCAGCTCGGGCCCACCTTTATGGTCACTGCTTGATGAAGATTTATAGCAAGAGAACGAAGCTTATCCAATACTTAATGCAAAATTGCTTAGAGGATAAGTTCGACTCTACTGGCAGAAATTTAAGAGCGACTGTCTTCTACATATGTATCAGGATCAATGATTGTGCCAGCATTTCTTTTCCCATCACCTTGATGTCGTGTTCAAACTAAACCAACATAGAATATTAGTCAAGGGTCAACCTAGTCACACCTTTTATCCAAAAGAAATATGGGTCAAGCTCAATTAATAGCCATCTTAAAAAAAACAGAGAACATAATGCTGAGCTACAAATATAACGGATACTGAATCAGGCAATGACGCAATGCAACAGTTCAACAAAAAAACATGAGGTGCTCTTTGCTAGTGCTGTGCATGTGGAGTTCGGTGGTGTTGAGATTGGTTATTGCAAAATAAGGTGAATCTCGTCGAGTTAAAACTCACTGGAAACAACTTGCCGGGTGTTTTTCATTGGCCATCTTAGTCAAATCTTGTGAATATGTGTTGGTTTAATGCATTTGCCAATAGCATCGAAGGAGCGCTTCCATCTTAGATTGATTCCATCCTTTTGAATTTGCAGTACCTAAACCTGTCAAGGGACTCGATAGGAGTTAGAATCTATCCATCTGTAGGCGATATGAAATTGTTGTCGACATTAGATCTGTCAAATAACAGCTTCCCGAGGGAGATGCCAGAGCCACTGGCCATAGGTTGTGTCACACTATCTATACTAAAATGGTCAGGCGAGAAGTTGCGTGGCCGAATGCTACCAATAACTACTAACTTTATAAGGTTGAAATATTTGTATCTGGATGACAATCAATTCATTGGGATATATCACTTGGCATTTGGGATAGCTCAGACTCAAGGATTTTGGATTTAAGCGATAATTTCTTGTCCAGACCAATACCAAACTAGATTGGAGATATTCAACTTTTGGAATTTCTAACGTTGTCGGAAACTTATGGGTGGTCTTTTATTATTGAGCTTTTGCAAATTGAATCCTCTCGTTTTTTATACCTTTGGACTAACAAATTTCGGTCCAAATATACCCTACCGTGCCAATATTACATTTATGAGGTTCTTGCATCTACAAAGAGTTGAGCTCACTAGGCTTTTTCCTTAGTTTCTTCCTAGAGCTCCGTCCATCGTCTCTACGAAAAATGCATTGACAGGTGAGATGCTCAACTGGATCTGTTTCTTCTACTGAAAGGAAACCACTTTTAAGGTTCAATTCCTCTAGCTCTTTGTCAGTTGACCAAGATGAGCATATTGGATCTCTCTTATATAGGCCTTTCTAGAGAAGTTCCTTCTTGTTTTTAAGATTTTCAATTTGGAAATGGTGGGGTATCTAATAGCACATTCGATACTTTGAGTGAAACCGCTGAGTATGGCAGCGCTACTAGTACGAGGGAAAACTTGGCTTATAATTTTTTTATGATGGTAGCGGTACAGATGCTTTTTCGGATGAACTAGGAGAAAGCGACCTTCGTGTCAGAGAGTAGATTGAAATATTAAAAGTGCAACTTTCTAGAATATCTGCTTGGAATGGATCTCTTGCACAATAATTTGATGGGCTTTATTCCTCTAAAATCGATTATTTGAACGAAATATATGTCTTAAATCTGTCGCATAATCATTCGACGAGATCAATTCTAGAAAAATTCTCCAATTGAAGGAATATAGAGAGCTTGGACCTTTCTTTCAACAAGTTAACTGATCTGATTCCTCCGCAAGTGAGAGAGCTATGCGCACTTTCACTTTTTAGCTTTGCTCACAACAACTTGTTAGGCAAGACAACAGACAGAAAAAAATCAAATCAACTTTCGATCAAGCAATTTATGAAAGTAACCCTCTTCTCTGTGGACCACCGTTAATAAGTTATAAAAGCTCAAATGACAGTCCGTGGGTGGACTCTGTCAACTGTTGACATAGGCAAAGATGATGAGTCCTGAAAAGAAACCTTCTTATGGAGTTTCGCCGGATCATACGTGGTGGCATTTGGTGGGGTCGTTATTTTTCTCTACTTCAACTCCTATCTCAACGTGTTAAATTTTGTTTGTAAGGATATCCGATTGTTTCCTTAGCAGAGCTCGTGCTTGCAAGCATTTGAACATCTCGAGTCTCCACTATGCATGTTGAACCCTTGGATCTGTCATGTTGTCTGTCTTTTCTTTTAAATTTGGATGTGAAGTATCACCAGATTTTCTTTTGGTTGTGAACTGAAGGAAAGATCACTGTGGTCACAGATACAATAACCATGAAGAATAATAATTCATAGCTATGGCTGTGACTTGTCATCACAGATTGACGAGTGCTTTTCTGATTTTCCTTGAGAATCTCTAAGGTACGCTAGTATATCTAACCGCCTTCTTTTTCATGACTCTTAACACTACCATTGAAGTGGCTGATTTTTCCGAAGCCAGATCGGCCGTCAACTGACTTTGCCAATATTTATCTGATTCTTCTTCGAGAGTAAGCAGCATTACTGCCAGAATGAAGCTTCGCTGAAGGTGGATATTACATCGTCTGAGAGTCTTTTTTTCCTTCCTAACAACGCCTCCTTCTCGGACTTCCAAATTTTTCATATCTCGCGCTTCTTTCAACAAACTTTTTTAATGGCAGAACTTTGATGGATGCAGAGATTGCAAATGGGCTAAAGCAAGTTCCACGTCTGCAATTTCTATTTGCATACATCTGTTGCTTCTTCCCGAAACCTATTAGGTAGACTCTTAGCAGTTCTATATGCTGTATCGGGTCATAATTTATCTTCTTAAAATTCACCACACAAAGAATTCACCATCCTCCTGCGCTAGCTTTTTTCTGTCGTACAGAGGACGATATAGCGCTTAAAAAACTTTTCTCATGGTGGTGGTGGTAGCATTCTTTAGCCAAAAAAAAAAACGTAATAGTGGTCTAACCAAAATTATAGAGCAACTACTCACAAACAGCTCAGAATAAGATGAAAGCAAAAATGGTTATCACCCGAATATGATCACATTGTAAATCAAATCATCCATGGAAAATGAGAAAAATATAACAAATACAATGAGCATTCCACTTCTTTATAAATGGAGGCATCTCCTCTGTCATGGAACGCCATCTCTCCTTGAGGCTTTTTGATTTGGGGTGTACACACACTAACAACATAATAACATGAAACTCCATCAAATCGTTTGCACTCGGTTCAATCGAAATGAATCGAGTTTTGACTAATTTTTGTACTGTTACACAGTTCTGTAGCACCCAATTCTCTCACCACTGTAAGAGCAACAGAGTAGCGCCATAATGAGCCAAGGCACCCATGATCACAAAAACGTGAAATATCTTATGGCTGTGACCAGCAAGGTCGAACGAACCCGGTTTTAGTCTCTCAAGAATCCTGCTGACATAAAACAAAGTACCTGTAATGTAAGACAGTGCCATGGCCAACTCATAAGCAAGCGTGATCGGGCGTTGGAGATTGCTCCAATTCACAATACAGGCATGAATCGCAGGAACGATGCCCAAAAACCCCATGGAGAGCATCGCCCGAAATGCTTGGAATTTCCGAGAAGAAAGAGAAGGGGCAAGCAGTGTCATGACAGTGAACATCCCCATTGCTGTTATTCCGCTAAGGTAGATCAGTTGCCAATGGGCTCGCACTGGAAAATATAGTAGATTGGGGGGCAGAATGAGGTGATGATCATGACCGTGATGCCGACGTAGTCCATCCGCAGCAGCTGGTTGTTCAAGCAGTGTGAGTGGCATGAGAAAAGGTGGCAAATGCTGCTTGAGAGGAGGCAGAACATGGATCCGCCTAAGACGACAAAGAACGGCCACTGTGTTGCGGCTGGTTAGAGTGAAGCAATCTTCAAATCTTCTTCTGTTATCTGATTCAAGTTCACCAAAGAATTTGTACCCTGAAAACTATATTGTGTTAGATACATCTGTAGACTTCTAAAGAGATTATTCTTTTCGTAAGTCGAATGAAACATCGTTGGCGCGCCACTCACCTAAAGCAATTCCTTTGAGTAAGAGATATTATTTCCTGCACTAGTAGAGTTTGACCTGCACAAGTGGGTTTGCATATCAAGTCATTACATAATCTATGGTATACTAGTCGGAGTCCAATCTTTAGATCATAATATATAGAAAATGGTTCGATCCTGTCTGCCGAAGGGAGAGAATAGGCCAAAACGGTGAAAGTGAATGGGCAGAGCACTAACTGAATAACTATCAAGCCTGCTTAAGCTGATACTTTCAAATTCAATTTGACAACCAGTGTACTACTCTTCACTATAAAAGCTATTTACCATTACGATTTCGTTCAGAAAATCTTATCAGCAATCAACATTCAGAGCATTCTGCAATAGTTTATTGCAAGGTCCACCGTGTGTGAACTTTTTCTAGACACACACAGTGCTACTTGCGTGGAAAATGATTATCCATTGATGGTTTGACTGAATGCATGTTGTATTACCAAGAACAGAGAGAGATTTTCCGATGGGTTCGATCTTTTATTTCTTTCTGAAAAGAACAGAAATTTCTATTAATACTTTGATCCATCATGATAAGTAATCGCTGATGACCCTTGTTATCCATCTTAATTTTGCACTTGCTATTTGAGCAAGACTATCTTGACTGTCAGGCTACTACTCTTGAAATTTAAGCAGCAATGAAAATGACGAGCACGACCCTTGCATATTCCTATGAAACAAAATTTCTGAGTTTAAATTTTATTTTATGTGCCTGCCCTTAATGTCACAAACACGAGTTATTCCTCTGTGGCACCTGCGATTTCGATACAGCACCACAAGAAAATGAAGGTCTTAAATGGCAATTTTGGTTGCCGGTTGCCGGTTGCAAGAAGGGTTGGCTAATGAAAATGGCCGATTGCTCGGTATGGTAACAAGCCATGAATACCACAATACTACATTGACTTGTACGTACTAAAAGCGCCGTTCTGCTAATAAGCAGGTAGAAAAATCTAAGCATTGTGACTTGAAATTCGACGATTTTAAGCTGGTTATGGAGGATTTGATCAAAACAGGGTAATTCAAACATCTTCACCAAATGAGCAATTTAGCAAGCTCTCTAGTGAGTTATAACTTGCACCTACGAGCCTCATCTTAGGTTACACTTCAGACGGTAAAAACGAGCTATGATAGTCAACACAGAACGAGCTACTACTGACAAATTCCTCACTAGAAATTATGGGTTCCATCCGATATCATCGAGTTGGGACGAGTTGCTAAATGCAAACATCGATAGATCAGAACTCACTAAAATGTGCATGCTAGTATAGGACTGAATGATACAAAACACACCTTGGGAATAGGCCGAGAAGATCAGCAACCTGAGGCACGTCCACAAAATTGGCCACCGTCAATCCCAGAAACACCAGAAACCCAATCAAATACCTGCTCCCCCATCACACAGAGGACGCAAAAGAGATCACCACAAATCACAAAGAAAAAAAAACGAGATAAAAATGAACCGAAGAAGAAAATATGAGCAAAGATGGCCTCGCATGAAAAAAAACAAATCGAACTAAAAACACATCATCAGTCATCCTCACGTCCAAACGTTGGGCGTCTCGTTGTGCCAGCGGAACAAGCTGAGGGCGGCCTCGAGGAGGGGCCGGTTGGCGCAGTAGTGGCGGAGGATGAACTCATTGTCCTTTGTGTACTCCGGCAGCTCCCGGAACGACACCAGAGCGTACCGTGATGCCGTAGTCCATCCGCAGCCGCAGGTGGACGTTCAAGCAGTGGGAGCGGCATGAGAAGTAGAATCATCGGTGAAAATGGATGGCCCATCGTCTCCCCCATATTGCCATCACTCCTTTTCCCCTTCTCCATCTCCTCCTCCTCCTCTTTCGCTGGTGGTCTCGCTGTGGCTTTGTCCTTTCTATGGAGAACTCAAGAGGAGGCCTTGGTTTTATCGATAGGCCGAACGGAGAAGACGATGACGAAATTGTTAAGGCCATTATTTTCTAAGTTCAAGATTTAGTATTTTTTTATTTTGCGAAAAAGGTTTTTATTAGCGAGTTATATTGGGTATTTGTTAAGAAATCAAATAACAGAAATTTAAAAATTTTCAACGCTATGCATGTCATGTGGTGACGATATTTTGAAATTCGAAATGTCTTTCGCTAGAATTGACAAAAAAAAAATCAAGGTTCTTAACTTTTACTATCAAGACAAAACTCCGTCAATTTACTTATATATTTCACGATAATGTTAGTCAATACTAAAAATTTTATAATAAAATAGATATACTAACTAATGATACACGATTTAGATTTGAACCAGTACCTTAGTGAAAATCACGAGATAACTGGCCCTTTATCCAAACTACATAAAATAAGTAGACAAAATCTATCAAATCTTGAGATAATAATTTTGTAGAAAATGGTTCAATCCTGTCCGCCGAAGAGAGAGTAGGCCAAATTGGTAAAAGTGAACGGGCAGAGCACTCTTCACCCCGAAAGCCTTCGATGATATTCGTGAATGTCTCTTTTGAGCCTTTCTTCGATCGTCTCTCCTCTATCCGAAATCTGTGCGATCCGACCTCCTCCTCTCTTGGAGCCGAGAAAGCCAGAGCAAGCGCATTTTACAGGATGCCAAAGCCCTCTCCCCCCCCCCACCCTCAGATCGTTCAACACCGCTCCGGAGAGCCAGAGTCACCATCTCTCCGTGCAGAATTGCTCCGGCTCACTTCTCTGTGTTTGGAATTTACGGCAATGAACGGACTATAATCCGAAGACAGGTGCCAGATTTAGCTCCACTGAAGAAGGCGAAGGCGACGCTGAACAATGCACCTGGGTGACGGGATTCCGAGGCCCTGCCGGATGGTGTTCGAGGCGGTCACTTCGATTTTGCCGCGTAATACTGAGGTTACTGATTCTGCTCAGAAAGTGTTCGACGAATTGTCCGAGAGAGGGGAAACGAGAGTAACAGCTCTCTAACGTCGATTACTTGTTACGTCCACAGTAAGCAATACTCCCCTCAGTTCGACTCTATTGAATAACCTCAGCAGAAGGGTCATTGTCTCGGGTCCTCACCAAAATTTTCTTCTCAAGCGGATGAGGTTCTCCCGCGAGATTCTGCTTCGCTGAACTCTTCAAATTGCTGGAGACGTGCTCTTGCACAGACCAGAGAGGTGTTTAAGGCATACAGGGTATTTGAAATTCCAACTGGAGTTACTGAGACTCCATAATGTTGAGAGGCTGGTTCTTGTGTATCAAAACCAGGGCAATTGAGTTGGATATCAGGACATACGGTGACTCCATATTGGTTTTATTTCACAAATACGAAAGTCTCCTCCATCGGAAGACATTTTTCCTTAGGGGGTTGAGCCTCTTACTCTTTCTCCTTCTCCGATCTTTATGCATCCCAACATCTGGTAGTGGAAGAACCCAGTCCATGAAGGTCATTGCATGAACAGAAAGTTTTGAGCATAATGAGTCTTCACATAATAAATCTCACATCTCGTCAGTTAAATACGCAAAGTTTCCCAAGATAAACATCGACGGGTCCTTCGAAGCTGGTGGTTCGGAAGGATCGGTCGCAGGAAGCCGATTCAAGCCCAAACTATGATGTACTTCGGATGCATCTGACGAGAAGAGGACACGTACTTGGAGTCGGACGACTTTGCTCTGGCCGACGCTCTGCTAGAAGACGATCACGTGCCGTGGGAGGTGGAAGCCCTACTTGTCTTGGGCCCATTGTGGAAGAATGGCGAATCAAGGGTGGTATGGTAACGTTTCTATTTCTGAGAACAATTTCTTTTCAGAAATAGTTTTTTCTATTTCTATTTCCTGGAAGAGTTTTTGAGCAAAATAATGCGTTTGGTAACTGCATAAAATTTCTATTTCTAAAACAGAAATGTGTTTGGTAACTGCACAAAATTTCTATTCCTGAAATAGAAAAAGAACATAAATGCGTTTGGTAACTGCACAAAATTTCTATTCCTAATTTTTTGCATTCAAATCTATATCTTTTATTTAACTATAAGTACAAGTTATAAGTGAAAAAAATCAATAAGCATGATTTATTGGTTTGTCTAATCCTTTTTAGGGGTTTAAAACCCCTTTTAATCCCTAAACTAAGGAATCTTCAAAAATACCACTTGGGCACCTCAAAAATTTAAATTTCAATCAAAGTAGGTAGCCACAGGTAGGGGTGTCAATGGGTCGGGTCGGGTCGGGCTTTCTTGATACCCAACCCGACCCGAAACCTACAGGGTCATGCTTGACCCGTCCAGACCCACCCAAGACCCTGTTCACCATACACCCCAAGGCCCGGGCCGGGCCGGGTCGGGCCGGGCTTCGGTTTTTTTTTTTTTCGCGCAAATAGTAACATCAAATGTCCCTATTCTCCAAACCTTGAATCACCAACTAGCTTCTGTTCCCAGCTAATTTCACCCCTCACCGGAACAACAAGACAGGCGGTCGAACCAGACGCTTGAGTTCAAGGCACAACGGGATCCGCTCCTGCCTTCGGAAGAGATTAAACTTTCGACGACGCAGCAGTCTCTCTGCGACTGTGAATCGCAATTCGCAATGCGATTCCCAGCACCAGAACACCCATTGACTCTTATACTGCTGAACTCAGGAACAACATCATCATCCTCATCATCATCCTCACGAAATCAATACAAAAGAAAGGCAACATCTTGGAATCCCAGAAGCAAAATCCCTGTTCATTGTGTCTGCATCAAACTGCAGTTCCAACTCCGTCTCAACTTATTAGGCACAAGTCAGGAACGAAAACTTCGTCAAGATCAAAACCCAACAAGAACCTCACCCCTCAACACCAGCCAAGTTCAAAGCCCCAAAAAGAAAAGAAAAAAAATGGAAACTTGAAAGCATCTACAGGACTTTGAGCATATCCTTGGCACCACTGAAGGTGAAGGGCCCGCCTTCCTCCAGGTTGAGCACCTTCACGACGTCGTCCTCCGCGAGCAGCGCGTACCGCCGTGACAGCACCCCGAGCCCTACCGGCTGGTCGCTCAGGTCGAGCTCGCACCCGATCGCCCTCGTGAAGTCCCCTGCTCCCGTCCGACAATGAAGCATGACGTCGTCGCCGATGCCCGTGTTCTCCTTCCACGCCCGCATCACGAAGGCGTCGTTCACGGAGATGCGGGCGATGTTGCCCACGCCCTTGGCCTTCGCCTCTCCCGGCCTTCTCCACGAACCCCTAAGCAGTGCTTCGCGAGCTGTGTCGGGATGAAGGCCCTCGGGACGGCGAAGAGGATCGACTTCTTCCCGGCGATGAGGGCGGAGACGGTGGTGGTCTGGAGCTCGCCGGCGGGGTCGAAGTAGGAGAGGGTGGCGTCGGGGAGCCTGTCGCCCACGGAGATGGCGGCGCGGGTGGCGGCGGTGGAGAGGCGGAGGGGCTTGCCGGGGGACCGGCGGCAGGGGACGGCGAGGGGGGAGGAGCGGCGGCGTAGCGCTAGAGAGGGGAGAGAGAAGGGAAGAGAGACTGAGAGAGGGAGATGGGTCGGCCCAGAGTGTCAATGGGCTGACCCTAAAATACCCTAACCCTAATGAAACCTCAAATTTAGGGCCATATTTGAATAAAATTAAGGCCCGACCCCAAAATACCCCAAATTTTAGGGCCGGATCGGGCCGGCGCGGGTCGGGCCGGGCCGGCGCGGGTTTGATTGACACCCCTAGCCACAGGTATTCTAAGCCATTATGTGAATTTTTTTATATTTTTTTGGGGTAAAATTTATTAAAATTTTTTACTTTCCCTAAATCTGTTTCTTTTTATTTTTCCAAAAAATTTTTATGAAATTTTTTAAATTGTTTCAATTTCAGAATTTTGCAAATTTTTATAGGTTTTCTGAGTTTTTTTTTATTTTTATGGACTTTCTGAGAATTTTTCTGATATATATGAATTTTGGGAATTTTTTAATTTTCTAATTTTTTATGGGATTTTTCTGAAATTTTTTAATTTTTATGAATTTTTGGAATTTTTTAATTTATTCTAAGCCATTATGTGAATTTTTTATTTTTGATTTTTTTTGGGGAAAAGTTTATTAAAACTTTTTACTTTCCCGAAATTTGTCTCTTTTTATTTTCCAGAAAGCTTTTTATGAATTTTTTAAAATTTTTTCAATTTCGGAATTTTGCAAATTTTTATGGGTTTTCTGAGTTTTTCTGATTTTTATGGATTTTCTGAGAATTTTTCTGATTTTTATGAATTTTTGTAATTTTGTAATTTTTTATAATTTTTTTATTATTTTCGCCGAGAATGGACCGGACCGGTGCTTTGAGACGGTTTGCAGACGACCGAGGATGGAGGAGGAGCTGAGGTCGCGGCTTGAGGACTGGACCTTTCTATTTCTATTTCTATTTCTAGGAACAAAGAAGTAGATTTTTTCTACTTCTTATTTCTGCTCCAAATATATTTCTTGGCCACTTTTTCTATTCCAGAAATAGAAAAATAAAATGCGTTAAGCATTAACGATTGCTTTTTTGTTGAACAGGAAGACGAAAAATAGAGAAACAGAGCGTTCCCAAACGCGCCCCAAGTAGTTGATTGGGTAGCCAAAAAGCCCAACGTTTGAATACCCTTTCTAGGTAGCCCAACCCCCCAGTCCCCATGGGACTTGTTGTGTTTTGATGTCCCTTCTTTGGGCTTTGTCTAGAAGCACTAGTGATAAATAAAAGTGGTGTTTCTGACCAAAAAAATTACACAAAGTTTCCAATTCTATACCCTCAGACCGCCTCAAAAGAAATTTAAGCAAAAAAAAAGGGGGACAAATAAATTGTACGACTGGACAAACAATTGGTACCGTAAATTATGTTTATTAATCTTTAGAAAATAAGTTAACCTAATAATAATAACAAGATAAGATCACGGATATTACTTGGACTTAGCCTTTTGTAGGTTTGACCACATGTTAAGGGAGGATGGACAAGATGAGATAATGAAGCTAACAGTGACATCAGTAATAAAAATGAAAGAGGTCGAGTTACGAAGCTTATTATTGATTTTTTTTCAAGAAAAATCAATGATTTGTGATCATATTTCTAAAATTAGTTATTTGAATTGGTTAGAAAAACTAGTTATCGGAACATATTTTCATCATCAATAATAATCTATGCCTAAACGTTTTATTAATGACAAAAGTATTTCTTATTAATTCATTTTTGCAAGCGATAAAAGTGAATATTTTTAGAAATATTTCAAACCGGTGATTTTTCGTGAAGGGAGAACAAGTGCAGTTACAGGAGGCAAAGCCTCGCCGTTAGACCTATTAAGACCGTTCCAGAGAACCAGAGGCGCCATCTCTCGGTGCAGAACGGGCCTCTTGTCGTCATGGCGGCTGCTTCGACTCACTTCTCTGTGTTTGGAATTTACGGCAGTGGACGGAGTATTGAAGACGGTGCCAGATCTAGCTCCACTGAAGAAAGGTCAAGGCGAGGTTGAACAATGCATATGGGTGACGGATTCCGAGTGCTTGCCGGATGGTGTTCGAGGTGGCCACTTCGTTTTTTCCGCGAACTATTGAGGTTCCTGATTCTGCTCAGAAAGCGTTCAGCGAATTGTCCGAGAGAGGAGAAACGAGAGTAACGACGCTCTAACTTTTGATTACTTGTTATGTCAACAATAAGCAATACTCTTCTCTATTCGACTCTATTGAATAATCTGAGCAGAAGGGTCATTGTCACAGGTCCTCGCCAAAATTTTCTTCTCAAGCAGATGAGGTTCTCCCGCGAGATTCTGCTTCGCTGAACTCTTCAAATTGCTAGAGATGCGCTCTTGCACATACCAGAGAAGTGTTAAGGCATACAATGAATTGGAAATTCCTTAGGCGTTTGTTTCATATTGGTTTTGTTTCACAGATATGAAGTCTCTTCCATTGGGGTTGAATCTCTTACTCTTTCCCCTGCTCCAATCTTTATGTCTCCCAACATCCGGTAGTGGAGGACCAAGTCCTGGAAGGTCGTTGCATGAACAGAAAGTTTTGCGCATAATGAATCTACACATAATAAATCTCACATCTCTTGTTAGTTAAATGCACAAAGTTTCCAATTCTATACCCTCAAACCGCCTCAAAAGAAATTTAAGCAAGATAAAAAAAGAACAAACAAATTGTATTGCTGGACAAACAATTGGTACCGTAAATTATGTTTGTTAATCTTTAGAAAATGAGTTCACCTAATAATAGCAACAAACATACGATCTACGAAACTGTGAGATCATGGATATTACTTGGACTTAGCCTTTAGTAGGTTCGACCACATATAAGGGTAAAGGTCTTCGATGGCCAAAATGAGATAACAAAGCTGACAGAGACATTGGTAATAAAAATGAATGAGGTTGAGTTCCCTAGCTTATTATTGATTTTTTTTTTCACGAAAAATTAATGATTTGTGAACATTTTTTAAAAATAGTTATTTGTATTGGTTAGAAAAATTAGTTAACGGGATATATTTTCGTCATTAACAATAATTTTTGCCTAAAATTTTTATTAATGATACAAGTATTTCTCATTAATTCATTTTTGCAAGAAAAATATTTTTAGAGAAATATTTCAAATTGGTGATATTCCGTGAAACAAACGTATCTAAAAATTAACGGATTTTATCTATTTTTTTTATCATTTCTTCTCCTTTCGCCGAGGGTCTTTCCTTTCATAGCTTTCTCTCTCCAAAATATCTTCTCTTTTTTTTTCTCTCTCTAACTAAAGGGGTTATAATTATGTATCAGCGCCTCGTCATCATTGGCTTTGGTGAGCCATCTCGTGGCCGTGCGTGCGGGCAACAAAAGCCGCTAACAAACGTCGGCAGCAGCTCCTACTCATTGATAGGGCCTCGCTCAATTCATTATGGGCTCTTGGTAGGGGGACAACTTTTACGGACAAGCCCAGCCCATTCAACGTCAATGATAGAAAGAAAGAAATAAAAAAATTCACCTCTCCAGCACTAGTGATGCTAAAGATGAAAATTAAAATTTAATAAAATTCAGGAGCCATCAAGAGCTTGAAAACCCGAATTGGCCCGATTGAACCGAGCCCCGCATTTCTCAGGCACGAGTTAGACGCGCCGGTCCTTGGGGCAGATTTTTGTTATTTTGTTTATGAGCTTGTCTAGGCTACTAGCCTACGAGAGTTGACATGCCATTAGCAAAAATAAGTGAAGTAGCAATTATAGTTGAATGAAGCGAATTATAAAGGAGATACAAAAGATACGCTGATGAGAAGGGAGGCCAATAAGAATCGATGAAAGCATGGTATAAAAATATATTCTAGATTTAGCAACTGCATTCATTCTAATTAACACGACACTTTGGAAGGGTTATACGTATAAAACATTGTTTGTTCATCCTATATCTTGCTATTTACTTCCATTAGAAAATAGAATTTGACAGGCTATGAAAATACCATAAAGCAAAATTCCACGTAGGACCTATCTGACGGTCTTTGATACAGAAACTGCCATCTGGAATTTGGGAACAAATGAGAAACAAAATTACGATTACTATAATAAAGGATGTCAAGTTTTGAAGGTCGATATGGGGGACATGCACAAAGTATGGCACCAACAATTTCCACGTATCTCATCTGATGTCTCGTGGGGAGAAGCTCGACCATTTTGGGATGTGTTTCGAGTATGCGTGGATGAGAGAGAGAGTGAGCTGAGAAAACAGGCTGATCAAATCCAAACAGATAATTACAAGCAGAAAGGAAGCTGAGAGAGGAGACGAGGGGTCGATAGTGAGTTAAGATGGAGATTTGTGGGAGTTGCAGATTCTTCACGATGGAAAGTCATTAACATCGAGTGCTGTATTTACAAGCAAATTTAGACCTCGCAGGAAATTAGATGTGGATTTACAAAAAGTGGAAGAAAAAAGAACTTCTATCATATCTCTCTTTCCATCAACTCACTTTAACCTTGAAAAGGAAATTAGACATGAATTTACCAACAAAAAAAAAAGAAGGAAGGAAAGAAACTTCCAATTCATTGACTATCAATGGATGAATTACTAAATAACGAAAATACAATTATAATATATATACGTTGAATTATTTTACGGTGTTTCGTATGAATTTTCTCAAATGACTCGAGCATTTTGATCTAGTCGTTAACATTACTAGATAAAGTTATTTCACATTTAAGAAAATTCCAATAAGTTTTTCAAATCCGCGTAGGGACAAGGGTCCAGCCGCCCTTGCATTGACCGACTTTCGGAATATTGGCCAAGTGCTTTATGAGAAAAAGAAGTAATTAGTCTAGCGTTTTGTGGGGGGCAAAGAGGCAAAATCTCATCTAAGATTAGATAGAGATGGAAAGAGAAATTGAGGGACTGGACCTAACTTTCTTTTCAATCGTCCTCATATTGCTTTTGGATTAAAGAAACATAAATTTAGTCAAGGTCTTGCCACCTACTTTCTACAATGGACATCCTTGTCAAAAAGGTAAGTGGAAACTGACGGGGTGCTTGGAAGGAGAGACGCGGGGAGTTGCAAATCCTTCACCATGGAAAGTCATTAAGATATTTACCAACAAATCTAGCCCTCGAAGGAAACTAGACGGGAATTTGCAAAAAGTGGAAGGAAAAAGAACTCTCATCATATCTCTCCTTCGATCAACTCAAATTAACCCTTAAAAGGGAATTAGACGTGAATTTACACACAAAAAAAAATAGAATGAAAGAAACTTCCAATTCAGTGACTATTGAATGAATAGAAATTTCTGTGTTTGGAATTTACGGCAATGAACGGCGTATAATCCAGCGATTCCGAAGACGGCGCCAGATTTAGCTCCATTGAAGAAAGGCGAGGTGAGGCTGAACAACAATGCATATGGGTGATGGCTTCCGAGGGCCTATCGAATGGTGTTCAAGGTGGCCACTTCGATTTTCCGTGCATTATTGAGGTTACTGATTCTGCTCAGAAAGTGTTTGGCGAATTGTCCGAGAGAGGAGAAACGAGAGTAACGACACTTCTAACTTCGATTACTTGTTATCTCAACAATAAGCAATACTCTTCTCAATTCAACTATACTGAATAATCTGAGCAGAAGGGTCATCGTTACGGGTCCTCGCCAAAATTTTCTTCTCAAGCGGATGAGGTTCTCCCGCTAGATTCTGCTGATTAGCTGAACTCTTCAAATTACTGGAGATGCGCTCTTGCACATACCAGAGAGGTGTTTAAGGCATACGAGGAATTGGAAATTCCAACTGGAGTTACTGAGACTCCATAGGTTGAGAGGCTGGTTCTTGTATATTAAAACCAGCTGGTTAAAGGAATACATCTTTCTAAAAATAGTTATTTGTATTGGTTAGAAAAACTAATTAACGGAATATATTTTTATCCTCAATAATAATCTTTACCTTAACATTTTGGTTAATGATAAAAGTATTTCTCATTAATTCATTTTTGCAAGCGATAGAAGTGAATATTTTGAGAAATATTTCAAATTGGTGATTTTCCGTGAAATAAACGCATCTAAAAATTGAAGGATTTTTTTTTTATCATTTCTTCTCCTTTCACTGAGGGTTTTTCCTTTCATCGCTTTCTCTCTCCAAAATATCTTGAAAACCTGAATTGGCCCGACCAAACCGAAAAGTGGAAATTAAAAATTATTTTGTGATGCTAAAAAAAATAAAAAAATGATAAGAATTGCAAAATTATTTGAATTGCAAAAGCACTCAAAGGCAATCTGATGGTCCTTGATCAAGAAACTGCCATCTGGAATTTGGGAACAAATGAGAAACAAAATTACGATTACTATAATAAAATACGTCAAGTTTTGAAGGTTGATATGGGAGACATGCACAAAAGCATGGCACCAATAATTTCCACGTATCTCATCTGATGTCTCGTGGGGAGAAGCTCGATCATTTTGGGATGTGCTTCGAGTATGTGTGGATGAGAGAGAGAGTGAGCTGAGAGAAGAGGCTGATCAAATCCAAATAGATAATTACAAGCACAAAGGAATCTGAGAGAGGAGACGAGGGGTCGATAGTGAGTTAAGATGGAGATATGTGGGAGCTGCAGATTCTTCACAATGGAAAGTCATTAACATCGAGTGCTGTATTTACAAGCAAATTTAGACCTCGCAGGAAATTAGATGTGGATTTACAAAAAGTGGAAGAAAAAAGAACTTCCATCATATCTCTCTTTCCATCAACTCACTTTAACCTTGAAAAGGAAATTAGACATGAATTTACCAACAACAAAAAAAAAAGAAGGAAAGAAACTTTCAATTCATTGACTATCAATGGATGAATTACTAAATTACGAAAATACAATTATAATATATATACATTAAATTATTTTATGGTGTTTCGAATGAATTTCCTCAAATGACTCAAGCATTTTGATTTAATCGTTAACATTACCAAATAAAGTTATCTCACATTTAATAAAATTCCAATCAGTTTTTCAAATCCGCGTAGGGACAAGGGTCCAGCCGCCCTTGCATTGACCGACTTTCGGAATATTGGCCAAGTGCTTTATGAGAAAAAGAAGTAATTAGTCTAGCGTTTTGTCGGGGGCAAAGAGGCAAAATCTCATTTAAGATTAGATCGAGATGGAAAGAGAAATTGAGGGACTGGACCCAACTTTCTTTTCCATCATCCTCATATTGCTTTTTGGATTAAACAAACATAAAGTTTAGTCATGGTCTTGCCACTTACTTTCCATAATGGACATCCCGGTCAAAAAGGTGAGTGGAAACTGACGGGGGTGCTTGGAAGGAGGGACGCGGGGGCTGCAGATCCTTCACCATGGAAAGTCATTAACATCAACCACTATCTTTAAGATATTTACCAACAAATCTAGCACTTGAAGGAAACTAGACGTGAATTTGCAGAAAGTGGAAGGAAAAAGAGCTTCCATGATATCTCTCCTTTGATCAATCAAATTAACCCTTAAAGGGAATTAGATGTGAATTTGCACAAAAATAAATGGAAGGAAAGAAACTTCCAATTCAGTGACTATTGAATAAATAGAAACTTCTTTGTGTTTGGAATTTACGGCCAATGAACGGAGTATAATCCAGTGATGCTGAAGATGGTGCCAGATTTTGCACCATTGGAGAAAGGCGAAAGCATGGCTGAACAACAATGCATATGGGTGACGGATTCCGAGGGCCTGCCGAATGGTTTTCGAGGCGGCCACTTCGATTTTGTCACAAACTATTGAGGCTAATGATTCTGCTAAGAAAGTGTTCGACGAAT
Organism: Syzygium oleosum; assembly: GCF_021117445.2. Taxonomy (NCBI): domain Eukaryota; kingdom Viridiplantae; phylum Streptophyta; class Magnoliopsida; order Myrtales; family Myrtaceae; genus Syzygium; species Syzygium oleosum. The sequence goes on from NW_026607526.1 coordinate 1,993,520, forward strand.
TGTCCAAGAGAGGAGAAATGAGAGTAACAGCGCTTCTAACTTCGATTACTTGTTATGTCTAAAATAAGCAATACTCTTCTCTGTTATGACTATATTGAATAATTTGAGGTGAAGAGTCATTGTTACGGATGAGGTTCTTCTGCTAGAATCTGCTTCGCTGAGTCTTTAAATTGCTGGAGACATGCTCTTGCACATGCCAGAGGTGTTAAGGCATATAAGGAATTTGTATATCGAAACCAGCTGGTGACTCCATATTGGTTTGTTTCACAGATATGAAGTCTCCTCCATTGGTAGTGGAGGACCAAGTCCAGGAAGGTCAGTGCGTGAACAGAAAGCTTTGTGCATAATGAGTCTACACATAATAAATCTCATATCTCTACTCAGTTAAATACATAAAGTTCCCAATTCTATACCCTCAAGACTCCTCAAAAGAAATTTAAGCAAAAAAAAAGGATAAATAATTTATATAACTGGACAACCAGTTTTTACCATGAAATATGTCTATTAACCTTCAGAAAATGAGTTCACCTAATGATAATAACAAACATACGATCTACGAAATTGAGAGATCATGAATATTACTTGGACTTAGCCTTTAGTCAGTTGGACCACATATAAGGGTAAAGGTCTTCGATGGCAACGATGGCCTTTCCTTTTCATGGAGTCCTTTTCAAGGTCAACACAAGTCCAACTGTACTTTCCACTTTTGACTTCTTTGGCCGACTGCACTAACGGGGAAATATAATTTTGTGTGCCCCTCGCTTTTATTCTTGGCCGTCTTCAACTACAGAAAATCAAATTTCCATATATTTATTTTCGAACTTTAACGTACCAAGTAATTTAATTAAGATCGTTTATTTAATATGCTCAAATTCAAAATATATTTTAATAGGTACACCACAACTAGGCTCTAAATTAATATATCTTACATTGATCAAGTAGTCGTGATTTGGAGCCTAGTGAGATATAAAGATGTTGCTCCGGAGACCGAATAAGTACTCCAAAAGCCATAACAAGTCAAAATTAATGGGGGCTTTAAGCCTTAACAAAAAAATTCATGACGACTAAATCACAGAAAATGACGTCAGTGGGTTCCTTAATTTAAGAATGTCATAGGGCTCTCGCCTAGCTTTAGAGATTGTATTTGTAGGATTAACTCCACGTTAACCTATAGACATTTATTTTATTTTATTTGTTTTGCTGTCTCAAGAGACAAATGCTTCATAGTGGTACTGATAATGTCAAGAAAAAGTTATTATGGATGTATCATGTCCTCTCAATCCCCTGTATGCCAAAACCGCCTCATTTAGTAAAATGACACAATTGCCCTTAATCATTTAACTAAATTGTAAAATGCATTAGACCATGTCGTAATAAAATCACTATTACATTCCCCAATGCGGATAAAAGATAAAAATTAATTAAAGCATAACTTTGCATAAATAAATTAAAATGACGGTTAAATTTAATTCGTTTTGAATTGACAAAAAGAAGAACAACAACAAGAAGAAGAGAGAGCAGGAAGTAAATTCACAGCCTCTATCTTTCAGCCAAACAAAAAAGTCCCAACACCTAGCCCAGCTTCTCGATTTTGATCATTCAAAAAATAAAATAAAAACGTGAAGCAGACTGCAGTGAAAGCACTCAAAGGCAATGATATCATTTTTCTTTTTCTTTTTTTCTAAAAATTGGAGGAAATACGTGGAATTACGTTTGTAGCCCGGAAAGAGCTTTATCGGTTCCTTCGTGCCTTATACAAAAATCGAACCAACCTAGAATTAACACGAAGTCTTTTTTTTTTGAACCCAGGTATCCTGCAGCTTGGCGCGCACCTCGACTATTCCTCGGAGGAGACTAGCACAGTAACCCACCGCCATGGCCCCCCACTTATTTAACAGGAAGTCTTTCATCTTCAGTTTAGCTAAAAAATTTGTCTCAACGGTCGAGCTCGACGAAGCTCTTCGTGGCCATGGCTGCAAGCTTGACGAAGCTTTCACAGCCATGGTGAAGCTCAATTGGCCATGACTGCAAGCTTGAAAAATGTTTGACAGCCGGAGTGCCCATGGTCGAGCTTGATAAAACTCGAGCAAGCTGTGGCCCATGGCTAGTAGCTCGAAGAAGCTTGAGTGGCCATGGCTGCGAGCTCAACGAAACTCCAATGGCCATGGTTGCCAACTTGAAGAAGCCTAGAAGCTGAAGCGACGATGGTTGCAAGCTCGACGAAACTCGAGTAGCCATGGCTGAAAGCTTGAAGAAGCCTGAGAGTTGGTAGTTATGGCCGAGCTCCACGAAACTCGGGCGACAAGGTTTTGCCTCTTTTTCCCCCTTAAATTCTTATTTATTTTTTATTTTTTTAAATTTTTATCCTTTTTCCTTTTATCCTATTTTATTTTTTTTTAAAAATCTTGTTATCCTTTTTTCTATTAAATTTTCAAGTATTTTTTTAAAGTAACGCTTGGTGGAAGCCATATCGACATCATTTGTATTTAAAAAGTAATAGAACAAAGGTCACGTCCATATTTTCCGTTAATTAAATTAGATAGAGTTAATTGAAGGATTTAATTACACAAATTTAACAAATTTTAAAATTTAATTGTATATTTTGAAAATTTAGGGATTTGGTTGCACTTTCTAGTGCACTTATTCCTATTTGTAGATTAGATTTCCAAATACGTTTGCACATGGGCCTGGAACATATAAAATTAATGCATTTGACTAATAAATCAAGTGATTCAATATAGGACCCACAAAATGTAACGGATCACATCCATCAAGCGGATGTCTACACAATAAACTAAATAAATTTCCACATACGTTGTTGCGGTCCATCGTTATCATTGAACATTCAATTTCCACGAAAAACTTGATTGGTTTTATGCGGTGCCTACCTTCTTCTCTTTCACTATCATGTCTTTAATTCTCAACTAATTTGAAAAATGGTTTGCATACTTTTCCTTGGAAAATTTCTGGGTCATGACAAGCTTTAATGACCGCGTGAGAGGATAAGATGTGTCTCATCTTTGAGTTGAAGAGGTCCCCAGCAGAAAATTAAAGTGTCCTCCATTTGTACTGAACATGTGCATGTGGACTTGGGAGGTGTCGATGTTGGAGGGAAGTGGAAGTTCTTTAAATCTGCCTTAAACGACCCGAATGGGTCTGCTTCTGTCGTGGATTCTTGCAACACCAACAAGATATCCGTGTATCATACGAGTTTAAGACTATGTTTTACTCTAAAATATTGACAATTAATCAATTTTGCATTCATTGATATTTCAAGTTAAATATAAGATATATTGAACGTTGATCAGAATTGTTTTGATCACATTATCAAATTGAACGAAGAAGTTGTCTTATTTTTTCTTCAATGAGTCCAAACAATTACCAGTTTATGTGATAGCTCTTGGCAAAATAATATTTATACTAAAAATTAATAACATCAAGTTTTTGTTATTTATCTCTCGTTTTTTAGAAACGATACTTGGGGAACGCATATTTCCTCTATAACTTTGGTGAAATCACTAGTGACTTTTTTTTGTCGATCTGCTTATAATCATTTTTATAATCAATTTATAACATTCATCTTACAATTTTCATCTCTCTTTTGGAGAAGTTCTGGGTTAAGTCAACGGCGATAATTACGTGTTCCGTGGAATTGGCCGCAGTAGACTTTGAGTTTACCGATGGTTTTTTTTGGTGGAGTTGGCCCAACCATAATAATCACTCAAAAGGGATAGACTCCGCATGTATAAATGAAGTGGATGACCCTCGTGAGTTTGCACATGGTGAAGCAGAAGAAACAGATAAACGCACAAAATACCATTATAAATATGAAGTGTCTTTCATTGGGTATGTGGACTTGGGTGCTATTGGTATTGATGGGAAGTGGAAGAAGCATGGGGTGCTCGGAAGAAGAGAGGAATGCACTGCTCATGATTAAGGCCGCCTTCAACCACCCGAATGGGTCTTCTCTTTCATCGTGGCGTGATGGCAACGGTGACTGCTGCGGCTGGGAACGCGTGGAGTGCGACAACATCACTTTGCGGGTGACTGAACTAGATCTGAGCTGGATACGCCCGCAGGCATTGGGAAAGGACTATTGGGAATTGCCTGGGCTGGTTATTGACGCGTCTTTATTCCTTCCCCTGGAGGAAATTCAAGTGTTGGATTTAAGTGTGAATTCTCTCTCAGGTGAATCTCTCTCTCTCTCTCTCTCTCGCAGGTATTTGTTCCTTTTGTCTTTTTTCAATTATGTCTCTATGTAATCGTTTACTTACCGTTTCTGAATAATGTAAAAATGTCATACGTGGGTGCTCCAAACAACAAAGTGGATTAAGTGAATTAATGACAAACACATGATTGCACAAATGATGCAATTCTTAAAGTAGTTGATTGCACATATCATAAAATAATTATTAGACTCATCTCCACAATCAGGATAGGTACGAAGAGCTAAACTCGAATCAGCTCAGTAGGCAATGATTTACCAAATGCGGACTTTTCTACCATCATAAAGAGTCTGACTTGTTTGCATTTTGAACCCCAACAAAGTTGACTTGAAGGGCACTTGTTTGGAAGTGGACTAAAATCTACTTAATACTTTTATTTGTGACTTCCTCTCAAGATTCAAAATAAGTAAAAAGAAAATCAAGTTCCATCAGATTATGAAAGAACTATATATAATTCTACGTACTAATATTTACATGTTTGGAAATGTTTTGAGTGTTTCATGATAATTAAAAGTCAAATTGTGAAGGTGATAAGGTTTGCAAAAAATAAAAAATTAAAAGTAAAAATCACGAAAAGTAGATTGATAGAGGGGATTAATTTAGAGGGAAGAGAAAGGATCTTAAAGGTAGTGTAGGGTTTGGATATAGGGAAAGAAAGGGACAGGAAAAGAAAGAGTAGAAGATATTAGGAGGAATTATGTATAGTCATGTGTCTTTTAAATCCCTCATATAAATGGATTTGGAGGGACTAAGGGGGACCAATACTTTCATCAAACATCATTTTTCTTTCCCACATATACCTTCGATGCATTTCAAATTGTAAATACATAATTAATTATATATATAAAAGTACAATAAGGTGATAATGCATCATTTCTTTTCTTTTCTCTCTAGATCATTCCTTTTTCTAGTATCCAAACAATAAAATGAGGGTACATTTTCTCAGCTCTACTAGTGTTAGTTAACTACATATGATCGACATTGTTAAGGGTATAAGTTACTTGTTTATTAAATTGGTTTACAAATTCATGTGACAGAGACCTTTTTTATGCTCGAATAATTCGAACCAGCTGGTTTCTACTTATAAACCAATTCTCCTCATCATGATCATATAATTATTATCAATAAATTTAAGGTAGTTAGACATCTGATATCTGTAGAGAATTAATTAACTATTAGGATATGTATGAGTCTTTTCTTAACCAGATTTAAAAGGAACTCTACACCTGAGGAAATTGAAGAGGCTAGATCTATCTATCAATCAACTACAACGAGTCCCCTCACTGTACAAGCAAACTTCAGTGGATGCCCAAAATTTATCTTCCAATCAGCTTGAAGGTACATGTAAAATAGAAGACCATGCCTTGATATATAAAGTTCGATTTTGAGAACCTTTTGTTAATCACAGGTATGAATCTGGAGGCACTGGATCTTTCTGATAACAAATTGGTGAATGATGCCCTCGTGGACATTGCGAGGATAACATCTCTTAAGGCCTTAAGCATCTATTATTGTGGACTGAATGCTTCGAAGTTGCTGGAAGGTACTTCTCTGAAAATGCTTTCATTATCACTTTCTTAAGAGAAAATTAGATAAGATTATCTTGAATATAGAAGGCATGACTGCATTATATTCGACATCCTCTGGATCATATTTTGGCTGCACATTTTCTTCAAATAACTTAGCGCCAACAACTTGCATCTAAGTAAATGATATCATTTACTTGTTTGCCTTATGCTTGAAGTGGGAAGGATTTAGTTAAATGTCTATGGAAGCCATAAATAAACCCATGTCATGCTCAATTTCTTTATTGTGGGATCATGATTTCGGTGATCATAAAAAGTTTGGTCTTTTTCAATTTAATCCCTGATCTTTAAATATTGAAGTTTAGGCTCCATGCTTTTACTTTTGTGAAACTTTTTTACTAGCCAATCTGAAGAATAGTGTGATAACATAACATATACAAGGAGTTATTGCTTAGAAGATAAATATAGTCAAAATAACAATATACCAGAGGGGTTCAAATATTGTGCCGGAATCATAATAAAATTAAATGCAAAAGTTAATCGGGAATCAAAATCCAAAAAATCCTTACAGTTTACATATTAAACCACAATGGTGGTCAAAATTCAGGGATTGCAAGTGCTAATAAATTCAACTAGGCCATCAATATTATATAAGAAACTGAAAATTCGTATCAGTAAATTAAGATGCATAAAATCAAACAAAGAAAGCATTTCTTATAATGGATAAATTAATTTATTTGAAAAATGTTTTTTTTTCCATTAAGGTAAACAATGTATAGAATAGAATAAATAATTATAATATTAAAAACTCATTCGGCCTTAAAAAAACTCGGCATCTTCAACACCAATGTCCATTACTGACTCCGCCCACCGCGGCCCGCAGGCCCATCATCACCACGAAGCTCGGTCACCATTACCACCACTAGAAGACCTTACACGACCGTTGGTGTGAACTACGACGACCTGAGATCTAAAGTGTGTCCTCAATTTTGAGGCCGTGATGCTCAAAACTGAGGTCACGTGTCTCAAATCTAAGGCCCGGAGGGGGGAATGGACAAGCAACGAGGTGGCAGTGATGGACAGCAAACTGGGACGCGGTGGTGGAGGGCGGCGGGTTGCGGTGGTGAGTTGCGAGTCCAAATGATGTTTGGGGGGCCTCCACTGCTGACTTGGTAGGCATGTCAGCGAAAAGATCATAGTGATCTCGCGCTGCACTAAATGGAGGATCCCGTTGCATTGTTTTTGAAAAGTACATAATTAAACTGGAAAAAAAAATTCAGAAACTATAACGAAAATGGAGCAAAGGTTTGGAGGTTGCCCATGCAATTAACCCATAAATTTTAGGAATAATATCAACTTTAGTGTTCATTTCCAATCCAATTCAAAATTTGTCAACCTCCGGAAGTAATTAATTTAATGTGAAGAATAGTGGAAATGAAGCATCGTGGGGATGCGACTCCACTCCAAAGCTCCATCTTACCAATTTTTCTGTTTGTATTTTTGGATATTAGATTGCACGCTCTTTCTATCCTCCATTCTCGACACAAATCATGACCTTGAGTGTTTTAATCATACAAAGTTCAATTTAGTGACGATACTCATAGTTGTAGTGCTCCCTTCAACAGGCTTGTGCGGATTGAGAAACCTTGAAGAGTTGGAAATTACGGGTAATGGATTTTGGGGTCCTCTTCCTTCATGCTTCTGTAATATGACCTCACTTCGGGCGCTTGATGTTCAGAATAACCATTTTAGCGGGGCCATTCCTTCATCTCTCCTCTATAATCTCAAGTCACTCGAATATATTGCCTTTTCTGGAAATGCTTTTGAAGGCTCACTTTTGCTTGCTTCCCTGGCTAATAATTCTAACCTTGAAGAATTCCATCTCATGGACAATTATAATCGGCTGGTAGTAAATACAGAAGAGCCCACTTGGTTTCCTTCATTTCAACTATGGACGTTTAGTTTATCAAATTGTGTGCTCAACAAAGACGCAGGTGGCGTAATTCCTAGCTTTCTGAAAGAACAGTATAACTTGAGGGGTATTCAACTCAGCCACAATGGAATGACAGGAAATTTCCCAAGTTGGCTATTGGACAACAATGTAAATCTAGAACAGATCGTACTCAGAGGCAACAATTTGTCAGGTTCATTTTATTTGCCTTCCAATTCGAATCTTGTCAACTTACGGATTTTCGAAGTGTCTGCTAGTTTTATTGAAGGAGAGCTTCCATCTCAAATTGGTTGTATCCTCACGAATTTGGAATATTTGAACCTATCAAACAACTATTTAACAGGTGGAATCCCATCCTCAATGGGCAATATGCACAGGTTGTCCTTATTGGACTTGTCGAATAATGGCTTCACGGGAGAAATACCGGAGACCCTAGCTAGAAATTGTACGTCTCTTTCTATATTGAAACTGTCAAGCAACAATTTGCAAGGCCAAATGCTACCGAAGTATTCTAACTTGGCCAGCTTGGAAATTTTGTGTCTGGATGGCAATCGTTTCACAGGGGGCATATCGCCTGATATATTAAATAGCTCCTCGTTGCAAGCTTTGGATGTAAGTAGTAATTCCCTATCCGGAACACTTCCTAATTGGATTGGAGATATTCAACACTTGAGGGAGCTTATGCTATCAAGTAATTTATTGGGAGGTCCTTTACCGTTGAGCTTATGCAACTTACCATATCTCAATCTTTTAGACCTTTCAGGCAATAGCCTTGGGCCGAATATACCCCCTTGTGTCAATGTTACATTTATGAGGTTCTTGCATTTAGCAAATGACGCGCTTGTTGGGCATTTTCCTGAGTTTCTTTCAGGAGCTTCATCGATTGTCACGTTGGACCTACGACGTAATGCATTGTCAGGTGAGGTCCCCAGCTGGATCGGTTCACTTTGGAACTTGAAGTTTCTTCTACTACAGGGAAACAATTTTGAAGGTTCAATCCCTTTGGATTTATGTCTATTGAAAAATATGAGCATATTGGATCTTTCCAATAATAATCTTTCTGGAACAATTCCTTCTTGTTTGAAAGATTTGACATTTGGAAACGCTGAGATATCTAATGACGAATTTGCTACCTGGTTGGCTGGGATATCGTACATTGGCCCAGAATCTATTAGTAGATTTGGTTTATCTTTTCCGTATATTGACGCAGATGTTTATATGGAGAGATTAGAAGAAGTAAACTTCATGACAAAGAGTAGGCTGGAATCTTATAAGGGCAACATTTTAAAACTCATGTCGGGAATGGATCTCTCGCATAACAATTTGACGGGCTTTATTCCTCCAAAGGTTGGGTACTTAAGTGAACTTCGAGCGTTGAACCTGTCACACAATCATTTGGTGGGAACGATTCCAGAAACATTTTCCAATTTAAAGAACATAGAGAGCTTGGACCTGTCCTTCAACAGCTTAACCGGTCCCATCCCTCCGCAACTAATAGAGCTTTACACGCTGTCAGATTTTAGTGTGGCTCACAACAACTTGTCTGGTAGGACACCAAACCGAAAAAATCAATTTGGAACTTTTGGTGAAGCAAGTTATGAAGGTAACCATTTTCTTTGCGGAACACCATTAACCAGCTGTAATGACTCCAATCAGGGACAGAGGACACTACCACCTTTTAATCATACAAGGGAGGATGATTCTTGGAGAGAAGCATTCTTGTGGAGTTTTGCAGGATCATATGTGGTGGCGTTCCTTGGGGTGGTTCTTTTTCTCTATGTAAACTCTTACTATGAGTGTATGCTGTTCGAGCTTGTTCGTAAGCTTATCCCATCATTTCCCTAGTAGAGATTGTTCTTCTAATTATTTTGTGATAGAAAAATATGATGAAACGGTGGAGAACCTTTATTTAATAGGATTGTAAGCATTTGAGTCTTTATTAAGGATTGTGAACGCTTGACTCCTAGAGTGTTCATTTTGTATTTCTTGTCGTGATAATTTGAATACTATGAGATTTGATTTGGTTGTCAATTGAGAGGATTTTTACTTCACAACCAAAAAGAATCCAACATTAACAAATTTCTATAAATGTTACCCAAGACGTGAATTATTGGATGGCTGGGACCAGCAACATCATACCAACTAGGTTTTAGTGTCTCAAGACAAGATCCTACTAACTTAAAGGATTGGGTGCTGGGAATTGCTCCAATTTGACGATTAAGGCATGCATTGCAGTACAATTGCTCTGCAGCCTGAACCCACCTTTGTGCTCACTGCTTGATGAAGAATTATATCGAGAGAATTAAGCCTTATCCAACACTTAATGCAAAATTGCTTGGACTATAAGTTCGACTCTACCGGTAGAATTTTAGGGGCGACTTTCTTCTTCATGTATATCAGGATCAACGATTAAGCCGACGTTTCTTTTCCCATCACCTTAATGTTGTCTTCAACCTAAAACAACATAGAATATTTGTCAAGGGTCGACCCAGTCACACCCTTTATCTAGAAGAAATCTTGGTCGAGCTAAATTGATAGCCATCTGGAAGACACATAGCACAAAATGCTGAGCTACATATAATACAGATACTGAATCAGGCAATGAAGCAATGCAACAATTCGCCAAAAAAACATGAAGGACTCTTTGCTAGTGCTATGCATGTGGAGTTCAATGGTGCTGATATTGGCTATTGCAGAATAATGTGAATCTCGTCGAGTTAAAACTCCCCGGCACAACTTGTCGGGCCAACTTGTTGGGTGCTATTCATTTGCCCTCCAAATGAATCTTGTCTATATGGTGTTGGTTCAATGCTTCTGCCAAAATGATCGAACGAAGCTTCCATCTCAGATCGATTCGTTCCTTCCAAATTTGTAGTACCCAAACGTGTCATTGATAGGAGGTAGAATCCCTCCATCAATAGGTGATATGAAATTGTCGATGACCTTAGATGTGACATCCTCGATTCGGACCCTATTTTGGCAAGAGAAGTGGCTTAAATTGTCAATGCACTAATAGTAGGGTTAGACCATGAGTTGATTCAAGAATCGTACATGCGTCAATTATTCGATTATGAAGGGCAATTGAGGGTTGAAAAATGCGATCGACTAGAGTACTTGACCATGGAAAATAGCTCAACCATAAGCATTGATGTGGGACAACCTTATGATGTTACGGGTTAATCAGTGAAAGGTTAGGAATCGATTCAACGGAAGTATATATAGTTGGATTGTGGATGATTCCGCGCGGTCATTATACTAAATCTGAACAATCCTAAGCTAATTTCACAAAACCACGTGCCCCAGGTAAATAAGTCAATTCTGCACGATTACATGACAACCGATAATGATTTATGGATTGACGAGACTCGACTATGGATTGATTTATTAATCAACCATAAGTCACACTAGTGACACCCAAGAGGCCGTCTAACTAGAATAGACCGTATTAGGAGCACTTCCCATTGAAGTTTAGACACGAGTCTTGGTCCGGTTATAGGTTTTCGATTAAGGATAGTTCAGAGACTTTCCTTTCCGGGTTAGTCGAGGTAGATCTCGAGAATAGTTTTGGGCCCCGAAACTTTGGATAAAGGAATTATGGGGCCGAGATTTGGAAACCCACAAGGGAGTGGGCCGTGAAAAAGGCCAATGGGCCTCACGCCCAAGGCCAAAGCCCAATGGGCCCAAGGAAAGCCCATTAAGCCTTTTAAGCCAATTTCTCTTCCAATTGGGCCCGTTCAAGCCCAAGTTTGTTGGCCTAAGGCCTATTTGAGTTAAGCCCAAGCCCACATGTATAGTGTTCTAGCTTGCTTGGGAAGTTTGCTTGAAGCTTGCATAAAAAGCTTGCAATGAAACTTAAAAGGAGAAGTTGGCAAGAGGAACTTGAGGAGGAAGCTTCCTCTCATTTTCTCTCTCCCTCACACTTTTCGCTCCTCCCCCTCACATTCTCTCTCTCTCTCTCTCTCTCTCTCTCTCTCTCTCTCTCTCTCTCTCTCTCTCTCTCTCTCTCTCTCTCTCTCTCTCTCTCTTTCTTTTCCTTTTGGCCGCCGTTCACCACCCTTACCGCCCCCAAGCCATGCCGTGAGCCGCCCTTGCCGAGCCACCGCCGTGCGCCATCCACTGCCGCTCATAGCCGCCTGTCTAGCCCATCGCAGCTGCTGTCCAGCAGTCGCCCCAGCGAGACCCATTTTCATGCCGCCACCCCGTGCCGTTCCGGACTGAGCCACACGTAGCCCTCTCCGCCGCGGTCGCGCCCGTGTCGTCGAAATCGTTTTCGAGTGAGTTAACACTCTAATTCCTTGATTAGTACATTAAACTTGCTTAGGGTTAAATTAGACTAAGTTAATTATGCTTAGTGCTAATTAATGAGAGATTAGTTGATAAGCTATCGCGATAAGTGATAGGAGGAAGTGATAAGCTATCGCGATAGATGATAAGTGGACTTGATAGGTTATTGAAAAAATGTGATAAGCTATCGTCAAAGGGACGATAAGTTATCGGGTATTTGTTGATAAGTTATCATAAAAAAGGTGATAAGTTATTGTGGATTAGGTGATAAGCTATCACTAAAGGGGTGATAAGCTATAGAGAATTGGGTGATAAGCTATCACCAAAAGAGTGATAAGCTATCAGAAAATAGGTGATAAGCTATTGCTCAATAGGCGATAAGCTATCGGAGGAAGAGCGATAAGTTATCGATGGTAAGGTGATAAGTTGTGATTAGATGTGTTTTGTGCTTGAGTTATGTGTTGAGCTATGCATGTTCTATGTTGTCTAAGGCATGAATTGCCATGAAAAAGGATTGCTTTAGTTAAAGGACTTAGGTTGCTAGTTTAAAGAAAGGTTTTTATGGACATATAAGTGAAAACCCCGAGGTGTCGGGTTTAAATGTCCAATTTTATGAGTTAAATGGGGCAAGGATGTTTAAAAAGGAAGTCGTTCAAAGTTTGATGGGTTGATTGTGTGTATGTGATCACGTGTGAATTTATAACTAAATTTTTATGTGTGGAAGTTGCAGTAATTTGTTGCGTGAGCACGAACCACGTTTGCATTTAGCTAAATGCTGAGATATAAATGAGTTGTGTGGTTGTTATGCTCTCATGATCACATAATATCTTGATGCGTTTTACGTGGGGTTGAACCCGTCCTGATGCGTTTAACGAAGGGCGATGCCCGATTTATCGGATGCCGTCCGGGCCCGGCAGTTTCCGAGGGACGATGCTGAGTCGCGGTTGAGGACGGGCCGATACTCTTAATTGAATGCCGTCTGGGCGGGGGTTCCAAATGATACCGTGCCCGATGAAGCGGGACGATGCCCAGTTATACCGGAAGACCGCCAACCTGATACGAGTAACGCGGGTTGTGCCGTGGCCCTATGAGGTCGTAGTAATCGGAACACGCGTGAAAGAGTGTGGATGCATTGCGCCTGATTATAGGATGAAATTATGAGGGACGGTATGAAACGGGCCAAAACGGTTTCACTTTATAATCGGGAATCGTGTGAATGCTTTGTGCATGGGAAAACTGCTAGTGTTCTAATTGTATTATATACTTGTTGCATTATTATTGCACATGATGGTTTATAACATGCAGGGCGTGTGTGCCAAGGCAAGGTAAGAATGACTGCGATTATTTAATGGCACGTTTGTTTATGCTGGGCTGGGTAGCCTACTCATGCGTATAGTTAAGGCAAAGTAGGGGTCGCTTTGCTATTGATCTGTCGTCGATGTGTGGCTGAGTGTTTAGGTGCGCCCGAGGTGAGTTGACTTCCTAATCGAGGCTTAGGTCGTTAACTTACTGAGATTTATTTTACTCGTTGTTGTTAACCATTTTTCAGGTGCTCAGGTATGAGTATGCGTTGCGTTCCATGAGAACCAGCTGTTTTGAGGGGGATCACCTTTTGAGGTTATCCTCGTGGATAGAGAAGCTAGGTTAAACTCCTACCTTTTGTGGTTGTAATCAGGAAGGTCTGCATGGTGGACTTGTAATATATTAATCCCCGATGTACTTCTGATAATATATATAGATATGTTATACGTTTTCCTTACTATCCATGTTGTTGTTGCTCGGAGATGTTGTGCTTTCGCTTGCGTTTAGCTAAAAGATAAAATGAATGAGTCGGCGACGCGTCCTGGGACGTCGCAATTCCACGACCAAGGAAGGATGTTCGCGCGCTCGAGGGTTCGGGGCGTGACTTTAGACTTGTCGAATAATGGCTTCATGGGGAGATAGCCACTGGCCATAGGTTGTGTCTCACTATCTATACTAAAACTGTGTTGACACCTAAATTTTGATGACCCGTTAGTTATTAATTGAATAGAAAGTTAGGGATCGACCTTGACTCCTACAAAAACTATTAATTTAAATTTGCATATTAGTTGCATTTTTCATGCATTATTAATGTCACATAATTTGCATATTTAATGGATCGGCGGCAAATGGACTTAACAAATGATATTGAGAAGCATGTAAGATTCAGCCACATAAATTATTCTTTACATAGGGGCCGAAATTCATAAAGAGAGGAAGGTGCTGTCTCGACCTTCCCTCGAGTGAACCACCTAGGGTGTGACTGATGGATTACTAAGCTTATACCTAGTTCGGGCTCTTCCAAGCCCATACTAATTCACAACTTATGTTCAATTTCACCATGCAATTTAATCTTATTTCGGAGTCGCTACTAATCAGTTATTAATGGGTCGATTAGAAACCTGAGTGAAGTGTAGGATGGTACTTTACTTCTACGAATAAGAGATTTATGGATTCAGAAACTTGATTACGCTAGATAAAACTAATGCCCTTTCGGTATCTCTTCTATTTCCTTAAAAATCCAATTTCATAAGCTTATTGAGAACCCTAATGACCTTAAATGAAGAACCCGCTGCCGTCATTTTGTACCCAAAAAACTTTACTTCTTTCCTGGGTTTTGGGCTGTTTTAAGAAAACTCCTCAAGCCCATTAGCTGTAGATTTAATTATTTATGCATTTTACGTTAAGGCTTAAACCCCTCATTAACTTGGACTTGCTATGGTTCTAGGAGTACTTACTCATTAAGCTTTTCTTATAACAACACTTGAGAGATTTTTAAACTAGGGACTAGATGGAGTTTGTCCATCTAGCCAAATTAATAGAATCTAATGGGAATCCATCATTTTCCAAACATAGAACTACTCTTAGATTTACCCACATGAACTTGATTTATTCTTCGTAAGTTATCCATATCAAAAAAGCAATTCTTCAAATTCCACATTTGAGGCATCACGGTTCAATAAGCTAACGCGATTAGTATGCTTCTAGTTCTAATATTATGTCAACTACGTGACTAAATCATTGTGATCTCAGCAAATGTACCTGCTAGCCGCTAGGGCGTATATGCTTGGGCAATATAAACAAAAGTGGCAACAACTCATTTTAATATACTACTATGTCTAGTTTGAACCTACGTTAGCATAGAAGAAACAGGTGATCTGTTGAGAAGTGTCAAAGGTTCCTTCGTTTTATTGTTGTCGTTGTTGAAGACAACGTAACCCTACGAGCTAGCCATGTTTATAAAGACCTTAGAAATTTCACATCTCAAGAATTGTATGGCCTGAGGCTCACTTTCTCCTCTCCTTTATCTTTGGATTAATGACTCGCTTTAAACAAAATCAAGACGTGAGCTTAGTATATTGTATGAGGTTACTTCATTATATCACCCGACGAAATTGTTAAAACACAAGGAAGAAAAAAGTTGATGATTTGCGAAAAGTCGGTACCCTTTTTGAGGTTTAATGGGAAACACTTGCAACGAGTTCATTTCGTCTTAAACCAATATCAAGTGTCAAAAATCGCTTAATATAGTTTTTGTGAAGTGCTTATGCTATTTTTGGTGAACTGAACATGTTAATGGCAAAATTAACGCCCTAGTTTAAATCTTTCAAGTGTATTAAGAAAGCTTAACGAATAAGTACTCCTACAACCACAGCAAGTCCAATTTAATGGGGATTTAAGCCTTAACGTAAAATGCATAAATAATTAAATCTACAGCTAATGGGCTTGAGGAGTGTTCTGAAAACATCCTAAAACCCAGGAAAGAAGTGAAGTTTTTTTGGGTAAAGAATGACGTCAGTGGGTTCTTCATTTAAGAAGGTCATTAGGGCTCTCGATAAGCTTATGAAATTGGATTTGTAGGCTCCTTAACTCCACTTAAATCAGAATGTATGGCACACCAAAGTAATCAGCAAATGTTAGTTTTGAGCCGCTTTTGGAATTCTGATTATTCAAAATCTACAGATTCACTTTAACCTCGAACGGCATGTTTTTTTTTTTTGGGTGTTTTGCCGTCTCAACAGATAATGCTTCGTAGTGGTATTGATTTGTCAAGAAGAGATACTATGGATGTATCATGTCCTCTCAACTTCATAGTTGTATTGATTTGTAAAAGTATCACGACTAGGGAACGAGCCCCCATAAACCACATTTATACACACAATAAAGCACAGGGAGAGAGAGAGTTAGAGTAGGATGACCATATAGAAAAAGTTTAAAGTTATTCACTGTCCTCCTTTTTTCTTTATTTCTTCTATTTTATGCCGGACCAAGTTGTCAAAATTAAGAATATCATATTTTTTTTAACTTTAAATGGGTATTAACATGCATATTTAAAAAGCACTAATTTTGTCTTTTTAATTTTTTTTCACTGTATGTATTAACTTTCTCGAAGAGAGAATTTTCTAGAAAGCCTAGTTCTTTTGCACGTTGCCGAGCAAATTTATGAATTAATTGTCAAGAAAAATAAAAATAAAAATTGAACATCTACAACTTTTTGAGACAATCAAATATTCATAAAACTTTCATTTTTATTTTTGCATATCCTACCAAACTCTCTTTTCGTTAGTTATCTTTCATATTCACGTAATGAGATGATCATACGAAATAAAAAAAAAATCTCTCTAAAAGACATGTCATAATAAAATTGCCATTACATTCCCTAATACGGAAATTTGAAAAATAAAAATTAATTAAAGCATACATTTGCATAAATAAATTAAAATGATGCTTAAATTTAATTCGTTTTAAATTGACAAAAAGGACAACGACGACAAGGAAGACAAGGAGGAAGCAATTCCACAACCAATCAAAAAGTCCCAACCACCTAACCCAACCATGCGAGCTTAAGGAAGCCTGAAAGCTAAAGTGGCAACTGTTGCAAGCTCGACGAAACTCGAGAAGCCATGGCAAAATCTTGAAAAAGCACGGAAGTTGGTGGTCATGGCCAAGCTTGACGAGACTCGCGCAGCAAGGTTTTGCTTTTTTTTTTTTACTACATAAATTCTTAGCTTTTTATTTTTTTTAATGTTTATACTTTTTTCTTTTATCCTATCTTTATTTTTTAAAAATAATTATCCTTTTTCTTTTTAAATTTTCAAGTTTCTTCCTGATATGGTGCTTGATGGACGCCACATCGATGCCACGCTTTCGTAGGAAAGTAATAGAAAAAAAAGTCACGTTAGTATTTTTCGTTAGTGAAATTAGATAAAGTTAACTGAGGGATTTGATTACACCAATTTGATAAATTTTAAAACTTGATTGTATTTTTGAAAGTTTAAGGAGTTAATTGCACATTTGCGACAAGTTTACTGACGGATTTGATTACACCGATTTAACAAATTTTAAGATTTGGTCGCATGTTTTTTAAAGTTTAAAGATTTAATTGCATTTTTGCGACAAGTTTAAGACTTTTAGCGTACTTATTCTTATTTGTGGACAAGATTTAGAATAACTTTTGCACATGGACCCGGAACATATAAAATCAATGCCTTCTAACTAATAAATCAAGTGATTCAACATAGGACCCACATAATGTAACGGATCACATCCATTGAGCGCAAGCGATCTACGAACCTCACAATAAACTAAATAGATTTCCACATACGCTCCTGCATCTGCTGTTATTATTGAACATTTAATTTCCACGATGAACCTTGATTGGTTTTATGTCACAACGACTGAATTAACTGTGGTGTCTGCCTTCTCCTCTATCATTTTCGTGTCTTTAATTCTCAACTAACTTGAAAAATGCTTTGCATACTTTTCCTTGGAAAATTTCTGGGTCATGACAAGCATTAATGATCGCGTGGGAGGATGAGATGTGTTGCATCTTTGACTTGAAGAGGTTCCCCAGCAGAAAATTAAGTGTCGTCCAATTGTACTAAGCATGTGCAGGTGGACCTTTGGGTGGTGTCGATGTTAGAGGGAAGTGGAAGCTGAAGTGGAAGTTGTTTAAATCAGCCTTAAACAACCCGAATGGGTCTGCTTCTGTTGTGGCGTGGCGGTTAAAAAGATCCGTATAATACTAACAAGTAGTTTAAGACTATATATATTTTTTATATTATTCTTAAGTATTGATAGTTAACCGATTTTGCAGTCATTGATACTTCAAGTTAAATATAAGATATATTGAAATGTTGATCACTATTATGTTGATCACGTTAACAAATTGAACAGTTGTCTCATTTTTTCTTCAACGTGTCCAAACAAATACCAATTATGTGATATTTCTTAGTACAATAACACCTACACTAAAAATTTATCAGCATCAAGTCCTAGTTATTTATCTCATATTATTCAGAAACGATACTTGGGAACGTATTTTTTCCTTTATAACTTTAGTGAAATCACTCGTAACTTTTTTTGTCGATTTGCTAATAATCATTTTTTATCAATTTATAATATTAATTTTATTATTTTCATCTCTCTCTTTTGGAGAAGTTTTGGGTCAAGTCAATGGTGATAATCAAGTGTTCGGAAAAATTGGCTCCAGAAGACTTAAGTTTGCCCAACGAGAAAATCACTCGAAAGGGAAAGACTCTGCACATATAAATGAAGTAGACGACCCTCGTAAGTGTGCACATGGTGAGGCAGAAGAAACAGATAACCCACAAAACACCGTTATAAACTATGAAGTGTCTTTTATTGTGTTTGTGGACTTGGGTGTTGCTGGTATTGATGGGAAGTGGAAGCTTGGGTTGCTTGGAAGAAGAGAGGAATACACTTCTCAAGATTAAGGCCGCCTTCAACCACCCGAATGGGTCATCTCTTCGGTCTTGGCGAGACGGCGATGGTGACTGTTGCGACTGGCAAGGCGTCGCGTGCGATGACACCTCTTCACGAGTGACTCAACTATATTTGAACGGTACACGCCATGGGAAATTTGGAGTGCGCAATAAGGAAGCGCATTGGCCTTGGGTTATTGACACCTCTTTATTCCTTCCTCTGGAGGAACTTCAAGTGTTGGATTTAAGTGATAATTCTCTCTCGGGTGCATCTCTCTCTGTCGATTATTTGTTTCATTTTTTCCTTTTTCCAAATATGTTCAAACTAATCGTTTACTCACCGTGTTTGAATAATAAAGTATGTCATACAAGATTGCAGAAATGATGCAGTTCTTAAGGTATTTGATTGCACACATCATAAATTAATTAGGAGACTCGTCTCCACAACGAGGATTAGTCTGAAGAGCAAATATAAAATTAACTTAGTAAGCAATGATTTGCAAAAAGCCGACTTTTTTGCCATCATAGAGGTAAAGTCAAATGTCATGGGGAGCTCATGATTGAATGTTCTCTCACCTCTGCTAGAACCATGTCTAATAGATATTGGTAAGATTATAAGTAATTTGATTATGGACTTGGTTTACAAAGTCATGTGATGAGGACTTTTTTTATGCTTGGATATGTTGGACCAACTGGTTTCTGCCTATAAATGTATCCTCCTCATCATAATCATATAGTATTCTTGAAAAATTGAAGATAATTAGACACCTAATATATGAAGATAATAATTAATCATTGTACATGGATATTTCCATAATCAGATTTAAATGAACGATACACCTGAAGAAATTGAAGCAGCTAGATCTATCTTTCAATCACCTAGAACGAGTCCCCTCATTGTACAAGCAAACTTCAGTGAAGGCCCAAAATTTGTCTTCCAATCGGCTTGAAGGTACATGTAAAATAGAAGACCATGCCTTGATACATACCATCCGATATTGAGAACCTTTTGTCAATCACAAGTGTGAATCTGGAGGTGCTCGAGCTCTCTTTTAATAATTTGGTCAATGATGCCCTCGCGGAGATCATGAGGATAACATCTCTTAAGGCGTTAGCTATCATATATTGTGGATTGAATGCTTCGAAATTATTGGAAGGTACTTCTTTGAAGATCACTTATGTTTATCATTATTGGTAACCTATCACCTTTTTAGAATAAGATAAGGTAAGATTGTCTTGAGCATAAAAGGCATGACTGCATTATCTTCGACGTCCACCAGAGATCATATTTTGGCTGCACTTTTTCTTCAAATAACTTAACCCCAACGAGGGCTAAGTTAAATGTCTATGGAAGCCATAAGTAAACTGTGACTTATTGCTAAAAAGGTATGAATCGTCCAAAATAGCAATATAATAAAGGAGCCCAAATTTTGTAAAAGAATTATAACCAAATTAAAGGCAAGAGTTAATCAGAAATCAAAATCAAACAATATTTAAAGTTTACAGATTAATGGCCAAACTTTAGGGATTGCAAGTGTTATTAGTAGAATTATTGCGTTTCATAAATCTTTGATTTTTCATATGTTGTGAAATTTTGTTTGATTCTATTGATAGAAATATATCCAACATAGATTTTTTCCCTCTAAAATGGCCACATAGAATGAACAAGTTTTCAAATTATTCTTTTAGTATAACTATTTCATTCGTTTACTGTGTTACAATTTTTTATTTCTTCCTGCATGTCCAGTTTCTTCAACATTATCATTACCATTACTGTGTATATGATTCATCAATAGTAGTGCAATATTTTTCTTCATAAGTTTAGTAAATTTTAGCTAGGGGGATAGATTATCCATTTGATTGTCATGTTTGCAATACTATGTATATTACTTGATTTGACGTATCGTGATCCTTGAAGCCATCATATGGTGCATCTTTCCGTTTTTTATAATGCATACAAAGCATGATAACAAGATACTATTTCATAAATGGCTCCTAACTCCCAGAGTGAGGGCAATAGGGTTAGGCGGGAACGGAAGAACATTTCTCAAAACTCAAAAACTATAACAAATTGGTACATGGATACTAAGATATAGAAACATTAAAGACAGATAAGAATGAAGCAGAAAAGAGAAATGTGTAATACCTGTCTATTATGTATGTTATTGTATCTCAAAATGAAGAGTACATGAGTTTATTTATAGGCTTTATTATATGATTATTAAGGTAACATTTGCACAATCAAAGGAAGATATGGAGAATTTCCTAGACATATGCAACATTAAGAGATATGGAAAATAAAGGGAGATATCCTAAATATCTCTAACAGACACCATTTCTTTTTGAAAAAATTATTATGGTTTACCCCATATTGCAACCAATAAATATCATACTTTCTTGATATTTGGTTAAATTAACTACAAGTACTATGTTTACGTAAGTAGTTGGATTCATATACATTTGTAAGTCGGTAAAACTCCTACAAGGTTGAGCCACGAGGCACTCTCACGTGCAAGCTCACCCTATAATTTGTCTTTTATGGTCATTTTAGTAAATGTTTTATCCTAGCAAATCTCTAATTCCATGTCTGTAATTCTTATGCATACTCTCATAATAAGTTTCTAAGCGTTATATTGTCATATATTCTTATGCATAATTATCTAATAGAACAATGCATAGTTTGGTAAGAAAATGATTTTATATATGGGTAAAACTCACACGAGATTGAATTACGTGACACGCTCACTTAAGAGTTTTACCTAGTAATTTTTATGATCACTTCAGCAAATATTTAATCCTAGCAAATCTCTTATTCTACATGTCTAATTCTTATGCATATTTTGGTCATAAGTTCCCAACCAATATATTTTCATATATTCTTATGCATAACTCTCTAATAAAATTATACATACGTCGATAATATATGTTTAAGAATAATTGTTTATGTATGTATAGATTCTATACCGAAATACTCATATATTATATGATTAAAATAATTGTCTATGATGTAGTTTTGAAAGACTTCAACAATGTAGGGATACGTATCTCATATTTGCAGCGTTAAATACGACAGGCTTGTGCAGATTGAGGAACCTTGAAGAGTTAGATATTAGTAACAATGGATTTTGGGGTCCTCTTCCTTCATGCTTATGCAATATGACCTCACTCCTTGTGCTTGATGTTCAACATAACAACTTCTGCAAGGCCATTCCTTCATGTCTTCTCTATAATCTCAAGTCACTTGAATATATTGTATTTTCAGGAAATGCTTTTAAAGGCTCACTTTCTCTTGCTTCCCTAGCCAATAATTCTAACCTTGAGATATTCCACCTCCTCAACAACCACAATCATCTGGAAGTAAATGCAGAAGAGCCCACTTGGTTTCCTTCATTTCAACTGAAGGAGTTTGGTTTATCAAACTGTGTGCTCAACAAAGATGCAAAACTGTGTGCTCAACAAAGATGCAAATGATGTAATTCCCAGCTTTCTGAAAGAACAGTATGACTTGAGAAATGTTCAACTTAGCAACAATGAAATGATAGGAAATTTCCCAAATTGGCTATTGGACAACAATGTAAATCTTAAACTTTTCAAACTCACAGGCAACAATTTGTCGGGTGTTTTTCACTTGCCTTCCAGTTTTAATCTTGTCGGCTTGTTGTGGTTCGATGTGTCTGCAAATATTATTGAAGGGGAGCTTCCATCTTGGATTGGTTCTATACTCCCGAATTTGAGTTATTTGAACCTATCAAACAACTTATTGAAGGGTAGAATCCCTCCCTCAATGGGCAATATGAAGCAACTCGATATATTGAACTTGTCGGATAATGGCTTCACGGGAGAGATACCAGAGACACTGGCTAAAGATTGCACAAAACTCATGACATTGATATTGTCAGGCAACAATTTGCAAAGCAAAATGCTACCAAGATATTCTAACTTGACAAATTTGAGATATTTGCAATTGGATAGAAATCGTTTCACCGGGGACTTATCACCTGCTATATTAAATAGCTCATCCTTGCATATTTTGAATGTAAGTCATAATTTTCTATCCGGAACACTCCTCAATTGGATTGGAGATATTCAATACGTGAGAGGGCTTATGCTGTCAAGTAATTTATTAGGAGGTCCTTTACCGTTGAGCATCTGCAGCTTACATTATCTTGATCGTCTAGACCTTTCAAGTAACAACCTTGGGCCAAATATACCTCCATGTGCCAATGTCACAGTTATGAGGTTCCTGCATTTAACAAATGACACACTTGCTGGGCATTTTCCTGAGTTTCTTTCTAAAGCTTCATCTATAGTCACATTGGATCATAGACACAATGCATTGTCAGGTGAAGTTCCAAGTTGGATCGGTTCACTTTGGAACTTGAAGGTTCTTCTCCTGCAAGGAAACAATTTTGAAGGTTTAATTCCTCTGGATCTATGTCTGTTGAAAAATATGAGCATATTGGATCTCTCCAATAATAATCTTTCTGGAATAATTCCTTCTTGTTTGAAAGATTTGACATTTGGAAATGACGGGGAATCTACGAACGCATTTTCTACATCTTCTAGTTGGGTAGAGTACTGGGAACCATATGACTATAAGGGTAGATTCTTAATGATGTTTTCGTATAGGGAAGCCGATGCATCTGGCTTGACGGATGGATTAGATGAAGTAAACTTCATGACAAAGAGTAGGTTGGAATCTTATAAGGGCAACATTTTAAAACTCATGTCAGGAATGGATCTCTCGCAGAACAATTTGACGGGCTTTATTCCTTCGGAGGTCAGCTACTTGAGTGAACTTCGAGCATTGAACCTGTCACACAATCATTTGATAGGACCGATCTCGGAAACGTTTTCCAATTTAAAGAACATAGAGAGCTTGGACCTATCCTACAACAACTTAACTGGTTCAATCCCTCCACAACAAACAGAGCTCTACGTGCTGTCAAATTTTAGGGTGGCTCACAACAACTTGTTAGGTAGGATAGCAGAACCAAAAAGTCAATTTGGAACTTTTGGTGAAGCAAGTTATGAAGGTAACCCTCTTCTTTGTGGACCACCATGAACAAACTGTGATGCCTCAAATCAAGGACGAGGGACACTGCCATCTTTTAATCATACCAAGGAAGATGATTCCTGGAGAGAAGCCTTCTTGTGGAGTTTTGCAAGATATGTGGTGGCGTTCTTTGGGGTGGTTCTTTTTCTCTACCCAAACTCGTACTATCAGTATGTGCTATTAGGTCTTGTTCGTAAGCTTATCCCATCATTTCCCCAGTAAAGATTGTTCTTCTAAGCATTTTTTGCTGGAAAAATGCGATGAAACAGTGGAGAACCTTGGTTTAATAGGATTATAAGCATTTGAGTCTTGATTATGCACTTTGAACGTTTGACTGAATGTTCGTATTGTATTCGTTGTCCTGATAATTTGAAAATTAGGGGATTTGATTTGGTTGAGAATTGAAAGAGAATAGTTTATTCACCATCAAAAGGAATCCAGCATTCACAATTTTTTGTAAACGTTACATGAAAGGTGAATTATCTTAGGGCTGCAACCAACAACATCAAACCGATCGGGTTTTAACGTCTCAAGAATCCTACTAACATAAAGGATTTGGCGCTGGGAATGGCTCCAAATTGATGATAAGGCATGGATTGCAGGACTGCTCCTCTGCAGCCTGAGCCTCACCTTTGAACTAAGCTTAATGAAAAACTTGTTGCTACCCTCCCTCGTGGCTCTCTTAATGGGAGTGGGTTTAGCGTTATGTCTAACAGCAACGAGCGATCCCTCTATTCGAGGTGCTCACTCTCATTCGACGCGGGTTCTCCTTCACCCTATCGGGCACGACCTTGGATGATTCGGTTTGATTAAGCAATGAGATCCTACCTAATTTGGAGCTGCTACTATCTTGTTTGGGCCGACTAAGAGCCAAGTGGAAGGTGAGAAAACGTTTCACTTCCTATGAGCCAGAGATATAAGTTCAGGACTTGGTTATGCTAATATCTAATTAGTGCCCACTCGGTACCTAAACTAATTTTATTACGAAAACGTGAATCATGCGGTATTGTTTGTACGTCCTACTAAATGCCCAATGATTGTTATTTGCGAAAGCTTTTTTATAAATCAATTATATGAGACGAAAATCATAATGACCAAAATAATAAAGGCTACACATCAAACGATATTAAGCACAAAAGTAAAGACGACGAAGATAAAATGCAAAAAATAAACCCGATACGAATTGGGCAAAGAACATACATGACCACCAACTTCCAAGCTCGCCACAGGCCGGCAAGGCTCGAACTCGCCAGATTCGGCTCGACCTCGCCTGACCAACGGAAAATATTTACCGAGACTTTTTCAGATTTCAACCAAACACCGGAAAATTGTGCCATTTTCCAGGAAAATGGCTGTCTAGAAAACATTTTTCAGAAACGTAATATTTTTCGCGAAACGAATGGAGCCTTAATGGCCTTTTGGGAGAAATTCCTTCTTATTTGGAACATTTGACATTTGGAAATGGTGGGGTATCTAATGGCACGTTCGATACGTTGAGTGAAAATGTTGAGTATTGGCAGCTTTACCAGTACGAGGCAAAACTCAACTTAGTGTTTCTCCCATGAAAGTAGGGGTACTGGTGCTTCTTTGATGAACTAGAACAAGTAACCTTAGATTGAAATCTTATAACGGCAACATTCTGGAATATATGTCTTGAATGGATCTCTCACACTATAATTTGATGGGCTTTCTCTTGCACTATAATTTGATGCGTTCTCTTCCTCTAGATATCGGTTATTTGAGCGAAATATGTCTTAAATCTGTCGCATAATCATTTGACGGGATCAATTCCAGAAATATTCTCCATTTTAAGTAATATAAAGAGCTTGGACCTTTCCTGCAAATAGTTAACTGGTCTGATGTCTCCACAACTAACAAAGGTATACACACTTCCAGAAGACAAGACACCAGACAGAGAGTCAATTTGGAATTTTCATTGAAGCAAGTTACGAAGGTAACCCTCTTCTCTGTGGACCACAGTTAATAAGTTGTAATAGCTCAAATCACGGTCCAAGGACACTATCAACCGTTGACAAAGGCAGAGAGGACGAGTCCCAGAAAGATGCCTTCTTGAGTTTCGCAGGATCATGCGTGGTGGCATTCGTTGGGGTCGTCGTTTTTGTCCACTGTCATTTTTCTCTACTTAAACTCCTACTATCTCAACTCAGCGTTCGGTTTTGCCTATAAGCATATCCCATTGTTTCCTGAGCAGAGCTCGTGTTTGCAAGCATTTTAAACATCTTGATTCTCCACCAATGTTGAACCGTTAGATCGTCATATTTTCCTTCTTTTCCTATAAATTTGGATGTGAGTACCATCAGATTTTCTTTTGGTTGTGAACTGAAGGAAAGATTACTGTGGTCACAGATACAACAACCATAAAAAAGAAAAACTATAGCTGTGGCTTGTTATCACAGATTGACTAGCGCTTCTCTGATTTTCCTTGGGAATTTCAACGGTACACTAGTGTACCTTACTGCCTCCCTTTTCATGACCCTTTGAACGTGGTTACGACAAATCGTAAAACCATTTGATAATGTGTACCGGTGTTTTGGACTAAACTTCGATGACATGTCGTACGGTACATCCGAGTACCATTGAAGTGGTTGATTCTTATTTTAGATTTAGCAGAATGACTGCCGGAATGAACCTTTGCTAACGGTGCAAATTAGATCATCTGAGTTTCTTTTCTTACTAAGAAACGGCTCCTTCTTGGACTTCCAAGTTCTTCATAGCTCGTGCTTCTTTCAGACATTTTTATTTTATTTTATCGCAGAACTTTGATAGATGCAGAGATTGCAAATGGGCTAAAGCAAGTTCCGTGTCTTACATCTGTTGCGTTTTCCCGAACACTATTAGGTAGAGACTCTCAGTAGTTCTATATGTTGTATTGGCCCATGACTTAACTTCTTAAAATTCACCACACAAAGTACAAAATAATTCACCATCCTCCTGCTCGAGCTTTGTTCTTTCGTACAGAGAACGATATAGCGTTTACCAAACTATTCTCATGGTGGTGGTGGTGGTGGTGGTGGTGATGGTAGCAGTACTCTTTAGCAAAAAAGGAAAAGTAATAGTAGAAGAACTAAAATCATGGAGCAACAATCTCACAAACAGCTCAAAATAAGACGAAAGCAAAAATAATAATCACCCGCATATGATCACATTGTAAATCAAATCATCCATGGAAAATGAGAAAAATATAACAAATACAATGAGCATTCCACTTCTTTATAAATGGAGGCATCTCCTCTGTCGTGAAATGCCATCTCTTCTTGAGGCTTGATTTGGGGCGTACACAAACCAACAACATAATATCATGAAACCCCAGCATAGCTCACACTTGGTTCAATCGAAATGAAATCAAATTTTGAGTAATTTTAGTATTGTTACACAGTTCTATCGCATCCGAATCTATCTTGCCACTCTAAGAGCAACAGAGTAGCGCCATAATGAGCCAAGGCATCCATGATCACAAACACGTGAAATATCTGATGGCTTTGACCAGCAAGGTCGAACCAGCCCGGTTTTAGCCTCTCAGGAATCCTGCTAACATAAAACAAAGTACCTGTAATGTAAGATAGTGCCATGGCCAACTCATAAGCAAGCGTGATCGGGTGCTGGGGATTGCTCCAATTCACAATACAGGCATGGATTGCAGGTACGACGCCAAAAAACCCCATGGACGAGAAGAGCATCGCCTGAAACGCCCGGAATTTCCCAGAAGAAAGAGAAGGGGCAAGCAATGTCACGGCAGTGAACATCCCCATCGCCGTTATTCTGCCAAGGTAGATCAGTTGCTAATGGGGCTCCCACTGGAAAATGTAGTAGATTGGGGGGAAGAATGAGGTGATGATCATGACCGTGATGCCTACATAGTCCATCCGCGGCAGTTGGATGTTCAAGCAGTGTGAGTGGCATGAGAAAAGGTGGCAAATGCTGCTCGAGAGGAGGCAGAACATGGATCCGCCTAAGAAGACGAAGAACGGCCACCATGTCGCAGCTGGTTGGAGTGAAGCGATCTTCATTTCTTCTTCTGTTATCTGATTCAAGTTCACCAAAGAATTTGTACCCTGAAAACTATGTTGTGTTAGATACATCTGTAGACTTCAAAAGAGATTATTCTTTTCGTAAGTCGAATGAAACATCGTTGGCGCGCCACTCACCAAAAGCAATTCCTTTGAGTAAGAGATATTATTTCCTGCACTAGTAGAGTTTGACCTGCACAAGTGGGTTTGCATATCAAGCCATTGCATAATCTATGGTATACTAGTCGGAGTCCAATCTTCAGATCATAATTTAAAGAAAATGATTCAATCCCGTCTGCTGGAGGGAGAGAGTAGGCCAAAATGGTGAAAGTGAATGGGCAGAGCACTAACTGAATAACTATCTAGCTTGCTTAAGCTCATACTTTCAAATTCAATTTTACAACCAGTGTACTACTCTTCACTATATAAGCTATTTACCACTATGATTTGGTTCAGAAAATCTTAGCAGCAATCAACTTTCAAAGC
This sequence comes from Syzygium oleosum, assembly GCF_021117445.2. Taxonomy (NCBI): domain Eukaryota; kingdom Viridiplantae; phylum Streptophyta; class Magnoliopsida; order Myrtales; family Myrtaceae; genus Syzygium; species Syzygium oleosum. The sequence continues at coordinate 2,021,823 of NW_026607526.1, forward strand.
ATTCTGCAAAAGTTTGTTACGAGGTCCAGCATGTGTGAACTTTTTTTTGACACACACAGTGCTACTTGCGTGGAAAATAATTATCCATTGACGGTGGACTGAATCCATGTTGTATTACCAGGAACAGAGAGATTTTCCAATGGATTGGATGTTTAATTTTTGTTTCAAAAGAAGGAAATTTCTATTAGTACTTTGATTCATCATGGTAACTAATCACAGATGACCCTTGTTATCCATCTTTATTTTGCACTTGCTGTTTGAGCAAGACTGTCTTGATTGTCAGGCTACTACTCCTGAAATTTAGCAGCAATAAAAATGGCGAGCATGATCCTTGTATATTCCTATGATACAAACTTTCTGAGTTTATATTTATATGCCTGCACTTAATGTCACAAAATCGAGTTATTCATCTGTGGCATCTACAATTTTGATACAGCACCTGAAGAAAAAGAAGTTTAATGGCAATTTTGGTAGCCAGTTGCAAGAAAGGTCAGCTCATGAAAATGGCCGGTTGCTCGGTATGGTAAAAAGCCACGAATCACAATACTACATTCACTTGTACATACTAAAAGCGCCCTTCTGCTTAGAAACAGGTAGGAAGAATCTAAGCGATTGTGACTGTGAAATTCGACAATTTTAAGCTGGTTGGTTATGGAGGATTTGATCAAATAGGGTAACTCAAACATCTTCACCAAATGAGCAATTTAGCAAGCTCTCTAGCGAGTTATAACTTGCACCTACGGTCCTCATCTTAGATTACACTTTGAGACAGTGAAATAGAGCTATGATAGTCAACACAGATCGAGCTGCTACTGATAAATTCCTCACTAGAAATTATGGGTTCCACCCGATGTCATCGAGTTGGGACGAGTTGCTAAATACAAACATCGATAAATCAGAACTCACTAAAATGTGCACGCTAGTATAGTATAGGATTGAATGATACAAAACACACCTTGAGAATAGGCCGAGAAGATCAGCAACCTGAGGCACGTCCACAAAATTGGCCACCGGCAATCCCAGAAACACCAGAAACCCAATCAAATGCCTGCTCCCCCATCACACACAGAACGCAAAAGAGATCACCACAAATCACAAAAGAGAGAGAGAGAGAGAGAGAGAGATAAAAATGAGCTGAAGAAGATAATAGGAACAAAGTTGGCCTCGCATGAAAAGACAAATCGAACTAAAAACACCATCATTCATCCTCACGTCCAAACGTTGAGCGTCTCGTTGTGCCAACGGAACAAGCTGAGGGCGGCCTCGGGGAGCGGCCGGTTGGCGCGGTAGTGGCGGAGGATGAACTCATTGTCCTTCGTGTACTCCGGCAGCTCCCGGAACGACACCAGCGCGTACCGTGATGCCGACGTAGTCCATCCGCAGCAGCAGCTGGATGTTCAAGCAGTGCGAGCGGCATGAGAAGTAGAATTGTGGGTGAAAATCGATGGCCCATCGTCTCCCCCATTGTTGGTCTTCTTCCTCTCCTCCTTCGCTCCATCTCGCCGTGGATTTTTCCCTTTCTCTATGAGGAACTCGCAGAGCAGTAGGCCTTTGCTTTTGTGGATCGGCCGATCGGAGAAGAAGATGAAGAAATCGTTGAGCGCCTTATTCGGCCCAATATCAGCGTCTCGTTTGGATCCCTCTATACATCTTTTTCAAGATTAAGATTTAACATTTTTTTATTTTGTGAAAAAAGGATTTTTTTTAAGTAACTTATATTGGATATATGTTAAGAAATCAAATAATAAAAATTTAAAAATTTTCAATGCTATTCATGTTATGTGATGACAATATTTTGGAAATCGAAATGTTTTTCGTTAGGATTGAGCAAAAAGATCAAGTTTCCTAATTTTTATTCTCCAGACAAAACTCCATCCATTTACTCATATTTTTCAGGATAGTGTAAGCCATGCTAAAAATTTGTTATAATAAGACAGATTTGCTAATGGACGATGACGATTTAGATTTGAACCGGTACCTTAATGAAAATCACGAAATATCTAAATAAAATTATGCCATCAATCGATACCCGCGTTTTAACAAAAATCTCGTATATTTATGATCAAGGAGGAGTGCCAAAAATCTAGAATCCTCTGGCAATGTCTATGAGGCTTCAGTCTATTTATGGTTGGTAAAGTGTGTGGCCTAGAACGAGAGAAAAAGAAAAAGACCTATGATAATGCAGCGATTTTTGTATGCACCATGTCGGTGGTAGAGGCCTATAAGTAGAGAGGGTAGAACAAACCAAAGTCCAAAGCCTCTTCCCATGCATCAAACTTTATAAATCACTTTCCATTAACTACTCCCTCAGCTCGTCCCAAACTTCCACCGACTTCTCCTTATTTACAAAACCAAATAACTAGCCCTTTGTCCAAACTACATAAATAAATAGACAAAATATATCAAATCTTCAGATCATAATTTGTAGAAAATGGTTCAATCCTGTCCGCCGAAGGGAGAGAGTAGGCCAAAATGGAAAGAGTGAATGGGCAGAGCACTCTTCACTATAAAAGCTATGGGGTGTTGATATTGGTAGGAAGTGGAAGCATGGGGTGCTTGGAGAGAGAGAGAGAGGAGTGCACTGTTCAAGATCAAAGCCGCTTTCAATTACGCGAGATGGGTTTTCTCTTCCGCCGTGGCGCAACGGCAAGGGTGATTGCTGTGGTAGGGAGGGTGTTATGTGTGATGATACCAATTTTCAGGTGAGTCGACTATTTATGGACCACACACGAGATTGGAAGTTGGAATTCTCTTGCGCTATCCATGACTCCTTATTCCTTCCTCTTGTGGAGCTTCGAGTGTTGGATGTGAGTTGGAATGATCTTAACAGGGAATATCTTTGTCTCTCTACCTACAACACACAAACACAACATAGAATTACAAGGAGATTTTGTGAGGTACTATAATATATTGTACACTGTTGTCATGCATTGACAAAGATTTATCCACTAGATATTTTTTATCAACCAGTGTCATATAATGGTTGATAGTTGATGATGTTCTACTATAATATTGTAAAATGAAATGTCTAGAATTTTAGTGAAAACTTTCCATAAAACTTTAAAAAATTGTCAATTTGGAAGTCATCTAACTTTTTCTTTGTAATTTCACCAAAAAATTTTAAAAAATATTTTCTATATTGAGTTTTTAACAAAGGGTCATGCTTGGGTAAGACCAGCCAAAATAACTCGAGCAAGTTAATTTCTTCTTATCTAATTGTAACATACTATTTCAAGAAGCTTTAAAAGAAGAAGAAAATGTGCAGGAAATAGTAATTGGGTTGTGTTTTATGTTGAAGAATTAATGAACATACTAAAGACACAAAGTTTTTTAAAATACAAATGTTTCACCCTATCCTAGTTATTTAAAATAGAAAAAAAAAGAATATTGAAAATGATAGAGATTGGGCTTGAGAAACTTTGAATCTACAATAAATGGAAATTACGAAAGGTGGGATTCTACTATCGAAAAGATTTTCTTTTCTTTTCAAGAAAAGGGAATCGTATTCACTAGCCTTCATTTACACGTATATTGTCCCAATTAAAAATTGCACAATTTTCGCGTCAAGTTTCTTTCTCTCTTTTCATATTGTTGTAACATACGGTTTGAAAAAGGTTTTCAAGTGAAGAAGCATGAGCCGGATATCCGTGATTAATTCAAATCAATGAAATTAATCTGTCAAGCGTCTCTCAAAAGTCATTTTAAGCACGTTCTCGGAAATTCCGTAGATATTCGGCGGACAATGGCCACGACGCCTCCTGAGCATTCCCATCGTCTCTCCTCCTCTCGAAATCTGCGCGACCTCCTCTCGGAGCCGAGAAGCCGGAGCAAGTGCATTTTACAGGAGGCAAAGCCTCGCCCTCAGATCGATCAAGACCGCTCCGGAGAACCAAAGGCGCCATCTTTCCGTGCAGAACGGGCCTCCGACCGTCATGGCGGCTGCTTCGGCTCCCTCCTCTGTGTTTGGAATTTACGGCAATGGACGGAGTATTGACGACGGTGCTGAACAATGCATATGGGTGACGGATTTCGAGGGCCTGCCGAATGGTGTTCCAGGCGGTCACTTCGATTTCCCGCAAACTATTGAGGTTACTGATTCTGATAAGAAAGTGTCCGACGAATTGTCCGAGAGAGAGGGGAGAAACGAGAGTAAAGCCGCTCTAACTTTTGATTACTTGTTATGTCAACAATAAGCAATACTCTTCTCTGTTCTGACTATACTGAATAATCTGAGCAGAAGAGTTATTGTCACGGGTCCTCGCCAAAATTTTCTTCTCAAGCAGGTGAGGTTCTCCCGCGAGATTCTGCTTCGCTGAACTCTTCAAATTGCTGGAGACGCGCTCTTGCACATACCAGAAAAGTGTTAAGGGCGTACAATGAATTGGAAATTCCTTAGGTGTTTGTTTCATATTAGTTTTGTTTCACAGATATGAAGTCTCTTCCATTGAGGTTGAACCTCTTACTCTTTCCCCTGCTCCAATCTTTATGTCTCCCAACGTCTGGTAGTGGAGGACCAAGTCCAGGAAGGTCATTGCATGAATAGAAAGTTTTGCGCATAATGAGTCTACAACAATAAATCTCACACCTATTGTCAGTTAAATACACAAATTTTCCAATTCTATACCCCTCGAAACTCCTCAAAAGAAATTTAAGCAAATAAAAAAAAGGACAAATAAATTGTATAACTGGACAAACAATTAGTACCAGGAATTTTTTTTATTAATCTTTAGAAAATGAGTTCACCTAATAATAGCTACGAACATACTAGGTATGAAATTAAGAGATCATGGATATTACTTGGACTTAGCCTTTAGTAGGTTCGACCACATACAAGGGTAAAGGTCTTTGATGGCCAAAATGAGATAACGAAGCTAACGGGGACATGAGCTTTAAAAATGAAAGACGTTGAGTTCTGAAGCTTATTATTGAATTTCTTTTCACGAAAAATCAATGATGTGTAAACATTTTTTTAAAAGTAGCTATTCGTATTGGTTAGAAAAACTAGTTAACAGATTATATATTTTTATCATTAACAATAATCTTTGCCTAAACGTTTTATTAATGATAAAATTATTTCTCATTAACTCATTTTTGCAAGCGATAAAAGTGAATATTTTTAGAAATATTTTAAATTGGTGATTTTATGTGAAACAGACGCATCTAAAAATTAAAAGATTTTATCTAATTTTTTATTATTTCTTCTCCTTTCACTGATGGTTTTTCTTTTCATCACTCTCTCTCCAAAATATATTTTCTTCTTTCTCTCTCTAACTAAAGGGTTTATAGATCAGTGCCTTGTCATCGGCTTCGGCGCGCCATTGTGTGGCTATGCATTCAGGCAATGAAAAGCCGCTAACAAATGTTAGCAGCAACTCCAACTCATCGATAGGACCTCGCTCAGTTCATTATGGGCTCTTGGTATGGGGACAACTTTTATGGACAAGCCCAGCCCATCCAACATCAAAGATAAAAAAAAAAGAGATTAAAAAATCTACCTCTCCAGCACTAGTGATGCTAAAGATGAAAATTAAAAATTAATAAAATTCAGGAGCCATCAAGAGCTTGAAAACCCAAATTGGTCTGACTGAACCGACCCCGCATATCTCAAGCACAATTTAGAAGGGCCGGTCTTTAGGGCAAATTTTTATAATATTGTTATCAGGCTTGTTTAGGCTACTAGCCTAGGGGAGTCGAGATGCCATAAGCAAAAATAAGTGAAGTAGCAATTATAATGGAATGAAGTGAATTATAGAGGAGATAGAAAGATGCGTAGATGAGAATGGAGGCAATGAGAATTGATGAAAGCATGGGATAAAAATATATTCCAGGTTTAGCAACTGCATTCATTCTATTAATATGACACCTTTGCAACGGTTAAACGTATACAACATTGTTTATTCATCCTATATCTTGCAATATACTTCCATTAGGAAATAGAATTTGACAGGCTATGAAATCACTACAAAGAAAATTTCCACGTAGGACCAATCTAATGGTCCATGTTCCCGAATGAAAGGGACTGACAACTACGACTGATATAATGAGAAACAAAATTACGATTACATGCACAATAGTGTGTCACCAACTTAACATATTTTGTAAACCTCTCTTATATATAATTATAGATACTAGATATTGCAAACTTAATATATTTTGTAAACCTTTTCAGATATATAAGGTAATTTGTATATATTGCAAACGTTTTTAACCAATACATAAGAGCGTGTTTCTTTAACTTCGATATTTAAAGATTCATTTTATTTATTTCTTATTAGTCAACACATATAATTAAGTAATTGGTTAATGTTCAACAGGAAGACTTTCCTACTGAATGGCTGGAACGTTCTTTTTAGGCATGATTGTACACTTACAGCGATTTAGCTACAACCTCTTTTATATATTACACGAACCACTTTTAAGTTATATTTTCTAGAAACCTTCAATTTTAAATAAGTAATTGAGCTTCTTTATCTAATTAATGTAGAAGAAGATTGCACAAAATAACTTTTCTTTTTCTAAAAGAGAAACGGCACAGCTAACAGGCATTAGGCAAAATTAACGTAATCAAGTCCCCAAACCCAAACTCTGTGGTTTGTAGAGTAAGGCTGCCTCTCACACCTTATTCGGCTCCTAACCAACCTAGAGTAGGTTAGTGAAACTCAAATTTCTTTTGATTGAAAATAAATGAGAAACTAAGTTACGATTAGTAGGGTTTGGGAGAGTCCGAGCAAAGTATTAATGCTACCTTACAAGAGGGTTACACTCGTGCGCTTAGTAATTTGTTAAACCCCCCTTGAAGTTCATCTTGGGAGGCTTGTGAAACCACTGTTTCGGAATTGAGATTCTCTAATATTATTAGGAGTTAAATTTATATCTTAAATTTTCTCACTTAAGAGCTGATACCTCACCACATGTATCTTTGGATTGTCTGGATTTATTCTCCTTTCTTCATTTTTCCCCCTTTCTTTTCTTCCCTTTGTTTTCCTTTTCCCTTTTCACTTCTGCCTCCGTCCTCTCTTTCCTTAGATCTTGAATTTGGGGTAAACTTGACCAAATAAAGTTACTTCAGACTTTAGAAAATTGCAATCCGTTTTTTCAAATCCGCGTAAGGAAAAGGGTCCTTGCATTGACCAATTTTCGGAGTATTGGCCAAGTTCTTGACCGAGAAAAAGAAGTATTTAATCTAGCGTTTTGTCGGGATAAAAAGATAAAATCTCATCCAAGATTAGATTGAGATGGAAATAGAAATTGAGTTACTGGGCCGGCTTTCTTTTCCATCGTCCTCGTACTGCCATTGGATTAAAGAAACAAAAAATACGTCAAGGTCTTTTCACTTTTACTTTCTATAATGGACATCGCTATCAAGAAAGTAAAGCATTTCCCAGCTTTCATCGCAGGAGACCGAAACGATCAAGACCGCTCCGGAGAACCAGAGGTGCCATCTCTCCGTGCAGAACGGGCCTCTGCCCGTCATGGCGGCTGCTTCGGCTCACTCCTCTGTTTTTGGAATTTATAATCCAGCGATTCCAAAGACGGTGCCAGATTTAGCTCCATTGAAGAAAGGCGAAGGTGAGGCTGGACAATGCATATGGGTGACGGATTCCGAGGGCCTGCCAAATGGTGTTCGAGGCGGTCACTTCGATTTTTCTGTGAACTATTGAGGTTACTGATTCTGCTCAGAAAGTGTTCGACGAATTGTCCGAGAGACGAGAAACGAGAGTAACAGCTCTCTAACTTCGATTACTTTTTATGTCAACAATTAACAATACTCTTCTCTGTTCGACTATATTGAATAATCTGAGCATAAGGGTCTTTGTTACGGGTCCTCGCCAAAAAATTTCTTCTCAAGCGGATGAGGTTCTCCCGCTAGATTCTGCTTCGCTGAACTCTTCAAATTGCTGGAGACGCGCTCTTGCACATACCAGAAAAGTGTTAAGGCATACAATGAATTGGGAATTCCTCAGGCGTTTGTTTCATATTGGTTTTGTTTCACAGATATGAAGTCTCTTCCATTGGGGTTGAACCTGTTCCTCTTTCTCCTGCTCCAATCTTTATGTCTCCCAACATCTGGTAGTGGAGGACCAAGTCCAGGAAGGTCATTGCATGAACAGAAAGTTTCGTGCATAATGAGTCTACACATAATAAATCTCACATCTCTTGTCAGTTAAATGCACAAAGTTTCCAATTCTATACCCTCAAACCGCCTCAAAAGAAATTTAAGCAAGATAAAAAAAAAAGGACAAATCAATTGTATTGCTGGACAAACAATTGGTACTGTAAATTATGTTTATTAATCTTTAGAAAATGAGTTCACCTAATAATAACAACAAACATACGATCTACGAAAACCGAGAGATCATGGATATTACTTGGACTTAGCCTTTAGTAGGTTCGACCACATATAAGGGTAAAGGTCTTCGATAGCCAAAATGAGATAACAAAGCTAATAGAGACATTAGTAATAATAATGAAAGAGGTTGAGTTCCCAAGCTTATTATTGATTTTTTTTTCATGAAAAATCATCGATACATTTTTCTACTTTTTTTTAATTTGTGTTGGTTAGAAAAACTAGTTAACGGAATATATTTTCATCATCAAATCTTTGCCTAAATGTCTTATCAATGATAAAAAAAATTTCTAATTAATTCATTTCTGGCAAGCGATAGACGTGAGTATTTTTAGAAATATTTCAAATTGGTGATTTTCCATGAAATAAACTCATGCAAAAATTAAATGGTTTTATCTATTTCTTTTTTTTAATCATTTTCTTTCCCTTCGCTCAGGATTTTTCTTTTCATCGCTCTCTCTCCAAAATATCTTCTCTTTTTTCTCTCTCTAACTTAAGGGCTTATGTATCAGCGCCTCGTCATTGGCTTTGGTGCGCCATTTTGTGGCCATGCATGCAGGCAATGAAAGATACGCATCTAGAAATTAAAGGTTTTTATCTTCTTCTTTTTTACCTTTTCTTCTCCTTTCACTGAGGGTTTTTCCTTTCATCTCTCTCCAGCATATCTTCTCCTTTTTCTCTCTCTAACTAAAAGATTTAGGTATCAGCACCACGTCATCGGCTTCGCGCGCCATATTGTGGATCGTGCTTGCAGCTGACGAAAAGCTGCTAACAGCGTCGACGGTGGCTGCAACTCCTTGATAGGGTCTCGCTCAGTTTATTATGGGCTCTTGGTAGGGGAACAACTTTTACGGACAAGCCCAGCCCCTTCAACATCAAAGATCAAAAAAAAAAAAAAATCCACCTCTCCAGCACTAGTGATGCTAAATATGAGAAATAAAAATTAATAAAATTCAGGACCCGTCGAGAGCTTAAAAACCCGAATCGACCCGACCGAGCCAAGCCCCTCATTTCTCAGGCATGAGGTAGATGGGGCCGGTCCTTGGGGCATAATTTGCTAATTTTGTTTTCGGGCTTGTTCAAGCTACTAGCCTAGGGGAGTCGAGATGCCATTAGCAAAAATAAGTGAAGTGGCAACCATATGGAATTTGGGTACCCCCACTTAAATCAGCAATTAAGCCTCTTTATCTGAGTGGTGGTCCTGCAGGGAGCAAATGAGAAACGAAATTACGATTAATACAATGAAAGATGTCAAGTTTTGCAGCTTGGTATCAGAGACATGCACAAAAGTATGGCACCGACAATTTCCACGTATCTCATTTGATGCCTTGTGTGGAGAAGCTCCGATCATTTTGGGATGAATGACTAAATTACGAAATTCCAATTTTATTTAGAGAAATTGCTCAAAGAGTAATTGCACATCACTATTGCACTAAAGCCTTCTATATACGCATCTATCAATATTCAGATTATTCTTAAAAAAACTCAGCATGGCCTACTGATAAAAATAAACCTCTCTTATATTATAGATACTAGATATTGCAAACTTAATATATTTTGCATACGTTTTTCAGATATATAAGGTGATTTATATATATTGCAAACCTTTTTAACCAATACATAGGAGCATGTCTCTTTAACTTCGATATTTAAAATTTTCATTTTATTTATATTTGAATAGTCAACACATATAATTAAGTAATTAGTTAATGTTCAACATAAAAAATTTCCTACTGAATGGCTTGAACCTTCATTTCAGGCATGATTGTACACTTACTGGGATTTAACAATGGCCTCTTTATATATTACATGAATCACTTTTAAGTTATACTTTTTAGGAACTTCAATTTTAAATAAGTAATTGAGCTTCTTTATCTAATTAATGTAGAAGAAGATTGCATAAAAAAAATTATTTCTAAAAGAGAAAAGGTACAACTAATGGGCATTAGAGGAAATTAGCGGAACCAAGTCGCTGGATCATTTGTCATTGGACAGTATAGATTTGTTCTCCTTTAACTTGATCAAATAAAGTTATTCTAGACTTTAGAAAATTGCAATCCAAATTTTCAAATCTGTGTAAGGAAAAGGATCCTTGCATTGACCAATTTTCGGAGTATTGGCCAAGTTATTGACTGAGAAAAAGGAGTATTTAGTCGAGCATTTTGTCGGGAGTAAAGAGATAAAATCTCATTCAATGTTAGATCGAGAAGGAAAGACAAATTGAGTCACTGTGTCCGGTCTTGCAACTTTACTTTCTATAATGGACATCACTATCAAAAAAGTAATGGATTTCCCAGCTTTCATCGCAAGTGACCGAAACGACTTGGGAGAAGTCTTGGTCAAGCTATAATGGACATCCCTTTCAAAAAGTAGAGCATTTCACAGCTTTTATCGGAAGTGATCACGATGACTTGCTCAAATTATACATGAGTCCCTGCATTATGAAGCAGGCATTTGAACATTCAACATAATATAGGTTTGGTGAATAAATATAACATGATATATTCAATCCAATTGATAAGCTCAATTTATCGATTTATAGGTTTGGGTATCTTGTGTTATAGATTTGTCCATTCTATTTCGATATATTTGGTTGGGAAAAATTAATAAAATCATACAACATCTTTAATCGATAATTTTAATAAGTATAACAACTAAACTAATAAGTAATGGGTTACACTGTAATGACATGGCTGGAGCCGCGTTGGCAAACTTCCAAAATAACTATTCAAATAGTAAATATTTGAAAGGTTGGTTTCACTTATGAATCATTGTCAAAGGGAATTACCAGAGAAAATCCGCTTGTGTTTTACATATTTGACTACCGAACGTCATGATACATGACCCAGATCCAGGAATAACGATTAGCATGAAAGGTTCAATTGAGGAGGTGACAAATGATCATCAGACTTAATAAACTACATTAATTTCCAAAAAATCGCATTTTTAATAATAATAACGATAATAAGAGCAATAACAACAATAATGATGATGACAACAACAACTACAATAATAATGGTAGTAGATGTAAAATAATTTAGTGACGAACACCAATTGCAAAATCTGCCACACCATATAATGCACAAAACCCTTGATTATTTGGATACAAAAGATAAGATTATTCATATCAGATATTGCACAATTTTTACAAATAAATAAGAGAACTTGGATAACACATATATAGTGCAAACTTTTCGACCAATATAAGAACATGTTTTTTTTATCTTCAATATTAAAAGATTTTACTTTTTTTCATGAGTCAATATATATAATTAAGTAATTGCGTATTATTCGTTATATATGATGAATTAGCAATGACCTCTTTATATATCACAAGAATCTATTTTATAATTTTTTTTAGGAATATCAACGGTAAATATGTAAGAAAGCCTCTTTATCTAATTAATAAGATGTTAGTTATATTATAGGAAGTCTGTAAAACAGAGCATCAAAATTTGGCTTCCGTCCCTTTAATCCCCATGGACTTGCATATGTGCCTTTTAATTTGGAAACACAAGAGGAAAACGGACATTACTCATAGATTTATGCAATTTCGACCTCTTTTCATCATCGTCCGAAGTTCTGATCACCTCGACATAATCATTTTTCGTTAATAATGCTTATTCGGACCTGTTCCGCTAAGATGATAGTTCTCGGTTGTGCATGCGCACTTCTTAGCGCTAACGTGTTCAAATCCTAAATAATATCTTCATGAAGTAGTTTATGTTGAGAATAGGGGTACGGCTCTAATACCAATTCTTTCCGTCTCTTTGTTACCTGAAAAAGGATTAGCCAATACCCTGCTTATTTTCATCTTTTTTTTGTTGAAAAGCACATGACGTCGGTTTGGCTCAGCCAGCATGTCCATTGTACTCGGTCGTTAGCCATGCTAGAGGCAGCATAGTTTTGTCAAAAAGGCAACAGTGGATAATTTTTGTCCTTTTTGTCCTCCGGGTGAAAATTTGTGTTTTCCTTGGAAGTTTTTGAAAAGTGAGATTATTTTTGGTCCCCGATGTATAAGTCTGCGGATAATTTCGTTCAGTGAGTAAATGTCCGTGCTTCTTTTTGGATGGTTTGAGAAGTGGAATTATTTTTGTCCTGAGGCTAAAAATGCGGGTTTATTTTCTTGTTCTCATTGGGCCCTTTTTCGCCTTAACCGTTCAAGTTATTCACAAAATCCTGTAGCTGCTTATCCTATTTCTATTGGAATGACGTTAGCTCACTGCTTGTAAAATATTCTTGCATAGGGATTGGTACCTGGACCTGGAAGAGAGATCGTTGAGCAATAATATGCATGTACCAGTTTTCTTGCAATAACAAATCAGTAATCATATTTTAGGGTCGATACGTCAAAGAATAACCATGCAAATCGCACGAGAATGCTCTCAGATTGACTAACAACAGAAGCAAATCAATACTGGAAGTCACTTGGGCAAAACATCGAACGCCTGACGAACATGAAGCTCGAGTGCACGGCACAGAATATTCACCAAATCGGTGAGGCGTATAAAGTGAGGTTTGCATTTAAACATTATCAGAGACAAATCGACGAATCGGAGGACAGGCGTGCACTGCATGCTCGGTTGAAGCCAAAACAGAGCATAGAAGAGGGATACGTTGCCAGAGCCGTCTCTGGTCGAGATTGATGATCGCCTGAAGGAGAGAGATCGTAATGGACGGTAACGCCGGGACCTAGAATCATCAAAGGGAGGAATAGACCTAGATTGAATACTTCGGCAGCAGCGATGACTCTGCAAAAAGGAGCGAACAGAATCTCCTCACGGCGGCGGAACTGGTGGCGATCAGGCAGCTACCGGTGATTGTGAGTGACGCTACCGAGAGGGAATGAAGATGGAGAATCCACTGGAAACCGATTCTGCGAGAGAGAATTTTCTCCCCGAGCTCCCCTTGTGCCTGTGCTCTGTCCTTGCAGATGTGCTCTCCGTGATTTCTGCGTGCGTCTGGTGGCCGGCGATGGACGATCGGGCGGCGGCTACCGGTGGCCTGAGGGCGATGGAGAGGGAACGACCGTGAACCGCGAGAGTGGGTAGTGGATCGGGTCTGGGCTGCGCAAATTGGACCCGGCCGTTTCAATTGTGACCGAGTTGGAGCCTTTCTTATTATTTTCTTTCTCTTTTTTACTGTTTGTTATTTTTTTTTCTTACTATTTCTTATGTCTCTCCCTTTCTTTTTATAACAAAAATACATGTTTGACTTGCCAGCAAAAATTCAGTTGTCAACGGCTATCACGAAACATAATGAAAGGTACAATACAAACTTCTGTGGGCGACATGAAGATGTTATGGACTTTAGATTTGGCGACTCATTGCTTCCTAGGAGATATGCTTGATCTAGATGCACTAGCCACTAGATATGCTGTCGAGAATTACCAACTTGACTGGTCTGAAATGTTTGTATCCGGATAACAATGAATTCGCGCGAAATTTATTACCCTATCTACCGAATAGTTCCAGGCATAAGGATTTTGGAATTAAGTAATAAATTAGGGGGACAACTTTTACGGACAAGCCCGACCCATTCAACATCAAATATAAAAGAAACAAAGAAATTAAAAAAATCCACCTCTCCAGCACTAGTGATGCTAAAGATGAAATTAAAAATTAATAAAATTCAGGAGCCACCAAGAGGTTGAAAACCCGAATTGGCCGAGCCAAATTGACCCCGCATTTCCTACGCACAATTTAGACGAGTGAGTCCCTCAGGCGCTTTTTTATAATTTTGTTGTCGAGCTTGTTTAGGCTACTAGCTTAGGGGAGTCGAGATGCCATTAGCAAAAATAAGTGAAGTAGCAATTATGATTGAATGAAGTGAATTATAAAGGAGTTACAAGGATACGCAGATGAAAAGGGAGGCCAATGAGAATCAATGAAAGCATGGTGCAAAATATATTCCAAATTTGGCAATTGCATTATTTCTATTAATATGACACTTTGCAACGGTTATACGTATAAGAACATTGTTTATTCATCCTATATCTTGCTATATACTTCCATTAGAAAATAGAATTTGATAGGCTATGAAATCACCATAAAGCAAATTTCCACTTAGGACCAATCTGACGGTCTTGATCCAGAAACTGCCATATGGAATTTGGGAACAAATGAGAAACAAAATTACGATTACTGTAATAACATACGTCAAGTTTTGAAGGTTGATATGGGAGACATGCACAAAGGCATGGCACCAACAACTACCACGTATTTCATCTGATGTCTCGTGGGGAGAAGCTCGATCATTTGGGGATGTTGTTCGAGTATGCGTGGATGAGAGAGAGAGAGAGTGAGTTGTGAGAAGAGGCTGATCAAATCCAAACAAATAATTACAAGCACAGAGGAAGCTGAGAGGAGAGGTGGGGTCGGTAGTGAGTTAACATGGAGATTGGAGACCTGTGGGAGTTGCAGATTCTTCGCAATGGAAAGTCATTAACATCGACCGCTGTATTTACAAGCGAATTTAGACCTTGAAGGAAATTAGATGTGGATTTACAAAAAGTGGAAGAAAAAAGAACTTCCATCATATCTCTCTTTCTATCAACTCACTTTAACCTTAAAAGGAAATTAGGCATGAATTTACCAACCAAAAAAAGGGAAAGAAACTTCCAATTCATTGACTATTAATGGATGAATTACTAAATTACGAAAATACAATTATAATATATATATGTTAAATTATTTTATGGCGTTTCGGAAATTTGACTCAAGCATTTTGATCTAGTCACTAACATTACCGGATAAAGTTATTCCACATTTAAGAAAATTCCAATCAGTTTTTCAAATTCGCGTAGGGACAAGGGTCCAGGCGCCCTTGCATTGACCGACTTTCGGAATATTGGTCAGTTTAGAGTTTAAAATTTACTAACAAAAAGTAAATTTTATTATAAATGTATCGATTTGAAATTTTTAATAAAAATTTATCATAAATATATTAATTTAGAGTTTTTCGAACCCTAAATTATCGAGCAGGCTTTTGACTGCTTGTTCAGACTTTGCGACTTTTGGAGTCCGTCAAAACAAAAGAAAGAAAGGAAACTTGCCGGTAGCTTGCTGCTCTCCGATCCACGAAGTGCCCTGCACGGCACGTGCACGAACCACGTGGATGCATCAGATTTCGAAGTTCGATGTCAGACAAAGAGGAGAAAATACTGGGGTTCCACGACTAAGACAGAAAATGTTAAATCACTCGGGAACATGGATCGTACGCCCCGATTACAGCCTGGACGCAGAACTAAACTCACGGGATTGTTTATCAAGGTCGAGGATTTGATCGAGACGGGCCCACGGGCAAAATATGCGTTCCCATTCTGTAGCTATCCGCTCGTCAATGTTTATTCTAATTCGAAGAATCGTAATCTTCTCTTTCGTAAACCAAACAATCAAAATGGGTGCAATGTCGTCCATCTCCTACCAACCTTCTTGACTCCGAATTACTGATTCACCAAAAAATGCAGAGGATGAATATTTAAAGGGTTAATACCGCGAAAAGTCTAAAACTGATACATTTATGATAAATTTACTCCAAATTAATTTTGATTCACCAAAAACCCTATATCATATTTCCTCTTATTAACTTCCGTCAAATTTTACAGTGAAATTGCTAAGCTGAATGACGCATGGCAAGCCTATGTGAAAATTCATATTAATTTGAAATAAATTTATCATAAATATATCAATTTAAGATTTTTGTGACCTAAAAATCAGAGTAGGATAAATTTATCACAAATATATCAATTTAATTTTTTTGATAATTTAAAAATTAATTTTGAATAAATTTATCATAAATATTCAGTCCCTTACCAAAAAAAAATATATATCAGTCCATTTCTTATAAGATTCAATCGATCAAGTTAGATGTGACAAATTATGGAGCCTGATGAATATTTTTTGTTATAGAACACGGCCCTTGCCCCCCTCAAAACGTTGAAGTGATTGGTAACACTTTCAATGGGAGGAAAAAGACAACGTCGACCGGGGAAGTCTTTCTATTATGGCCGACCAAGTCAATAATGTCGACGGGTGCGGGCCTCATTGACCCGATATCGGACGAGTAGAGTGGGCAATAAAATATTGGCCAAGTGCTTTATGAGAAAAAGAAGTAATTAGTCTAGCGTTTTGTCGGGGGCAAAGAGGCAAAATTTCATCTAAGATTAGATAGAGATGGAAAGAGAAATTGAGGGACTGGACCCAACTTTCTTTTCCATCATCCTCATATTGCTTTTTGGATTAAAGAAACATAAAGTTTGGTCGTGGTCTTGCCACTTACTTTCTATAGTGGACATCCCGGTCAAAAAGGTAAGTGGAAACTGACGGGGGTGCTTGGAAGGAGAGACGCGGGAGCTGCAGATCCTTCGCCATGGAAAGTCATTAACATCAACCACTGTGTTTAAGATATTTACTAACAAATCTAGCACTTGAAGGAAACTAGACGTGAATTTGCAAAAAGTGGAAGGAAAAAGAACTTCCATCATATCTCTCCTTCGATCACGTCTAAACCCTTAAAGGGAATTAGACGTGAATTTGCATAAAAATAATTGGAAGGAAAGAAACTTCCAATTCAATGACTATTGAATGAATAGAAACTTCTTTGTGTTTGGAATTTGCGGCAATGAACGGAGAATAATCCAGCGATTCTAAAGACGGTGCTAGATTTAGCTCCATTGGAGAAAGGCGAAGGCGCGGCTAAACAACCATGCATATGGGTGACGGATTCTGAGGGCCTACCGAATGGTGTTCGAGGCGGTCACTTCGATTTTTCCGCGAACTATTGAGGTTATTGATTCTGCTAAGAAAGTGTTCAACGAATTGTCCAAGAGAGGAGAAACGAGAGCAACAACACTTCTAACTTCGATTACTTGTTATGCCAACAATAATCAATACACCCTTTTATGTTATGACCATATTGAATAATCTGAGTAGAAGAGTAATTGTTACAGATGAGGTTCTTCTAGTAGAATCTACTTTGCTGAGTCTTCAAATTGCTGGAGACGTACTCTTGCACATACCAGAGGTGTTAATGCATATATGGAATTTGTATATCGAAACCAGCTGGTGACTCCGTATTGGTTTGTTTCACAGATATGAAGTCTCCTCCATTGGTAGTGGAGGACCAAGTCCAGGAAGGTCATTGCGTGAATAGAAAGCTTTGTGCATAATGAGTCTACACGTAATAAATCTCATATCTCTACTCAGTTAAATATATAAAGTTCCCAATTCTATACCCTCAAGACTCCTCAAAAGAAATTTAAGCCAAAAAAAAGGACGAATATTTTATATAACTAGACAAACAGCTGGTACCGTGAAATATGTCTATTAATCTTCAGAAAATGAGTTAACCTAATGATAATAACAAACATACGATCTACGAAATTGAGAGATCTTGGATATTACTTGGACTTAGCCTTTAGTCAGTTGGACCAGATATAAGGGTAAAGGTCTTGGATGGCAACGATGGGCTGTCCTTTTCTTGGAGTCTTGCTTTCACGGTCAACACAAGTCCAACTGGACTTTCCACTTTTGACTTCTTTGGCCGACTGCACTAATGGGGAAATATAATTTTGTGTGCCCCTCCTTGTATTCTTGGCCGACTTCAACTACGGAAAATCAAATTTCCATATATTCGTTTTCGAACTTTCACGGACTGAGTAATTCAATTCGGGTCATTCATTCAACGGGCTCAAATTCGAGACATATTTTAACAGGTACACCACAACTAGGCCTTAGTTTAATGTATCTTACAATGATCAAGTAGTCTTAATTTAGAGCCTAGTGAGATATAAAGATGCTGCTCCGGAGACCGAATAAGTACTCCAAGAACCATAACAAGTCAAAATTAATGGGGGCTTTAAGCCTTAACATAAAATTCATATTGACTAAATACACAGAAAATGATGTCAGTGGGTTCTTCAATTTACGAATGTCATAGGGCTCTCACCTAGCTTTAGAGATTGTATTTGTAGGGTTAACTCCACTTTAACCTATAGACATTTATTTATTTTTATTTGTTTTGCTGTCTCAAGATACAAATGCTTCATAGTGGTATTGATAATGGCAAGAAAAAGTTATTATGAATGTATCATGTCCTCTCAATCCCCTATATGCCAAAACCACCTCATTTTGTAAAATGACACAATTGCCCTTAATTATTTAACTAAAATTTAAAATGGTGGACCACAAACTTATTAACTTTCCTTCTCTCTTTTTTTTTGCTAGTTCTACATAGGATCTAGTCGTCCTCAATTCATGTTTTCTTTTTTCTAAAAATTTTAAGTGGAATTACCATGCATATTAAAAGCACTATTTTCTCTATTTGAATTTTACCATTGTACGTACTAGCTTTCTCGAAGAGAGAATTTTCTGAAAAATCTAATTCTTTTTCTAGTAGTCAAGCAAATTTCTGGATTAATTGTCAAGAAAAATTCTAAAAATAATTGAACATCAACAACTTTTAAAACAATCAAATATTTATAAATAGTTTATTTTTATTGTGCATTTCACCGCTTTCTTGTAAGTTATCTTTTATATTCACATAATAAGCCGATTGAATGAAATAAAAAGAAACTCTCTTAAAGAATTGTCATAATAAAATCACTATTACATTCCCTAATGTGGATAAAAGATAAAACTTAATTAAAGCACAACTTTGCAAAAATAAATTAAAATGACGGTTATATTTAATTCGTTTTGAATTGACAAAAAGAAGAACAACAACAAGAAGAAAACAGAGCAGGAAGTAAATTCGCAGCCTCTATCTTTCAGCCAAATAAAAAAGTCCCAACACCTAGCCCAGCTTCTCAATTTTGATCATTAAAAAAAAAAAAAAAATACGTGAAGCAGACTGCAGTGAAAGCACTCAAAGGCAATAATATCATTTTTCTTTTTCTTTTTTTCCTGAAAATTGGAGGAAATACGTGGAATTGCGTTTGTAGCCCGGAAAGAGCTTTATCGGTTACTTCGCGCCTTACAAAAAAATCGAACCAACCTAGAATTAACTTGAAGTCTTTTTTTTTTTTTGATGACCCGGGAACCGCCGTACAGCCGACAGCCGGCAACGTAAACCTGGGGTGACGCTAGCGCAGGTCCCACCACCACGGCGCCATACTTAAGAATCCCTAACGACTACGCTGGGATTCGAACTCCCCACCCTTCGTGAGGGGCAGAGAACGCGAACCAACGCAGCCGCTGCGAGCGGTGGTATTAACTTGAAGTCTTTCATCTTCAGTTTAGCTAAAAAAATTTATCTCATTGGTCGAGCTCAACGAAGTTCTTCGTGGTCATGGCCGCAAGCTCAATGAAGCTTTCACGGCCATGGTGAAGCTTGATTGGCCATGACTGCGAGCTTGAAAAAACCTTGAAAGCCGGAGTGCCCATGGTCGAGCTTGACAAAACTTGAGCAAGCTATGGCCCATGGCTAGGAGCTTGAAGAAGCTTGAGTGGCCATGGCTGCGAGCTCAATGAAACTCCAATGGCCATGGTCGCCAACTTGAAGAAGCCTAGAAGCTGAAGCGACAAGCTCGAAAAAACTCAAGTAGCCATGGCCGAAAGCTTGAAGAAGCCTGAGAGTTGGTAGTTATGGCCGAGCTCCACGAAACTCGAGCGACAAGGTTTTGCCTTTTTTGCCCCCTTAAATTCTTATTTTTTTATTTTTTAAATTTTTATCATTTTTCCTTTTATCCTATTTTAATTTTTTTAAAAAATCTTGCTATCCTTTTTTCTATTAAATTTTCAATTTTTTTAATGTAACGCTTGGTGGAAGCCATATTGACGCCGTTTGTCTTAAAAAAGAAATAGAACAAAGGTCACGTCCACATTTTCCGTTAGTTAAATTAGATAGAGTTAATTGAAGGATTTGATTGCACAAATTTAACAAATTTTAAGATTTAATTGTGTATTTTGAAAGTTTAGGGACTCGATTGCATTTTCTAGTGCACTTAGTCCTATTTGTAGATTAGATTTCCAAATACTTTTGCACATGGACCCGGAACATATAAAACTAATAAATCAAGTGATTCGATATAGGATCCACGCAATGTAACGGATCACATCCATTAAGCGCATGTCTATACGATAAACTAAATAAATTTTCACATACATTCCCGCAGTCCATCGTTATCATTGAACATTCAATTTCTACGAAAAACTTGATTGATTTTATGTCACGGTGATTGAATCAGCTGTGGTGCCTGCCTTCTTATCTTTCACTATCGTGTCTTTAATTCGCAATTAACTTGAAAAAGGGTTTGTATACTTTTCCTTGGAAAATTTCTGGGTCATGACGAGCTTTAATGACCGCGTGAGAGGATAAGATGTGTCTCATCTTTGAATTGAAGAGGTCCCCAGCAGAAAATTAAAGTGTCCTCCATTTGTACTGAACATTTGCATGTGGAAGTCGTTTAAACCTGCCTTAAAAAAGTAATAGAACAAAGGTCACGTTCACATTTTTCATTAGTTAAATTAGATAGAATTAATTGAAGGATTTGATTGCACAAATTTAACAAATTTAAAATTTAATTGTATATTTTAAAAGTTTAGGGACTCAATTGCACTTTCTAGTGCACTTATTCCTATTTATAGATTAGATTTCCAAATACTTTTGCACATGGACCCGGAACATATAAAATCAATGCCTTCTGATTAATAAATCAAGTGATTCAATATAGGACTCACACAATGTAACGGATCACATCCATCGAGCGCATGTCCACACAATAAACTAAATAAATTTCCATGCACATACGTTCCTACGGTCCATCGTTATCATTGAACATTCAATTTCCATGAAAAACTTGATTGGTTTTATCCTGCAGTCCATCGTTATCATTGAACATTCAATTTCCACGAAAAACTTGATTGGTTTTATGTCACGGTGATTGAATCAGCTGTGGTGCCTGCCTTCTTCTCTATCATTTTCATGTCCTTAATTGTCAACTAACTTAAAGAATGGTTTGCATACTTTTCCATGGAAAATTTCTGGGTCATGACAAGCTTTAATGACCGCGTGGGAGGATAAGATGTGTCGCATCTTTGACTTGAAGATGTCCCCAGCAGAAAATTAAGGGTCCTCCATCTGTACTGAACATGTGCGTGGGGACTTGGAACGTTTCGATGTTGGAGGGAAGTGGAAGCTCAAGTGGAAGTTGTTTAAATCTGCCTTAAACAACCCGAATGGGTCTGCTTCTGTTGTGGATTCTTATAACACTAACAAGATATCCGTGCATCATAAGAGCTTAAGACTATGTTTTTAATATTATTCTAAATTATTGACAGTTAATTAATTTTGCATTCATTGATACTTCAAGTTAAATATAAGATATATTGAACGTTGATCATTATTGTTTTGATCACGTTATCAAATTGAACGAAGTTGTCTTCTTTTTTCTTCAATGAGTCCAAACAAATACCAGTTTATGTGATATCTCTTGGCAAAACAACACTTATACTAAAAATCAATAACATCAATTTTTTGTTATTTATCTCTCGTTTTTTTAGAAATGATACTTGGGGAACGCATATTTCCTTCATAACTTTGGTGAAATCACTAGTGGCTTATTTTTTGTCGATCTGCTTATAATCATTTTTTTAATCAATTTATAACATTCATCTTATAATTTTCATCTCTCTTTTGGAGAAGTTCTGGGTCAAGTCAACGGCGATAATTACGTGTTCCGTGGAATTGGCCGCAGTAGACTTTGAGTTTGCCGATGGTTTTTTTGGTGCAGTTGGCCCAACCGTAATAATCACTCAAAATGGAAAGACTCCGCATGTATAAATGAAGTAGATGACCCTCGCAAGTTTGCACATGGTGAAGCAGAAGAAACAGATAAACGCACAAAACACCATTATAAACATGAAGTGTCTGTTATTGTGTATGTGGACTTGGGTGCTGTTGGTATTGATGGGAAGTGGAAGAAGCATGGGGTGCTTGGAAGAAGAGAGGAATGCACTGCTCATGATTAAGGCCGCCTTCAACCACCCAAATGGGTCTTCTCTTCCGTCGTGGCGCGATGGCAATGGTGACTGTTGCGGCTGGGAACACGTGGACTGCGATAACACCATTTCGCGAGTGAGTGGACTATATCTGAACTGGACACGCCCAAATGAATTTGGAGAGCAATTTGGGGAATTGCCTAGGCTGGTTATTGACGCGTCTCTATTCCTTCCCCTGGAGGAACTTCAAGTGTTGGATTTAAGTGGGAATTCTCTCTCGGGTGAATATCTCTCTCTCAGCTATTTGTTCCTTTTGTCTTTTTTCAATTATGTCTCTATGTAATCGTTTACTTACCGTTTCTGGATAATGTAAAAATGTCATACGTGGGTGCTTCAAACAACAAAGTGGATTAAGTGAATTAATGGCAAACACATGATTGCACAAATGATGCAATTCTTAAAGTAGTAGATTGCACATATCATAAAATAATTAGGAGACTCATCTCCACAATCAGGATAGGTACGAAGAGCGAAAATAGAATCAGCTCAGTAGGCAATGATTTACCAAATGCCGACTTTTCTGCCATCATAAAGAGTCTGACTTGTTTGCATTTTGCACCCTAACAAAGTTGACTTGAAGGGCACTTGTTTGGAAGTGGACTAAAATCAACTTAATACTTTTATTTGTGACTTTCTCTCAAGATTCAATATAAGAAAAAAGAAAATCAAGTTCCATCAGATTATGAGAGAACTATATATTATTCTACGTATTAATATTTACATGTTTGGAAATGTTTTGAGCGTTTCATGGTAATTAAAAGTCAAATTGCGAGAGTGATAAGGTTTGCAAAAAATTAAAATTGAAAATCAGGAAAAGTAGATTGATAGAGGGGATTAATTTAGAGGGAAGAGAAAGGACCTTAAAGGTAGTGTAGTGTTTGGATAGAGGGAAAGAAAGGGACAGGAAAAGAAAGAGTAGAAAATATTAGGAGGAATTATGCATAGTCATGTGTCTTTTAAATCCCCCATATAAAGGGCTTTGGAGGGACTAAGGGGGACCAATACTTTTATCATACATCATTTTTCTTTCCCAAATATACCTTCGATGCATTTCAAATTGTAAATACATAATTATATATATAAAAGTACAATAAAGCGATAATGCATCATTTCTTTTCTTTACTCTCTAGATCATTCCTTTTTCTAGTATCCAAACAATAAAATGAGGGTACATTTTCTCAGCTCTACTAGTGTTAGTTAACTACGTATGATCAACATTGTTAAGAGTATAAGTTACTTGTTTATTAAATTGGTTTACAAATTCATGTGATAGAGACCTTTTTTGTGCTCGAATATGTCGAACCAATTGGTTTCTGCTTATAAACCAATTCTCCTCGTCATGAGCATATAGTTATTATCGATAAATTTAAGGTAGTTAGACATCTGATATCTACAGAGAATTAATTAACTATTGGATGTGCATGAGTTTTTTCTTAACCAGATTTAAAGGGAACGCTACACCTGAGAAAATTGAAGAGGCTAGATCTATCTAACAATTATCTACAACGAGTCCCTTCACTGTACAAGCAAACTTCAGTGGAGGCCCAAAATTTATCTTCCAATCAGCTTGAAGGTACATGTAAAATAGAAGACCGTGCCTTGATATATAAAGTTCGATTTTGAGAACCTTTGTCAATCACAGGTGTGAATCTGGAGGCGTTGGATCTTTTTAGTAACAATTTGGTGAATGATGCCCTCGTGGACATTGCGAGGATAACATCTCTTAAGGCCTTAGACATCAGTTATTGTGGACTGAATGCTTTGAAGTTATTGGAAGGTACTTCTCTGAAAGTGCTTTCATTCACCTTCTTAAGAGAAAATAAGATAAGATTACCTTGAACATAGAAGGCATGACTGCATTATATTTGACGTCCACTTGATCTTATTTTGGCCACACATTTTCTTCAAATAACTTAGCGCCAACGACTTGCATCTAAGTAAATGATATCATATAGTTGTTTGCCTTATGCTTGAAGTGGGAAGGATTTAGTTAAATGTCTATGGAAGCCAAAAATAAACCCATGTCATGCTCAATGTCTTTATTGTGGGATCATGATGTCGGTGATCCTAAGAATTTTGGTCATTTTCAATTTAATCCCTGATCTTTAAATATTGATGTTTAGGCTCCATGCTTTTGCATTTGTGAATCTTTTTTACTGGCCAATCTGAAGAATAGTGTGATAACATAACAGATGCAAGGAGTAATTGCTTAGAAGATAAAAATTAGTCAAAATAACAATATACCAGAGGGGTTCAAATGTTGTGCAGGAATCATAATAAAATTTAATGCAAAAGTTAATCGGGAATCAAAATCCAAAAATTCCTTACAATTTACATATTAAACCACAGTGGTGGTCAAACTTCAGGGATTGCAAGTGTTAATAAATTCAACTAGGCCATGAAAATTATATAAGAAACTGAAAATTCGTACCAGTAAACTAAGATGCATAAAATCAATCAAAGAAAGCATTTCTAATAATGGATAAATTAATTAATTTGAAAAATGTTTTTTCCATTAGGATAAACAATGTATAGAATAGAATAAATAATTACAATATTAAAAACTCATTCGGCCTTAAAAAACCTCGGCATCTTTTGCACCAATGTCTATTGCTGCCTCCGCCCACTACGGCACTCATGTCCATCATCACACCACGAAGCTCGGTCGCCATTACCACCGCCAGAAGACCTTGCACGACCTTTAGTGTGAACTACGACGACCTAAGATCTAAAGTGTGTCCTCAATTTTGAGGCCGTGATGCTCAAAATTGAGGTCACACGTCTCAAATCTAAGGCCCGGAGGGTGGAATGGACAAGAAGCGAGGTGGCAGTGATGGACAGCAAACTGGGACGATAATGTGGATGGTGGTGGAGGGCGGCGGGTTGCGGTGGTGAGTCGCGAGTCCAAATGATGTTTGGGGGGCCTCCACTGCCGACTTGGCAAGCATGTCAGCCAAAAGATCACAGTGATCTCGCGCTGCACTAAATGGAGGATCCCATTGCATTGTTTTTGAAAAGTACAAAATTAAATTGGAAAAAAAAAATCAGAAACTATAACGAAAATGGAGCCAAGGTTTAGAGGTTGCCCATGCAATTAACCCATAAATTTTATGAATAGTATCAACTTTAGAGGTCATTTCCAATCCAATTCAAAATTTGTCAAACTCCGGAAGTAATTAATTTAATGTGAAGAATAGTGGAAATGAAGCATCGTGGTGATGCGACTCCACTCCAAAGCTCCATCTTACCAATTTTTTCTGTTTGTATTTTTGGATATTAGATTGCACGCTCTTTCTATCCTCCATTCTCGACACAAAACCATGAACTTGAGTGTTTTAATCTTACAAAGTACAATTTAGTGACGATACTCATAGTTGCAGTGTCCATTTCAACAGGCTTGTGTGGATTGAGGAACCTTGAAGAGTTGGATATCCGTGCTAATGGATTTTGGGGTCCTCTTCCTTCATGCTTCAGCAATATGACCACACTCCATGCGCTTGATGTTCGTTATAACAATTTTAGTGGGGCCATTCCTTCGTCTCTCCTCTATAATCTCAAGTCACTTGAATATATTGCGTTATCTGGAAATGTATTTGAAGGCTCACTTTCACTTGCTTCCTTGGCTAATAATTATAACCTTGAGGAATTCCTCCTCATGGACAACCATAATAGTTTGGTAGTAAATACAGAAGAGCCCACTTGGTTTCCTTCATTTCAACTTAAGGTGTTTAGTTTATCAAACTGTGTGCTCAACAAAGACGCAAGTGGCGTAATTCCCAGCTTTCTGAAAGAACAGCATGAATTGACACATGTTCAACTCAGCCACAATGGAATGACAGGAAACTTTCCAAATTGGCTATTGGACAACAATGTAAATCTAGAACAGTTCGTACTCAGAGGCAACAATCTGTCAGGTTCATTTTATCTGCCTTCCAATTTGAATCTTTTCAGCTTATGGAGTTTCGATGTGTCTGCTAATTTTATTGAAGGAGAGCTTCCATCTCATATTGGTTCTATCCTCCCGAACATTGGCTATTTGAATCTGTCAAACAACAATTTGAAAGGTGGAATCCCTTCCTCAATGGGCAATATGCACTCGTTGTCCACATTGGACTTGTCGAATAATGGCTTCACAGGAGAAATACCAGAGACATTGGCTAAAAATTGTTCGCAACTTGTGGTATTGAAACTGTCAGGCAACAATTTGCAAGGCCAAATGCTACCGAGGTATTCTAACTTGACAGGCTTGAAATTTTTGTATTTGGACGGCAATCGTTTTACAGGGGACATATCGCCTGGTATATTAAATATCTCCTTCTTGCAAGTTTTAGATGTAAGTAATAATTCCCTATCTGGAACACTTCCCAATTGGATTGGAGATATTCAATACTTGAGAGTGCTTATACTGTCAAGTAATTTATTGGGAGGTCCTTTACCGTTGAGCTTATGCAACTTATGGTATCTCAATCTTTTAGACCTTTCAAGTAACAACCTTGGGCCAAATATACCCCCTTGTGTCAATGTCACAGTTACGAGGTTCTTGCATTTAGCAAATGACACGCTTGTTGGGCCTTTTCCTGAGTTTCTGTCAGGAGCTTCATCGATTGTCACGTTGGATCTGAGAGATAATGTATTGTCAGGTGAGGTCCCCAGCTGGATCGGTTCACTTCGGAACTTGAAGTTTCTTCTACTACGAGGAAACAATTTTGAAGGTTCAATCCCTCTGAATCTATGTCTGTTGAAAAATATGAGCATATTGGATCTTTCCAATAATAATCTTTCTGGAACAATTCCTTCTTGTTTGAAAGATTTGACATTTGGAAACACTGTGTTATCTACGGAGGCATTTGCTACCTCGTTCCTTCATATGCATTACGGTGTCTTAGACTATAATGGCAGATTCGGTTTATATTATTCGTATGATTACATATCTGCTTATACAGAGAGATTCGAAGAAGTACACTTCATGACAAAGAGTAGGTTGGAATCTTATAAGGGCAACATTCTAAAACTCATGTCGGGAATGGATCTCTCACAGAACAATTTGACTGGCTTTATTCCTCCAAAGGTCGGCTACTTAAGTGAACTTCGAGCATTGAACTTGTCACACAATCATTTGAAGGGAACGGTCCCGGAAACATTTTCCAAGTTAAAGAACATAGAGAGCTTGGACCTGTCCTTCAACAACTTAACCGGTCCCATCCCTCCACAACTAATAGAGCTTTACATACTGTCATATTTTAGTGTGGCTCACAACAACTTGTCAGGCAAGATACCAGATCGAAAAAATCAATTTGGAACTTTTGGTGAAGCAAGTTATGAAGGTAACCCTCTTCTTTGTGGAGCACCATTAACCAGCTGTGATGACTCCGATCAGGAACAGGGGACACAACCACCTTTTAATCATACCAGGGAGGATGACTCTTATAGAGAAGCCTTCTTGTGGAGTTTTGTAGGATCATATGTGGTGGCATTCCTTGGGGTAGTTCTTTTTCTTTGCCTAAACTCATACTATCAGTGTGTGCTGTTCGAGCTTGTTCGTAAGCTTATCCCATCGTTTCCCCATTAGATATTGTTCTTCTAATTATTTTGTGATTGAAAAATATGATGAAACAGTGGAGAACCTTTATTTAATAGGATTGTAAGCATTTGAGTCTTTATTATGGATTGGGAACGCTTGGCTCCTAGGGTGTTCATATTGTATTCCTTGTCCTGCTAATTTGAATACTAGGAGAATTGATTTGGTTGTCAATTGAGAGAGGATAGTTTACTTCACAACCAAAATGAATCCAACATTAACAAATTCCTGTACATGTTACTCAAGATGTGAAATATCTGATGGTTGCAACCAGCAGCATCGAACCAACTGGGTTTTAGCGTATCAAGACAAGATCCCACTAACACAAAGGATTGGGCGCGGGGAATTGCTCCTATTTGACGACAAAGGCATGCATTGTAGGACCACTGTTATGCAGCTTGGGCCCACCTTTATGGTCACTGCTTGATGAAGATTTATAGCAAGAGAACGAAGCTTATCCAATACTTAATGCAAAATTGCTTAGAGGATAAGTTCGACTCTACTGGCAGAAATTTAAGAGCGACTGTCTTCTACATATGGATCAGGATCAATGATTGTGCCAGCATTTCTTTTCCCATCACCTTGATGTCGTGCTCAAACTAAACCAACATAGAATATTAGTCAAGGGTCAACCTAGTCACACCTTTTATCCAAAAGAAATATGGGTCAAGCTCAATTAATAGCCATCTTAAAAAAAAACAGAGAACATAATGCTGAGCTACATATATAATGGATACTGAATCAGGCAATGACGCAATGCAACAGTTCAACAGAAAAACATGAGGTGCTCTTTGCTAGTGCCGTGCATGTGGAGTTCAGTGGTGTTGAGATTGGCTATTGCAAAATAAGGTGAATCTCGTCGAGTTAAAACTCACTGGCAACAACTTGCCGGGTGTTTTTCATTGGCCATCTTAGTCAAACCTTGTGAATATGTGTTGGTTCAATGCATTTGCCAATAGGATCGAAGGAGCGCTTCCATCTTAGATTGATTCCATCCTTTCGAATTTGCAGTACCTAAACCTATCAAGGGACTCGATAGGAGTTAGAATCTATCCATCTGTAGGCGATATGAAATTGTTGTCGACGTTAGATCTGTCAAATAACAGCTTCCCGAGGGAGATGCCGGAGCCATTGGCCATAGGTTGTGTCACACTATCTATACTAAAACGGTCAGGCGAGAAGTTGCGTGGCCGAATGCTACCAATAACTACTAACTTTACAAGGTTGAAATATTTGTATCTGGACGACAATCAATTCATTGGGATATATCACTTGGCATTTGGGATAGCTCAGACTCAAGGATTTTGGATTTAAGCGATAATTTCTTGTCCAGACCAATACCAAACTAGATTGGAGATATTCAACTTTTGGAATTTCTAACGTTGTCGGAAACTTATGGGTGGTCTTTTATTATTGAGCTTTTGCAAATTGAATCCTCTCGTTTTTTATACCTTTGGACTAACAAATTTCGGTCCAAATATACCCTACCGTGCCAATATTACATTTATGAGGTTCTTGCATCTACAAAGTGTTGAGCTCACTAGGCTTTTTCCTTAGTTTCTTCCTAGAGCTCCGTCCATCGTCTCTACGAAAAATGCATTGACAGGTGAGATGCTCAACTGGATCTGTTTCTTCTAGTGAAAGGAAACCACTTTTAAGGTTCAATTCCTCTAGCTCTTTGTCAGTTGACCAAGATGAGCATACTGGATCTCTCTTATATAGGCCTTTCTAGAGAAGTTTCTTCTTGTTTTTAAGATTTTCAATTTGGAAATGGTGGGGTATCTAATAGCACATTCGATACTTTGAGTGAAAACGCTGAGTATGGCAGTGCTACTAGTACTAGGGAAAACTTGGCTTATAATTTTTCTATTATGGTAGCGGTACAGATGCTTTTTCGGATGAACTAAGAGAAAGCGACCTTCGTGTTAGAGAGTAGATTGAAATATTAAAAGTGCAACTTTCTAGAATATCTGCCTGGAATGGATCTCTTGCACAATAATTTGATGGGCTTTATTACACTAAAATCGATTATTTGAACGAAATATATGTCTTATATCTGTCGTATAATCATTCGACGAGATCAATTCTAGAAAAATTCTCCAATTAAAGGAATATAGAGAGCTTGGACCTTTCTTTCAACAAGTTAACTGGTCTGATTCCTCCGCAAGTGAGAGAGCTATACGCACTTTCACTTTTTAGCTTTGCTCACAACAACTTGTTAGGCAAGACAACAGACAGAAAAAATCAATTCAACTTTCGATCAAGCAATTTATCAAAGTAACCCTCTTCTCTGTGGACCACCGTTAATAAGTTACAAAAGCTCAAATGACAGTCCATGGGTGGACTCTGTCAACTGTTGACATAGGCAAAGATGATGTGTCCTGAAAAGAAGCCTACTTACGGAGGTTCGCCGGATCATACGTGGTGGCATTTGGTGGGGTCATTATTTTTCTCTACTTCAACTCCTATCTCAACGTGTTAAATTTTGTTTCCTTAGCAGAGCTCGTGCTTGCAAGCATTTGAACATCTCGAGTCTCCACTATGCATGTTGAACCCTTGGATTTGTCATGTTGTCTGTCTTTTCCTTTAAATTTGGATGTGAAGTATCACCAGATTTTCTTTTGGTTGTGAACTGAAGGAAAGATCACTGTGGTCACAGATACAATAACCATGAAGAATAATAATTCATAGCTATGGATGTGACTTGTCATCACAGATTGACGAGTGCTTCTCTGATTTTCCTTGAGAATCTCTAAGGTACGCTAGTATGTCTAACCGCCTCCTTTTTCATGACTCTTTACACTACCATTGAAGTGGTTGATTTTTCCGAAGCCAGATCGGCCGTCAACTGACTTTGCCAATACTTATCTGATTCTTCTTCGAGAGTAAGCAGCATTACTGCCAGAATGAAGCTTCGCTGAAGGTGGATATTACATCGTCTGAGTCTTTTTTTCCTTCCTAACAACTGCTCCTTCTCGGACTTCCAAATTCTCCATATCTCGCGCTTCTTTCAAAAAAAAATTGTAATGGCAGAACTTTGATGGATGCAGAGATTGTAAATGGGCTAAAGCAAGTTTCACG
Source organism: Syzygium oleosum (assembly GCF_021117445.2). NCBI lineage: Eukaryota > Viridiplantae > Streptophyta > Magnoliopsida > Myrtales > Myrtaceae > Syzygium > Syzygium oleosum. The sequence continues at coordinate 2,052,829 of NW_026607526.1, forward strand.
TCTGCAATTTCTATTTGCTTGCATCTGATGCTTTTTCCCGAACCCTATTAGGTAGACCCTTAGCAGTTCTATATGTTGTATTGGGTCATAATTTATCTTCTTAAAATTCACCACACAAAGAATTCATCACCCTCCTGCTCTAGCTTTTTTCTGTCGTGTAGATGGCGATACAGCGCTTAACAAACTATTCTCATGGTGGTGGTGGTGGTATTCTTTAGCCTAAAAAAAAGAGAAAAGTAATAGTGGTCGAACTAAAATTATAGAGCAACTACTCACCAACAGCTCAAAATAAGATGAAAGCAGAAAAGATTATTACCTGAATATGATCACATTGTAAATCAAATCATCCATGGAAAATGAGAAAAATATAACAAATACAATGGGCATTCCACTTCTTTATAAATGGAAGCATCTCCTCTGTCATGGAACGCCATCTCTCCTTGAGGCTTTTTGACTTGGGGGTGTACACAAACTAACATAATAACATGAAACTCCAGCAAATCGCTCGCACTTGGTTCAATCGAAATGAATCGAATTTTGACTAATTTTTGCATTGTTACACAGTTCTATCGCGCCCGACTCTATCTCGCCACTGTAAGAGCAACAGAGTAGCGCCATAATGAACCAAGGCACCCATGATCACAAAATCGTGAAATATCTGATGGCTGTGACCAGCAAGGTCGAACCAACCCGGTTTTAGCCTCTCAGTAATCCTGCTAACATAAATAAAACAAAGTACCCATAATGTAAGACAGTAACACGGCCAACTCATAAGCAAGCATGATCGGGCGCTAGGAATTGCTCCAATACAGGCTTGGATCGCAGGAACGATGCCAAAAAAACCCCATGGATGAGAAGTGCACCGCCCGAAACGCCCGAAATTTCCCAGAAGAAAGAAGGGGCAAGCAGTGTCACAACAGTGAACATCCCCATTGCCGTTATTCCGCCAAGATAGATCAGTTGCCACTGGGGCTCACATTGGAAAATATAGTAGATTGGGGGGAAGAATGAGGTGATGATCATGACCGTGATGCCGACGTAATCCATCTGCAGCAGCTGGATTTTCAAGCAGTGTGAGTGGCATGAGAAAAGATGGCAAATGCTGCTCGAGAGGAGACAGAACATGGATCCGCCTAAGAAGAAGAAGAACGGCCACCGTGTCGCGGCTGGTTGGAGTGAAGTGATCATCATTTCTTCTTCTGTTATCTGATTCAAGTTCACCAAAGAATTTGTACCCTGAAAACTATGTTGTGTTAGATGCATCTGTAGACTTCAAAAGAGAGTATTCTTTTCATAAGTTGAATGAATAATCGTTAGTGCGCCACTCACCAAAAGCAATTCCTTCGAGTAAGAGATATTAGTTCCTGCACCAGTAGAGTTTGACCTGCACAAGCAGATTTGCATATCAAGCTATTGCAAAATCTTTGGAAATACTAGCCGGAGTTCAATCTTCATATCATAATTTATAGTAAATGGTTCAATCCTGTCTGCCGAAGGGAGAGAGTAGGCCAAAATGGTGAAAGTGACTGGGCAGAGCACTAATTGAATAATTATGTAGCTTGCTTAGGCTGATAACTTTCAAATTCAATTTGACCACCAGCGTACTACTCTTCACTGTAAAAGCTATATACCACTGATTTCGTTCAGAAAATCTTAGCAGCAATCAACTTTCAGAGCATTCTGCAATAGTTTATTACACAGTCCCCCATGTGTGAACTTTTTCTTGACACACACAGTGCTACTTGCGTGGAAGATGATTGTCCATTGAAGGTGGACTGAATCCATGTTGAATTACCAGGAACACGGAAAGATTTTCCTATGGATTGGATCTTTAATTTATGTTTGAAAAGAACGAAAATTTCTATTAATACTTTGATCCATCACGGTAACTAATCACAGATGACCCTTGTTATCCACCTTAATTTTGCACTTGCTGTTTGAGCAAGACTGTCTTGACTGTCAGGCTACTACTACTACTCCTGAAATTTAAGCAGCAATGACAATGGCGAGCACGACCCTTGTATATTCCTATGAAACAAACTTTCTGAGTTAAATTTTATGTGCCTGCCCTTAATGTCACAAACTCGAGTTATTCATCTGTGGCACTTGCAATTTTGATACAGCACCACAAGAAAATGAAGGTTTTAAATGGCAATTTTGGTTGCCAGTTGCCGATTTGAAGGAAGGTCAGCTGATGAAATGGCCGATTGCTTGGTATGGTAACAAGCCACGAATATCACAATACTACACTGACTTGTACACACTAAAAGCGCCGTTCTGCTAATAAACTGGTAGGAAAAATTTAAGCGGTTGTGACTGTGAAATTCGACAATTTTAAGCTGGTTATGGAGGATTTGATCAAAATAGGGTAACTCAAACATCTTCACCAAATGAGCAATTTAGCAAGCTCTCTAGTGAGTTATAACTTGCACCTACGAGCCTCATCTTAGATTACACTTTGAGACAGTAAAATCGAGCTATGATAGTCAACACAGATCGAGTGGCTACTGACAAATTCCTCATTAGAAATTATGGGTTCCGTCCGATATCGTAAACTCACTAAAATTTGCACGCTAGTATAGTATAGGATTGAATGATACAAAACACACCTTGAGAATAGGCCGAGAAGATCCGCAACCTGAGGCACGTCCACAAAGTTGGCCACCGTCAATCCCAGAAACACCAGAAACCCAATCAAATGCCTGCTCGCCATCACATACAGGACGCAAAAGAGATCACCACAAATCACGAGAGAGAGAGAGAGAGAGAGAGAGAGAAATGAATTGACGAAGAAAATAGGAAAAAAGATGGCCTCGCATGAAAAAAAACAAATCGAAACTAAAAACACATCATCAGTCATCCTCACGTCCAAACGTTGAGCGTCCCGTTGTGCCAACGGAACAAGCTGAGGGCGGCCTTGGCGAGCGGCCGGTTGGCGCGGAAGTGGCGGAGGATGAACTCGGTGTCCTTCGTGTACTCCGGCAGCTCCCGGAACGACACCAGCGGGTACCGTGATGCCGACGTAGTCCATCCGCAGCAGCAGCTGGATGTTCAAGCAGTGCGAGCGGCATGAGAAGTAGAATTGTGGGTGAAATCGATGGCCCATCGTCTCCCCCATTGTTGGTCTTCTTCCTCTCCTCCTTCGCTCCATCTCGCCGTGGCTTTTTCCCTTTCTCTGTGAGGAACTCGCAGAGCAGTAGGCCTTTGCTTTTGTGGATCGGCCGATCGGAGAAGAAGATGAAGAAATCGTTGAGCGCCTTATTCGGCCCAATATCAGCGTCTCCTTTGGATCCCTCTATACATCTTTTTCAAGATTAAGATTTAACATTTTTTTTTATTTTGTGAAAAAAGGATTTTTTACGCAACTTATATTGGATATTTGTTAAGAAATCAAATAATAAAATTTTAAAAATTTTCAACACTATTTGTGTTATGTGATGACAATAATTTGGAAATCGAAATGTTTTTCGTTAGAATTGAGCAAATAGATCGAGTTTCCTAATTTTTATTCTCCGGACAAAACTCCATTCACTTACTCATATTTTTCAGGATTGTGTAAGCCATACTAAAAAGTTTGTTATAATAAGACAGATTTGCTAATGAACGATGACGACTTAGATTTGAATCCATACCTTAATCAAATCACGAAATATCTAAATAAAATTATGCCATCGAATCAATTGGTACCCACATTTAAACAAAAATCTCATATATTTATGATCAAGGAGGAGTGCCAAAAAATCCAGAATCCTCTGGCAATGTCTATGAGATTTCAGTCCACTTATGGTTAGTAAAGTGTGTGACCCAGAACGAAAGAAAAAGAAAAAGACTTATGATAAAGCAGCGATTTTTGCATGCACCATGTCGGTGGTCGAGGCCTATAAAAGTAGAGAGGGCAGAACTAACCAAAGTCCGAAGCCCCTTCCCATGCATCAAACTTTGTAAATCAATTTCCATTAACTACTTCCCCAGCTCGTCCCAAACTTCCACGGAGTTAATCTTATTTACAAAACCAAATAACCAGCCCTTTATCCAAACTGCATTAAATGAATAGACAAAATCTATCAAATCATCATATCATAATTTGTAGAAAATGGTTCAATCCTGTCCACCGAAGGGAGAGAGTAGGCCAAATTGGTAAAAGTGAATGGGCAGAGTGCTCTTCACTATGAAAGCTATGGGGTGTTGATATTGGTAGGAAGAGGAAGCATGGGGTGCTTGGAGAGAGGGGACTCCAGTGCTCAAGATCAAAGCCACCTTCGACTGCCCGAATGGGTCTTCTCTTCCATCGTGGCGCAACAGCTAGGGTGATTGCTGCGGATGGGAGGGCGTTAGGCTCGATGATACCACTTTGCAGGTGACTCGACTATTTCTGAACCACACACGAGATTAGAACTTGGAATTCCCTTGAGCTATCCATGACTCCTTATTCCTTCCTCTTGTGGAGCTTCGAGTGTTGGATTTGAGTTGGAATGATCTTAACAGTGAATATCTCTCTCTCTGCCTACAACACACAAACACAACATAGAATTACAAGGAGATTTTGTGAGGTACTACAATATATTGTACACTGTTGTCATGCATTGACAAAGATTTAGCCATTAGATATTTTTTTTCAACCAGTGTCATATAATGGTTGATAGTTGATGATGTTCTACTATAATATTGTAAAATGAAATGTCTAGAATTTTAGTGAAAACTTTCCATAAAACTTTAGAAAATTGTCAATTGGAAGTCATCTAATTTTTTCTTTGTAATTTCACTAAGAAACTTTAAAAAATATTTTCTATATTGAGTTTTTAACAAAGGGTTGTGCTTGGGTAAGATCAGCCAAAATAACTCGAGCAAGTCAATTTCTTCTCATCTAATTGTAACATACTATTTCAAGAAGCTTTAAACGAAGAAGAAAATGTGCAGGAAATAGTAATTGGGTTGTGTTTTATGTTGAAAAATTAATCGAACATACTAAAGACACAAAGTTTTTTAAAATACAAATGTTTCACCCTATCCTAGTTATTTAAAATAGAAAAAAAAAGAATATTGAAAGTGATAGAGATTGGGCTTGAGAAACTTTGAATCTACAATAAATGGAAATTACGAAAGGTGGCTTCTACTATCGAAAATATTTTCTTTTCTTTTCAAGAAAAGGGAATCGTATTCACTAGCCTTCATTTACACGTATATTGTCCCAATCAAAATTGCACAATTTTCGTGTCAAATTTCTTTCTCTCTTTTCACATTGTTGTAACATACGATTTGAAAAAGGTTTTCAAGTGACGAAGCATGAGCCGGATATCCGTGATTAATTCAAATCAATGAAATTAATCTGTGAAGCGTCTCTCAAAAATCATTTTAAACACGTTCTCAGAAATTCCGTAGATATTCGGCGAACAATGGCCACGACGCCCTCCTGAGCCTTCTTCCCATCGTCTCTCCTCCACCCGAAATCTGCGCAACCTCCTCTCGGAGCCGAGAAGCCGGAGCAAGTGCGTTTTACGGGAGGCAAAGCCTCGCCGTCTGATCGATCAAGACCGCTCCGGAGAGCCAGAGGCGCCATCTCTCCGTGCAGAACGGGCCTCCGACCATCATGGCGACTGCTTCGGCTCCCTCCTCTGTGTTTGGAATTTATGGCAATGGACGGAGTATTGACGACGGTGCTGAACAATGCATATGGGTGACGGATTCTGAGGGCCTGCCGAATGGTGTTCCAGGCAGTCACTTCGATTTTCCGCGAACTATTGAGGTTACTGATTCTGATCAGAAAGTGTTCGATGAATTGTCCGAGAGAGAGGGGAGAAATGAGAGTAACGCCGCTCTAACTTTTGATTACTTGTTATGTCAACAATTAGCAATACTCTTCTCTGTTCTGACTGTACTGAATAATCTGAGCAGAAGGGTTTTCATTACGGGTCCTCGCCAAAAAATTTCTTCTCAAGCAGGTGAGGTTCTCCCGCGAGATTCTGCTTCGCTGAACTCTTCAAATTGCTAGAGACGCGCTCTTGCACATACCAGAAAAGTGTTAAGGCATATAATGAATTGGAAATTCCTTGGGCGTTTGTTTCATATTGGTTTTGTTTCACAGATATGAAGTCTCTTCCATTGGGGTTGAACCTCTTACTCTTTCCCCTGCTCTAATCTTTATGTCTCCCATCATCTGGTAGTGGAGGACCAAGTCCAGGAAGGTCATTGCATGAACAGAAAGTTTTGCGCATAATGAGTCTACAACAATAAATCTCACATCCATTGTCAGTTAAATACACAAAGTTTCCAATTCTATACCCCTCAAAACTCCTCAAAAGAAATTTAAGCAAAAAAAAAAAGGACAGATAAATTGTATAACTGGACAAACAATTAGTACCGTGAAGTATTTTTATTAATCTTTAGAAATGAGTTCACCTAATGATAGCAACGAACATACTATGTATAAAATTGAGAGATCATGGATATTACTTGGACTTAGCCTTTAGTAGGTTTGACCAAATATAAGGGTAAAGGTCTTCGATGGCCAAATTGAGATAACGAAGCTAACGGGGACATTAGCTTTAAAAATGAAAGGCGTTGAGTTCCGAAGCTTATTATTGAATTTCTTTTCACGAAAAATCAATAATCTGTAAACATTTTTTTAAAAATAGTTATTTGTACTGGTTAGAAAAACTAGTTAACAGATTATATATTTTTATCATCAACAATAATCTTTGCCTAAACGTTTTATTAATGATAACATTATTTCTCATTAATTCATTTTTGCAAGCGATAAAAGTGAATATTTTTAGAAATATTTTAAATTTGTGATTTTATGTGAAACAGACGCATCTAAAAATTAAAAGATTTTATCTAATTTTTTTATTATTTCTTCTCCTTTCACTGTGGGTTTTTCCTTTCGTCACTCTCTCTCCAAAATATATTTTCTTCTTTCTCTCTCTAACTAAAGGGTTTATGCAACAATGCCTTGTCATCATCTTCGGCGCGCCATTGTGTGGCTATGCATTCAGGCGATGAAAAGCCGCTAACAAATGTCAGCAGCAACTCCAACTCATCGATAGGGCCTCGCTCAGTTCATTATGGGCTCTTGGTATGGGGACAACTTTTATGGACAAGCCCAGCCCATCCAATATCAAAGATAAAAAAAAAAAAGAGAGATTAAAAAATCTACCTCTCCAGCACTAGTGATGCTAAAGATGAAAATTAAAAATTAATAAAATTCAGGAGCCATCAAGAGCTTGAAAACCCGAATTGGTCCGACCGAACCAACCCCGCATATCTCAAAAGCACGATTTAGAAGGGCCAGTCTTTAGGGCAGATTTTTCTAATATTGTTATCAGGCTTGTTTAGGCTACTAGCCTAGGGGAGTCGAGATGCTATTAGCAAAAATAAGTGAAGTAGCAATTATAATGGAATGAAGTGAATTATAGAGGAGATAGAAAGATGCGTAGATGAGAAAGGAGGCCAATGAGAATTTGACAGGCTATGAAATATACTTCCTATATCTTGCAATATACTTCCTTTAGGAAATAGAATTTGACAGGCTATGAAATCACTACAAAGAAAATTTCCACGTAGGACCAATCTAATGGTCCATGGTCCCGAATGAAAGGGACCGACAACTACGATTGATATAATGAGAAACAAAATTACGATTACATGCACGATAGTGTGGCACCAACTTAATATATTTTGTAAACCTCTCTTATATATAATTATAGATACTAGATATTGCAAACTTAATATATTTTGCAAACCTTTTCAGATATATAAGGTCATTTGTATATATTGCAGACGTTTTTAACCAATGCATAAGAGCATGTTTCTTTAACTTCGATATTTAAAGATTCATTTTATTTATTTCTTATTAGTCAACACATATAATTAAGTAATTGGTTAATGTTCAACAGGAAGACTTTCCTACTGAATGGCTGGAACGTTCTTTTTAGGCATGATTGTACACTTACAGCGATTTAGCTACACCCTCTTTTATATATTACATGAATCACTTTTAAGTTATATTTTCTAGAAACCTTCAATTTTAAATAAGTAATTGAGCTTCTTTATCTAATTAATGTAGAAGAAGATTGCACAAAACAACTTTCTTTTTTTAAAAGAGAAACGGTACAGCTAACGGGTATAGGCAAAATTAACGTAATCAAGTCCCCAAACCCAAACTCTCTGGTTCGTAGAGTAAGGATGCCTCTTATGCCTTATTCAGCTCCTAACCAACCTAGAGTAGGTTAGTGAAACTCTAATTTATTTTGATTGAAAATAAATGGGAAACTAAGTTATGATTAGTAGGGTTTGGGAAAGTCCGAGCAAAGTATTAATGCTACCTTACAAGAGGGTTACACTCGTGCCCTTAGTAATTTGTTAAACCCCCCTTGAAGTTGATCTTGGGAGGCTTGCGAAACCACTGTTTCGGAATTGAGATTCTCTAATGTTCAAAGAATTGAGATTCTCTAATATTATTAGGAGTTAAATTTATATCTTAAATTTTCTCACTTAAGAGCTGATACCTCACCACATGTATCTTTGGATTGTCTGGATTTATTCTCCTTTCTTTTCTTCCCTTTGTTTTCCTTTTCCCTTTTCACTTCTGCCTCCGTCCTCTCTCCTTAGATCTTGAATTTGGGGTTAACTTGACCAAATAAAGTTACTCCAGACTTTAGAAAATTGCAATCCGTTTTTTCAAATCCACGTAAGGAAAAGGGTCCTTGCATTGACCAATTTTCGGAGTATTGGCCAAGTTCTTGACCGAGAAAAAGAAGTATTTAGTCTAGCGTTTTGTCGGGGTAAAAAGATAAAATCTCATCCAAGATTAGATTGAGATAGAAATATAAATTGAGTTACTGGGCCGGCTTTCTTTTCCATCGTCCTCATATTTCCATTGGATTAAAGAAACAAAAATTACGTCAAGGTCTTTTCACTTTTACTTTATAATGGACATCACTATCAAGAAAGTAAAGCATTTCCCAGCTTTCATCGCAGGAGACCGAAACGACTTGGGAGAATTCTGTGTCAAGCTATCATGGACATTCCCGTAAAAAAGTAAAGTATTTCACAGTTTTCATAGGAAGTGACCAAAATGACTTGCTCAAATTATACATGAGTCCCTACATAATGAAGCAAGCATTTAAAATTCAACATAATATGGATTTGGTGAAAATAAAATAAAACACGATACATTGAATCCAACTGATAAATTCAACATATGGATTTACAGGTTTGATTATTTAGTTTTATTGATTTATCTGTTCTATTTCGTTATTTTTGGTTGAAAAAAATTAATACAATTATACAACATTTTTAATCGGTAATTTTAATAGATCCAGTGATTTAACAAGTAATGGGTTACACTATAATGACATGGCCTGAGGAAAGTTGGCAAACTCCCAAAATAACTATTTAAGTAGTAATCATTTGGAGGATTTGTTTTACTTATAAACCATAGTTAAATGGAAATCACCTGAGAGAATCCGCTAGTGTTTTGCAGACCACCAATTGTCTCCTTGAGGCAAACAGGTGACCCTAATTGAAACTTAATTTGAACATCCTGGGAAATGCCCATTTAAAATGTTCAAGTATTTAGAGAGAAAGTCATCAAATCGTGTAGCTCATGAGGAAATCAATCGTCATAGGCAAAAATAACATGACGGCCTGGAATTTCACGTCCTTTAATAATCTCACGGCCTTTCGTTAACCTAATACATACTAATGATTAAAGATTCTTGGCTACTGAACGTCATGGTCATGGTCTAGATTCAGCAATTGCAATTAGTATGTAAGGTGCAATTGAGAAGGTGATAAATGATCAGACTCAATAACCTACATTAATTTCAAAAGCTCACATTTTTATAATAATAACAACAACAAAAACAAGAACAACAACAACAACAATCACGACGACGACAATAAATGACAATAATAATAACAACAATTATAGCAGTAACAATAGATAATTTAGTGACAAACACTAATTGCAAAACCTCCCACATCATCTAACGCACAAAAACCCTTTTCATGTGGATACATAAGATGAAAGTTATCAGATATTGCGAGCTTTATGTATTGCAAACTTTCTTAACATAAATGAGAGAATTTATGTATAGCACATATATATTGCAAAATCCTTAACCAATATAAGCACATGTTTTGTGATGATCAATATTAAGATATTTCACTTTTTTTTATTTTTTATGAGTCGACGTATATAATTAAGTCATTGTGTACTATTCAACATATAATAGCTCATTCAGCAATGACCTTTTAATATATTAAATGAATCTATTTTAAAATATTTTTTTAGGAAAATCAATGTTAAATAAGAAACTAAGCTCCTTTATCTAATTAATATGTTCCAAGTAATTTTATAGTAAGTGGAAAGAATGCAGTTTTGCCATGATGTGGCTCAACCACAAAACTCTATTCTACCAAACTTTCTCATTGTTTATAAATGAATAGTCCAAGCAACTTTTGCACTTGGACCTGGAGCATATAATTCAATGCATTCTAAATAGTAGATCAGGTTATGACCGGAAAAAAAAAAAAACTAGTAGATCAGGTGAGTCTACGTAGGATCCACACAATGTAACGAATCATTGAGCACATGTGATTCGGGGGCCACATAACAAAAATAATAGATTTTCATATGCTTCTGGCCTTTAAGGTTATAATTGAGCATTAAATTTCCATAAAGAACTTGATTGGTTTTTTTTTTTCCAGTGATTAAATCAGCTGTGGTGCCTACCTTCTTCTCCATCATTTTTCGTGTCCTTAATTCTCAACGAAATTGAAATGGTTTGCTTGGTTTTCCTTGGCAATTTTCTGGGTCACTGCAAGCTTTAATGACCACGCGGGAGGATAAGATGTGTTGCATCTTTGAGTCGAAGAGGTCCCTAGCAGAATTGATCAACTCACGGGCCACAGGCAAGTATTTCATTAATATAATACATATAAAAATTGAATATGGATCATCAAATCTTGTGGGATTAACTAGCTTCAATGGTTAGTATTCATTCAATACATATACTATACTCAATATAATAGTTTCTCATAGTCCTTCATTTTACTGTACATGGGCATGTGGACTTGGGTGGTGCCGAATATTGAAGGGACGTGGAAGATAATAGCAATGCTTGGAAGGAGAGACCGGAGAGGAATGCCCTGCTCAAGATTAAATCCGCCATAAACAACCCGAATGGGTATTCTTCTATCGTGGCACTACGATTAAAACGATTTTTATTTAATACTAGGTAAGTATTCATACATTGCACAAGTTTAAGACTATATGTTCTGAATTATTCTAAATATTGATAGTCAATCGATTTTGCAATCATTGATACTTCAAGTTAATTATAAGATATATTGAATGTTGATCGGCATTGGTTTGACTGCTTTATCAAATCAATGGAAATTGCCCTTATTTTTCCTTCAATAAGTCTAAACAAATACTCATTTGTTTCATATTTATTGACAAAACAATACCTGTACATAAAAATAAACAACATCAAGTTTTATTTATTTATCTCATCTTTTTTTTACGAAGCGTTATAGGGAAACATATTTTTCTTTTATAATTTTGGTGAAATTACTGGTAAAGTTTTGTTGTTGATATGCAAATAGTCATTCTTTATCATTTTATAATATTCACTTTATCATTTTCATCTTTCTCTTTTGGAAAAGTTCTGAGTCAAGTCATTGGCGCTAATCACGCCCATGATTCATGATTGTGCCGTGGAGTTGGACTAACTACGATAATCACTCGAAAGGGCTGCATATATAAATGAAGTACATGAGCCTCATATAAACATTTATATGCTAGTGCTAGCTATGAAAGTTAACATATGGCTCGTGTCCTCTATGAATGAACTTTGTAGATCAAGCATATCGGCACAATTGGACATACCCATTGATTTAATTAATTTAATTTATTTGACCCGTACAGTCTATCTCATCTTATAATTGATCACAATGTCCTATGTAGATAATCTCAACTAATCAAATGACTGTTAGTATATGAGTTGAACTAAGTTTTTGCAGTAACTGTTGAAATAACTCCCCTAGTTTTGTTATGAATACGTTTAAATTCTACATACGAAGAGCAAAAGCACACGTGCATATTGTGATTTTTTTTTATAAAAAAATCTAAAAAAAATCTCAATTTACTAATACGTGATACTTTAAATATTTTACCGTGTTGACCAATCCATCACGTATTAGTAAATTGAGATTTTTTTTACTAATACGTGATGGATTGGTCAACACGGTAAAATATTTAAAGTATATAATAGGGAACAAAAATTATCAGATTGACATACATATTGAAGCGAGCCAACATGACTCGGACGAATGAATCACAGTTACGGACGCTTGGCACTTAAGAGGCATCAAATTTAAAAGTATGCAAGACAAAAAAGAAAAAAAGTAAAAACAAAAGGGGTCTACATAGCAACGTTTCTGTTCCCAGAAATAATTTTTGATCAGAAATAGTTTTTTCTATTTTTATTTCTTGGAACAGTTTCTGAGCAAAAAATAGCGTTTAGTAACTGCACAAAATTTCTATTCCTAGAATAGAAAAAGAATAGAAATGCGTTTAGGGTGCGAATGATCCATTTCTATTCCATGAACGAGTTTCTCCCTTCTGGGCTACCGGCGGAGGACGGTGGGTGGCGGTGGGGGGCGGAGGATGGTGGTCGGCGGTGGCAGAGGATGGTGGTCGGCGGCGGCAGAGGATGGCGGCTGGCGGTGGGAGGCAGTGAGGCACGGCGGTCAACGGCGGAGCACGGTGGCGTTGGGCGGCAGTGACGATAGCGGGGGGCGGCGGCGGGAGGTGGCTGGCGGCGGAGGGTGGCCATCATCGGTCGATGGACCACGGCGGTTGGTGGCGAAGGATGGCGGCCGATGGTGGGTGACCGCCGGCGTCGGGTGGCCAGAGGCGGGAGGTGGCCGGCGGCCGAGGGCAGCCAGCGCCGGGTGGTGGCCGGCGTCGGGCGGTGGAGCACAATGGCCGGCGGCGGAGGATGGCGGCCGGTGGTGGGTGGCCGGCGGCGACTGAGGACGGCGACCGGTGGTGGGTGATTGCCGGCATCTGGTGGTTGGCGGGGGGAGGCGGCCAGCGCAGGGTGGCGGCCGGCGTCAGGCGATGGAGCACGGCGACCAGCGGTGGAGGACGGCGGCCGGTGGCGGGTGGCGACAAGCGTCGAGCGGCGGAGAACAATTGTCGACGACAAGAGGCGGCCAGCGGGCAGGAGGCGACCGGCGAACGTTGGCCGGTGGGCGGCGGCGGCGGAAGGCGGGCGGTAGGTGGCGGCGAAGGACGGCGAGAGGCGGCAGTGAGCGGGTTGCGGCCGATGGATTGTTTTTTATTTTTGGAGAATTCTAGAAAAAAAATCGTTTCTTTTTTCTTGTTCCAGAAACAATAAGCAGATTTTTTTTGCTTCTTGTTTCTGTTCCAAATCTATTTCTGGAACACTTTTTTGTTCCAGAAACAAAAAAATAGATTTTTTTTACTAAACGGATTTATGTTCTTTTTTTGTTTCGGGGAACAAAAGAACGGAAAAACAAAGAAACAGAAACGTTACTAAACAAACCCTTAATAACTCCTAAAGCTATTAATGCAAAGTACTATGGATTTTCATTTTATCAATCCAATAAATAAAATTTACTATTTTTAAAGCATTGACATTCTCGATTCTATATAAATAAATAGCTCTCCACTGCATATGGTGAAGCAGGAACATAGTACACACAAAACACCATAAAACACAGCTTTAAAATTTGGAAATGTTTCTCTTTTTGAGGATGTACAAAACTATTGCTTGCATAACTATATGGAAGAATTCTGTAAAACAGAGCATTAAAATTTGGCTTTCATCCCTTAAATTTCCATGAACTTGCAAATGTGCCTTTTATTCTCTCAAGTGCAACTGATCCTTTGTCCCTTTGTAATTTGGAAACACGAGAATAAAACCAACATTAATTATGGATTTGTGCACTTTTAGTCTCTATTCATTGTCTGAAGTTCGGATCGCCTCGATGTATCTATTTGTCGTCAATAAATGTTATCCTGACTTTTTGCACATGGAATTTAAAGAATGTGAGACCACATTTGTGAAATAAACTGGGCTAGAACCTGACTCTATTACCAAGTTAGAAACCTTGTAAACTAACGGGGATAGTAATAATAAAAATGAAAGAGGCTGGGTTCTAAAACTCACTAGTGTGTTTGTTTCACGGAAAAGAAATGACTTGCAAATATTTATCTAGAAATAATTACTTGCAATAGTTAAAAAACACTAGTGATTGCCTAATCATTTTCGTTATCATAATAATGTTTCTTAGTAATTCATTTTCATAAGCAATATAAGTGATTGTTTTTAGAATAATATTTCAAATTTGTGATTTTTCGGGAAATAAATACAATCTATATATCCAGATAATTCACATTGATATATCCAACATTAACAGCTCCAGTGAAGACAATAGGATGATCAACCAATAAATATAGGTCTGCAGGGCACAAATGAGAAAAAGAAAATAGCAATAATACAATGAAAGATGTCAAGTTTTGAAGCTTCGCATCAGAGACACGCACAAGAGCATGACACCAACATTTACACCTATCCCATCTGATGTCTCGTGGGGAGAAGCTCGATCATTTTTGGGATCATTTTCGTGTACGTGGGGATGAGAGAGAGTAAGTTGAGAGAAGAGAGGAGGGTTGGATAGTGAGTTAACATGGAGATTAATCGCTGTCTCTAAGATGATTAAATACAATTTGACACATGGTATTTACCAATAAATTTAGCCCTTGAAGGAAATTAGATGTGGATTTACAAAAAGTGGAAGGAAAAATAACTTCCACCATATTTCTCTTTCCATCAACTCACTATGACCCTGAAAGGAAATTAGACGTGAATTTGCAAAAAAAAAAAAATTAGACGGAAAGAAACTTCCAATTCAGTGACTATTAACGGTTGGATTACTGCATTACGAATATCCAATTATATATATTATAAAGTTGTTTTATGGTGTTTTGGATGGATTTCCTCAAATTATTGGAGAATTTTTTATCTGGTGGTGGTTAATATTACTGGATAAAGTTACTCCACACTTAAAGAAAATTGATAACTCTATAAAAATAGAGTTATTTTATCTACTCTAGGCAATAAATAATGCAATATTTGTTAGAATATATTTGGATTTCCTCTTATTTACTTAATTTTTCCTTGTTTATGCAGAATATTGAGATATGGAGAAAATAAGGAAAATATGGCAAAAAGAAGGAAAGGAATATGC
This sequence comes from Syzygium oleosum, assembly GCF_021117445.2. Classification (NCBI taxonomy): domain Eukaryota; kingdom Viridiplantae; phylum Streptophyta; class Magnoliopsida; order Myrtales; family Myrtaceae; genus Syzygium; species Syzygium oleosum. The sequence continues at coordinate 2,068,114 of NW_026607526.1, forward strand.
AACCCACAGAAGAGTTAGAAGGTAGATATCACATTGGGAATTCTGCGATTTATTCCCTAATTTTATACGAAAAAGAAGCAATTGCCTTGTGAGAGGAGTCTTGGATGTTATCATATAAATAGGATAACTTGGGGGAACATGAAGTTTTTTTTTTAGATCGTTTTTGTTTTCAGTGTTCTGAGAGTTTTTCAAGTATTTTGAAGAGAAGACAAAAGTGGTGACAGAATTCTTGTTTTTTGATTCAAGATGTTTGGTTTAATTTCTATTGTCGTTTCTTCTTCTATTATGTTCTAATTTTCTTTGTTAGAGCTACGATGTAGCCTAACCATGATGATATGAATTTCATGTTTTTTTTATGCTTTGCAAGTAATTTCATTCATGTGAGTTATATATTATTGTGCTTAATGCGTTTAGGTGATTGGCCACCACTTGAATGATCCGATGTGCATGTTTGAGACTGAAAAGTAATAATATGCAATTGCTCCTTATAATATATAACCATGAATTAAATATGGATAGAAATATACCATGTTATTTGTGTAGCTTTCGGTGATAAGGTGGTCTAAAAGATTCATTGTAAACCGGGAATATTCACAGATTTTAATGCGCTTATGTTTATTTAAATTCACATAGAAATATAGTGAATTGATAAACTGAGTAGGTTTGCTATACCTAGAGATAGGATAGTAAATAGACTAGGGAATTCCGCTATCACATGTTTGATATTGTTCTTGTATGCATAATGATTCGAAATTCATATCTAGTGGTTATGGTGAAATCGGATGCTCTAACATATTTTACCTGATTGATTATCTGCCTTTAGTTTATAAAATTTCGTTTTTAAAAATTGTCAATTTTTATTTGTTCTCAATTATATTTTGATCAGTTAGATAAATTTTAGAATTAGTCCATTTTTAATATTTAATTGGTTTATTATCATCAATCTCTGTGGGACGATACTCTTCTCATCATTATATTACTTGTTCAACACATTCGTTGACACGTGCAGAATTTTACGAACAAGTTTTTGCAATTTTTAAAAACGAAATTTTATAAACTAAAGGCAGATAATCAATCAGGTAAAATATGTTAGAGCATCCGATTTCACCATAACCACTAGATATGAATTTCGAATCATTATGCATACAAGAACAATATCAAACATGTGATAGCGGAATTCCCTAGTCTATTTACTATCCTATCTCTAGGTATAGCAAACCTACTCAGTTTATCAATTCACTATATTTCTATGTGAATTTAAATAAACATAAGCGCATTAAAATCTGTGAATATTCCCGGTTTACAATGAATCTTTTAGACCACCTTATCACCGAAAGCTACACAAATAACATGGTATATTTCTATCCATATTTAATTCATGGTTATATATTATAAGGAGCAATTGCATATTATTACTTTTCAGTCTCAAACATGCACATCGGATCATTCAAGTGGTGGCCAATCACCTAAACGCATTAAGCACAATAATATATAACTCACATGAATGAAATTACTTGCAAAGCATAAAAAAACATGAAATTCATATCATCATGGTTAGGCTACATCGTAGCTCTAACAAAGAAAATTAGAACATAATAGAAGAAGAAACGACAATAGAAATTAAACCAAACATCTTGAATCAAAGAACAAGAATTCTGTCACCACTTTTGTCTTCTCTTCAAAATACTTGAAAAACTCTCAGAACACTGAAAACAAAAACGATCTAAAAAAAAAACTTCATGTTCCCCCAAGTTATCCTATTTATATGATAACATCCAAGACTCCTCTCACAAGGCAATTGCTTCTTTTTCGTATAAAATTAGGGAATAAATCGCAGAATTCCCAATGTGATATCCACCTTCTAACTCTTCTGTGGGTTGCATATTCCTTTCCTTCTTTTTGCCATATTTTCCTTATTTTCTCCATATCTCAATATTCTGCATAAACAAGGAAAAATTAAGTAAATAAGAGGAAATCCAAATATATTCTAACAAATATTGCATTATTTATTGCCTAGAGTAGATAAAATAACTCTATTTTTATAGAGTTATCAAACCCCCAAACTTAACATTTTGCTAGTCCTCGAGCAAAAGCAAGATATAAAATATACTCAAGCTAACAACCCCCTCCATGACTTCCTTCCATAATTGCTCGAAATCACAATTCAAAGAAAAACACAAATTTCATCCAAACATTGAAATAGATTCATAAGTTAAAACCGATTCTAACTATGTGATCCAAGTGTGTGTGTGAGTCCTCATCTTTTCGAATTATATGCAATCGAAATAAGTTCACATTGGTATGCAACCTCTCAAAAACTCTGTATAATTATAACCAAATCTCATAGGTTTGCTTTTCATTCCTCTCTCCACTAATGTAAGCTAATCATTCAACCAAAAATCAATAGGACTTTCCTCAGGTTGTAATGTAAGGCTGGGCTAACGGTGAGATAATGGTAAATTTAAGCTCAAATCACCCATGAACACATTGATTTCTAGGATCTAATTGGAGCATATGCCACTATCCCCAATTTCACATCTTCAAAATAATCTTTCTGCCACCACGTATCAAAAATTCCAATTCGTTTTTCAAATCCGTGTTAGGACAAGGGTCCAGCTGACCCAGCATTGACCCAATTTTCGGAGTATTGGCCAAGTGCTTTATGAGAAAAAGAAGTAATTAGTCTAGCGTTTTGTCGGGGTAAAGAGAAATCGAGTTATTGGGCAGATTCTCTTTTCCATCATCTTCACATTGCTTTTGCATTAGGGGTCAAGAGAAATCGAGTTAGTGGGCCGACTCTCTTTTCCATCATCTTCACATTGCTTTTGCATTAAAGAAGCATAAGTTAAGTCGAGGTCTTGGCACTTACTCTCTATAATGAACATCCCTGTCAGAAAGGTAAAGCATTTCCCAGCTTTTATAGCAGGCGGCCAAGACGACTTGGGAGAAATTTGGGTCAAAGCTATAATGGACGTCCCTATCCAAAAAGTAAAGCATTTCACAACTTTTATTGCAAGTGACCAAAATGACATGCTTAAATTATACAAGAGTCCCTACATGATGAAGCAGGCGTTCAAACATTCAACAAAATATAGGTTTGGTGAAAAAAATTAGAACATGATATAATGAATCCAACTGTATGTTCAACTTATGGATTTACAAGTTTTGGGTATTCTATGTGATTGATTTGTCCATACTATTTCAATGTATTTGATTGAGAATTTAATGAAGTTATACAACATCTTTGGTTGGTAATTTTTATAGATCAAGCGATTATGCTAAAAAGTAATGGGTTGCCGAGCAAAGTTGCAAACTCCCAAAATAACTATTCAAGTAGTAATAATTTTGAAGGTTGATTTTACTTACGAATCACTGTTAAACCTAAATGACGGCAAAGAATCCAATTGTATTTTGCAGACTTCACCAATTATTCCTTGAGCCATAGAGGTGACACTAATCGAGATCCTATCTGAACATCCAGAGCAATGCCCATACAAAATGATCAAGTCCTTAAGGAGAAAGCCATCATATCGTGCAACCCAATGGTTTTGCTTCTGTCTTGGCACGACGGTTAAAAATATTTTTATCTAATACTAGTAAAGTATCCGGGTGTTTAAGACTATGTTTTTTATAAATTATTAATCAATTTTGCATTCATCGATATTTCTAGTAATTATAAGTTATACTGAATGTAGGTCTGTATTGTCTCGATCGCTTTATCAAATTGATCAAAATTACTTTATTTTTCGTTCAATGAGTCCAAACAAATACCGATTTATTTGATATTTCTTGGCAAAACAACACTTGCACCAAAAACTAACGACATCAAACCTTAGCTATTTCTCTCTCTTTTTGCGAAGTAATTCCTGGGCACGTTTTTTTGGTTGATTTGCTAATAATAATTTTTTCTCATTTTATAATCTCGATCTTTCTCTTTTGGAGAAGTTGTGGGTCAAGTTGACGACGATAATCACGTGTTTCGTGGAATTGGCCCCCGGCAGACTTGACTTTGCCCATGGTTGTTTTGTGGAGTTGGTACAATCGTGGTAATCATGGAAACGTATTACCCACGGGAAAACTGCCAAAAAAGTCCTAAACCTTTTGCATTAATGTCAATTTAGTCCTAAATCTTTTTTTGGTGCCAATTCAGTCCTAAACCTTTTGCATTTGTGCCAATTTAGTCCTAAACCTTTTTTTGGTGCCAATTCAGTCCTAAACCTTTTGTTTTTGTGTCAATTTAGTCCTTCTGGCCAATTTTGACCGGAATTTGCCGACGTGAACGCCTGCCAGCCGGTCACCGGCGCTGACGTGGCGCCGACGTGGACAACTTTAATATTATTTTAATATTTTTTTGAATTTTTATTTTTTTTCTTTTTTTTTCCACTTTTTTTTTTGTCTCTCCCTCCTCCCTCTGGCCGGTCGCCGGTCCGGCGACCTGCGACCGGCCAGAGGCCAGAGGCCGGCGAGCTCGACCTCGCCGGCCACTGGCGAGGGCGACCTCACCCGGCGAGGGCGAGCCTCGCCCAGCGACCTCACCAGATCCGGCGAGATCAGGCCTCGCCCGACCATGGCGAGGCTCGCCCTCGCCGCGGCCTCCGGCGAGGGCTCGAGCCTCGCCTTGGTTGGGCGAGGCTCGACCTCGCCAGATCCGGCGAGGTCGGGCGAGGCTCGACCTCGCCAGATCCAACGAGGTCGGGCGAGGCCCACCCTCGCCAGTGGCCAGCGAGGTCGAGCTCGCCGGCCTCTGACCTCTGGCCGGTCGCCGGACCGGCGACCGGCCAAAGATAGGAGGGAGACACACAAAAAAAAGTGGAAAAAAAAAGAAAAAAAAAGGAAAAAAAATAAAAATTCAAAAAATATTAAAATAATATTAAAGTTGTCCACGTCAGCGCCGGTGACCGGCCGCCGGCCGGCAGGCGTCCACGTCGGCAAAATCCGGTCAAAATTGACCGGAAGGACTAAATTAGCACAAAAACAAAAGGTTTAGGACTGAATTGGTACCAAAAAAAGGTTTAGGACTAAATTGGCACAAATACAAAAGGTTTAGGACTGAATTGGCACCAAAAAAGGTTTATGACTAAATTGGCACTAATGCAAAAGGTTTAGGACTTTTTTGGCACTTTTCCCTATTACCCACATATCATGAGCAAGTATTTTGTGAACGCAATACATATGTTAAATTGTATCTGGCCCATCCGATCTCATGGAATGCATTATCTTTAGCAGTACACACACACTAAACTCATATAATAGTGTCTCATAATCCACAAAATATTATAAAAAAAAAAGTGGACTTGGGAGGTGTCCATATTGGGGGGAAGTGGAAGCTGACGGGGTGCTTGGAAGAAAGACGCCTCGCTCAAGATTAAATCCACCTTATGTCGCGACACGATGTTTAAAAAGATTTTCATCAAATACTAACAAGTATTCGAGCGTTGCCCAAATTTAAGACTATATTCTTTTATATTAGTCTATACAATGATAATTAATTTATTTTGGGTTTGTTGATACTATAATTAATTATGAGATTTACAGAACGTTGATCTACATTGTCTTGATCGCTTTATCAAATTCATGGAAATTGCCTCTTTTTTTTTCCCTTCAATAAGTCCAAGTAAGTACCCATTTATTCGATAGTTCTTAGAAAAATAACACTTGCTGAAAATTAACAACATCATCTATCTCGGCTTTTTTTTTTCTTTTTGTGACGCGATATTAGGGCACATGTTTTTCTTTTATAGCTTTGGTGAAATCAAATGGTAACTTTTTATCTTTTTTGATTTGCTAACAATCATTTTTATCATTTTGTAATGTTCATTTTATAATCTTATCTTTCTCTTTTGGAGAAGTTCCGGGTCAAGTCACCGGCGATAATCACGTGTTCCGGGGAATTGTCCCTAGCAGACTCGACTTTGCCCACGGTTGTTTCGTGGAGTTGGCCCAACCGTGATGACCACTCAAAGGGGAAAGACTCTGCACATATAAATGAAGGAGATGACCCTCGTAAGTTTGCACAAGGTGAAGCAGAAGAAACAGATAAACGCACAAAACACCATATAGATAAACATGAAGTTTCTTTTACTGTGTACGTGGACTTGGGTGTTGCTGGTATCGATGGGGAGTGGAAGAAGCATGGGGTGCTTGGAAGAAGAGAGGAATGCACTGCTTGACATTGACGCCGCCCTCTCCCCCCCCAATGGGTCTTCTATTCTCTCGTGGCGCAACAACGATAGTGACTGTTGTGGCTGGAAAAGCGTGGAGTGCGATAACACCACTTTGCGAGTGACTGGACTATATCTGGGCGGATCACGCCGTTGGAAATGGAGAGTGTCGTACTGGGAACAGTCCGAAAGTAATTGGGAAGGGTCGAGCCAGAAAGAATGGTCTACCCGGTCCGAAAGTTATTGGGAAGGGTTGGGCCGGGAAAGAGAAGGGTCTCGTGGTTTGGTTATTGATGCCTCTTTATTCCTTCCTCTGGAGGAACTTCAAGTGTTGGATTTAAGTCAGCATTCTCTCTTAGGTGAATCTCTCTCTCTCACAGTAATTTGTTTCTTTTTTCCTTTTCTCTAAATATGTTCAAAATAATCGTTTACTCACCGTGTTTGAACTCTCAGGTGAATCTCTCTCTCTCTGTTATTTGTTTCATTTTTCTTCTTTCAATTATGTTTCTAAGTAATAGTTTGCTTTTGGACAACGAAAAAATGCCAGACTATGGTGCTATAAACTATAAAAGTGAATTAAGTCAATTAATGACAAACACATGATTGCACAAATGATGCAATTCTTAAAATAGTTGATTGCACATATCATGAATTAATTACGAGACTCATTTCCATGGCGATGATAAGTACGAAGAACGAAATTAATTAGAATTAGCTCTATAAGCAATTATTTATCAAATTCCGACTTTTCTTTATCATAAAAGGGGTGGACTTGCTAGAATTTTTCACTCCAACAATTTTGCACTTGTTTGGAAGTGGACCAAAATCTACTTAATATTGAGGAGCTTGTGACTTTCTCTCACGATTCAAAATAAGAAAAAGAAAATCAAGTTTATCATTCTACATATTAATAATTACATTTTTGTAAAGGTTTTGAGTGTTTTACGATAAATAAAAGTCAAATTACGAGTGCCATAAGGTTTGCAAAAAATAAAAAAATCACGAAAAGTAGATTGGCAGAGGGGATTAATTTAGAGGGATGAGAAAGGATCTTAAAGGGAGTGTAATGGTAGGACAGAGGGAAAGAAACGGACCGGAAAAAAAAAAGATTAGATCATATCAAGTGGAATTGTAGCTGTAGCTATGTGTTTTTTAAATCCCTCATATAAAGGGATTTGGAGGGATTGAGGGGACTAATACTTTTATCAAACAATTGTTTTTTCTTTCTCACATTTACCTTTGATGTATTACAAATACATCAAATTATATATACATAAAAGTACAGTGATAATCATCATTTATTTTATTCTCTCTCCTGATCATTCCTTTCTCTAGTATCCAAATAATATTATAGCTTATTTCCTTTATTTCGTTTTTCTTCTTTTCTCTTATAATTATTTGCATTTCTTATTTTCTACTTTGGTTACATCTTCTGACATCTATATTTATCTGGATGCATGGTTCCAAAATTCCAAGCCGCTCTAACCATGCATCCAGACATGCAAGAAAATCAGAATACCCTTCAATGCTTTCCAGGTCAACCTTTAGTCTATTTAGATAGGGAAACTCACACATAAGGCGATTGATTAGATTTATGATCAATACATATACTTAAGAAGAGCAGCAAAAAATTTCATTATAAATCAAATAATATAATTGAGATGAGACTAAAAGGATAGTGTTTTTTCCGCTCCCTTTTTTGCTAATACACTCCTTATAATGGTGGATGGACCATATTATCCTTGATGGATCCAACTTGTTTACAGATTATATACACATAAATGATTAAAGTGGGGCCCAATTTTTCCACGCTCTCTGTGTCTCAGATTCTCTCTCTCATTCTTTTCACTTCGTTGCGCTTCTCTTGAATGTATCCAAATTTGAGAAGCCGAAAATAGAATCGAAGCATAGGGGATGAAGTACTCCCAAATGAGTAAACAAGCACTCTCTCCCCAATCAGCTTTTCAAATTTTCATCACCACTAGGCGACGTATCGTCATCGCCACCTACCGTTGCTTGCCCTGCTTAACTTGGTTGATGAAGCCCTGCCTCTGTTCGAGCCACACGATGTCGGCGACCTAGCACTTGGCCTCTAAGCTCAACAAGGCCACCCAAAAGCCCTCCTTGCACCCAACCCCCACCTCTCTCTTCCACTTTCCCGTCATTATGGCAACTCCCCCGCCAGGGTTCAGCGGTTGCTGTCGACCTAAAAACCTCAATTGCGGCTGTTGCTGGCCCCTTTTGACCTCAGATCAAGTCGAGTCTTAGATCTCAGATCTAGAGCTCGGTTGACCTCAGATCTAGAATGTGAGGCTCGATTGTGCCGTGATGGCGCTAGCGGAAGTTGGAGGCGAGGGTGTTGACCTAGAGCAGAGGTCTCTATCAACGTCCGCGTCTGCCATTAAATCTTTTTAATCTACTCTGGAATTCATTGATTTCTTCGGAGAGCTCCCCGATCTCTTTATCCATTCTCAAGATGGAGTTGTTATCATCTTGCAGCCAATTTCTGGGTCATCTTGTCCTCCGTCACCTGGATGATCCTTTCATCTTTGGATGCCACCGCAAGAGAATTGATCCACGGGATGTCGCCGGGAAGCTTCTTCCCAAACTCCGAGAACGCCTTGTCCAAGAATGGCAAATTCAAGACAGCTTCCACCAGCATTGTTTTGTCAGGCTAGCACCTTTATGGTTTCTTTTTTTTTGGGTCGAACCGTTATGGTTTCCACCACCCGCCTCTTGTGCACTTCCTCCAGCTCCGCTTTCTCTTTGTCGTCCATTGTATCGACCATACATCCTAAGATCTTGACATGCTGCTTCACCATCTCTTCGGCTTCAGAATGTCCTCTTTTTCCCCATCTTGCTTCGCTTATGTCGAGTATACTACTTCAATTTCTCTTACTTTTCCAGCATTATTGTTGGTGGTGACGTTATAACGCAAAAGACTCACCCTGAACAGACTTCCTCCGTCCCTCCCTTCTCCCCACCCCCTCTATGTATATATCTTCTACCATCACACGAGCTCTGCGACCCTTAAGCTGCCGTCACCCGCCCGACTTCCTCTCTCTCTCTCTCTCTCTCTCTCTCTCTCTCTCTGGGCGTGTGGCCAAATGGGGCTATGAAGAAAGCCGCAACCCCAAATCCGGGGTTGCTCGAGGCTGGGCCGCTGTTTTGCATGAGGTAGTGACCTCGCGCAAGCAAGCCCAATGTCTGCCATATTTTAACAAATTTTCACCTAGGCTCAATGTCTGCCATATTACAATCGCTTTGCTATTACCTAGACTTTTCGCTAATACCTGAAAAATTTTCTGCTACTCTCCCACATTCTTTATGGGCTCCTTGACCGCTACCGATGTCTTCCAAGTATAAGCTGCACTTGAATTTCTCCATTACCAAGAAGCTTATCAGAACATCAAATCTACTTGCACTTTTATCTATTCTACAAGAATTTCCATATTCAATCTCATCTATCACAGATAAAGCAAAAGCAATATTCATCCACACTTGTCAAGAGATTGAACTCATATCTAGCGGCTACTACATCGATTGGCTCTGTAGGTTCTAACTCAATGCAAGCACCATTTAAGTCGATTATTGCACTAACACCTGCTATCTCAAGAGTTCTCGATGCAACTCCATTTTGAGCTTCACTGTCCATGTTCATATATGCATTACCAATAAAGCTCCTCATCACGAGCATATAGTTATTCTCAAAAAATTGAAGATGATTGGAAATCTGATATCTGTAGATAATTTATTAACTATTGGGTATGCATGGATCTTTCCATAATCAGATTTAAATGGAACTCTACACTTGAGGCGATTGAAGAGGCTATATCTATCTTCTAATTATTTGGAACGAGTCCCCTCATGGTACAAGCAAACTTCAGTGGAGGCCCAAATTTCGTCTTCCATCCAGCTTGAAGGTACGTGTAAGATATAAAATCATGCCTTGATATTAGATGGTTCAATTTTGAAAACCTTCTATCAATCACAGGTGTGAATCTGGAGGTGCTGGATCTTTCGAATAACAAATTAGCCAATGATTCCCTTGCGGACATTACGAGGATGACATCTCTTAAGGCCTTATACATCAATGGTTGTGGATTGAATGCTTCAAAGTTTTTGGAAGGTAATTCTCTGAAAATGCTTTCGGTTATCACCTCTTCAAAATAAGATAAGGTGAGATAGTCTTGAACATAAAAGGCATGACTGCACTATATTCGATGTTCTCCAGAGATCATATTTTGGCCGCACAAATTCTTTAAATTACTAAGCGCCATGGACTTATATTTAGATAAGTGCTAATCACAAAAGCACATATAGCTGTTTGACCTATGCTTGAAGTTGGAAAGATTTAGTTAAATGCCTATGAAAGCCATAAGTAAATGTATGTCATGATTGTGGCATCCTTAAAAGTTGGATCAGTTTCAATTTAGTCTCTGATCTTTGAAGATTGAAGTTTAGTCCCCATGCTTTTACTTTTACATAACTTTTTTTCTCGACCAATCTGAACAATAGTGTGATGCCATAACAGATACAAGGAGTTATTGCTAAAAAGATACAAATAGTCCAAAATAACAATATACTGTACGAGTTCAAAATTTGTCCAAGAATTATAATTATATGTAAAAGTTAATCAGGAATCAAAATCAAACAATATCTTAAGTTTACGGATTAGATCCAAATGGTGGTCAAACTTCTGCATGTGTCATTAGTAGAATTCATGCATTTCACAAATCTTTGATTTTTCATTTGTTGTAAAATTTTGTTTGATTGTCTTGATAGGAAATTATCCAAAATTGATTTTTTTTTCCTTTAAAATATCCACTTAGAACGAATAATTTATGAAATTATTCTTTTAGTATGACAATTTTCATCTTTTACCCAGTTATGATTTTATATTTCTTCCTATTGAACTTGTCTCAAATTCCCGATTACTATATTATACTGATATCAAGTTTTGCAATGGATTTTCCATGCGTCTCTTTCATATATTAAAAGCATATATGCAAATCCAGTTTCTTCAACATTATCACTACCATCACTATGTATACGATTCATCAATAGTAGTGCCACATTTGTGTTGATATGTTTAGTATATTTTAGCTAGGGGAAACGATTGTCCTATTTAATGGTCGGGTTTGACTTACTACGTATATTACTTGTTTTGACATATAGTGATCCTTGAATCCATCATCTGGTGCATCTAACCATTCTCTTAAATGCATGCAAAATATGATAACCAGAGATTATTTCGTAAATGGCTACTAGCTCCTCGTGGGAGTTTAATAGGGTTAGGCGGGAACAGAAGTGCCTCTCTCAAAACTCAAAAGAATAACTAATTGGTACATGAATACTACAACGTAAAAAAATTAAAGACACCATTTTCTTTTGAAAAAATGTTTTTAAATTATGTTTTTCCATGTATTGCTACCAATAAATGTCATATTTTCTCAATATTTGTTTAAATCAACTAAAAGTGCTATGTTTCTGGAAGAAGATGATGTAGGTATGATTTCTTAAATTATGCCAATCGGAGTAGATGTGAAATAAAAGAGGAGCTCACGTTTACTAAATTCTAATATTTATTTCTTTAGTAAAATATCATAAATCAGGAGTTGAAAGATTGATGAGGGGAAGAAAATGTTTCATAAGTTGTGGAAATATAGCAAAAAATTAAATTTCAAATGACTTTTCCATTGACAATACTAAGCCGAGAGCAAAGTTAATTAAATTCTATGGCATTTTTTCAGTATTTGTGAATTTTGCTTCCAATATTTAGGCTCAAGTTCTGTCTTCCAATCTATTGGATGCATCGATCAATAGACAAATAGAAAAACAAAAGCAAACTTAGTGATCTATGCAAAATCGTATCAAAGAAAGGAGGATGAAGATAAAAAGGAAAGCTGGGAACACAGCCCTTTCCTCTGAGGGACCAAAATGCCGTTTTCCTTTAACGGACTCAATTTACTGTATCTCCTTGCACCATTAAAGTTCTTCATTCGAAAAGAATGGACAAGATTTATGCTGAAAATATACACAATAATGTTGATGTCTGATTCTAGTATGCATCCCTTTCATTTGATGAAACGAGTACATTTTGTTTAGTTTAAACAAATCCAGCCATTTATCCATGAAAATACCTGCACCCTATACAAAAAGCTTCCATCTTCAACCTTTATATTACTTAATTAAATTAAAGTATGAGCTAGAGAGCATAACTCTTTATCAATTATTTAAAATTTTATTTGAATTGTGAGATAAAATGAAAAAGTTGTAGCACAACAAACTAATGCTCATGAACTATGTCATTATCAATATATTTGAAATTGTTTGATACCAAATTAAGTGAAAATTTTAAATTAGCTAAAAATTAAACACGATATTCCACAATAAGATTTAAATTTTAAAATATTTTATTCAGATATGTGTGTGTGTGTGGGTGTGTGTGTGTGTGTGTGTCTGTGTGTCTGTATACACACACACACACATACACATGCACATATGCAAGTTTATATTACTATTAATTTTCCACACGCACATATGAATATTAACAAATAAAAAATCAACTGTTGCCAAATTAATAGAAAAGACTACCTATTATTATAAAAAGTCTATAGAATGAAAATGATATACGTTGTGAGGGTTTTATTACCCGTTTAGCCAAATATCATAAATGAATTACAGTAAGTGCATGATTATCGATGACTCTTTTGGTTAGAACATTACACCCGGTAAAAACAAACACTTATATTTGGTATTATTCCTATAACCTTCAGTGGATAAGAACAAACCAAGTTGAATTAAGTATGGATACCGGTTTGATAAAGCACTTTTTCTATATTCAATAAATAAATGATATTAAAAGATCCATAAAATATAACCTGACTTTATAGCCCATATATAACAAACAAATGATTTAAAATGATCTAAATAAGATTGATAACACATATTTCAGATACAGATGAAATCATCATATTAATAATGAACTATCTATTAATACAAACAGTTTATTGAAGAAAAAGTTGATTTCAAAGGGCTCTATTTAACATGATAGTGCATGTATATGAATTATGAAATATAAAGGATAATTACAAAAAATTGTATAACATGATACCTTTAATTGTGAAAGAGTTGAATAATATATAGATAGGTTATTACCACCAAAAACCCCAAACTAATACGCTCATGCCACATTTTACCTCAAATTAATTTTTTTGTCACAAAACCTTGTAAACTGGTATAGTGCCACATTTACCCCAAACTAGTATACTCGCTTAACATTTATCCTAAACTAATTTTTATGTCACAAAAATCTCTAAACTAATGGGGGTGTTTGGTTCAGCTTTGGGAAGGGGCTTTGAGCCTCCAAAGCCCCTTCTCAAAATGCCGGAGTGTTTGGTTCAGCATTTGGCCTAGCATTGGCCAAATGCTAGCATTCCAAATGCTGAAAGCCCAAGGCTGGTCCGGACCAGCCTTGGGCTTTCAGCATTCCACGAATGCTACCGTTCACCTTTTTTTTTTTTTTGGGTTGAAGCTGTTCTTCACAGGCGACTGGCGAGGGCGACCGGCGAGGGAGAAGGGCCGGCGAGGTCGCCTGGGGATGGCGTCGCCTGGGCGGTCGCGCGACCTTAGGGTCGCGTCGCTGGGTCGAGCGACCTCGGGCGGCGTCGCTGGGTCGAGCGACCTCCGGCGGCGTCGCTCGGGTCGAGCGACCTCGGGCGGCGTCGCCTGGATCGAGCGACCCAAGGCGGTGTCGCACAGGGTCGCGCGACCCGCCGAGGGTCGCCCCGGCCTTGGGCGACCGCCGGCGGGGCAGATCTGGCGGGCGGGGTCGCCCGACCCGGGCGACCGCCGCCGGCGACCGTAGGCCCTCGCCGGCGGCCAGCTCCGGCGATGGTAGGTTGTTTTTTTTTTAATAAATAAAATAATTCTCAAAGTCCATTTGCAAAAAAAAATTCACCAAACACAATATTTTGGCCAAAGTAGCTTTACAAAATATTTTTACCAAACACCATTTGCATTTTCCCAATGGGCTTTCACCCAAAGGTATTTGCGTTCCCCCAAGTAGCATTTTCAAAGTTGAACCAAACAGGCCCAATATATCAGTGCCACGTTCACCCCAAACTAGGGCACTGTACCACATTTAGCCCTAAAAAATTCTGGTTTTAACACAATTTAAGGTAAATGTGGCATGGGTATAATTGTGACGGGAGTGTACCGGTTTTGGATTTTTTATGACAAAAAATTAGTTTTGCTTAAATGTGACACGGGTGTACCAAATTACGATTTTTGGTGGTATTACCCCATATAGATAGCCTCTTTCTATCCTCCGTTCTCGACATTAACTATGATCTCGAGTGTAAGTACAATTTAGTGATGATCCTCATAGTTACAATGTCCACTTTAACAGGCTTATGCAGATTGAGGAATCTTGAAGAGTTAGATATTAGTCGTAATGGATTTTGGGGTCCTCTTCCTTCATGCTTGTGCAATATGACCTCGCTCCGTGTGCTTGATGTTCACAATAACAATTTTAGTGAGGCCATTCCATCATCTCTCTTCTATAATCTCAAGTCACTTGAATATATTGAGCTCTCTGGAAATGCTTTTGAAGGCTTACTTTTTCTTGCTTCCCTGGCTAATAATTCTAACCTTGAGGTATTCCGCCTCATCGACAACCATAAACGACTGGAAGTAAATACAGAGGAGCCCACTTGGTTTCCTTCATTTCAACTGAAGATGTTTGGTTTATCAAACTGTGTGATCAACAAAGACGCAAATGGCCTAATTCCCAGCTTTCTGAAAGAACAGCATGACCTGAGAGGTGTTCAACTCAACCACAATGGAATGACAGGAAATTTTCCAAATTGGCTATTGGACAACAATGTATTACTAAAACAGTTCGAACTCACAGGCAATAATTTGTCAGGTCCATTTCATTTGCCTTCCAATTTGAATCTTCTCAGCATGTGGTGGTTCGATGTGTCTGCTAATATTATTGAAGGAGAGCTTCCATCTCGAATTGGTTCTATCCTCCCGGATTTGAGATATTTGAACCTATCAAACAACTTATTGCAAGGTAGAATCCCTCCCTCAATTGGCAATATGAAAAAACTGGATGCATTGGATTTGTCGAATAATGGCTTCACAGGAGAAATACCAAAGACACTGGCTAAAGGTTGTGCATTACTTTCTACATTGAAACTGTCCAACAACAATTTGCAAGGCCAAATGCTACCAAGGTATACTAACTTGACAAACTTGAGATATTTGCATCTGGATAATAATTTTTTCACAGGAGACATATCGCCTGATATATTAAATAGCTCCTCCTTGATCATTTTGGATGCAAGTCATAATTTCCTATCTGGAACACTTCCCAATTGGATTGGAGATATTAGTAGTCATGCGCTTATCTTGTCGAGTAATTTATTCGAAGGTCCTTTACCATTGAGCTTTTGCAAGTTACTGTATTTCGATTATTTGGACCTTTCAAGTAACAACCTTGGGCCAAATATACCCCCTTGTGTCAATTTTACACTTACTTTGAGGTTCTTGCATTTAACTAATAACACGCTTGCTGGGCAGTTTCCTAAGTTTCTTTCTAGAGCTTCAAATATGGTCACATTGGATCTTAGACATAATGCACTATCAGGTGAGATCCCTAGCTGGATCGGTTCGTTTCACAAGTTGAAGGTTCTTCTATTGCAAGGAAACAATTTTGAAGGTTCAATCCCTTTGGATCTATGTCTATTGAAAAACATGAGCATATTAGATCTCTCCAATAATAATCTTTCTGGAAATATTCATTCTTGTTTGAACGATTTGACGTTCGGAAGCTTTGGGAATCCTATGTCCAGATCTTCTTACATGGTAAGCTGGGAAGAGGCATGGGAATCACACTACAAGGTCGATTACCGTTTATTGTATCTTCGAAAAGAAGATGACACATATACTTATACGAATGGATTAGAAGAAGTGAACTTCATGACAAAGAGAAGGTTGGAATCTTATATGGGCAATATTCTAAAACTCATGTCGGGAATGGATCTCTCGCAGAACAATTTGACAGGGTATATTCCTCCAGAAGTCGGCTACTTGAGTGAACTTCTCTCATTGAACCTGTCACACAATCATTTGACAGGACCGATCCCGGAAAAATTTTCCAATTTGAAGAATGTAGAGAGCTTGGACCTCTCCTACAACAACTTAACCGGTCCCATCCCTCCACAACTAATAGAGCTTTACGCGCTATCAGATTTTAGTGTGGCTCACAATAACTTATCAGGCAAGACACCAGATCAAAAAAATCAATTTGGAACTTTTCGGGAAGCAAGTTATGAAGGTAATCCTCTTCTTTGTGGACCACCATTAACAAGTTGTCATGGCTCAAATCAGAAATGGGAGACACTGCCATCTTTTAATTATACCAGAGAGGACGATTCCTGGAGAGAAGCCTTCTTGTGGAGTTTTGCAGGATCATATGTAGTGGCGTTCTTTGGGGTGATTCTTTTTCTCCATCTAAACTCGCACTATCGGTACGTGCTATTCGGGCTCGTTCGTAAGTTTATCCCATCATTTCCCCAGTAGATAATGTTCTTCTAAGCATTTTGTGATGAAATAATACGATGAACGGTGGAGAACTTTTGTTTAATAGGATTGTAAGCATTTTGAGTCTCGATTATGAATTTTGAATGCTTGACTCCTATAGTGTTTGTATTGTATTCCTTGTCATGCTAATTTGAATATTAGGAGATTTGATCTGGTTGAGAATTCAGAAACGATAGTTTATTTACAACCAAAATCAATCCAGCATTCATAAATTTTTGTAAATGTTACACCAAATGTGAATCATCTGATGGCTGCAACCGCCAACATCAAACCAATCAGGTTTTACTGTTTCAAGAATCCTACTAACATAAAGTATTGGGCACTGCAAATTTCTCCAATTTGAGGATAAAGGCATGGATTGTAGCTAGGATGACAGCAATATCCCAATTGCTGGACCACTGGTCTACAACTTGAGCCCCACCTTTGTGATTTACTTGATGAAGAACTTGTCGCAATCCTCCCTCATGGCTCTCTTGAGGGGAGTGGGTTTAGTGATATGTCCAACGGGAACGAGCAGTCCCTCTATTCGAGGTGCCTGCTCTCGTTCAACGAGACTGCGTTTGGTTGTCTAGATTTTTAATTAGGGTAGGACTGAATAAGACAGGATATGAAATCCAAAGAATTTGTTATATCCTATCTACTATTTAGTGAATTACTGTAATAAAGTTGGGTATTTTCATATCTTACGATGTACGTATTTTCAATGAATGTCATATCGGTATAAATGAACCTAAAAATTGCACAAACGGAGATAATAAAAATCTCTCGTGACACTCTTATCCATTTCATTTTTATTTGCTTATTTTTTATTATTTTTCCCTCTCTTTTATAATTCTTTCCTTTTTTTATTTCTTTTTTCCCCTTCCATCATTTTCTAATAAATTTTTCTTAAATAGTAAACTACACTAATATACCTAAAATATATAATAAATATAAATACTAAATGTATTTATTTATATAGATATGAAATTTATATCATAAGATATAAATTTTTTTGAATATTTAAATAAAATTAAGAATAAATAAAAATGATGTATTGTTATGTTGAATTTTTATATTAAAATTAAAATATTATTTATATTCAAATATTATTTTAATTTTATTAATTTAACAAGCTTGTTGTTCAAGAAAAATAAATTTTATATTATGGATATTATAAATCATATCCACCTTTATTTCACCTCTCTCGTGGGATAATTTTATCTCAGCTATATCCCTCCTATATCCGACTTTATTCTGTCTTGGACAGGCATCAAACACAGGATATAATAAAATTTATCCTATGCTAAATTTTATCCCGACTACCAAATATAGACTAAGAGTTCTCCGAAATCCTACGGTGCACGACATTGGATGATTCGGTTTTGATTAAACGATGAGATCTTATCTAATTTGGAGTCCTCACTGGCCTATTTGAGCCAAATAGGAGAAAAGCTAGAAAAATCCAAGTTTGGTTACTTGATTATACTAGCATTTAATTAGCGCTGTTTTGGTACCTAACTCATTTTAATGCAAAAAACGCGAGTTACGCGTTTTTTTTCATTTTAAGTCGCTAGGTATGTTCTATTTAAATGTCTTATGATGGTTATTGGCAAAAGCATTTTTCAATCAATCATACGAGTCAATAATCATATCAAATCAATCAAAATAAAAGACACATGCCAAACGAGATAAAGCACAAAAGAATAGATTATGAAAGCAAAATGCGAAAAAACATACATGGACTTGTTATGAGCCCGGGGTTAAAAATTCCGCTAGCTAAACTTAAAACCTTATATTACTCAAACACATAAAGAACGACAAAATATAAAGCACAGTAAATGAACATGATATGAGTTGAGCAAATAATATACATAACTTTTATCATTTGAGGTCCGGGATATATGAACTCGTGAGCTAGTTTCAAAGTCGGAGTCAAAATCTAATTCTAGCTAAAGAAAAACTACCTACAAAAAGATAATCACCAAGCGAAACTCGAAAACGAAAAAACAGAAGGCCTGCGTGATTTTCAGAACGACGAACCAGAAAAGCCAAATCCGATTATAAGTGTACCTTTCAGGAGTCCACCACCAACAAACAGTAGAGAATTCAAACGAAGCTGGTTGATTAACTATTATATGCTCTTTCATAACAACGAACGAGAAAATCCAAACCCAAACTCTCTCGAATGCTCCGATTCGCATTCACCTTCTCTCTCTTGCGAAACAAATCCGGTGTACATAAACTCAAGGCGAGAGGCAAGATCTCAACATGTACAGGAGCAAGCAGATGTTCAAAGCTTGACGCCAATATAGAGAATGACCGAGATTGGACTGGCCTCATGCGTGATGGTTCTCGACCAGCAAGCAACAAATCGGGAATCATATCTTAGGATCGATGCGTCAAATAATAACCATGAAAATCGCACTAGAATACTCTCAGATTGACTGATAACAGAAGCAAATCAATACTGGAAGTCAGTTGGGCAAAACATCGAACACCTGATGAACATGAAATTCGAAGTGCTCGGGACAGAACATTCAACAAACCATCGGTGAGGAGTATAAAGTGAGGTGTTCATTTAAACATTATCAGAGACAGAATCGACGAATCGGAGGACAGGCAATAAACGATCATGCAGTGAAACATGCTCAGCTGAAGCCAAAACAGAGCATAGAAGATGGATACGTTGCCAGAGCCGTCTCTGGACGAGATTGATGATCGCCTGAAGGAAAGAGATCGTAATGGACAGAAACGCCGGGACCTAGAACCGTCAAAGGGAGGAATAGACCTAGATTGAATACTTCGGCAGCAGCGATGATTTTGAAAAAGGAGCGAACGGAGCCTCTTCACCGCGGCGTAACTGGTGGCGATCAGGCGGCTGCCGGTGGTTGTGAGTGACGCTACCGAGAGGGAATGAAGATGGAGAATCCTCCGGAAACCGATTCTCTGAGAGAGAATTTTCTCCCCCGAGCTCCCCTTGTGCCCGTGCTCTGTTCTTTGCGTACGTGCTCTCTGTGATGACTGCGTGCGTCTGGTGGCCTGGGCCGCTCTTGTGGATGAGCTCTGGGCTGCGCGAATCGGACAAGGCCCTTCCAATTACGACCGAATTGGAGCCCTTTTTTTTTCTTTCCTTTTTTTTATTAATTGTTATTAAAAATTTTATTATATATTTCTTCTGAAAGGAAATAATATTTTTTTTGAAAGTTCAATCCCTCCACAAATATGTCAGCTCCAAGATATGATCATAATGGATCTTTCGTATAATTATCTTTCTGGAGAAATTCCATCTTGTTTGAAAAAGTTTGACATTCCGAAGTCATCGGCTACCCAAAAACACATTTTATGCAGCATTTTGAGATAGAAGAAGATTGGCTGCCACACTTGTATAGGAGCAAATTCGCTGCGACACTTAAATACGGCGATGTTTTTCGAGTTGCTTGGACACATGAACTCGAAGAAGTGAAGTTCATCTCACACATGGATTGGTACTTATATCAAATAACCATTTGAATGATTATTTATATAAATAAGTTTTGCGAAGGTTTGATTTTTTATACTCTTTTTAATGCTTATTAGCATGATCATGTACATAAGATTGAAACTTGAATCTGTAATAAGATTAATATACTGTGTAGGATTATACTGTAGCTAAACTCTGTAGCATGGCTTTTCTCTTTTCGCGGTGCTCTTGGACTTTGCACATTCCTTGCATTAACCCCACCGTGTTATTTACTTTGGACAATATTATCTTAATCACTTACACTACAGTTTTGGCCATTAATGACCATTATAATTAGAAAGCTAAGTGCGACTTAACCCTTGGAATTCCACCGGGGAAATCACGTCTGCAGAATTTACACCTGAAGCGACCACTCAATTGCTCTGCATACTCCCAAAATCTGTCCCTTTTCCTAGTCATTTGGTCCCTAAGCAAACAACACACACCATTCTCTTAATGACTGAACTTCCAAACTTATAATTAATTAGTACTATTGCGCATCACACAATCTGAAGTCTTTTTCTTCGGCTTTAGATCTTATAGCGGCAGGAGATCCATGAACAAAGCGACAAACCATTTCTAAACTGAAGATTACAGTAGAAATGCTAAGCATTTAATTGTAGTGAATGACATTCGGCGGAAATGAAATGACCATGAATGAATCTATCGATGTGTGAAGATACGAACTTAGAATTTTCAGGGAGAGAGAGAGAGAGTTTCACTCATTTGTGCATAGACATCGAAGCCATCAAAAGAGTGGGGTTGTTACCTTAATGAATCAAAGCAGAAGCAGAGTCCACTGAAATTTCTCGCACAGCGCTACGCCTGAAGACGTCAAAGCCATAAAAAATCATAGAGAGAGAGAGAGAGAGAGAGAGAGAGAGAGAGAGATTGCAATGTTGGGAAGCTTGTGCGGCCTTTTCAAGAGCAGCGAAGCCACAAAAGTACGCGAATGATTTTCAAAGTTACGCCATGCCAGCGTCCTTGCACCATCGCAGGCGTACGTAACGTTACGAATCCAACCTAAAAGTCATCGAACATTCTGGGCACTCACTCACCAGTGTCTCTGAGCTAACACTAAATTTTGCATTACTCTAAATATTAACGTTACGAATGTTTTTGTTTTTTTTGGTTTTTGGGCCATTCAATTTTCATCTAGAAGCTTTGTTGATGATTGCAAGGTGCTCCATCCATCACTCTAAATTTTGCATTTTACTGAATTCATCATAAAAATTCAGCCTTTATTGAGTTACAAAAGAAACAGCCCAAGGAAAAATAACTCACATTGGAGTGATGTTATTTTCATATTATGGACGGTGTGACTTATGTACCCAACTGAAAAATCATTTATATCCATCCTTTCTCAGTCATATATAAATATTATCTATTCACATGACTTTAATATTGTTTATTCTTCAATGTGCATGTTGATCGAGGCATTGGAGCCAGAGCTAACGCGTCCACCATGTGAATGGGAATCTTATAATCACGATAAATCTATCTGCTTCTTAATTCCTTATAAAGAACGATGTTCATACTTGCATGTGGAACGTCGAAGTAGGTGAAGAAAGACAAACAGTTCACTATCTCATTATTGATGATTTTCCCAAAAGCACGAAACAATCTCAACCATTCTTTTCTTAAACTGTTGAAGCTCTTATCCAATCTCTTAATAATTGTTGATACTTAGTAAACGTCCCTCGTTATGTGACAAATGGTTCTAGGGACGTTTCCAAAATTGTGTTGGCCAAAAACAGAGTTTTGTTTCGTAAATATGTGACACTAGTAGTGAATTCTAAATCTCTTTTATAAATTCTTGCAATTGGTAACCTGTTGATCTGGTTAGCAGCTATAATTCACGAATGACGTTAATTGATTCAATATGATGTTAATAATTTACTAACTAGTTGCTTGATAAAAAAAGTTACAAATCATATCTTTTTTATGGACAACATACATAGCTTACTAGCAATTTTAAAAACTTCACCTTTTAACTTATTGGAAACTAGACTAGTCCTTTTAATAGCGGATAAGCGACCCCTGACCGCGTTCGATTTTCTAAGTTACGCCATGGAAGCATCGTTTTGAAATATTACGTGCTTAGGACAAATCATTAGATCATCACCATCTATGTCCGTACTTCGTGGAGGCTAATTGTTATCAGATATTCCTGTACCCTCTGCCACTCTTCGAGCTACATGTGTACACAATTCCCATTGGTGGAATTGCGAAGTCATAAAGTAAAAGACAACTCAAATAATGCTTTGAGGCAATAATGATCACATGACAACCTCCCTCGATTGTGCTCTGTCAATTCTGAAACATATTGACAAGTTCGTCCAATGTTCATATAGAAGCTCATTGACGATTGGAAGGGTGTTCAATGCATCACTTATCTCTTTTGGATTCAACTGAATTTATCACCAGGTGAGAAACAAAATAAAAATTCAGCAGCAACCAGCACAAAAAGACAGTCCAAGAACACTCCCATGTGATTGATTTTGCTCGATTGGATGGACGGGGTGACTTAGGCACCCAACGGAGAGATAAGTCAATGGCCTTTGCGGAATTTAATGCTCTCCCTTATCTTTTATGGTAGGTCAAGGTACTAAAGAATCTAATGGGAATCCATCCTTTTCCAAGCATAGCATTATTATTGGATTTACCCACGTTGACTTAATTAATTCCTAGCAAGTCATGCACATCAAGAAAGCAATTCTTGAACGTCCACATTTGGGGCATTATAGTTTAATAGTTAATGCGTAAAGTACGCGTTTAGTTCTAATACTATATCGTCTATGTGACCGGAATATTATAATGTCAACAGATATACTCATCTCTTACTTCTTAAACCATTAGGATATATTTGCTTGGATGGTAAAAGAAATGTGACAACAAGGCAAAATCATTTTCATGTACTACTATTTTAGTTTGAACCTACATGGCCATATAAAAATCAAGTGATCTCCTGAGAAGTGTTAGGATTCCTTCCTTTTGTTGTCGTCATCGTTGTAGATCACCTAACCCTACGAGCCAGCTGCGGTGGTTGTACGGCCTGAGGCTCACTTTTTACTCGACGTAACACAAACATTAGGTCAGAAGAATGTAATTTTTTGCCTCTCTCCTCTATCTAAGTATAGATGACTTGCTTTAAACAACATCATATGTCCACCATTAAAACACAAGAAAACAAGTTGATGATTTTCGAAAAGTCAGTATTGTTTTTGAGGTTTAACGGGAAAAACTTGCAATGTGTTCATTTTGTCTTAAATCAATAACAAGTGTCATCAATCCATTTCTTCTAGTATCTGTGAAGTGCTTATGCTATTTTTGTGAATTGAAGAAGTTAATGACAGAATTAACACCTCTAAGAATGTTTACACGCCATAGGCATGCCATATTTAGTCCCTAGTTTAATAAATATTACCTTAATCAAGTAGCGATCGGGCTAGCAATCTTTTCGTGATTTCAAGAATAGTGAGATTTACAAATGATGCTCCGAAGAACAAATCAACTCAATTATTTGCAGTATTAGCAAGGCACAATTAGAGAGAAAACTCTCTCAAGACTTGTTATAAGAGAAACTTAACGAATAAGTACTCCGAGAACCACAGCAAGTCCAAATTAAGTTTAAGCCTTAAACATAAAATACACAAATCATTAAATATACAGCAAATGGGCCTAATGAGTGCTCTACGAACAGCCGTAAACCCAGGAAAGAAATGGACTGTTTGGGGGCAAAAATGACATCAGTGGGTTCCATAACTCCACTCAAATCAAAATTATGGGCACGTCAAACTAATCAGCCAATGTTAGTTCTAAGCCGCTTTTGGATTTCTACTTATTTAAATTGTAAAGTTCACTTTAACCTCCAATGACATTTTTTAGCGTTTTGCTGTGTAGATCAATGTTTCATATTGGTACTGATTATGTACCCGCTAGCCGTTACGGTGTATATGCTTGGGCAATATAAACAAAAGTGGCAATAAATCAATTTAATATACTACTATGTCTAGTTTGAACCTACGTTAGCATAGAAGAAGTAGAAGATCTATTGAGAAGTCTTAAGGGTTCCTTGCTTTTGTTGTGATTGTTGTTGAAGGCAACATAACCCAACGAGCTAGCCATGTTGATAAGACCTTAGAAATCTCGCACCTCAAGAATTGTATGGCCTGAGGCTCATTTTCTTCTTGTCATAACTCGATCACTAGGTCACAAGAATGTAATTCTTTGCCTTTCCTTTATCTTCGGATAGAATGACTTGCTTTAAACAAAATCAAGGCGTGAACTTGGCATGTTGTATGAGGTTAGTTCCTTATATCATCCAATGAAACTATTAAAGCACAAGAAATAAAAAGTTGATGATTTGCGAGAAGTCGGTACTGTTTTTGAGGTTTAATGGGAAACACTTGTGACGAGTTCATTACGTCTAAAACCAATATCAAGCGTCAAAAATCACTTTCTTCCGGTATAGTTTTTGTGAAGTGCTTATGCAATTTTGGTGAACTAAACATGTTAATGGCAAAATTAACGCCCTAGTTTAAAAATCTTTCAAGTGTTCTAAGAAAGCTTAATGAATAAGTGTACTCCTACAACCACAGCAAGTCCAAGTTAATGTGGGTTTAAGCCTTAACGTGAAATGCACTAATAATTGAACCTACAGGTAATGGGCTTGAGGAGTGCTTTGAAAACAGCCCAAAGCCCAGGAAAGAAGTGAAGTTTTTTGGGTAAAAAATGACGGCAGTGGGTTCTCCATTTAAGAAGGTCATTTGGACCCTTAATGAGCTTTGTAATTGGGTTTGTAGGCTCTATAACTCCACTTAAAACAGAAATTATGGCACGTCAAAGCAATCAGCAAATGTTATTTCTGGGCGGCTTTTGGATTTTTTTTTCCTAATTTAAATGATCCAGATTCAAGAAAAGTTATTGTAGATGTATCACGTCCTCTCAGCTTCCTATATACCTAAATCCATTCCATTTAGTAAAAAGAGACAAAATTGCTCTTAATCACCCTGCTAAAGTTCAAATTGGTGTACCAAGTTGTCAAAATTTCCCTTATTCACTTTCCTCCTTTTTCTTTATTTCTTCTTTTTCTATGCCGGACCAAGTTGTCAAAATTAAGAATATCACGGGTTTGTTTATTAAAAAAAATTTAAGTGGGTTTTACCATGCATATTTAAAAAGCACTAAATTTTTATTTAAAAATTTTTCCATTGTACATAGTAGCTTTGTCGAAGAGAGAATTTTCTGGAAAACTTAGTTCTATTTCATGTTGTCGAGCAAATTTATGAATTGATTGTCAAGAAAAATCAAAATAAATATTGAACATCAACAACAATTAAAGATAATTAAATATTCATAAAACTTTCGTTTTTATTTTGCATATCACCATCAAACTCTTTCTTGTAAGTTATTTTTCATATTCAAATAACGAGATGATTGGATGAAATAAATAAAAAAAACTCTCTTAAAGACTTGACGCAATAACATCACTAGTACATTCCCTAATAAGGAAATTTAAAAAATGAAAATTAATTATAGAATACATTTGCATAAATAACTCAAAGTGACGGTTAAATTTAATTCGTTTGAATTGACAAAAAGAAAAACAACGACGACAAGAAGGCATAGCACGAAGCAATTCCACAGCCAATCAAAAAGTCCCAACCACCTAACCCAAATTCTCGATTTGATAATTCAAAAAGACAAAAAAAAGAACTTACGATTCTTGTAATAATCGAGCGTGCTTCAATCAAACACGAGAAGCAGTGAAAGCACTGAAAGGCAGAGAATAAG
This sequence comes from Syzygium oleosum, assembly GCF_021117445.2. Lineage (NCBI taxonomy): Eukaryota > Viridiplantae > Streptophyta > Magnoliopsida > Myrtales > Myrtaceae > Syzygium > Syzygium oleosum. The sequence continues at coordinate 2,094,166 of NW_026607526.1, forward strand.
AATGGGATAGTCATAATCTCATGCTTTTTTTTTTCCTGAAAATTGGAGGATATACATGAAATAATGTTTGTAGCCCGGAAAGAGCTTTATTGGTTCCTTCGTGCCTTACGAAAAAATCGAACCAACCTAGAATTAATTTTAAGTCTTTCATCTTCAGTTTAGCTAAAATAAATTATCTCAACTGTCGAGCTGGATGAAGCTTTTGCAGCCATGGTTAAGATCGACGAAACTCGATTGGCTGTGATTGCGAGCTTGAAGAATTCTGGTAGCTAGAGTATCCATGGTTGAGCTTGACGAAACTCGAGCAGCTACAGCCCGTGGCCAAGAGCTCGATGAATTTCAAGCGGCCATAGGCCGTGAGCTTAAAGAAGCCTAGAAGCTGAAGTTGCAATGGTTGCAAGCTTGACGAAACGAGAGCAGTCATGACCAAAATCTTGAGAAAAGCTTGGGGGTTGGTGGTCATGGCCAAGCTTGACGAGTCTCGTGCGGCAAGGCTTTGCTTTTTTTTTTTTTTCCATAACTTTTTAGCTTTTTTATTTATTATTTTTTAATGCTTATACTTCTTTCTTTTATCATATTTTTATTATTAAAAATAATCTTGTTATCCTTTTTTCTTTTTAAAGTTTTAAGTTTTTTTCCAAATGTGGTGCTTGGTGAACACCACATTAGCGCTATGTTTGTTTTGGAAACTAATAGAAAAAAAAAGTCATGTCGGCATTTTTCGCAAGTGAGATTGGACAGGGTTAATTGAGAGATTTTATTACATAAACTTAGCAACTTTTAAGACTTGGTTGCATTTGTTTAAAGTGCAAGGACTCAATTTCATTTTTGTAACAAGTTTAAGACTTTTAGTGCACTTATTCTTATTTGTAGATTAGATTTTCAATAACTTTTGCACATGGACCCAAAACATATAAAATCATTGTCATCTGACTAATAAATCAAGTGATTCAACATATGACCCCCACATTGTAATGGATCAAATCCATTGAGCATATACGATCCGCGGACCACACAATAAACTAAATAGATTTCCACATAGGCTCCTACATCCACTGTTATTATTGAACATTCAATTTCCACTATGAACCTTGATTGGCTTTACGCTGAATCAGCTGTGGTACCTGCGTTCTTCTCTATCATTTTCATGTGCTCAATTGTCAACTAATTTGAAATGGTTTGCGCACTTTAACTTGGAAAATTTCCGGTTCAATGACAAGCTTTAATGACCGCGTGAGAGGATAAGATGTGTTCGCATCTTTGACTTGAAGAGGTCCCTAGCAGAAAATTAAGTGTCCTTCATTAGTTATGAACATGTGAGTGTCGACTTGGGTGGTGACGATGTTGGAAGAAAGTGGAAGCCGAAGTGGAAGTTGTTTAAGAGTATGTTTGTTAACATTTTTTTTTCCGAAATAGAAAAGTGGTCAGGAAATAAATTTGGAACAGAAACAAGAAATAAAAAAAATCTACTTCTTGTTCCCGACAACAAAAAGAGAAACAATAAAAAAACAAGATCAGCTTTCTCTTTCTCTCACAAGATATTCCCGGATTGTTTTTGTAATGACCCGGTCCGACGAGGGCGGGGAGTGGTCGCAGGGGCCAGAGGGCCTGGACAAGAAGCGGCTCCTGGTAGGCTTCTAGGATGGCAAGAGGGGCATGTCTCTTGTCCCACATCGCTTAGGGGAGGTGTAAGGACCCGGGGTCTACACTGTATAATATTATCCGCTTTGAGCCCACTGACCCTCACGGCTTTAAAACGCGTTGTCTTGGACAGAGGCGCTCTCTGGCCCTTCCTCCCCCAAGCCCAATATTGTCCTCTTTGGGGCGCTCTCTGGCCCTTCCCCTCAAGGCTTTGTTCTCATCATGCGCAGCGGAAGCAAGCCCATGTGAAACGCGTTACACAGAGTAGAGAACCCAAGCCTGATAATTTGTTCTCATCATGCGCAGCGGAAGTAAGCCCATGTGAAACGCGTTACACAGAGTAGAGAATCCAAGCCTTATAAACTAGCCCAGGACTCCCCCCTAAGCGATGTGGGACAAGAGACATGCCCCCCTTGCCATCCTAGAAGCCTGCCAGGAGCCGCTCTTTGTCCAGGCCCTCTGGCCCCGGCGACCACTCCCCGTTCTCGTCGGACCGGGTCGTTACATTCTCCCCTCCTTCGAGCACAGCGTCCTCGCTGTGGCCCCACACGCGGTCGAGAGTCGGCTCTGATACCATTAAAATACAACTCATTCAGTACCCAAATCACTTTGGAAAGCTCTGAAATAACTGATCCTCACGGCTTTAAAATGCGTTGTCTTGGACAGAGGCGCTCTCTGGCCCTTCCCCTCAAGGCTTTGTTCTCATCATGCGCAGCGGAAGCAAGCCCATGTGAAACGCGTTACACAGAGTAGAGAACCCAAGCCTTATAAACTAGCCCAGGACTCCCCCCCTAAGCGATGTGGGACAAGAGACATGCCCCCCCTTGCCATCCTAGAAGCCTGCCAGGAGTCGCTCCTTGTCCAGGCCCTCTGGCCCCGGCGACTACTCCCCGCCCTCGTCGGACCGGGTCGTTACAGTTTTTTAAATTTTAAGTGGATATTACCATGCATATTAAAAAAGCATTAAATTTTTCTTTTTAATTTTTTCCATTGTACAAATGAGCTTTCCCGAAGAGTGAATTTTCTAGAAAAATCTAGATCTTTTTTACGTTGTTGTTGAGCGGCTTTATGAATTGATTGTCAAGAAAAATACAAATAAAAATTGAACATCAACAACTATTAAAGACAATTAAATATACATAAAAATTTCATTTTTATTTTGCATATTAACGCCAAACTCTTTCTTAATAGTTATTTTTCATATTCACACAATGAGATGATTGGATGAAATAAATAAATAAAAAATCTCTTAAAGACATGTCGTAATAAGATCACCATTACATTCCCTAATACGGAAATTTGAACAATAAAAATCAATTAAAGCATACATTTGCATAAATAAATTAAAATTATGGTTAAAATATAATTCGTTTTAAATTGACAAAAAGAAGGACAACAATGACAAGAAGACAAGCAAGAAATAATTCCACAGCCGATCAAAAAGTCCCAACCACCTAACCCAACCATGCGAGCTTAAGGAAGCCTGAAAGCTGAAGCGGCAACGGTTGCAAGCTCGATGAAACTCGAGAAGCCATGGCCAAAATCTTGAAAAAGCCTGGAAGTTGGTGGTCATGGCCAAGCTTGACGAGACTCGTGCAGCAAGGTTTTGCCTTTTTTTTTGTCCCCCTAAATTCTTAGCTATTTTTTTTAATGCTTATACTTTTTTCTTTTATCCTATTTTTATTTTTTAAAAATAATCTTGTTATCCTTTTTCTTTTCTAACTTTCAAGTTTCTTCCCGATATGGTGCTTGATAGACACCTCATCGATGCCACGTTTTCTTAGGAAAGTAACAGAAAAAAAAGTCACGTCAGCATTTTTCGTTAGTGAAACTAGATAGAGTTAACTGAAGGATTTGATTACACCAATTTAACAAATTTTAAGAATTTGTTGTATTTTTTGAAAGTTTAAGGAGTTGATTGCACTTTTACGACTGCGACGAGTTTACTGAGGGATTTGATTACACCGATTTAACAAATTTTAAGACTTGGTTGAATTTTTTGAAAGTTTAAGGATTCAATTGTACTTTTGCGACAAGTTTAAGACTTCTAGCGCACTTATTCTTATTTATGGACAAGATTTAGAATAACTTTTGCACATGGACCCAGAACATAATAAAATCAATGCCTTCTAACTAATAAATCAAGTTATTCAACATAGAACCCACATAATGTAATGGATCACATTCATTGAGCGCAAATGATCTGCGAACCTCACAATAAACTAAATAGATTTCCACATACGCTCTTGTATCCGCTGTTATTATTGAACATTCAATTTCCACGATGAACCTTGATTGGTTTTATGTCACAGCGATTGAATTAACTGTGGTGTCTGCCTTCTCCTCTATCATTTTCATGTCTTTAATTCTCAACATAACGAGAAAAATGCTTTGCATACTTTCCCTTGGAAAATTTCTGTGTCATGACAAGCATTAATGACGGGGTGGGAGGATGAGACGTGTTGCATCTTTGACTTGAAGATGTTCCCCAGCAGAAAATTAAGTGTCGTCCAATTGTACTAAGCATGTGCAGGTGGACTTTTGGATGGTGTCGATGTTGGAGGGAAGTGGAAGCTGAAGTGGAAGTTGTTTAAATCAGCCTTACACAACCCGAATGGATCTGCTTCTGTTGTGGCGTGGCGGCTAAAAAGATTCTAACCAGGAGTTTAAGACTATATATATATTTTTTTATATTATTCTAAAGGATTGATAGTTAACCGATTTTGCATTCATTGATACTTCAAGTTAAATATAAAATATCTTGAGTGTTGATCAGTATTGTGTTGATCACGTTATCAAATTGAACGAAGTTTTCTCATTTTTCTTCAACGAGTTGAAACAAAAGCCGATTATGTGATATTTCTTGATAAAACAACACCTATACTAAAAATTTATCAGCATCAAGTCTTAGTTATTTATCTCATTTTATTCAGGAATGATACTCGGGAACGTATTTTTTTTCTTTATTACTCTAGTGAAATCACTCGTAACTTTTTTTTGGTCGATTTGCTAATAATCATTTTTTATCAATTTATAATAGTCATCTTATTATTTTCGTCTCTCTCTTTTGGAGAAGTTCTGGGTCAAGTCACGTGCTCCGTGAAATTGGCTCCAGAAGACTTGAGTTCGCCCAACGAGAAAATCACTCGAAAGGGAAAGACTCTGCACATATAAAATAAGTCTTTTACTGTGTTCGTGGACTTGGGTGTTGTTGGTATTGATGGGAAGTGGAAGCAGGAGTTGCTCGGAAGAAGAGAGGAATGCACTTCTCAAGATTAAGGCCGCCTTCAACCACCCGAATGGATCTTCTCTTCCGTCTTGACGAGACGGCGATGGTGACTGTTGCGACTGGGAAGGCATCGTGTACGATGATACCTCTTCACGAGTGACTCAACTATATTTGAATGGAACACACCGTGGGAAATTTGTTGTGCGCAATTGGGAAGCGCCTTGGCCTTGGGTTATTCACGCCTCTTTATTCCTTCCTCTAGAGGAACTTCAAGTGTTGGATTTAAGTCATAATTCTCTCTCAGGTGAATCTCTCTCTCTCTCTCTCTCTCTCTCTCTCTCTCTCTCTCTCTCTCAGTTATTTGTTTCATTTTTCCTTTTCCAAATATGTTCAAAATAATCGTTTACTCACCGTGTTTGAATAATAAAGAATGTCATACAATATTGCAGAAATGATGCAGCTCTTAAAGTATTTGATTGCACATATCATAAATTAATTAGGAGACTCATCTCCAGGAGGAGGATTATTCCGAAGAACAAATATACAATTAACTTAGTAAGCAATGATTTGCGAAATGCCGACTTTTTTGCCATCATAGAGGTAAAGTCAAATGTCACGGGGGAGCACATGATTGAATGTTCTCTCACCTCTGCTAGAACCATGTCGAATAAATATTGTTAAGATTATAAGTAATTTGATTATGGACTTGGTTTACAAAGTCATGTGATGAGGACTTTTTTTTATGCTTGGATATGTTGGACCAACTGGTTTTTGCTTCTAAATGTATCCTCCTCATCATAACCATATAGTATTCTTCAAAAATTGAAGATAATTAGACACCTAATATATGTAGATAATTAATTAATCATTATTCATGGATATTTCCAAAATCAGATTTAAACGGAACGTTACACCTGAAGAAATTGAAACAGCTAGATCTATCTTTCAATCACCTAGAACGAGTCCCCTCATTGTACAAGCAAACTTCAACGAAGGCCCATAATTTGTCTTCCAATCAGCTTGAAGGTACATGTAAAATAGAAGACCATGCCTTGATACATACCATCGGATATTGAGAACCTTTTGTCAATCATAGGTGTGAATCTGGAGGTGTTGGAGCTTTCTTTTAACAATTTGGTCAATGATGCCCTCGCAGACATCATGAGGATAACATCTCTTAAGGCCTTAGCCATCAGATATTGTGGATTGAATGCTTCGAAATTATTGGAAGCTACTTCTTTGAAGATCACTTACGTTTATCATTATTGGTAACCTATCACCTTTTTAGAATAAGATAAGGTAAGATTGTCTTGAGCATAAAAGGCATGACTGCATTATATTCAACATCCTTCGGAGATCATATTTTGGCTGCACTTTTTCTTCAAATAACTTAACCCCAGCGAGGGCTAAGTTAAATGTCTATTGAAGACATAAGTAAACTGCGACTTACTGCTAAAAAGATATAAATAATGCGAAATAACTATATACTGAAGGAGCCCAAATTTTGTAAAAGAATCATAACCAAATTAAATGCAAGAGTTAATTAGAAATCATAATCAAGCAATATTTAAAGTTTACAGATTGATGGCCAAACTTCAGGGATTGCAAGTGTTATTAGTAGAATTATTGCGTTTCATAAACCTTTGATTTTTCATATGTTGTGAAATTTTGTTTGATTCTATTGATAGAAATATATCAAACATAGATTTTTTCCCTCTAAAATAGCCACATAGAATGAACAATTTTTGAAATAATTCTTGTAGTATAACTATTTCATTCTTTTACCCTGTTATTTTTTTTATTTCTTCCTGCATATCCAGTTTCTTCAACATTATCATTACCATTACTGTGTATATGATTCATCAATAGTAGTGCAATGTTTTTCTTCATAAGTTTAGTAAATTTTAGCTAGGGGGATAGATTATCCATTTGATTGTCATGTTTGAAATACTATGTATATTACTTGATTTGACGTATCGTGATCCTTGGAGCCATCGTATGGTCCATCTTTCCATTTTTTATAATGCATACAAAACATGATAACAAGATACTATTTCATAAATGGCTCCTAGCTCCTGGAGTGAGGGCAATATGGTTAGGCAGGAGCGGAAGGGCCTTTCTCAAAACTCAAAAGTAAACTATAACGAATTGGTACATGGATACTGAGATATAGAAACATTAAAGACACAGATAAGAACGAAGCAGAAAAGAAATGTGTAATATTTGTATATTATGTATATTATTGTCTATCATAATGAAGAGTACATGAGTTTATTTATAGGTTTTATTAGATGATTATTAAGGTAACATCTGCACAATGAAATGGAGATATGGAGAATTTCCTAGATATATGCAATATCGAGAGATATGGAAAATAAAGGAAGATATCTAAATATCTATAACAAGCACCATTTCTTTTTGAAAAAAATGATTATGGTTTACCACATATTGCAACCAATAAATGTCATACTTTCTTAATATTTGGTTAAATTAACTACAAGTACTATGTTTACGTAGTAGTTGGATTCATATACACTTGTAAGTCGGTAAAACTCCAACAAGATTGAGCCATGAGGCACTCTCACGTGCAAGCTTCACCCTATAATTTGCCTTTTATGATCATTTTAGTAAATGTTTCATCCTAGCAAATCTCTAATTCCATGTCTGTAATTCTTATGCATACTCTCATAATAAGTTTGTAAGCATTATATTTTCGTATATTCTTATGCATAATTATCTAATAGAACAATGCATATTTTGTTAAAAAAATGTTTTTATATTTGGGTAAAACTCACATGAGATTGAGTTATGGGCAGCTCATTTAAGAGTTTTACCTAGTAATTTTTTATGGTCGCTTTAGCAAATATTTAATCCTAACAAATCTCTTATTCTACATGTCTAATTCTTATGTATACTTTGGTCATAAGTTCCTAAACAATATATTTTCGTATATTCTTATGCATAACTCTCTAATAAAATTGTACATACGTTGATAATTTATGTTTAAGAATAATTGTTTATGTATGTATAGATTCTATACTGAAACACTCATTTATTATATGTTTAAAAATAATTGTTTATGATGAGGTTTTGAAAGAGTTCAGCAATGTAGGGATACGTATCTCATATTTGCAGTGTTCAATACGATAGGTTTGTGCGTATTGAGGAACCTTGAAGAGTTGGACATAAGTGGTAATGGATTTTGGGGTCCTTTTCCTTCATGCTTATGCAATATGACCTCACTCCTTGTGCTTGATGTTCAATATAACAACTTCAGCGAGGCCATTCCTGCATGTCTCCTCTATAATCTCAAGTCACTTGAATATACCGTGTTTTCTGGAAATGCTTTTGACGGCTCACTTTCTTTTTCTTTTTTTTGGTAAGGATTGAAGGCTCACTTTCTCTTGCTTCCCTAGCCAATAATTCTAACATTGAGATATTCCACCTCCTCAACAACCGCAATCATCTGGAAGTAAATATGGAAGAGCCCTGATGTAGGCCAGATTGATAATGCCGCCTGCATCAAAGACGAGCTCACTCGACCAAGGAGATCAGCCCGCATCCGAGCTCGACAAGTCGCTCAACCAGTCTTGGAGATATCGAAGGGATGCAATTCGAAGACCAAGAGTCTCATCCGCGAGTCCATGCCACAATAAAGTCCTTGTCTTTCCCTATACATTGGAAGCCTAAAAGATACTTTGGGAATGATCAAGAAGACGTTGGGCATGTATCTAGTTTCTAGTTTCTAAGTTCTTTAATGTTTTATGCCTTCTAGGGTCTTTAATGCTCTTTAGTCTCTTCATTTGCTTGAGTCTTTGCATTTGTTTTTCTTTGGGTATAAAAGACCATCTACTTTATGTATTTGACAGACAACTTGATAAATGAAAATTTTCCTTGAGCAATTATCCTGAACCTTGAAGAGTTCAACCCCTGAAAACCTAGAAGAGTTTTCACTCCGTCTTTGAAGAGTCGGAGGTTTTCAAAATTTGCACCCTTGAAGAGTTGCAGTCGTTGATCTAGAAGAATCGAACCCTATCAACTTCCTTGGAGGCCTAGAAGAGCAACCATCGAAGTTTCTATCTATCCTCTGTTCAATCCGCTGTTTCGACCATTTTAATCCGCCCATTTTCTATCGGCGTTACTCTCCCGATCCTTTCATTCGAGTAGCCTATTCCGAGACTGCATCATCTTGGTATTAGAGCTTTGGAGGAGAGAACCATGCCGCCAAGACAAGCTAGATGTCGTGGAGGTAGAACCATCCCACTAAATGAAGTGCATACGCTCGCTGACAATTTGCAACAACAAATTGATGAGTTGACACGGGAAGTTGAGCGTCTGAGGGCGGAAAGAAACAATTCACCACCTCGTTCCAGGACCGAAGATTCCAATGGTGACTCTTCATCTTCGGAGAATGTTCGACCATTTCGCAATCGGAGGAATGTTCGACATCACGAGCAAAACATTCATGAACCGGAGTGGGAAAAAGAAGTTAAAAAGGATATCTCGGAATTCTCAGATAATGATTCTCCTGAAGAAATTATTGACTGGCTAACACTTGTTAATGAAGTGTTTTGAGTATCGAAATATTCCGGAGGATCGTCGAGTTGGGATCATCGCTATGCGATTCAAAGGTAAAGCCATCGCTTGGTGGAGGCGTGAGAAGCAAACTCGCCAATCCGTTGGCAAAGCGCCAATTACCTCGCGGAGGAAGATGGAAGACAAGATCCGAAAGTATTTCCTACCTAAGGGATACAAGAGAGAGCTCTATCAACGGTACCAAAATCTGAGACAAGGTACACGAACGATGGACTAATACACCAACGAATTCAATGAGTTGGTGATTCGCAACAATATTCAAGATCCGGAGGAGATGCTTGTGAGCAGGTACTTGAATGGCCTTCAACTTCATATTCAAGATGCCCTGTAAGTCCTTGACATTTGGGACTTAGGAGATGCACACCAACGAGCACTCAAGGTGGAGCGTTCTCGCTCAAGGAGGCAACAATCCTCTATTATGACCAATCGACCCGCTAGGAGTACCCCCGGCACCACCAAAGTTGCTAAGGCTACGACGCAAACCGCTAGTAAGTTTCCTAATCAGCCCAACATTTTGAAGCAACCAACTACGTCCGATATTCATTGCTATACTTGTGGTGAGTTGGGTCATCGTGCTAGCAATTGCCAAAAGAACAAGAATCGACAAGCCGGCAAAGCCTTCTTAGTGGATAACGATTCTGATGAGCATGTGGAGGATCCGCTCGAAGAAGAGGTGAATGATGTCGAAGAGTCCGCAGATGACGATCAAATAGTGCATGTTGATTCTGGTGAGTTTCTGATGGTGAGAAAAAATCTTTCTAGTTCCTCGTGATGAGACCGAAGATGGGTGGCTGTGTACCAACATTTTTCATTCCGCTTGCACGATTAAGAGGAAGGTATGTCAATTGATTATTGACTCTGGATGCTGTGAGAATATAATTTCTGAAATGGCAGCGAACAAACTAAAGTTGGAGTTAAAGGCGCACCCCACACCTTACAAGATGTCGTGGCTATCGAAAGGCACCGAGATAATCGTTTCCAAACGCTGCCTTGTTAATCTATCCATTGGTTCTGTTTATTTCGACAAGATATGGTGCGATGTTCTACCAATGGATGCTAGTCATATTATTCTTGGGTGACCATGGCAATTCGATAGGCAGACTACTCATGATGGTTATCGAAATACGTATTCTTTTTGAATTTGGAGGGAAGAAAATTATATTAGCACCTCCTTACCAAAAAAAAAATTATATTAGCACCTAGTAAGGAGCCTTTGAAAACTCACGTTGTCGAAAAGTTTTCATCTCCTACATTGCTTTCGATGAAGGATATGAAAGGTGATTTAAAAGGGGTTCGTATTGTATATGTTTTACTTCAGAAAGCAGGTGAAATTGCTTCTTCCACACCTCTTGAAGTTCGGCTACTTTTGGAAGAATTCAAGGTTGTTTTCCCGATGGACTTACCTGCAGGTCTCCCTCCTATGAGAGACATTCAACACCAAATCGATTTAATGCCCGGTGCTTCCCTACCAAATTTGGCTTATTATCGGATGAGTCCGACGAAGCATGAAGAATTGCATTGACAGGTTGTCGAACTCTTGACTAAGGGTTTTATTCGAGAAAGCCTTAGTCCATGTGCCGTTCCAGCTCTCTTGGTACCTAACAAAAATGGTACTTGGAGGATGTGTGTCGATAGTAGGGCGATCAACAAAATCACTGTCAAGTATCGATTCCCTATTCCTCGCCTTAATGACCTCTTGGATCAACTCTCTGGTGCAATCATCTTTTCGAAGCTAGATTTGAAAAGTGGATATCATCAAATCAGAATGAAGCCCGGAGATGAATGGAAGACAGCATTGAAAACGAAAGATGGGCTGTATGAGTGGCTAGTCATGCCATTCGGATTGTTGAATGCACCATCGACATTCATGAAGTTCATGACCCAAATTCTGAAACCCTTTTTGGGAAAATTCATTGTGGTCTATTTCAATGATATTCTTATTTTTAGCAAGTCTACTGACGAGCACCTGCAGCATCTTCAAGAAGTACTTCACGTATTAAGATAGGAGCACTTGTATGTAGCCCTCGAGAAGTGCTATTTCATGGTACTGCAAATCCTTTTCTTGGGATTTCATATTTCAGCAAAGGGCATTTCAGTGGATGATGCCAAGATCAAGGTGATTCGAGAATGGCCGACTCCATCAAATGTGCATGAGGTACGAAGCTTTCATGGCCTCGCTTCTTTCTATCGACGATTTATTGCACACTTCAGCACTATTGCGGCCCCACTTACTTCTTGCATGAAGAAAGGAGTCTTTGAGTGGACGTGTATGGCTCAGAAAAGTTTTGAGCAGCTCAAAGAAAAATTGACCACGGCCCCAGTATTCGCATTGCCTAATTTTGATCTTGTTTTTTAAGTACATTGCAATGCGTCAGGTACTGGTATTGGAGGAGTTCTGAGTCAAGGAGGTCGACCCATTGCCTTCTTTAGCGAAAAAATTGAATAGTGCTAAACTTTGTTATAACACTTATGATCTGGAGTTCTATGCACTGTTTCGCACACTCGAACATTGGAGGCAATATCTTATTCATCGAGAGTTTGTTTTGTACACTGATCATGAAGCTCTCAAGTATATTTCAGAGCAACAAAAGCTTAACTCCAGGCGAGCAAAATGGGCTGAATACGTTCAGGAGTTCACTTTCATCATTAAACATAAAGCTGGAGTTCAAAATCAGGTTGCCGATGCTCTTAGTAGAAAGAAGAGCTTACTCCACACAATGCGATCAACAGTTCTTGGATTCGAATTATTCCAAGAGTTGTATCATGAAGATCCTTACTTCTCCAAAATCTTGCCCGAAGCAAATGAGAAGAAACTTGCTAATTTCACTGAGTGTGATTCTTTTCAAAAGGAACCGTTTATGTGTACCTGATTGTTCACTTCGACAAAGGGTGATCGATGAAGTTCATCGCGACGGACATTTTGGGTGTGACAAGACCGTGCAACTTGTTTCAGCCAAGTACTTTTGGCCTCATTTGAAACGAGACATACATCGACATGTGATGAGGTGTCGACGCTGCCAAACTGGAAAAGGGCATGCTACTAATGCTGGCCTTTATTTGCCCTTACCAATCTCTCAAGCATCTTAGGAAGATATCTCTATGGACTTTGCTCTTGGACTACCTCGCACTCTCATAGGTATGGATTCCATCTTTGTTGTTGTAGATCGATTCTCAAAGATGGCGCATTTTATTCCTTGCCGCAAAACTATGGATGCTTCGCGTATTGCTGAATTATTCTTTAAGGAAGTCTATAAATTGCATGGCATTCCGAAGACTATTACTTCTGATCGGGACACAAAGTTTCTCAGTCATTTTTTGCGACAATTGTGGAAGAATGTCGGTACTAAACTGCAATATAGTACTATGTTTCATCCCCAAACTGAAGGACAAACTAAAGTCGTCAATCGAACCCTGGGAAATCTATTGAGGACATTGATTGATGAAAATCCTCGCTCTTGGGAGACGCGATTGTCACATGACGAATTTGCATATAATTGTGCTGTAAACCGTACGATTGGGTATAGTCCTTTCATGATCGTGTATGGACAACAGCCGAACACTGCTCTTGATCTTGCACCCATTCCTTTTGCTGAAAAGTCGAGTGGCAATGTTGAAGATATTGTTTCTCAGATGAGAGCAATTCATGAAGATGTGCGTCAAAGGTTAGAAAGCAAGACAGAGTCCTATAAAAAGGACGTCGATAAGCGGCGGCGTGAAGTTATCTTTGAACCAGGAGATTTTGTTTGGGCTTACTTGCCACCAGAGCGTCATCCTGTTGGAAGCTATAACAAGCTTAGTGATTGAAAGCTTGGTCCTCTTGAAGTTCTTGAGCGCATCAATCCCAATGCATATCGCTTAAGGCTTCCTTCTCATATGAAAACACATGATGTTTTCAACGTTCGGCATTTAACACCTTATGCTGGTGATTCGTCTGATGATGACATGAATTCGGGGACGAATTCTTTTAAAGAAGGGGAGGATGATGCAGGCCAGATTGATAATGCCGCCTGCATCAAAGACGAGCTCACTCGACCAAGCAGATCAGTCTGCATCCGAGCTCGACAAATCGCTCGACCAATCTTGGAGATATCGAAGGGATGCAATTCAAAGACCAAGAGTCTCATCCGCGAGTCCATGCCACAATAAAGTCCTTGTCTTTCCCTATACATTGGGAGCCTAAAAGATACTTTGGAAATGATCAAGAAGATGTTGGGCATGTATCTAGTTTCTAGTTTCTAAGTTCTTTAATGTTTTATGCCTTCTAGGGTCTTTAATGCTCTTTAGTCTCTTCATTTGCTTGAGTTTTTTCATTTGTTTTTCTTTGGGTATAAAAGACCGTCTACTTTATGTATTTGATAGACAACTTGATAAATGAAAATTTGCCTTGAGCAATTATCCTGAACCTTGAAGAGTTCAACCCTTGAAAACCTAGAAGAGTTTTCACTCCGTCTTTGAAGAGTCGGAGGTTTTCAAAATTTGCATCCTTGAAGAGTTGCAGTCGTTAATCTAGAAGAATCAATACCCTATCAACTTCCTTGGAGGCCTAGAAGAGCAACCATCGAAGTTTCTATCTATCCTCTATTCAATCCCCTGCTTCGACCATTCTAATCCGCCCATTTTCCATTGAAGTTACTCTCCCTATCCTTTCGTTCGAGTAGCCTATTCCGAGATTGCATCAAGCCCACTATTGTTATAGATACGAGGTTTTTGCATTTAACAAATGACACACTTGTTGGGCATTTTCCTGAGTTTCTTTCTAGAGCTTCATCTATAGTTACATTGGATCTTAGACACAATGCATTGTCAGGTGAGGTCCCTGGTTGGATCGGTTCACTTCGGAACTTGAAGGTTCTTCTCTTGCCAGGAAACAATTTTGAAGGTTCAATTCATCTGGATCTATGTCTGTTGAAATATATGAGCATATTGGATCTCTCCAATAATAATCTTTATGGAAAAATTCCTTCTTGTTTGAAAGATTTGACATTTGGAAATGATGGGGAATCTACGGACGCATTTTCTACATCTTCTGGTTGGGTAGACTACTGGGAACCATTCGACCATAAGGGCAGATTCTTAATGATGTTTTCCTATAGGGAAGCTGATACATCTGGCTCGAGGGATGAATTAGATGAAGTAAACTTCATGACAAAGAGTAGGTTGGAATCTTACAAGGGCAACATTCTAAAACTCATGTCGGGAATGGATCTCTCACAGAATAATTTGATGGGCTTTATTCCTCCAGAGGTCGGCTGCTTAAGTGAACGTCGAGCATTGAACCTGTCACAGAATCATTTGATAGGATCAATCCTGGAAATGTTTTCCAATTTAAAGGATGTAGAGAGCTTGAACCTGTCCTACAACAACTTAACCGGTTCAATCCCTCCACAACTGATAGAGCTCTACGTGTTGTCAAATTTTAGGGTGGCTCACAACAACTTGTCAAGCAGGACACCAAAATCAAAAAGTCAATTTGAAACTTTTGGTGAAGCATGTTAAAATATGTCTCGAGTTTGAGCCCGAAACGACAATCTGAATATTTTGAATTGGATATTTTGCGGCTATCCAAAATCGAGCAAAAGATGGAAATACAAAAATCAACTTCCGAATAGTCCGAAAGCACGTTGGAAAATTTGGCTATTGGAATAGGAAAGTTGATCGTTGACTTTGACTGGGATCAACATATGTCAGACACAGAATGAAATAAAATTCCTTCTGGAGTCGGCCAACGCAACGAAATAAGAAAGTCCAAATTTGGACTTGTTGACCGAATCGTGAATTATCTTCTCTACATTGAGTCGGCCTTCGTGTGTTCTTTTGCTACGTAATATATATTGCAAGGAACGTCGTGGCAGATGCAGTCTTGAAGCGCCTAATGCGAGTGCTTGGTGTGCCGTACAAGTGAACCAGAAGCTATTGTGCACGAAGAAGGAAGCGCCGCATTCGTGAGTGCTTGACGGTGGGTGTTTCCATGGATTCTCGTTCGTGAATTACATCCAAGAAGAATTAGTGTTCAAGCATAAATCTTGTGATAAGATTTGTGTACAATTCCTTCGTGAGATTGAGAGATTATTTCATGAGGAATTGTGGGGCTAAACACTGCGTGAGTTATTGAGTGTAATTGGGGCTTGGGAAACACTTAGAGAGTTTGAGTGACTCGAGTGTGGTTGTAATATCCGTTGTATCGCTTGATCTATAGTAAAATTTTGTGCTGCTCTCCCCATGGACGTAGGTCACTATGACCGAACCACGTAAATCTGGTGTCGGATTTATTTTCTTATTCTGTCAATTTTATTGTTCGATCGCTTGGCTTTCGCAACAATTGGTATCAGAGCTAGACTTGCTTAAGTTGAAGCGAATCGATGGTGATAGAAGAAGGAAAAGTGAGAATCGACAGATTTGATGGGAAGGATTTTGGTTTCTGGAAGATGCAGATTGAGAATAATCTATATCAGATGAAACTGCACTTGCCCTTGTCTGGGGAGAAGCCAGAGACAATGAAGCAAGTTGATTGGGAATTGCTGGATAGACATGTTTTGGGTGTTATTCGGCTGACGTTGACACGTAACGTCACGTTTAACATCTTGAATGAGAAGACCACTGCGGGTTTGAAGAAAGCCATGTCGAACATGTACGAGAAGCCTTCTGCGATCAACAAGGTCTATTTGATGCGACGTCTATTTAATTTGAAGATGAGCGAAGGTGCGTCAGTTGCTGATCATATTAATGAATTCAATGTGATCGTTAGTCAATTGAGTTCAGTTGATATTGACTTTGAAGATGAGGTACGTGCTTTGATTCTATTATCCTCATTACCTAATAGTTGGAGTACTACTGTTACTGCTGTTAGTAATTCCTCTGGGTCAACAAATTTGATGTTTGATGGTGTTCGAGATTTAATTCTGAGTGAAGACATCCGTAGAGCAGAATCTGGCGAACATGTATCTGCTGCTTTAGTAGGTGAAAATAGAGGAAGAAATGGTACACGTATTAGTAGGAGTAGTATGAACTCGAATAGACGAAGTCAGTCTAGGACTGGTGATGTTGTCTGTTGGAGTTGTGGCAAGAGGGGGCATCTTAGAAGAGATTGCCTTAAGTTGAAAAATGACAAGGGTAAGGGAATTAGAGCTAATCCTGCGGATGATGTTGCAGCTATTGCTGACAGTAATTCGGATAATGCTGATTTTGTCTTGTCTGTCACTGATAATTCGTCGTTTGGCGGATGGATTATGGATTCTGGTTGTTCTTTTCACTCTACACCAAACAGGAACTGGTTTACTACTTATCAGTGTACGGATAGTAGTAAAGTGTAGTTGGGGAACAATTCTGAATGCGATGTTGCAAGTGTTGGTAATGTCAGAATCAGAATGCATGATGGTATCGTGTGGACATTGACTGGAGTAAGGCATGTTCTAGAGTTGAAGAAAAATTTGATTTCCTTAAGTGCCCTGGATTCAGCTGGGTGTCGGTATTATTCAGAATGTGGACTTCTGAAAGTTGTTTGAGCTGTCTTGGTAATAATGAAAGGAATCAAGCATAGTGGCCTGTATGAACTTCAAGGTGAGACAGTGATGGAATTCGTTGCGGAGACGTTGAATGCATCTGTTCGAGACTCTGAATTGTGGCATATGCATTTAGGGCACATTAGCGAGAAAAGCCTAATGGTTCTAAGTGAAAGGAATTTGCTATGTGGTTATGTGGCTAATGAACTGAATGTATGCAGGTGCTGTGATTTAAATCAACGGCGGAAAGTGCAGTTCAGTATGGTTGTAAAAGAAACCACAGATATTGCAGAATTAATTCACTTAGATGTTCGTAGGTTGTCACGATTTCCTTCGAGGAAGAGTGCCAGATTTATGCTAACAGTTGTTGATAACTACTCAAGGAAGACTTAGGTGTTTGTGCTAAGGCACAAGTTTAATGCTGTTGTCAGGATCATGCAGTTAAAAACTTTGATCGAAAAGGAAACTGGTAAATCGATCAAGCAGGTACGGACTGATAGTAGTATGGAGTTTTGCTCGGAGCTGTTAAATGAATTCTGCATGAAGGAAGGCATAGTGAAACACCGCACTAGTGTCAATGAACCACAACATGTTGCAGAGTTGATGAGCAAAACATTACTAGAGACGGCCCATAAAATACTCTCTAGTGTTGGTATGGCTAGAAGATTCCTGGCGGATGCGCTTAGTACGGCGAGCTACCTGAAGAATAGATCCCCATCGACTGCGATTAAATGTCGGACTCCCGAAGAAGTGTGGTCAGGTAACGTTGCTGATTATTCTGTTATTAGAATATTTGGTTGCCCATGTTATGTTCGAGTTAGTGATAGTAAGCTCGATGGAAGGGCAATGAAGTGCATGTTCCTAGGTTATGCACAAAGTGAGCGGGGTTATAAGTTGTGGTGCCCGGAATTAAATTCACTTATTATCAGCAGAGAAGTTACATTTGACGAGTCTCCAGTACTTTTGGCTAGGAGTGTTAATAGCAGTGTTTATACGGATCTAGACGGTGTTCAGCTTGAGGTGGAGTTACAACCAGAAACTCCTGATGTAGCAGGTACTAGCAAAGTAATCGACACGGATGGTGCTTGTAGTGAGGTGAAGCCTATTGAGCCAACGATTGCTGTAACTGTTGATATTGACAAGGTGCGTATTCGATATCCGAACAGATATGGATGCAATGATGGTTTTGCTTTATCTGTGGTTAAAGAAGTTGTGTTAGAAAATCCTTGTGGAGCGGTTAAAGGTGCATGTGGAGTTGGTGTTCTGATGAGGTTCACGGCTATGGCGAAGTTCAAGCGAGACTTGGACTTGAAAGACGTCTGTGGCGGTTGAGCCCATTGGTGCTGTGGGAGAGTAGTAGCGAAATTCGGATTCTATCAAAGCGATTGTTACTTGGCTCAAACGTCGAGCCAAGATGGAGATTGTTAAAATATGTCTCGAGTTTGAACCCGAAACGAAAATCTGAATATTTTGAATTGGATATTTTGCGGCTATCCAAAATCGAGCAAAAGATGGAAATACAAAAATCAACTTCCGAATAGTCCGAAAGCACGTTGGAAAATTTGGCTACTGGAATAGGAAAGTTGATCGTTGACTTTGACTGGGATCAACATATGTCAGACACAGAAGGAAATAAATTCCTTCTGGAGTCGGCCAACGCAACGAAATAGGAAAGTCCAAATTTGGACTTGTTGACTGAATCGTGAATTATCTTCTCTACATTGAGTCGGCCTTCGTGTGTTCTTTTGCTACGTAATATATATTGCAAGGAACGTCGTGGCAGATGCAGTCTTGAAGCGCCTAATGCGAGTGCTTGGTGTGCCATACAAGTGAACCGGAAGCTATTGTGCACGAAGAAGGAAGCGCTACATTCGTGAGTGCTTGGCGGTGGGTGTTTCCATGGATTTTCGTTCGTGAATTACATCCAAGAAGAATTAGTGTTCAAGCGTAAATCTTGTCATAAGATTTGTGTACAATTCCTTCGTGAGATTAAGAGATTATTTCGTGAGAAATTGTGGGGCTAAACACTGCGTAAGTTATTGGGTGTAATTGGGACTTGGGAAACACTTAGAGAGTTTGAGTAACTCGAGTGTGGTTGTAATCACCGTTGTATCGCTTGATCTATAGTGGAATTCCGTGCTGCTCTCCCCGTGGATGTAGGTCACTACGACCGAACCACGTAAATCTAGTGTCCGATTTATTTTCTTATTCTGTCAATTTTATTGTTCGATCGCTTGGCTTTCGCAACAAAGCAAGTTATGAAGGTAACCCTCTTCTTTGTGGACCACCATTAACAAGCTGTGATGCCTCAAAACAAGGACGAGGGACACTGCCATCTTTTAATCATACCAAGGAGGATGATTCCCAGAGAGAAGCCTTCTTATGGAGTTTTGTAGGATCATATGTGGTGGCGCTCCTTTGGGTGGTTCTCTTTCTCTACCTAAACTCGCACTATTAGTATGTGCTATTAGTTCTTGTTCGTAAGCTTATCCCATCATTTCCCCAGTAAAGATTGTTCTTCTAAGCATTTTGTGCTAGAAAAATGCGAAGAAACAGTGGAGAACCTTTGTTTAATAGGATTATAAGCATTTGAGTCTTGATTATGCATTTTGAACGTTTGAATCCGAGAATGTTCATATTGCATTCGTTGTCCTGCTAATTTAAAATTTAGAAGATTTGATTTGGTTGACAATTGAAAGAGAATAGTTTATAAACCATAAAAAGGAATCCATCATTCACAAATTTTTGTAAATGTTACATGAAAGGTGAATTATCTTATGGGTGCAACTAGCAACATCAAACCAATCGGGTTTTACTGTCTCAAGAATCCTACTAACATAAAGGATTTGGCGCTGGAATTGCTGCAAATTGACGACAAAGGCATGGATTGCAGGACCACTGCTCTGCAGCCTAAACCCGACCTTAGGGATGAAAACTTGTTGCAACCCTCCTTGGCGGCTCTCTTAAAGGGAGCGGGTTTAGTGTCATGTTGAACGGGAACGGGCAGTCCCTCTATTTGAGATGCTCGCTCTCGTTCGACACGGGTTCTTCCACACCCTACTGGGCACATCGTTGGATGATTCGATTTGATTAAGCGATGAGATCCTACCTAATTTGGAGTCGCTATTAACCTATTTGGGCCGACTAGGAGCCAAGTAAAGGGTGAGAAGACGTTTTACTTTTTACAAACAAGAGATATAAGTTCGAGGACTTGGTTATGCTAAAATCAAATTAGAGCCAATTTGGTACTTAAATTCGTTTTATTGGAAAAACATTATTCATGCGGTGCGGTCTTGTTTGTACGTCCTACTAAATGCCCAATGATGGTTATTTGCTAAAGCATTTTTTCAATCGGTAATATAAGACAAAAATCATAACAAATATCAAAATAATAAAAGCCACACATCAAAACGATATTAAGCACAAAAGCAAAGATGACGAAAATAAAATGCGAAAAATAAACTCGATACGAGTCGGGCGAAGAAGATATGTGCACTTGCTATTGAGCCCGGGACAGAAACCTGTCAGCTAAACTTAAAACATCACATCACATCACTCAAGCATGAAAAAAGACGACAAAATATAAAATACAGGAAAGTAATCGGATGAATCAGGCAAAGATTATACGTGACCTCGTTATTTGAGCTCTGGGACATGAACCCTCAATCTAGTTTTGAAATCCGAGTCAAAATCTAAATTTAGCTAAACAAAACAACCTACTAAAAATTAATCACCGAGTGAAACTCAAAAAAGGATAAAACAGACGGCGTGGATGATTATAGTCCCTAAATATGAATACTTGATTTTTTTTATCCTTTTTATTTATTATTATTATTATTATTTTTAAGAGAAAGAGAATCCAGCACCCATCGTAGCATTGATAGAGTAAGACTAAATTCGATTCTGCATTTGAAGTCAAGCAAGCAAGCATTCTCATGAGACCAAAGCATCAAAACGAGCATTCACGGACACTAGCCAAAGTTCGCACATAAAAAAGACTGATCAAGCAGATTTTGTGCACCCAAACAGCCACGAAGAAAGATATGCAACAGAAGAGACTTCCACCATTCCCATAATATCCAAAACAACAGTAGAGAAAACTCTAAACGAGGCGGTTTAATTAATGATAAATGCTCCTTCAGAACAACGAAACAGAAAGGCCCAATCCGAACTCTCTCGAATGCTCCGATTCGCATTCACCTTCTCTCTCTTGCAAAACAAATCCGGTGTACGTAAACTCAAGGCGAGAGGCGAGATCTCAACATGTACAGGAGCAAGCAGATGTTCAAAGCTTGACGCCACTATGAGAATGACCCAGATTGGACTGGCCTCATGCGTGATGGTTCTCGACCAGCAATCAACAAATCAGTAAATCATATCTCAGGGTCGATGCGTCAACTAACAACCATGCAAATCGCACTAGAATACTCTCAGATTGACTAATGACATAAGCAAATCAATACTGGAAGTCACTTGGGCAAAACATTGAACACCTGATGAAAATGAAGTTCGACGTGCTCGGACCAGAATATGTAACAAATCGGTGAGGAGTATAAAGTGAGGTGTTCATTTAAGCATTATCAAAGAAAAATCGACGAATCGGAGGACAGGCGATAAACGACCATGCACTGAAACATGCTCGGCCGAAGCCAAAACAGAGCATAGAAGAGGGATGCGTTGCCAGAGCCATCACTAGTCGAGATTGATCGCCCGAAGTAGAGAGATCGTAACGGACGGTAACGCCGAGGCCTAGAACCGTCACAGTGAGGAATAGACCAAAAGAGTACTTCGGCAGCGATGACTCTGAAACAGGGGCGAACAATGCCTCTTCACGGCGGCGGAGGAACTGGTGGCGATCGGGCGGCTAACGGTGGTTGTAAGTGACTTGACCAAGAGGGAATGAAGATGGAGAATCCTCTGTTCTTTGCGTACGTGCTCTCTGTGATGACTGCGTGCGTCTGGTGGCTGGCGATGGTCGATTGCCGGTGGCTACCGGTGGCCTGAGGGCGATGGAGAGGGAACCACTATGAGAAGCTGCTGAACCGCGAGAGTGGATAGTGGATCGGGTCTGGGCTGCGCAAATTGGACCCGGCCCTTTCAATTGTGACCAAGTTGGAGCCTTTCTTATTATTTTCTCTCTCTTTTTTACTATTTGTTATTTATTTCTTTTCTTACTATTTCTTTTTTTCGTAACAAATATACATGTTTGACTTGCCGACAAAAATTCATGTGTCAACACCTGTCACGGAACATAATAAAAGATAGAATACCTACTTCAGTGGACATCAGGATGTTATGGACTTTAGATTTGTTGACTCATAACTTCACAGGAGGTATGCTAGATGCACTAGCCACTGGTTATCCTGATTGCCAACTTGACTGGTCTGAGATGTTTGTATCCGGATAATAATGAATTCACGGGGGATTTATTACCCGGTCTGCTGAATAGTTCCGAGCTTAAGGATTTTGCATGTTAGTAATTAAATTAGGGGGACAACTTTTATGGACAAGCCCAGCCCATTCAGCATCAAAGATAAAAAAAAACAAAGAAATTAAAAAAACCACCTCTCCAGCACCAGTGATACTAAAGATGAAAATTAAAAATTAATAAAATTTAGGAGCCACCAAGAAATTGAAAACCCGAATTGGCCAAGCCAAACCGACCCCACATTTCTCAGGCACAATTTAGACGGGCCAGTCTTTGGGGTGGATTTTTCTAATTTTGTTTTTGGGCTTGTTTTGGCTACTAGCCTAGGGGAGTCGAGATTGTTGAGGTTGATGTCTTGTATTCTGTTATCCAAGAGATTATGAGGTGGTTCCGAAAGGCCCCCTAACGACTGGACAGCACTAGGGTCCCGCCAGAGGCGTTTTATGTTCAGTCATAGAAGAATTTATATGGGAATGCTAAATATTTTAGGCTATGTGGGCAATTTTGTAATTTATACCATGTAGGATTTCGCTATATATATTTAGGGCGAAACGAGTCTCTAGAATAGAGGCAGGGGGTGAGAAAGAGTGGCTGTACACTTTTCTACGTTATTAGTGAAACGGATTTCTTCTCTCCGTGGACGTAGGTAGGCGGAACATCTCCCCTGCTGAATCACGTAAATTCTTGTGTTGTGTGAATTTTCATTACTTTCTTATATCGTTGATAGGATCGAATTTAAATATTCAACAGAGATGCCATTAGCAAAAATAAGTGAAGTAGCAATTATAATGGAATGAAGTGAATTATAAAGGAGATACAAAGATACGCAAATGAGAGGGGAGGCCAATGAGAATCGATGAAAGCATGGTACAAAATATATTCCAAATTTGGCAACTTCATTATTTCTATCAATATGACTTTGTAATGGTTATACGTATAAGAACATTGTTTATTCATCCTATATCTTGCTATGTACTTCCATTAGAAAATAGAATTTGACAGGCTATGAAATCACTCCAAAGCAAATTTCCACGTAGGATCAATCTGATGGTCCTTGTGGTCCATAAACTGCTATCTGGAATTTGGGAACAAATGATAAACAAAATTACGATTAATATAATGAAAAGATGTCAAGTTTTGAAACTTGGTAAGAGGGACATGCACAAAAGTATGGTACTGACAATTACGTATCTGATGTCTTGTGGGGAGAAGCGCCGATCATTTTGGGATGATTTCGGTTCGCGTATGCGCGGATGAGGAATTAATTTAATGGATGAAATACTAAACTACGAAATTTCAATTTTATATTAGAGAAATTGCTCAATGGGTAATTGCACATCACTAATACCCGCAAACCTTCTATATACGCATCTATTAATATATTTTGATTGTTCTTAAAAAAACGCAGCATTGGCCTAATGATAAAAACAAACCTCTATTAAATATAATTATAGATACTAGTTATTGCAAACTTAATATATTTTTCAATCCTTTTTCAGATAGATAAGGTAATTTATATATATTGTAAACGTTTTTAACCAATACATAAGAGCATGTTTCTTTAACTTCTGTATTTAAATATTTCATTTTATTTATTTATTAACAATCAACACATATAACAAACCAGAGATTTTGGATTCAGAAACTTGATCACGCCAATTTTATCTAATACCTGTTAGCCGTATGTTTTCTCTTTTAAGAAAAAATTGTCGTTTTATGCAATCTTCTTCTACATCAATTGGATAAAGAAGCTCAATTACTTAGTTAACATTGAAGTCCCTAAAAAAATATCTTAAAATTGATTCATGTAATATATAAAGAGGCAGTTGCTAAATCGTTGTAAGTGTATAATCATGGAGTAAGGTTGCGTCTCATGCCTTACTAGGCTCCTAACTGCCTAGAGTAGATTAGTGAAACTCTAATTTCTTTCTATTGAAAATAAATGAGAAACCAAGTTACGAATAGGGTTTGGGAAAGTCTGAGCAAAGCATTAATGCTACCTCGCAAGAGGGTTACATGTGATCACTTAGCAATATGTTAAACCCCCCCGTGAAGTTCATCTCGGGAGGGTTGCGAAACCACCGTTTGAGAATTGAGATTCTCTAATTTTCAAAGAATTAAGATTTATCTAATATGTTAAATTTTCTCGCTTAAGAAGTTGATACCTCACCACATGTGTAATTGGACAGTCTAGATTTACTCTCTTTTTTCCGTTTTTTTTTTCTCCTTTCCTTTCTTCCCTTTGTTTTCTTTTTCCCTTTCCACTTCTGCCTCCGTCCCTCTCTCTCCTTGGATCTTGAATTTGGGGTTACCATCATCAGATAAAGCTACTGCAGACTTTAGAAAATTGCCATCCGTTTTTTCAAATCTGCGTAAGGAAAAGGGTTCTTGCATTGACCAATCTTCGGAGTATTGGCCAAGTTCTTGACCGAGAAAATAAGTAATTAGTCTAGCGTTTTGTCGGGGGTAAAGAGGCAAAATCTCATTCAATGTTAGATCGAGATGGAAAGAGAAATTGAGAGTGACTGGACCTGACTTTCTTTTCCATCGTCCTCATATGGCTTTTGCATTAAATAAACATAAATTTTAGTCCAATGTATTGCCACTTACTTTCTATAATGGACATCCCTGTCAAAAAGGTAAGTGGAAACTGATGGCATGCTTGGACGGAGGGACGCCCTGCTCAATAAATCATTACAAACACAGAAGAAGCTGAGAGGAGAGGAGAGGAGGGGTTGATAGTGAGTTAACAAGGACATACGCGGGAGTCGCAGATCCTTCACGATGGAAAGTCATTAACACCAATCACTGTTTTTAAGATGATCAAATACGGATTATCGAATAGTATTTACCAACAAATTTAGCCCTTGAAGGAAATTAGATGTGAATTTGCAAAAAGTGGAAGGAAAAAGAACTTCCATCATATCTCTCCTTCGATATGATGACCGAGAAAATTGCGATATGTTTTTTCAAATCCGCGTAAGGAAAAAGGTATTTGCATTGACCTACCTTCAGAGTATTGGCCAAGTTCTTGACCGAGAAAAAAAGTAACGAGTCTAGCGTTTTGTCGGGGGTAAAGAGGCAAAATCTCATCCATGTTAGATGGAGATGGAAAGAGAAACTGAGTGACCCAACCGACTTTCTTTTCCATCATCCTCATGTTGCTTTTGCATTAAAGTGATTATGCTAACGAGTAATGGGTAAGCGGAAACTGACGGGGTGCTTGGAAGGAGAGACGCCGGAGTTGCAGATCCTTCACCACGGAAAGTCATTAACATCAACCACGTCTTTAAGATATTTACCAACAAATTTAGCCCTGGAAGGAAATTAGACGTGAATTTGCAAAAAGTGGAAGGAAAAAGAGCTTCCATTGTATCTCTCTTTCCATCAACTCAAATTAATGCTTAAAGGAAATTAGACGTGAATTTGCACAAAAAAAGAAAAAATGGAAGGAAAGAAACTTCCAATTCAGCGACTATTGAATGAATAGAAACTTCTTTGTGTTTGGAATTTATGGCGATGAATGGAGTATAAACCAGCGATTCCGAAGACGGTGCCATAGGCTGAACAACAATGCATATGGGTGACAGATTCCGAGGGCCAGCCGAATTGTGTTTGAAACGGCCACTTCAATTTTGCCGCGGACTATAGAGGTTACTGATTCTGCTAAGAAAGTGTTCGACGAATTGTCCGAAATAGGAGAAATGATGGTAACAGCGCTTCTAACTTCGATTACTTGTTATGTCGACAATAAGCAATACACTCTTCTTTGTTCTGACTATATTATAATCTGAGCAGAAGAGTCATTGTTACGGATAAGGTTCTTCTGCTAGAATATGCTTCGCTTAGTCTTCAAATTGCTGGAGACGTGCTCTTGCACATACCGGAGGCGTTAAGGCATGTAACGAATTTGTATATCGAAACCAGCTGGTGACTCCATATTGGTTTGTTTCCCATATATGAAGTCTCCTCCAGTGGTAGTGGAGGACCAAGTCCAGGAAGGTCATTGCGTGAACAGAAAGCTTTGTGCATAATGAGTCTACACATAATAAATCTCATATCTCTAGTCAGTTAAATACATAAAGTTCCCAATTTTATACCCTCAACACTCCTCAAAAGAAATTTAAGCAAAAAAAAAAGGATAAATAATTTATCTAACTGGACAAACAGTTGGTACCGTGAAATATGTCTATTAATCTTCAGAAAATGAGTTAACCTAATGATAATAACAAACATAAGATCTACGAAATTGAGAGATCATGGATATTACTTGGACTTAGCCTTTAGTCAGTTGGACCACATATAAGGGGAAAGGTAATTTTGTGTGCCCCTCCCTTTTATTCTTGGCTGACTTCAACTACGGAAATCAAATTTCCGTATATTTGTTTTCGAACTTTCACATACCGAGTAATTCAATTCGGATCATTCATTTAACCGGCTCAAACTTGAAACATATTTTGACAGGTACACCACAACTAGGCCCTAGTTTGATATATCTTACATTGATTAAGCAGTCGCGATTTGGAGCCTAGTGAGATATAAAGATGCTGTTCCGGAGACCGAATAAGTAATCTAAGAACCATAGCAAGTCAAAATTAATGGGGGCTTTAAGCCTTAACATAAAATTCATAATGACTAAATACACAGAAAATGATGTCAGTGCGTTCCTCAATTTAAGAATGTCACAGGGCTCTCGCCTAGCTTTAGAGATTGTATTTATAGGATTAACTCCACTTTTAACCTATAGACATTTATTTTATTGTGCTGTCTCAAGAGATAAATGCTTCGTAGTAGTGGTACTGATAATGTCAAGAAAAAGTTATTATGGATGTATCATGTCCTTTCAATCCCCTATATGCCAAAACCACCTCATTCGGTAAAAAATGGCACAATTGCCCCTAATCATTTATCTAAAATTTAAAATGGTGGACCATAAACTTATTCACTTTCCTTCTCTTTTTTTTTTTTTCTAGTTCTACATAGGATTCGGTCATCTTCAATTAAATTATAACATGTCTTCTTTTTTCTAAAAATTTTAAGTGGGTATTGCCATGCATATTTAAAGCACTATTTTTTTCTTTTTGAATTTTACCGTTGTACGTATTAGCTTTCTTGAAGAGAGAATTTTCTAGAAAACCTAGTTCTTTTTCTAGTAGTCAAGCAAATTTATGGATTAATTGTCAAGAAAAATTCCAAAAAAATTGAACCTCAAAAACTTTTAAAAAAAATCAAATATCTATAAATAGTTTACTTTTATTGTGCATATCACCACTTTCTTGCCAGTTATCTTTTATATTCACATAATAAGCCGATTGAATGAAATAAAAAAGAAAACTCTCTTAAAGACTTGTCGTAATAAAATTTAGCATAAATAAATGAAAATGATGGTTAAATTTAATTCGTTTTGAATCGACAAAAAGAAGAACAACAACAAGAAGAAGAGAGAGCAGAAATTAAATTCACAGCTTCTCGATTTTGATCATTCAAAAAAGAAAAAAAGAACTTGCGATTCTGGTAATAATCGAGCGTGCTTCAATCAAACACGTGAAGCGGTGAAAGCACTCAAAGGCAATAATATCATTTTTCTTTTTCTTTTTTCTGAAAATTGGAGGAAATACGAGGAATTACGTTTGTAGCCCGGAAAGAGCTTTATCGGTTCCTTCGTGCCTTACAAAAAAATTGAACCAACTTAGAATCAACACTAAGTCTTTTTTTTTTTTTTTTTTGGTTAAAGTAAGTAGAAATTAACACTAAGTCTTTCATCTTCAGCTTAGCTAAAAAATTTATCTCCACGGTCAAGCTCGACGAAGCTCTTCACGGCCATGGCTGAAAGCTTGATGAAGCTTTCACGGCCATGGTGAAGCTCGACGTAGCTCGATTGGCCATGACCACGAGCTTGAAAAACCTTGAAACCCGGAGTGCTTATGGTTGAGCTTGACAAAACTCAAGCAGCTATGGCCCATGGCTAGGAGCTCGAAGAAGCTTGAGTGGACATGGCTGAGGTTGACGAATCTCGAGCAGCCATGGCTGCGAGCTCAACGAAACTCCAATGGTCATGGCCGCCAACTTGAAGAAGCCTAGAAGCTGAAGCGGCAATGGTTGCAAGCTGGACGAAACTCAAGTAGCCATGGCCAAAAGCTTGAAGAAGCCCGAGAGTTGGCAGTTATGGCCGAGCTCCACGAAACTCGAGCGACAAGGTTTTGCCTTTTTACCCCCCTTAAATTCTTATCTTTTTATTTTTTCAATTCTTATCCTTTTTCCTTTTATCCTATTTTTATTTTAAATCTTGTTATCCTTCTTTCTTTTAAATTTTCTAGTTTTTTTATGTAGCACTTGGTGGAAGCCATATCGATACCATTTGTCTTAAGAAAGTAATAGAACAAAGGTCATGTCGGCATTTTTCGTTAGTTAAATTGGATGGGGTTAATTGAAAGATTTGATTGCATCAATTTAACAAATTTTAAAATTTAATTGTATTTTTTGAAAGTTTAGGAACTCGATTACACTTTCTAGTGCACTTATTCCTATTTGTAGAATAGATTTCCAAAACCTTTTGCACATGGACCAGGAAGATATAAAATCAATGCCTTCTGACTAATAAATCAAGTGATTCAATATAGGAAGCACACAATATAACTGATCACATCTATTGAGTGCATGTCCACACAATAAACTAAATAAATTTCCGCATACGCTCCTACAGTCCATCATTATCATTGAACATTCAATTTCCATGAAAAACTTGATTGGTTTTATGTCGCGATGATTGAATCAGCTATGGTGCCTGCCTTCTTCTCTATCATTTTCATGTCCTCAATTGTCAACTAACTTAAAGAATGGTTTGCATACTTTTCCTTGGAAAATTTCTGGGTCATGACAAGCTTTAATGACCGCGTGGGAGGATAAGATGTGTCGCATCTTTGACTTGAAGATGTCCCCGGCAGAAAATTAAGCGTCCTCCATCTGCACTGAACATGTGCGTGGGGACTTGGAACGTGTCGATGTTGGAGGGAAGTGAAAGCTCAAGTGGAAGTTGTTTAAATCTGCCTTAAACAACCCGAATCGGTCTGCTTCTGTTGTGGATTCTTATAACACTAACAAGATATCCGTGCATCATAAGAGCTTAAGACTATGTTTTCTATATTATTCTAAATTATTGACAGTTAATCAATTTTACATTCATTGATACTTCAAGTTAAATATAAGATATACTGAACGTTGATCATTATTGTTTTGATCATGTTATCAAATTAAACGAAGTTGTCTTGTTTTTTCTTCAATGAGTCCAAAAAAATACCAGTTTATGTGATATCTCTTGACAAAACAACACTTATACTAAAAATTAATAACATCGATTTTTTGTTATTTATCTCTCGTTTTTTAGAAATGATACTTGGGGAACGCATATTTCCTTCATAACTTTGGTGAAATCACTAGTGGCTTATTTTTTGTCGATCTGCTTATAATCATTTTTTTAATCAATTTATAACATTCATCTTATAATTTTCATCTCTCTTTTGGAGAAGTTCTGGGTCAAGTCAACGGCGATAATTACGTGTTCCGTGGAATTGGCCGCAGTAGACTTTGAGTTTGCCGATGGTTTTTATGGTGCAGTTGGCCCAACCGTAATAATCACTCAAAATGGAAAGACTCCGCATGTATAAATGAAGTAGATGACCCTCGCAAGTTTGCACATGGTGAAGCAGAAGAAACAGATAAACGCACAAAACACCATTATAAACATGGAGTGTCTGTTATTGTGTATGTGGACTTGGGTGCTGTTGGTATTGATGGGAAGTGGAAGAAGCAAGGGGTGCTTGGAAGAAGAGAGGAATGCACTGCTCATGATTAAGGCCGCCTTCAACCACCCAAATGGGTCTTCTCTTCCGTCGTGGCGCGATGGCAACGGTGACTGTTGCGGCTGGGAACACGTGGACTGCGATAACACCATTTCACGAGTGAGTGGACTATATCTGAACTGGACACGCCCAAATGAATTTGGAGAGCAATTTGGGGAATTGCCTAGGCTGGTTATTGACGCGTCTCTATTCCTTCCCCTGGAGGAACTTCAAGTGTTGGATTTAAGTGGGAATTCTCTCTTGGGTGAATATCTCTCTCTCAGCTATTTGTTCCTTTTGTCTTTTTTCAATTATGTCTCTATGTAATCGTTTACTTACCGTTTCTGGATAATGTAAAAATGTCATACGTGGGTGCTTCAAACAACAAAGTGGATTAAGTGAATTAATGACAAACACATGATTGCACAAATGATGCAATTCTTAAAGTAGTAGATTGCACATATCATAAAATAATTAGGAGACTCATCTCCACAATCAGGATAGGTACGAAGAGCGAAAATAGAATCAGCTCAGTAGGCAATGATTTACCAAATGCCGACTTTTCTGCCATCATAAAGAGTCTGACTTGTTTGCATTTTGCACCCTAACAAAGTTGACTTGAAGGGCACTTGTTTGGAAGTGGACTAAAATCAACTTAATACTTTTATTTGTGACTTTCTCTCAAGATTCAATATAAGAAAAAAGAAAATCAAGTTCCATCAGATTATGAGAGAACTATATATTATTCTACGTATTAATATTTACATGTTTGGAAATGTTTTGAGCGTTTCATGGTAATTAAAAGTCAAATTGCGAGAGTGATAAGGTTTGCAAAAAATTAAAATTGAAAATCAGGAAAAGTAGATTGATAGAGGGGATTAATTTAGAGGGAAGAGAAAGGACCTTAAAGGTAGTGTAGTGTTTGGATAGAGGGAAAGAAAGGGACAGGAAAAGAAAGAGTAGAAAATATTAGGAGGAATTATGCATAGTCATGTGTCTTTTAAATCCCCCATATAAAAGGATTTGGAGGGACTAAGGGGGACCAATACTTTTATCATACATCATTTTTCTTTCCCAAATATACCTTCGATGCATTTCAAATTGTAAATACATAATTATATATATAAAAGTACAATAAAGTGATAATGCATCATTTCTTTTCTTTACTCTCTAGATCATTCCTTTTTCTAGTATCCAAACAATAAAATGAGGGTACATTTTCTCAGCTCTACTAGTGTTAGTTAACTACGTATGATCAACATTGTTAAGAGTATAAGTTACTTGTTTATTAAATTGGTTTACAAATTCATGTGATAGAGACCTTTTTTATGCTCGAATATGTCAAACCAATTGGTTTTTGCTTATAAACCAATTCTCCTCGTCATGAGCATATAGTTATTATCGATAAATTTAAGGTAGTTAGACATCTGATATCTACAGAGAATTAATTAACTATTGGATGTGCATGAGTCTTTTCTTAACCAGATTTAAAGGGAACGCTACACCTGAGAAAATTGAAGAGGCTAGATCTATCTGACAATTATCTACAACGAGTCCCCTCACTGTACAAGCAAACTTCAGTGGAGGCCCAAAATTTATCTTCCAATCAGGTTGAAGGTACATGTAAAATAGAAGACCATGCCTTGATATATAAAGTTCGATTTTGAGAACCTTTGTCAATCACAGGTGTGAATCTGGAGGCATTGGATCTTTTTAGTAACAATTTGGTGAATGATGCCCTCGTGGACATTGCGAGGATAACATCTCTTAAGGCCTTAGACATCAGTTATTGTGGACTGAATGCTTTGAAGTTATTGGAAGGTACTTCTCTGAAAGTGCTTTCATTCACCTTCTTAAGAGAAAATAAGATAAGATTACCTTGAACATAGAAGGCATGACTGCATTATATTTGACGTCCACTTGATCTTATTTTGGCCACACATTTTCTTCAAATAACTTAGCGCCAACGACTTGCATCTAAGTAAATGATATCATATAGTTGTTTGCCTTATGCTTGAAGTGGGAAGGATTTAGTTAAATGTCTATGGAAGCCAAAAATAAACCCATGTCATGCTCAATGTCTTTATTGTGGGATCATGATGTCAGTGATCCTAAGAATTTTGGTCATTTTCAATTTAATCCCTGATCTTTAAATATTGATGTTTAGGCTCCATGCTTTTGCATTTGTGAATCTTTTTTATTGGCCAATCTGAAGAATAGTGTGATAACATAACAGATGCAAGGAGTAATTGCTTAGAAGATAAAAATTAGTCAAAATAACAATATACCAGAGGGGTTCAAATGTTGTGCAGGAATCATAATAAAATTAAATGCAAAAGTTAATCGGGAATCAAAATCCAAAAATTCCTTACAATTTACATATTAAACCACAGTGGTGGTCAAACTTCAGGGATTGCAAGTGTTAATAAATTCAACTAGGCCATGAAAATTATATAAGAAACTGAAAATTCGTACCAGTAAACTAAGATGCATAAAATCAATCAAAGAAAGCATTTCTAATAATGGATAAATTAATTAATTTGAAAAATGTTTTTTTCCATTAGGATAAACAATGTATAGAATAGAATAAATAATTACAATATTAAAAACTCATTCGGCCTTAAAAAACCTCGGCATCTTTTGCACCAATGTCTATTGCTGCCTCCGCCCACTACGGCGCTCATGTCCATCATCACACCACGAAGCTCGGTCGCCATTACCACCGCCAGAAGACCCTGCACGACCTTTAGTGTGAACTACGACGACCTAAGATCTAAAGTGTGTCCTCAATTTTGAGGCCGTGATGCTCAAAATTGAGGTCACGCGTCTCAAATCTAAGGCCCGGAGGGTGGAATGGACAAGAAGCGAGGTGGCAGTGATGGACAGCAAACTGGGACGATAATGTGGATGGTGGTGGGGGGCGGCGGGTTGCGGTGGTGAGTCGCGAGTCCAAATGATGTTTGGGGGGCCTCCACTGCCGACTTGGCAAGCATGTCAGCCAAAAGATCACAGTGATCTCGCGCTGCACTAAATGGAGGATCCCATTGCATTGTTTTTGAAAAGTACAAAATTAAATTGGAAAAAAAAAATCAGAAACTATAACGAAAATGGAGCCAAGGTTTAGAGGTTGCCCATGCAATTAACCCATAAATTTTATGAATCGTATCAACTTTAGAGTTCATTTCCAATCCAATTCAAAATTTGTCAAACTCCGGAAGTAATTAATTTAATGTGAAGAATAGTGGAAATGAAGCATCGTGGTGATGCGACTCCACTCCAAAGCTCCATCTTACCAATTTTTTCTGTTTGTATTTTTGGATATTAGATTGCACGCTCTTTCTATCCTCCATTCTCGATACAAACCATGAACTTGAGTGTTTTAATCTTACAAAGTACAATTTAGTGACGATACTCATAGTTGCAGTGTCCATTTCAACAGGCTTGTGTGGATTGAGGAACCTTGAAGAGTTGGATATCCGTGCTAATGGATTTTGGGGTCCTCTTCCTTCATGCTTCAGCAATATGACCACACTCCATGCGCTTGATGTTCGTTATAACAATTTTAGTGGGGCCATTCCTTCGTCTCTCCTCTATAATCTCAAGTCACTTGAATATATTGCGTTATCTGGAAATGTATTTGAAGGCTCACTTTCACTTGCTTCCTTGGCTAATAATTATAACCTTGAGGAATTCCTCCTCATGGACAACCATAATAGTTTGGTAGTAAATACAGAAGAGCCCACTTGGTTTCCTTCATTTCAACTTAAGGTGTTTAGTTTATCAAACTGTGTGCTCAACAAAGACGCAAGTGGCGTAATTCCCAGCTTTCTGAAAGAACAGCATGAATTGACACATGTTCAACTCAGCCACAATGGAATGACAGGAAATTTTCCAAATTGGCTATTGGACAACAATGTAAATCTAGAACAGTTCGTACTCAGAGGCAACAATCTGTCAGGTTCATTTTATCTGCC
Organism: Syzygium oleosum; assembly: GCF_021117445.2. Lineage (NCBI taxonomy): Eukaryota > Viridiplantae > Streptophyta > Magnoliopsida > Myrtales > Myrtaceae > Syzygium > Syzygium oleosum. The sequence goes on from NW_026607526.1 coordinate 2,128,371, forward strand.
TTCCAATTTGAATCTTTTCAGCTTATGGAGTTTCGATGTGTCTGCTAATTTTATTGAAGGAGAGCTTCCATCTCATATTGGTTCTATCCTCCCGAACATTGGCTATTTGAATCTGTCAAACAACAATTTGAAAGGTGGAATCCCTTCCTCAATGGGCAATATGCACTCGTTGTCCACATTGGACTTGTCGAATAATGGCTTCACAGGAGAAATACCAGAGACATTGGCTAAAAATTGTTCGCAACTTGTGGTATTGAAACTGTCAGGCAACAATTTGCAAGGCCAAATGCTACCGAGGTATTCTAACTTGACAGGCTTGAAATTTTTGTATTTGGACGGCAATCGTTTTACAGGGGACATATCGCCTAGTATATTAAATATCTCCTTCTTGCAAGTTTTAGATGTAAGTAATAATTCCCTAACTGGAACACTTCCCAATTGGATTGAAGATATTCAATACTTGAGAGTGCTTATACTGTCAAGTAATTTATTGGGAGGTCCTTTACCGTTGAGCTTATGCAACTTATGGTATCTCAATCTTTTAGACCTTTCAAGTAACAACCTTGGGCCAAATATACCCCCTTGTGTCAATGTTACAGTTACGAGGTTCTTGCATTTAGCAAATGACACGCTTGTTGGGCCTTTTCCTGAGTTTCTGTCAGGAGCTTCATCGATTGTCACGCTGGATCTGAGATATAATGCATTGTCAGGTGAGGTCCCCAGCTGGATCGGTTCACTTCGGAACTTGAAGTTTCTTCTACTACGAGGAAACAATTTTGAAGGTTCAATCCCTCTGGATCTATGTCTGTTGAAAAATATGAGCATATTGGATCTTTCCAATAATAATCTTTCTGGAACAATTCCTTCTTGTTTGAAAGATTTGACATTTGGAAAGGCTGTGTTATCTACGGAGGCATTTGCTACCTCGTTCCTTCATATGCATTACGGTGTCTTAGACTATAATGGCAGATTCGGTTTATATTATTCGTATGATTACATATCTGCTTATACAGAGAGATTCGAAGAAGTACACTTCATGACAAAGAGTAGGTTGGAATCTTATAAGGGCAACATTCTAAAACTCATGTCGGGAATGGATCTCTCGCAGAACAATTTGACTGGCTTTATTCCTGCAAAGGTCGGCTACTTAAGTGAACTTCGAGCATTGAACTTGTCACACAATCATTTGAAGGGAACGGTCCCGGAAACATTTTCCAAGTTAAAGAACATAGAGAGCTTGGACCTGTCCTTCAACAACTTAACCGGTCCCATCCCTCCACAACTAATAGAGCTTTACATGCTGTCAGATTTTAGTGTGGCTCACAACAACTTGTCAGGCAAGATACCAGATCGAAAAAATCAATTTGGAACTTTTGGTGAAGCAAGTTATGAAGGTAACCCTATTCTTTGTGGAGCACCATTAACCAGCTGTGATGACTCCGATCAGGAACAGGGGACACAACCACCTTTTAATCATACCAGGGAGGATGACTCTTATAGAGAAGCCTTCTTGTGGAGTTTTGTAGGATCATATGTGGTGGCATTCCTTGGGGTAGTTCTTTTTCTTTGCCTAAACTCGTACTATCAGTGTGTGCTGTTCGAGCTTGTTCGTAAGCTTATCCCATCGTTTCCCCATTAGATATTGTTCTTCTAATTATTTTGTGATTGAAAAATATGATGAAACAGTGGAGAACCTTTATTTAATAGGATTGTAAGCATTTGAGTCTTTATTATGGATTGGGAACGCTTGGCTCCTAGGGTGTTCATATTGTATTCCTTGTCCTGCTAATTTGAATACTAGGAGAATTGATTTGGTTGTCAATTGAGAGAGGATAGTTTACTTCACAACCAAAATGAATCCAACATTAACAAATTCCTGTACATGTTACCCAAGATGTGAAATATCTTATGGTTGCAACCAGCAACATCGAACCAACTGGGTTTTAGCGTATCAAGACAAGATCCTACTAATACAAAGGATTGGGCGCGGGGAATTGCTCCTATTTGACGACAAAGGCATGCATTGTAGGACCACTGTTATTATGCAGCTTGGGCCCACCTTTATTGTCACTGCTTGATGAAGATTTATAGCAAGAGAACGAAGCTTATCCAATACTTAATGCAAAATTGCTTAGAGGATAAGTTCGACTCTACTGGCAGAAATTTAAGAGCGACTGTCTTCTACATATGTATCAGGATCAATGATTGTACCGGCATTTCTTTTCCCATCACCTTGATGTCGTGTTCAAACTAAACCAACATAGAATATTAGTCAAGGGTCAACCTAATCACACCTTTTATCCAAAAGAAATATGGGTCAAGCTCAATTAATAGCCATCTTAAAAAAACAGAGAACATAATGCTGAGCTACATATATAACGGATACTGAATCAGGCAATGACGCAATGCAACAGTTCAACAGAAAAACATGAGGTGCTCTTTGCTAGTGCTGTGCATGTGGAGTTCAGTGGTGTTGAGATTGGTTATTGCAAAATAAGGTGAATCTCGTCGAGTTAAAACTCACTGGCAACAACTTGCCGGGTGTTTTTCATTGGCCATCTTAGTCAAATCTTGTGAATATGTGTTGGTTCAATGCATTTGCCAATAGGATCGAAGGAACGCTTCCATCTTAGATTGATTCTATCCTTTCGAATTTGCAGTACCTAAACCTGTCAAGGGACTCGATAGGAGTTAGAATCTTTCCATCTGTAGGCGATATGAAATTGTTGTCGACATTAGATATGTCAAATAACAGCTTCCCGAGGGAGATGCCAGAGCCACTGGCCATAGGTTGTGTCACCCTATTTATACTAAAACGGTCAGGCGAGAAGTTGCGTGGCCGAATGCTACCAATAACTACTAACTTTACAAGGTTGAAATATTTGTATCTGGACGACAATCAATTCATTGGGATATATCACTTGGCATTTGGGATAGCTTAGACTCAAGGATTTTGGATTTAAGCGATAATTTCTTGTCCAGACCAATACCAAACTAGATTGGAGATATTCAACTTTTGGAATTTCTAACGTTGTCGGAAACTTATGGGTGGTCTTTTATTATTGAGCTTTTGCAAATTGAATCCTCTTGTTTTTTATACCTTTGGACTAACAAATTTCGGTCCAAATATACCCTACCGTGCCAATATTACATTTATGAGGTTCTTGCATCTACAAAGAGTTGAGCTCACTAGGCTTTTTCCTTAGTTTCTTCCTAGAGCTCCGTCCATCGTCTCTACGAAAAATGCATTGACAGGTGAGATGCTCAACTGGATCTATTTCTTCTACTGAAAGGAAACCACTTTTAAGGTTCAATTCCTCTAGCTCTTTGTCAGTTGACCAAGATGAGCATACTGGATCTCTCTTATATAGACCTTTCTAGAGAAGTTCCTTCTTGTTTTTAAGATTTTCAATTTGGAAATGGTGGGGTATCTAAAAGCACATTCGATACTTTGAGTGAAAACGCTGAGTATGGCAGCACTACTAGTACGAGGGAAAACTTGGCTTATAATTTTTCTATGATGGTAGCGGTACAGATGCTTTTTCGGATGAACTAGGAGAAAGCGACCTTCGTGTCAGAGAGTAGATTGAAATATTAAAAGTGCAACTTTCTAGAACATCTGTCTGGAATGGATCTCTTGCACAATAATTTGATGGGCTTTATTCCACTAAAATCGATTATTTGAACGAAATATATGTCTTATAGCTGTCGCATAATCATTCGACGAGATCAATTCTAGAAAAATTCTCCAATTAAAGGAATATGGAGAGCTTGGACCTTTCCTTCAACAAGTTAACTGGTCTGATTCCTCCGCAAGTGAGAGAGCTATACGCACTTTCACTTTTTAGCTTTGCTCACAACAACTTGTTAGGCAAGACAACAGACAGAAAAAATCAATTCAACTTTCGATCAAGCAATTTATCAAAGTAACCCTCTTCTCTGTGGACCACCGTTAATAAGTTATAAAAGCTCAAATGACAGTCCGTGGACTTTGTCGACTGTTGACATAGGCGAAGATGATGTGTCCTGAAAAGAAGCCTTCTTACGGAGTTTCGCCGGATCATACGTGGTGGCTTTTGGTGGGGTCGTTATTTTTCTCTACTTCAACTCCTACTATCTCAACGTGTTAAATTTTGTTTGTAAGGATATCCGATTGTTTCCTTAGCAGAGCTCGTGCTTGCAAGCATTTGAACATCTCGAGTCTCCACTATGCATGTTGAACCCTTGGATCTGTCATGTTGTCTGTCTTTTCCTTTAAATTTGGATGTGAAGTATCACCAGATTTTCTTTTGGTTGTGAACTGAAGGAAAGATCAATGTGGTCACAGATACAATAACCATGAAGAATAATAATTCATAGCTATGGCTGTGACTTGTCATCACAGATTGACGAGTGCTTCTCTGATTTTCCTTGAGAATCTCTAAGGTACGCTAGTATATCTAACCGCCTCCTTTTTCATGACTCTGTACACTGCCATTGAAGTGGCTGATTTTTCCGAAGCCAGATCGACCGTCAACTGACTTTGCCAATACTTATCTGATTCTTCTTAGAGAGTAAGCAGCATTACTGCCAGAATGAAGCTTCGCTGAAGGTGGATATTACATCGTCTGAGTCTTTTTTTCCTTCCTAACAACTGTTCCTTCTTGGACTTCCAAATTCTCCATATCTCGCGTTTCTTTCAACAAACTTTTTTAATGGCAGAACTTTGATGGATGCAGATATTGCAAATGGGCTAAAGCAAGTTTCACGTCCGCAATTTCTATTTGCTTGCATCTGTTGCTTTTTCCCGAACCCTATTAGGTAGAATCTTAGCAGTTCTATATGTTGTATTGGGTCATAATTTATCTTCTTAAAATTCACCACACAAAGAATTCATCACCCTCCTGCTCTAGCTTTTTTCTGTCGTGTAGATGGCGATACAGCGCTTAACAAACTATTCTCATGTTGGTGGTGGTAGTATTCTTTAGCCAAAAAAAAAAAAAGAAAAGTGATAGTGGTCGAACTAAAATTATAGAGCAACTACTCACAAACAGCTCAAAATAAGATGAAAGCAGAAAAGATTATCACCCGAATATGATCACATTGTAAATCAAATCATCCATTGAAAAGAAGAAAAATATAACAAATACAATGGGCATTCCTCTTCTTTATAAATGGAGGCATCTCCTCTGTCATGGAACGCCATCTCTCCTTGAGGCTTTTTGACTTGGGGGTGTACACAAACTAACATAATAACATGAAACTCCAGCAAATCGCTCGCACTCGGTTCAATCGAAATGAATCGAATTTTGACTAATTTTTGCACTGTTACACAGTTCTATCGCACCCGATTCTATCTTGCCACTGTAAGAGGAACAGAGTAGCGCCATAATGAGCCAAGGCACCCATGATCACAAAAACGTGAAATATCTGATGGCCGTGACCAGCAAGGTCGAACCAACCCGATTTTAGCCTCTCAGGAATCCTGCTAACATAAAAACAAAGTACCTGTAATGTAAGACAGTGCCATGGCCAACTCATAAGCAAGCATGATCGGGCGCTGGGGATTGCTCCAATTCACAATACAGGCATGGATCGCAGGAACGATGCCAAAAAACCCCATGGACTAGAAGTGCATCGCCCTAAACGTCCGGAATTTCCCAGAAGAAAGAGAAGGGGCAAGCAATGTCGCGACGGTGAACATCCCCATTGCCCTTATTCCGCCAAGATAGATCAGTTGCCAATGGGGTTCTCATTGGAAAATATAGTAGATTGGGGGGAAGAATGAGGTGATGATCATGACCGTGATGCCGACGTAGTCCATCTGCAGCAGCTGGATGTTCAAGCAGTGTGAGTGGCATGAGAAAAGATGGCAAATGCTGCTCGAGAGGAGACAAACATGGATCCGCCTAAGAAGACGAAGAACGGCCACCGTGTCGCAGCTGGTTGGAGTGAAGCGATCATCATTTCTTCTTCTGTTATCTGATTCAAGTTCACCAAAGAATTTGTGCCCTGAAAACTATTTTGTGTTAGATGCATCTGTAGACTTCAAAAGAGAGTATTCTTTTCATAAGTTGAATGAAACATCGTTGGTGTGCCACTCACCAAAAGCAATTCCTTTGAGTAAGAGATATTAGTTCCTGCACCAGCACAGTTTGACCTGCACAAGTGGATTTGCATATCAAGCCATTGCATAATCTGTGGAAATACTAGTCGGAGTCCAATCCTCAGATCATAATTTATAGAAAATGGTTCAATCCTGTCTGCCGAAGGGAGAGAGCAAGCCAAAATGGTGAAAGTGACTGGGCAGAGCACTAATTGAATAACTATGCAGCTTGCTTAAGCTGATACTTTCAAATTCAATTTGACCACCAGTGTACTACTCTTCACTGTAAAAGCTATTTACCACTGATGTTGTTCAGAAAATCTTAGCAGCAATCAACTTTCAAAGCATTCTGCAGTAGTTTATTACAAGGTCCACCATGTGTGAACTTTTTCTTGACACACAGTGCTACTTACGTGGAAAATGATTGTCCATTGAAGGTGGACTGAATCCATGTTGAATTAAGAGGAACACGGAGAGATTTTCCAATGGATTGGATCTTTAATTTATGTTTGAAAAGAACGAAAATTTCTATTAATACTTTGATCCATCATGTTAACTAATCACATATGACCCTTGTTATCCACCTTAATTTTGCACTTGCTGTTTGAGCAAGACTGTCTTGACTGTCAGGCTACTACTACTCCTGAAATTTAAGCAGCAATGAAAATGACAAGCACGACCCTTGTATATTCCTATGAAACAAACTTTCTGAGTTAAATTTTATGTGCCTGCCCTTAATGTCACAAACTCGAGTTATTCATCTGTGGCACTTGCAATTTTGATACAGCACCACAAGAAAATGAAGGTTTTAAATGGCAATTTTGGTTGCCAGTTGCCGATTTGAAGGAAGGTCAGCTGATGAAATGGCCGATTGCTTGGTATGGTAACACGCCACGAATATCACAATACTACACTGACTTGTACACGCCATTCTGCTAATAAACTGCTAGGAAAAATTTAAGCGGTTGTGACTGTGAAATTCGACAATTTATGGAGGATTTGATCAAAACGGGGTAACTCAAACATCTTCACCAAATGAGCAATTTAGCAAGCTCTCTAGTGAGTTATAACTTGCACCTACGAGCCTCATCTTAGATTACACTTTGAGACAGTGAAATCGAGCTATGATAGTCTACACAGATCGAGCTGCTACTGACAAATTCCTCGCTAGAAATTATGGGTTCCATCCGATATCGTCGAGTTGGGACGAGTTGCTAAATACAAACATCGATAAATCAGAACTCACTAAAATGTGCACGCTAGTATAGGATTCAATAATACAAAACACACCTTGAGAATAGGCCGAGAAGATCCCCAACCTGAGGCACGTCCACAAAGTTGGCCACCGTCAATCCCAGAAACGCCAGAAACCCAATCAAATGCCTGCTCCCCCATCACACAGAGAACGCAAAAGACATCACCACAAATCACAAGAGAGAGAGAGAGATAGAAATGAACTGAAGAAGAAAATAGGAACAAAGATGGCTTCGCATGAAAAAAAAAAAAACAAATCGAACTAAAAACACACCATCATTCATCCTCACGTCCAAACGTTAAGCGTCTCGTCATGCCAACGGAACAAGCTGAGGGCGGCCTCGGGGAGCGGCCGGTTGGCGTGGAAGTGGCGGAGGATGAACTCGCTGTCCTTTGTGTACTCCGGCAGCTCCCGGAACGACACCAGCGCGTACCGTGATGCCGACATAGTCCATCCGCAGCAGCAGCTGGATGTTCAAGCAGTGCGAGCGGCATGAGAAGTAGAATTGTGGGTGAAATCGATGGCTCATCGTCTCCCCCATTGTTGGTCTTCTTCCTCTCCTCCTTCGCTCCATCTCGCCGTGGCTTTTTCCCTTTCTCTGTGAAGAACTCGCAGAGCAGTAGGGCTTTGCTTTTGTGGATAGGCCGATCGGAGAAGAAGATGAAGAAATCGTTGAGGGCCTTATTCGGCCCAATATCAGCGTCTCCTTTGTATCTTCTCTCCTTTTATCTTTTTCAAGATTAAGATTTAACATTTTTTTTATTTTGTGAAAAAAGGATTTTCTTTTACGCAACTTATATTGGATATATGTTAAGAAATCAAATAATAAAAATTTAAAAAATTTGAATGCTATTTGTGTTATGTGATGTCAATATTTTGGAAAATCGAAATGTTTTTCATTAGAATTGAGCGAAAAGATCAAGTTTCCTAATTTTTATTTACAAAACCAAATAACTAGCCCTTTGTCCAAACTACATTAAATGAATAGACAAAATCTATCAAATCTTCAGATAATAATTTGTAGAAAACGGTTCAATCCTGTCCACCGAAGGGAGAGAGTAGGCCAAATTGGTAAAAGTGAATGGGCAGGAGCACTCAATGGGCAGAGCACTCTTCACTATGAAAGCTATGGGGTGTTGATATTGGCAGGAAGAGGAAGCATGGGGTGCTTGGAGAGAGGGAACTGCACTGCTCAAGATCAAAGCCACCTTCGACTGCCCGAATGGATCTTCTCTTCCATCGTGGCGCAACGGCAAGGGCGATTACTGCGGATGGGAGGGTGTTAGGCTCGATGATACCACTTTGCAGGTGACTCGACTATTTCTGAACCACACACGAGATTAGAACTTGGAATTCCCTTGGCTATCCATGACCCCTTATTCCTTCCTCTTGTGGAGCTTCGAGTGTTGGATGTGAGTTGGAATGATCTTAACAGGGAATATCTCTCTCTCTACCTACAGCACACAAACACAACATAGAATTACAAGGAGATTTTGTGAGGTACTATAATATACTGTACACTGTTGTCATGCATTGACAAAGATTTATCCATTAACTAGTGTCATCTAATGACTGACGGTTAATGATGTTCTACTATAATATTGAAAAATGAAGCATCTAGAATTTAAGTGAAAACTTTCCATAAAACTTTAAAAAATTGTCAATTGGAAGTCATCTAACTTTTTCTTTGTAATTTCACTAAGAAATTTTAAAAAATATTTTCTTTATTGAGTTTTTAACAAAGGGTCGTGCTTGGGTAAGATCAGCAAAAATAACTCGAGCAAGTCAATTTCTTCTCATCTAATTGTAACATACTATTTCAGGAAGCTTTAAAAGAAGAAGAAAATGTGCAGGAAATAGTAATTGGGTTGTGTTTTATGTTGAAAAATTAATCGAACATACTAAAGACACAAAAGTTTTTTAAAATACAAATGTTTCACCCTATCCTAGTTATTTAAAATAGAAAAAAAAAGAATATTGAAAATGATAGAGATTGGGCTTGAGAAACTTTGAATCTACAATAAATGGAAATTACGAAAGGTGGATTCTACTATCGAAAAGATTTTCTTTTCTTTTTAAGAAAAGGGAATCGTATTCAGCAGCCTTCATTTACACGTATATTGTCCCAATTAAAAATTGCACAATTTTCGTGTCAAGTTTCTTTCTCTCTTCTCACGTTGTTGTAACACACGATTTGAAAAAGGTTTTCAAGTGAAGAAGCATGAGCCGGATATCCGTGATTAATTCAAATCAATGAAATTAATCTGTCAAGCGTATCTCAAAAATCACTTTAAACACGTTCTCAGAAATTCCGTAGATATTCGGCAAACAATGGCCACGACGCCCTCCTGAGCCTTCTTCCCATCGTCTCTCCTCCACCCGAAATCTGCGCGACCTCCTCTCGAAGCTGAGAAGCCGGAGCAAGTGCGTTTTACGGGAGGCAAAGCCTCGCCCTCAAATCGATCAAGACCGCTCCGGAGAGCCAGAGGCGCCATCTCTCCGTGCAGAACGGGCCTCCGACCGTCATGGCGGCTGGTTCGGCTCCCTCCTCTGTGTTTGGAATTTACGGCAATGGACGGAGTATTGACGACGGTGCTGAACAATGCATATGGGTGACGGATTCCGAGGGTCTGCCAAATGGTGTTCCAGGCAGTCACTTCGATTTTCCACGAACTATTGAGGTTACTGATTCTGCTCAGAAAGTGTTCGACGAATTGTCCGAGAGAGAGGGGAGAAACGAGAGTAACGCCGCTCTAACTTTCGATTACTTGTTATGTCAACAACAAGCAATACTCTTCTCTATTCTGACTGTACTGAATAATCTGAGCAGAAGAGTCATTGTCGCGGGTCCTCGCCAAAATTTTCTTCTCAAGCAGGTGAGGTTCTCCCGCGAGATTCTGCTTCGCTGAACTCTGCAAATTGCTGTAGACGCGCTCTTGCACGTACCAGAGAAGTGTTAAGGCATACAATGAATTGGAAATTCCTTAGGCGTTTGTTTCATATTGGTTTTGTTTCACAGATATGAAGTCTCTTCCATTGGGGTTGAACCTGTTACTCTTTCCCCTGCTCCAATCTTTATGTCTCCCAACATCTGGTAGTGGAGGACCAAGTCCAGGAAGGTCATTGCACGAACAGAAAGTTTTGTGCATAATGAGTCTACAACAATAAATCTCACATCCATTGTCAGTTGAATACACAAAGTTTCCAATTCTATACCCCTCAAAACTCCTCAAAAGAAATTTAAGCAAAAAATAAAGGACAGATAAATTGTATAACTGGACAAACAATTAATTAGTACCGTGAATTATTTTTATTAATCTTTAGAAATGAGTTCACCTAATGATAGCAACGAACATACGATGTATGAAGTTGAGAGATCATGGATATTACTTGGACTTAGCCTTTAGTAGGTTCGACCACATATAAGGGTAAAGGTCTTCGATGGCCAAAATGAGATAACGAAGCTAATGGGGACATTAGCTTTAAAAATGAACGACGTTGAGTTCCGAAGCTCATTATTGAATTTCTTTTCACGAAAAATCAATGATCTGTAAACATTTTTTAAAAAATAGTTATTCGTATTGGTTAGAAAAACTAGTTAACAGATTATATATTTTTATCATCAACAATAATCTTTGCCTAAACGTTTTATTAATGATAAAATTATTTCTCATTAACTCATTTTTGCAAGCAATAAAAGTGAATATTTTTAGAAATATTTTAAAGAGTGATTTTATGTGAAACGGACGCATCTAAAAATTAAAAGATTTTATCTAATTTTTTATTATTTCTTCTCCTTTCGCCGAGGGTTTTTCGTTTCATCGCTCTCTCTCCAAAATATATTTTCTTCTTTCTATCTCTAACTAAAGGGTTTATGCATCAGTGCCTTGTCATCGGCTTCGGCGCGCCATTGTGTGGATATGCATTCAGGCGACGAAAAGCCGCTAACAAAAATGTCAGCAGCAACTCCAACTCATCAATAGGGCCTCACTCAGTTCATTATGGGCTCTTGGTATGGGGACAACTTTTATGGACAAGCCCAGCCCATCCAACATCAAAGATTTTAAAAAAATAAAAACAGATTAAAAAATCTACCTCTCCAGCACTAGTGATGCTAAAGATGAAACTTAAAAATTAATAAAATTCAGGAGCCATCAAGAGCTTGAAAACCCGAATTGGTCCGACCGAACCAACCCCGCATATCTCAAGCACGATTTAGAAGGGCCAGTCTTTAGGGCAGATTTTTCTAATATTGTTATCAGGCTTGTTTAGGCTACTAGCCTAGGGGAGTCGAGATGCTATTAGCAAAAATAAGTGAAGTAGCAATTATAATGGAATGAAGTGAATTATAGAGGAGATAGAAAGATGCGTAGATGAGAAAGGAGGCCAATGAGAATTGATGAAAGCATGGGATAAAAATATATTCCAGGTTTAGCAACTGCATTCATTCTATTAATATGACACCTTTGCAACGGTTAAACGTATACAACATTGTTTATTCGTCCTATATCTTGCAATATACTTCCTTTAGGAAATAGAATTTGACAGGCTATGAAATCACTACAAAGAAAATTTCCACGTAGGACCAATCTAATGGTCCTTGGTCCCGAATGAAAGGGACCGACAACTACGATTGATATAATGAGAAACAAAATTACGATTACATGCACAATAGTGTGGCACCAACTTAATATATTTTGTAAACCTCTCTTATATATAATTATAGATACTAGATATTGCAAACTTAATATATTTTGTAAACCTTTTCAGATATATAAGGTAATTTGTATATATTGCAAACGTTTTTAACCAATGCATAAGAGCATGTTTCTTTAACTTCGATATTTAAAGATTCATTTTATTTATTTCTTATTAGTCAACACATATAATTAAGTAATTGGTTAATGTTCAACAGGAAGACTTTCCTACTGAATGGCTGGAACGTTCTTTTTAGGCATGATTGTACACTTACAGCGATTTAGCTACAACCTCTTTTATATATTACATGAATCACTTTTAACTTATATTTTCTAGAAACCTTCAATTTTAAATAAGCAATTGAGCTTCTTTATCTAATTAATGTAGAAGAAGATTGCACAAAACAACTTTTCTTTTTCTAAAAGAGAAACGGTACAGCTAACGGGTATAGGCAAAATTAACGTAATCAAGTCTCCAAAACCAAACTCTCTGGTTCGTAGAGTAAGGCTGCCTCTCATGCCTTATTCAGCTCCTAACCAACCTAGAGTAGGTTAGTGAAACTCTAATTTATTTTGATTGAAAATAAATGAGAAACTAAGTTATGATTAGTAGGGTTTGAGAGAGTCCGAGCAAAGTATTAATGCTACCTTACAAGAGGGTTACACTCGTGCGCTTAGTAATTTGTTAAACCCCCCTTGAAGTTCATCTTGGGAGGCTTGCGAAACCACTGTTTCGGAATTGAGATTCTCTAATGTTCAAGGAATTGAGATTCTTTAATATTATTAGGAGTTAAATTTATATCTTAAATTTTCTCACTTAAGAGCTGATACCTCACCACATGTATCTTTGGATTGTCTGGATTTATTCTCCTTTCTTCATTTTTCCCCCTTTCTTTTCTTCCCTTTGTTTTCCTTTTCCCTTTTCACTTCTGCCTCCGTCCTCTCTTTCCTTAGATCTTGAATTTGGGGTTAACTTGACCAAATAAAGTTACTTCAGACTTCAGAAAATTGCAATCCGTTTTTTCAAATCCGCGTAAGGAAAAGGGTCCTAGCATTGACCAATTTTCGGAATATTGGCCAAGTTCTTGACCGAGAAAAAGAAGTATTTAGTCTAGCGTTTTGTCGGGGTAAAAAGATAAAATCTCATCCAAGATTAGATTGAGATAGAAATAGAAATTGAGTTACTGGGCCGGCTTTCTTTTCCATCGTCCTCATATTTCCATTGGATTAAAGAAACAAAAATTACGTCAAGGTCTTTTCACTTTTACTTTCTATAATGGACATCACTATCAAGAAAGTAAAGCATTTCCCAGCTTTCATCGCAGGAGACCGAAACGACTTGGGAGAATTCTGTGTCAAGCTATCATGGACATTCCCGCAAAAAAGTAAAGTATTTCACAGCTTTCATAGGAAGTGACCAAAATGACTTGCTCAAATTATACATGAGTCCCTACATAATGAAGCAAGCATTTAAAATTCAACACAATATGGATTTGGTGAAAATAAAATAAAACACGATACATTGAATCCAATTGATAAATTCAACATATGGATTTACAGGTTTGATTATTTAGTTTTATTGATTTATCTGTTCTATTTCGTTATTTTTGGTTGAAAAAAATTAATACAATTATACAACATTTTTAATCGGTAATTTTAATAGATCCAGTGATTTAACAAGTAATGGGTTACACTATAATGACATGGCCTGAGGAAAGTTGGCAAACTCCCAAAATAACTATTTAAGTAGTAATCATTTGGAAGATTTGTTTTACTTATAAACCATAGTTAAATGGAAATCACCTGAGAGAATCCGCTAGTGTTTTGCAGACCACCAATTGTCTCCTTGAGGCAAACAGGTGACCCTAATTGAAACTTAGTTTGAACATCCTGGGAAATGCCCATTTAAAATGTTCAAGTATTTAGGGAGAAAGTCATCAAATCGTGTAGCTCATGAGGAAATCAATCGTCATAGGCAAAAATAACATGACGGCCTGGAATTTCACGTCCTTTAATAATCTCACGGCCTTTCGTTAACCTAATACATACTAATGATTAAAGATTCTTGGCTACTGAACGTCATGGTCATGACCTAGATTCAGCAATTGCAATTAGTATGTAAGGTGCAATTGAGAAGGTGATAAATGATGAGACTCAATAACCTACATCAATTTCAAAAGCTCACATTTTTATAATAATAACAAGAACAACAGCAACAACAATCACGACAACGACGACGACAACAAACGACAATAATAATAACAACAATTATAGCAGTAACAATAGATAATTTAGTGACAAATACTAGTTGCAAAACCTCCCACATCATCTAACGCACAAAAGCCCTTTACATGTGGATACATGAAAGTTATCATATATTGCGAGCTTTATGTATTGCAAACTTTCTTAACATAAATGAGAGAATTTATGTATAGCACATATATATTGCAAAATCCTTAACCAATATAAGCACATGTTTTGTGATGATCAATATTAAGATATTTCACTTTTTTTATTTTTTATGAGTCGACGTATATAATTAAGTCATCGTGTACTATTCAACATATAATAGCTAATTCAGCAATGACCTTTTAATATATTAAATGAATCTATTTTAAAATATTTTTTTAGGAAAATCAATGTTAAATAAGAAACTAAGCTCCTTTATCTAATTAATATGTTCCAAGTAATTTTGTAGTAAGTGGAAAGAATGAAGTTTTGCCATGATGTGGCTCAACCACAAAACTCTATTCTACCAAACTTTCTTATTATTTATAAATGAATAGTCCAAGCAACTTTTGCACTTGGACCCGGAGCATATAATTCAATGCATTCTAACTAGTAGATCAGGTTCTGACCGAACAAAAAAAACTAGTAGATCAGGTGAGTCTACGTAGGATCCACACAATGTAATGAATCATTGAGCACATGTGATTCGGGGGCCACATAACAAAAATAATAGATTTTCATATGCTTCTGGCCTTTAACGTTATAATTGAGCATTAAATTTCCATAAAGAACTTGATTGGTTTTTTTTTTCCAGTGATTAAATCAGCTGTGGTGCCTACCTTCTTCTCCATCATTTTTCGTGTCCTTAATTCTCAATAAAATTGAAATGGTTTGCTTGCTTTTCCTTGGCAATTTTCTAGGTCACTGCAAGCTTTAATGACCACGCGGGAGGATAAGATGTGTTGCATCTTTGAGTCGAAGAGGTCCCTAGCAGAATTGATCAACTCACGGGCCACAGGCAAGTATTTCATTAATATAATACATATAAAAATTGAATATGGATCATCAAATCTTGTGGGATTAACTAGCTTCAATGGTTAGTATTCATTCAATACATATACTATACTCAATATAATAGTTTCTCACAGTCCTTCATTTTTACTGTACATGGGCATGTGGACTTGGGTGGTGCCGAATATTGGAGGGACGTGGAAGATAATAGCAATGCTTGGAAGGAGAGACCAGAGAGGAATGCCCTGCTCAAGATTAAATCCGCCATAAACAACCCGAATGGGTATTCTTCTATCGTGGCAAGACGATTTAAAAGATTTTTATTTAATACTAGCTAGGTATTCATACATTGCACAAGTTTAAGACTATATGTTCTGAATTATTCTAAATATTGATAGTCAATCGATTTTGCAATCATTGATACGTCAAGTTAATTATAAGATATATTGAATGTTGATCGGCATTGGCTTGACTGGTTTATCAACTCAATGAAAATTGCCCTTATTTTTCCTTCAATAAGTCCAAACAAATACTCATTTGTTTCATATTTATTGACAAAACAATACCTGTATATAAAAATAAACAACATCAAGTTTTATTTATTTGTCTCATCTTTTTTTACGAAGCGTTACAGGGAAACATATTTTTCTTTTATAATTTTGGTGAAATTACTGGTAAAGTTTTGTTGTTGATATGCAAATAGTCATTCTTTATCGTTTTATAATATTCACTTTATCATTTTCATCTTTTTCTTTTGGAAAAGTTCTGAGTCAAGTCATTGGCGCTAATCACGCCCATGATTCATGATTGTGTCGTGGAGTTGGACTAACCACGATAATCACTCGAAAGGGCTGCATATATAAATGAAGTACATGAGCCTCATATAAACATTTATATGCTAGTACTAGCTATGAAAGTTAACATATGGCTCGTGTCCTCTATGAATGAACTTTGTAGATCAAGCATATCGGCACAATTGGACATATCCATTGATTTAATTAATTTAATTTATTTGACCCGTATAGTCTATCTCATCTTATAATTGATCACAATGTCCTATGTAGATAATCTCAACTAATCAAATGTAAATAAACTGTCAGTATATGAGTTGAAATAAGTTTTTGCAGTAACTGTTGAAATAACTCCCCTAGTTTTGTTATGAATACGTTTAGATTCTACATACGAAGAGCAAAAGCACACGTGCATATTGTGATTATTTTTTAAAAAAAATCTCAATTTACTAATACTTGATGGATTGGTCAACACCGTAAAATATTTAAAGGAAATAATTGGGAACAAAAATTATCAGATTGATATACATATTGAAGCGAGCCAACATGACTCGGACAAATGAATCACAATTACGGACGCTTGGCACTTAAGAAACATCAAATTTAAAAGTATGCAAGACAAAAAAGAAAAAAAGTAAAAACAAAAGGAGACGCGCTAGCAGCTTCGCATCAGCTACTTACCAACTCCTAAAGCTATTAATGCAAAGTACTATGGATTTTCATTTTATCAATCCAATAAATAAAATTTACTATTTTGAAAGCATTGACATTCTCGATTCTATATAAATAAATAGCTCTCCACTGCATATGGTGAAGCACGAACATAGTACACACAAAACACCATAAAACACAACATTAAAATTTGGAAATGTTTCTCTTTTTGAGGATGCACAAAACTATTGCTTGCATAACTATATGGAAGAATTCTGTAAAACAGAGCATTAAAATTTGGCTTTCATCCCTTAAATTTCCATGAACTTGCAAATGTGCCTTTTATTCTCTCAAGTGCAACTTATCCTTTGTCCCTTTGTAATTTGGAAACACAAGAATAAAACCAACATTAATTATGGATTTGTGCATTTTAATCTCTATTCATCGTATGAAGTTCGGATCGCTTCGACGTATCTATTTGTCGTCAATAAATGTTATCTTGACCTTTTGCGCCGAGCTGATATCACCAAAAAATTCAAATATAATTCTTGGTTGGGCAAGCAAACTTCTTATTGTTATCGTATTCCAATAGTAAATAATATTTTCATGGAACATTTTAAAGTTTTAGAATAATTGACAAGCTTCAAAAACAAAAGTACTCTAAGTAATCACACAAGACGGCAACCATTTAGGGGTGGGTGTTCACTTATAAATCACTCCACAAGGTCTCTCCCAACCGATGTACATGGTATTTAAAGAATGTGAGACCACATATGTGAAATAAACTGTGCTAGAACCTAACTCTATTACCAAGTTAGAAACCCTGTAAACTAATGGGGATAGTAATAATAAAAATGAAAGAGGATGGGTTTTAAAACTCACTAGTGTGTTTGTTTCACGGAAAAGCAATGACTTGTAAATATTTATGTAGAAATAATTACTAGCGGTAGTTAAAAAATAAATCAACGGAAGATATCTTCATCATCAACCACAATCATTGCCTAATCATTTTCGTTATCATAATAATGTTTCTTATTAATTCATTTTTGTAAGCGATATAAGCGATTATTTTTAGAATAATATTTCAAATTTGTGATTTTTGGGGAAATAAACACAACCTATATATCCAGATAATTCATATTGATATATCCAACATTAACAGCTCCAGTGACGACAACAGGATGATCAGCCAATAAATATAGGTCTGCAGGGCACAAATGAGAAAAGAAAATAGCAATAATACAATGAAAGATGTCAAGTTTTGAAGCTTCGCATCAGAGACACGCACAAGACCATGACACCAACATTTACACGTATCCCATCTGATGTCTCGTGGGGAGAAGCTCGATCATTTTTGGGATCATTTTCGTGTACGCGTGGATGAGAGAGAGTAAGTTGAGAGAAGAGAGGAGGGTTGGATAGTGAGTTAACATGGAGATTAATCGCTGTCTCTAAGATGATTAAATACAATTTGACACATGGTATTTACCAATAAATTTAGCCCTTGAAGGAAATTAGATGTGGATTTACAAAAAGTGGAAGGAAAAATAACTTCCACCATATTTCTCTTTCCATCAACTACTATGACCCTGAAAGGAAATTAGACGTGAATTTGCAAAAAAAAAAATGGACGGAAAGAAACTTCCAATTCAGTGACTATTAACGGTTGGATTACTACATTACGAATATCAAATTATACATGTTATAAAGTTGTTTTATGGTGTTTTGGATGGATTTCCTCAAATTACTGGTGAATTTTTTATCTGGTGGTGATTAATATTACCGGATAAAGTTACTCCACACTTAAAGAAAATTCCAATTCGTTTTTCAAATCCGTGTTAGGACAAGGGTCCAGCTGACCTAGCATTGACCCAATTTTTGGAGTATTGGCCAAGTGCTTTATGAGAAAGAGAAGAAATTAGTCTAGCGTTTTGTCGGGTAAAGAGAAATCGAGTTACTGGGCCGACTCGCTTTTCCATCATCTTCACATTGCTTTTGCATTAGGGGTAAAGAGAAATCGAGTTACTGGGCCGACTCTCTTTTTCATCATCTTCACACTGCTTTTGCATTAAAGAAGCATAAGTTAAGTCGAGGTCTTGGCACTTACTCTCTATAATGAACATCCTTGTCAGAAAGGTAAAGCATTTCCCAGCTTTTATAGCAGGTGGCCAAGACGACTTGGGAGAAATTTGGGTCAAAGCTATAATGGACGTCCCTATCCAAAAGGTAAAGCATTTCACAACTTTTATTGCAAGTGACCAAAATGACTTGCTCAAATTATACGAGAGTCCCTACATGATGAAGCAGGCGTTCAAACATTCAACAAAATATAGGTTTGGTGAAAAAAATTAGAACATGATATAATGAATCCAACTGTATGTTCAACTTATGGATTTACAGGTTTTGGGTATTCTATGTGATTGATTTGTTCATTCTATTTCGATGTATTTGATTAAAAATTTAATGAAGTTATACAACATCTTTGGTTGGTAATTTTTATAGATCAAGCAATTATGCTAACAAGTAATGGGTTGCCGAGCAAAGTTGCAAACTCCCAAAATAACTATTCAAGCAGTAATAATTTGGAAGGTTAATTTTACTTACGAATCACTGTTAAACCGAAATCACGGCAAAGAATCCAATTGTATTTTGCAGACTTCACTAATTATTTCCTTGAGCCATAGAGGTGACACTAATCGAGACCCCATTTGAACATCCAGAGCAATGCCCATACGAAATGATCAAGACCTTAAGGAGAAAGCCATCATATCGTGCAACCCAATGGTTTTGCTTCTGTCTTGGCATGACGGTTAAAAATATTTTTATCTAATACTAGTAAAGTATCCGGGTGTTTAAGACTATGTTTTTTATAAACTATTAATCAATTTTGCATTCATCGATATTTCTAGTAATTATAAGTTATACCGAATGTAGGTCTGTATTGTCTCGATCGCTTTATCAAATTGATCAAAATTGCCTTATTTTTCGTTCAATGAGTCCAAACAAATACCGATTTATTTGATATTTCTTGGCAAAACAACACTTGCACCAAAAATTAACGACATCAAACCTTAGCTATTTCTCTCTCTTTTTGCGAAGTAATTCCTGGGCACCTTTTTTCCGTTGATTGGCTAATAATAATTTTTTCTCATTTTATAATCTCGATCTTTCTCTTTTGGAGAAGTTGTGGGTCAAGTTGACGACGATAATCACGTGTTTCGTGGAATTGGCCCCCGGCAGACTTGACTTTGCCCATGGTTGTTATGTGGAGTTGGTACAATCGTGGTAATCATGGAAACGTATTACCCACATATCATGAGCAAGTATTTTGTGAACGCAATACATATGTTAAATTGTATCTGGGCCATCCGATCTCATGGAATGCATTATCTTTAGCAGTCCAGATTCAATTTATATATATATACACACACACACTAAACTCATATAATAGTGTCTCATAATCCACAAAATATTACCAATAAAAAGTGGACTTGGGAGGTGTCCATATTGGGGGGAAGTGGAAACTGACGGGGTGCTTGGAAGAAAGACGCCTCGCTCAAGATTAAATCCACCTTATGTCGTGACACGATGTTTAAAAAGATTTTCATCAAATACTAACAAGTATTCGAGCGTTGCCCAAATTTAAGACTATATTCTTTTATATTAGTCTATACAATGATAATTAATTTATTTTGGGTTTATTCATGCTATAATTAATTATGAGATTTACCGAACGTTGATCTGCATTGTCTTGATCGCTTTATCAAATTCATGGAAATTGTCTTTTTTTTTCCCTTCAATAAGTCCAAGTAAGTACCCATTTATTCGATAGTTCTTAGAAAAATAACACTTGCTGAAAATTAACAACATCATCTATCTCGACTTTTTTTTTTCTTTTTGTGACGCGATATTAGGGCACATGTTTTTCTTTTATAGCTTTGATGAAATCAAATGGTAACTTTTTATCTTTTTTGATTTGCTAACAATCATTTTTATCATTTTGTAATATTCATTTTATAATCTTATCTTTCTCTTTTGGAGAAGTTCCGGGTCAAGTCACCGGCGATAATCACGTGTTCCGGGGAATTGGCCCTAGCAGACTCGACTTTGCCCACGGTTGTTTCGTGGAGTTGGCCCAACCGTGATGACCACTCAAAGGGGAAAGACTCTGCACATATAAATGAAGGAGATGACCCTCGTAAGTTTGCACAAGGTGAAGCAGAAGAAACAGATAAACGCACAAAACACCATATAGATAAACATGAAGTTTCTTTTACTGTGTACGTGGACTTGGGTGTTGCTGGTATCGATGGGGAGTGGAAGAAGCATGGGGTGCTTGGAAGAAGAGAGGAATGCACTGCTTGACATTGACGCCGCCCTCTCCCCCCCCAATGGGTCTTCTATTCTCTCGTGGCGCAACAACGATAGTGACTGTTGTCGCTGGAAAAGCGTGGAGTGCGATAACACCACTTTGCGAGTGACTGGACTATATCTGGGCGGATCACGCCGTTGGAAATGGAGAGTGTCGTACTGGGAACAGTCCGAAAGTAATTGGGAAGGGTCGAGCCAGAAAGAATGGTCTACCCGGTCCGAAAGTTATTGGGAAGGGTTGGGCCGGAAAAGAGAAGGGTCTCGTGGTTTGGTTATTGATGCCTCTTTATTCCTTCCTCTGGAGGAACTTCAAGTGTTGGATTTAAGTCAGCATTCTCTCTTAGGTGAATCTCTCTCTCTCACAGTAATTTGTTTGTTTTTTCCTTTTCTCTAAATATGTTCAAAATAATCGTTTACTCACCGTGTTTGAACTCTCAGGTGAATCTCTCTCTCTCTGTTATTTGTTTCATTTTTCTTCTTTCAATTATGTTTCTAAGTAATAGTTTGCTTTTGGACAACGAAAAAATGTCAGACTATGGTGCTATAAACTATAAAAGTGAATTAAGTGAATTAATGACAAACACATGATTGCACAAATGATGCAATTCTTAAAATAGTTGATTGCACATATCATGAATTAATTACGAGACTCATTTCCATGGCGATGATAAGTACGAAGAACGAAATTAGAATTAGCTCTATAAGCAATTATTTATCAAATTCCGACTTTTCTTTATCAAAAAAGGGGTGGACTTGCTAGAATTTTTCACTCCAACAATTTTGCACTTGTTTGGAAGTGGACCAAAATCTACTTAATATTGAGGAGCTTGTGACTTTCTCTCACGATTCAAAATAAGAAAAAGAAAATCAAGTTTATCATTCTACATATTAATAATTACATTTTTGTAAAGGTTTTGAGTGTTTTACGATAAATAAAAGTCAAATTACGAGTGCCATAAGGTTTGCAAAAAATAAAAAATCACGAAAAGTAGATTGGCAGAGGGGATTAATTTAGAGGGATGAGAAAGGATCTTAAAGGGAGTGTAATGGTAGGACAGAGGGAAAGAAACGGACCGGAAAAAAAAAGATTAGATCATATCAAGTGGAATTGTATGTGTAGCTATGTGTTTTTTAAATCCCCCATATAAAGGGATTTGGAGGGATTGAGGGGACTAATACTTTTATCAAACAATTGTTTTTTCTTTCTCACATTTACCTTTGATGTATTACAAATACATCAAATTATATATACATAAAAGTACAGTGACAATCATCATTTATTTTATTCTCTCTCCTGATCATTCCTTTCTCTAGTATCCAAATAATATTATAGCTTATTTCCTTTATTTCCTTTTTCTTCTTTTCTCTTATAATTATTTGCATTTCTTATTTTCTACTTTGGTTACATCTTCCGACATCTATATTTATCTGGATGCATGGTTCCAAAATCCCAAGCCGCTCTAACCACGCATCCAGACATGCAAGAAAATCAGAATACCCTTCAATGCTTTCCAAGTCAACCTTTAGTCTATTTAGATAGGGAAACTCACACATAAGGCGATTGATTAGATTTATGATCAATACATATACTTAAGAAGAGAAGCAAGAAATTTCATTATAAATCAAGTAATATAATTGAGATGAGATTAAAAGGATAGTGTTTTTTCTGCTCCCTTTTTTGCTAATACACTCCTTATAATGGTGGATGGATCATATTATCCTTGATGGATCCAACTTGTTTACAGATTATATACACACATAAATGATTAAAGTGGGGCCCAATTTTTCCACGCTCTCTGTGTCTCAGATTCTCTCTCTCATTCTTTTCACTTCGTTGCGCTTCTCTTGAATGTATCCAAATTTGAGAAGAAGAAAATAGAATCGAAGCATAATCGAAGCATAGGGGATGAAGTACTCCCAAATGAGTAAACAAGCACTCTCTCCCCAATCAGCTTTTCAAATTTTCATCACCACTAGGCGATGTGTCGTCATCGCCACCTACCGTTGCTTGCCCGCCTAACTTGGTTGATGAAGCCCTGCCTCTGTTCGAGCCACACGATGTCGGCGACCTAGCACTTGGCCTCTAAGCTCGACAAGGCCACCCCAGAGCCCTCCTTGCACCCAACCCCCACCTCTCTCTTCCACTTTCCCGTCATTATGGCAACTCCCCCGCCAGGGTTCAACGGTTGCTGTCGACCTAAAAACCTCAATTGCGGCTGTTGCTGGCCCCTTTTGACCTCAGATCAAGTCGAGCCTTAGATCTCAGATCTAGAGCTCGGTTGACCTCAGATCTAGAATGTGAGGCTCGATTGTGCCGCGATGGCTCTAGCGGAAGTCGGAGGCGAGGGTGTTGACCTAGAGTAGAGGTCTCTATCACCGTCCGCATCTGCCATTAATTCTTTCTAATCTACTCTGGAATTCATTGATGTCTTCGGAGAGCTCCCCAATCTCTTTATCCGTTCTCAAGATGGAGTTGTTATCATCTTGCAGCCAATTTCTGGGTCATCTTGTCCTCCGTCACCTGGATGATCCTTTCATCTTTAGATGCCACCGCAAGAGAATTGATCCACGGGATGTCGCCGGAAAGCTTCTTCCCAAACTCCGAGAACGCCTTGTCCAGGAATGGCAAATTCAAGACAGCTTCCACCGGCATTGTTTTGTCAGGCTAGCACCTTTATGGTTTCTTTTTTTTTGGGTCAAACCTTTATGGTTTCCACCACCCGCCTCTTGTGCACTTCCTCGAGCTCCGCTTTCTCTTTGTCGTCCATTGCATCGACCATACATCCTAAGTTCTTGACATGCTGCTTCGCCATCTCTTCGGCTTCAGAATGTCCTCTTTTTCCCCATCTTGCTTCGCTTATGTCGAGTATACTACTTCAATTTCTCTTACTTTTCCAGCATTATTGTTGGTGGTGACGTTATAACGCAAAAGACTCACCCTGAACAGACTCCCTCCGTCCCTCCCTTCTCCCCACCCCCTCTATGTATGTATCTTCTACCATCACACGAGCTCTGCGACCCTTAAGCTGCCGTCGCCCGCCCGACTCTCTCTCTCTCTCTCTCTCTCTCTCTCTCTCTCTCTCTCTCTCTCTCCGGGCGTGTGGCCAAATGGGGCCATGAAGAAAGCCGCAACCCCAAATCTGGGGTTGCTCGAGGCTGGGCCGCTGTTTTGCATGAGGTAGTGACCTCGCGCAAGCAAGCCCAATGTCTGCCATATTTTAACAAATTTTCACCTAGGCTCAATGTCTGCCATATTACAATCGCTTTGCTATTACCTAGACTTTTCGCTAATACCTGAAAAATTTTCTGCTACTCTCCCACATTCTTTATGGGCTCCTTGACCGCTACCGATGTCTTCCAAGTATAAGCTGCACTTGATTTTCTCCATTACCAGGAAGCTTATCAGAACATCAATTCTACTTGCACTTTTATCTATTCTACAAGAATTTCCATATTCAATCTCATCTATCACAGATAAAGCAAAAGCAATATTCATCCACACTTGTCAAAAGATTGAACTCATATCTAGCGGCAACTACATCAATTGTGTAACGACCCGGTCCGACGAGGGCGGGGAGTGGTCGCCGGGGCCAGAGGGCCTGGACAAGGAGCGGCTCCTGGCAGGCTTCTAGGATGGCAAGAGGGGCATGTCTCTTGTCCCACATCGCCTAGGGGGGGGAGTCCTGGGCTAGTTTATAAGGGCTTGGGAAGCCTTAACTTGCAAGAGGCCTTTTCTGGGGGTAGTATGGGCTGCCCTCGGAGGAACAAAACCGTGAGGACTTAGTGTCCAAAGCGGACAATATCTTGCGAGTGGGATCCAGGTCGTTACAAATGGTATCAGAGCCGACTCCCGACCGCGTGTGGGGCCACAGCGGGGACGTTGTGCCCAAAGGGGGGAGAATGTAATGACCCGGTCCGACGAGGGCGGGGAGTGGTCGCCGGGGCCAGAGGGCCTGGACAAGGAGCGTCTCCTGGCAGGCTTCTAGGATGGCAAGGGGGGCATGTCTCTTGTCCCACATCGCCTAGGGGGGGAGTCCTAGGCTAGTTTATAAGGGCTTGGGAAGCCTTAACTTGCAAGAGGCCTTTTCTGGGGGTAGTATGGGCTGCCCTCGGAGGAACAAAACCGTGAGGACTTAGTGTCCAAAGCGGACAATATCTTGCGAGTGGGACCCAGGTCGTTACAAATTGGCTCCGTAGGTTCTACCTCAATGGAAGCACCATTTAAGTCGATTATTGCACCAACACCTGCTATCTCAAGAGTTCTCGATGCAACTCCATTTTGAGCTTTACTGTCCATGTTCATATATGCATTACATATATGCATTACCAATAAAGCTCCTCATCACAAGCATATAGTTATTCTCAAAAAATTGAAGATGGTTGGAAATTTGATATCTGTAGATAATTTATTAACTATTGGGTATGCATGGATCTTTCCATAATCAGATTTAAATGAAACTCTACACCTGAAGCGATTGAAGAGGCTATATCTATCTTCTAATTATTTGGAACGAGTCCCCTCATGGGACAAGCAAACTTCAGTGGAGGCCCAAAATTTGTCTTCCATCCAGCTTGAAGGTACTTGTAAGATATAAAACCATGCCTTGATATTATATGGTTCAATTTTGAAAACCTTATGTCAATCACAAGTGTCAATCACAGGTGTGAATCTGGAGGTGCTGGATCTTTCGAATAACAAATTAGCCAATGATTCCCTTGCGGACATTACAAGGATGACATCTCTTAAGGCCTTATACATCAATGGTTGTGGATTGAATGCTTCAAAGTTTTTGGAAGGTAATTCTCTGAAAATGCTTTCAGTTATCACCTCTTCAAAATAAGATAAGGTGAGATAGTCTTGAACATAAAAGGCATGACTGCACTATATTCGATGTCCTCCAGAGATCATATTTTGGCCGCACAAATTCTTTAAATTACTAAGCGCCATGGACTTATATTTAGATAAGTGCTAATCACAAAAGCACATATAGCTGTTTGACCTATGCTTGAAGTTGGAAGGATTTAGTTAAATGCCTATGAAAGCCATAAGTAAATGTATGTCATGATTGTGGCATCCTTAAAAGTTGGATCAGTTTCAATTTAGTCCCTGCTCTTTGAAGATTGAAGTTTAGTCCCCATGCTTTTACTTTTACATAACTTTTTTTCTCGATCAATCTGAACAATAGTGTGATGCCATAACAGATACAAGGAGTTATTGCTAAAAAGATACAAATAGTCCAAAATAACAATATACTGTACGAGTTCAAAATTTGTCCAAGAATTACAATTATATGTAAAAGTTAATCTGGAATCAAAATCAAACAATATCTTAAGTTTACGGATTAGATTCAAATGGTGGTCAAACTTCTGCATGTGTCATTAGTAGAATTCATGCATTTCACAAATCTTTGATTTTTCATTTGTTGTAAAATTTTGTTTGATTGTCTTGATAGGAAAATATCCAAAATTAATTTTTTTTCCTTTAAAATATCCACTTAGAACGAATAATTTATGAAATTATTCTTTTAGTATGACAATTTTCATCTTTTACCCAGTTATGATTTTATATTTCTTCCTATTGAACTTGTCTCAAATTCCCGATTAGTATATTACACTGATATCAAGTTTTGCAATGGATTTTCCATGCGTCTCATTCATATATTAAAAGCATATATGCAAATCCAGTTTCTTCAACATTATCACTACCATCACTATGTATACGATTCATCAATAGTAGTGCCACATTTGTCTTGATATGTTTAGTATATTTTAGCTAGGGGAAACGATTGTCCTATTTAATGGTCGGGTTTGACTTACTACGTATATTACTTGTTTTGACATAGAGTGATCCTTGAATCCATCATCTGGTGCATCTAACCATTCTCTTAAATGCATGCAAAATATGATAACCAGAGATTATTTCGTAAATGGCTACTAGCTCCTCGTGGGAGTTTAATAGGGTTAGGCGGGAACAGAAGTGCCTTTCTCAAAACTCAAAAGAATAACTAATTGGTACATGAATACTACAACGTAAAAAAATTAAAGACACCATTTTCTTTTGAAAAAATGTTTTTAAATTATGTTTTTCCATGTATTGCTACCAATAAATGTCATATTTTCTCAATATTTGTTTAAATCAACTAAAAGTGCTATGTTTCTGGAAGAAGATGATGTAGGTATGATTTCTTAAATTATGCCAATCGGAGTAGATGTGAAATAAAAGAGGAGCTCACGTTTACTAAATTCTAATATTTATTTATTTAGTAAAATATCATAAATCAGGAGTTGAAAGACTCAGGAGTTGAAAGACTGATGAGGGGAAGAAAATGTTTCATAAGTTGTGGAAATATAGCAAAAAATTAAATTTCAAAAGACTTTTCCATTGATAATACTAAGCCGAGAACAAAGTTAATTAAATTCTATGGCATTTTTTCAGTATTTGTGAATTTTGCTTCCAATATTTTGGCTCAAGTTCTGTCTTCCAATCTATTGGATGCATCGATCAATAGACAAATAGAAAAACAAAAGCAAACTTAGTGATCTATGCAAAATCGTATCAAAGAAAGGAGGATGAAGATAAAAAGGAAAGCTGGGAACACAGCCCTTTCCTCTGAGGGACCAAAATGCCGTTTTCCTTTAACGGACTCAATTTACTGTATCTCCTTGCACCATTAAAGTTCTTCATTCGAAAAGAATGGACAAGATTTATGTTGAAAATATACACAATAATGTTGATGTCTGATTCTAGTATGCATCCCTTTCATTTGATGAAACGAGTACATTTTGTTTAGTTTAAACAAATTCAGCCATTTATCCATGAAAATACCTGCACCCTATACAAAAAGCTTCCATCTTCAACCTTTATATTACTTAATTAAATTAAAGTATGAGCTAGAGAGCATAACTCTTTATCAATTATTTAAAATTTTATTTGAATTGTGAGATAAAATGAAAAAGTTGTAGCACAACAAACTAATGCTCATGAACTATGTCATTATCAATATATTTGAAATTGTTTGATACCAAATTAAGTGAAAATTTTAAATTAGCTAAAAATTAAACACGATATTCCACAATAAGATTTAAATTTTAAAATATTTTATTCAGATATGTGTGTGTGTGCGGGTGTGTGTGTGTGTCTGTGTGTCTGTATACACACACACACATACACATGCACATATGCAAGTTTATATTACTATTAATTTTCCACACGCACATATGAATATTAACAAATAAAAAATCAACTGTTGCCAAATTAATTGAAAAGACTACCTATTATTATAAAAGGTCTATAGAATGAAAATGATATACGTTGTGAGGGTTTTATTACCCGTTTAGCCAAATATCATAAATGAATTACAGTAAGTGCATGATTATCGATGACTCTTTTGGTTAGAACATTACACCCGGTAAAAACAAACACTTGTATTTGGTATTATTCCTATAACCTTAAGTGGATAAGAACAAACCAAGTTGAATTAAGTATGGATACCGGTTTGATAAAGCACTTTTTCTATATTCAATAAATAAATGATATTAAAAGATCCATAAAATATAACCTGACTTTATAGCCCATATATAACAAACAAATGATTTAAAATGATCTAAATAAGATTGATAACACATATTTCAGATACAGATGAAATCATCAAATTAATAATGAACTATCTATTAATACAAACAGTTTATTGAAGAAAAAGTTGATTTCAAAGGGCTCTATTTAACATGATAGTGCATGTATATGAATTATGAAATATAGAGGATAATTACAAAAAATTGTATAACATGATACCTTTAATTGTGAAAGAGTTGAATAATATATAGATAGGTTATTACCACCAAAAACCCCCAAACTAGTACGCTCGTGCCACATTTTACCCCAAATTAATTTTTTTGTCACAAAACCTCGTAAACTAGTATAGTGCCACATTTACCCCAAACTAGTATACTCGCTTAACTTTTATCCTAAACTAATTTTTATGTCACAAAAATCTCTAAACTAATATCTCAGTGCCACGTTCACCCCAAACTAGGGCACTGTACCACATTTAGCCCTAAAAAATTCTGGTTTTAACACAATTTAAGGTAAATGTAGCATGGGTATAATTGTGACGGGAGTGTACCGGTTTTGGATTTTTTATGACACAAAAATTAGTTTTGCTTAAATGTGACACGGGTGTACCAAATTACGATTTTTGGTGGTATTACCGTATATAGATAGCCTCTTTCTATCCTCCATCCTCGACATTAACTATGATCTCGAGTGTAAGCACAATTTAGTGATGATCCTCATAGTTACAATGTCCACTTTAACAGGCTTATGCAGATTGAGGAACCTTGAAGAGTTAGATATTAGTCGTAATGGATTTTGGGGTCCTCTTCCTTCATGCTTGTGCAATATGACCTCGCTCCGTGTGCTTGATGTTCACAATAACAATTTTAGTGAGGCCATTCCATCATCTCTCTTCTATAATCTCAAGTCACTTGAATATATTGAGCTCTCTGGAAATGCTTTTGAAGGCTTACTTTTTCTTGCTTCCCTGGCTAATAATTCTAACCTTGAGGTATTCCGCCTCATCGACAACCATAAACGACTGGAAGTAAATACAGAGGAGCCCACTTGGTTTCCTTCATTTCAACTGAAGATGTTTGGTTTATCAAACTGTGTGATCAACAAAGACGCAAATGGCCTAATTCCCAGCTTTCTGAAAGAACAGCATGACCTGAGAGGTGTTCAACTCAACCACAATGGAATGACAGGAAATTTTCCAAATTGGCTATTGGACAACAATGTATTTCTAAAACAGTTCGAACTCACAGGCAATAATTTGTCAGGTCCATTTCATTTGCCTTCCAATTTGAATCTTCTCAGCATGTGGTGGTTCGATGTGTCTGCTAATATTATTGAAGGAGAGCTTCCATCTCGAATTGGTTCTATCCTCCCGGATTTGAGATATTTGAACCTATCAAACAACTTATTGCAAGGTAGAATCCCTCCCTCAATTGGCAATATGAAAAAACTGGATGCATTGGATTTGTCGAATAATGGCTTCACAGGAGAAATACCAAAGACACTGGCTAAAGGTTGTGCATTACTTTCTACATTGAAACTGTCCAACAACAATTTGCAAGGCCAAATGCTACCAAGGTATACTAACTTGACAAACTTGAGATATTTGCATCTGGATAATAATCTTTTCACAGGAGACATATCGCCTGATATATTAAATAGCTCCTCCTTGATCATTTTGGATGCAAGTCATAATTTCCTATCCGGAACACTTCCCAATTGGATTGGAGATATTAGTAGTCATGCGCTTATCTTGTCGAGTAATTTATTCGAAGGTCCTTTACCATTGAGCTTTTGCAAGTTACTGTATTTCGATTATTTGGACCTTTCAAGTAACAACCTTGGGCCAAATATACCCCCTTGTGTCAATTTTACACTTACTTTGAGGTTCTTGCATTTAACTAATGACACGCTTGCTGGGCAGTTTCCTAAGTTTCTTTCTAGAGCTTCAAATATGGTCACATTGGATCTTAGACACAATGCATTGTCAGGTGAGATCCCTAGCTGGATCGGTTCGCTTCACAAGTTGAAGGTTCTTCTATTGCAAGGAAACAATTTTGAAGGTTCAATCCCTTTGGATCTATGTCTATTGAAAAACATGAGCATATTAGATCTCTCCAATAATAATCTTTCTGGAAATATTCATTCTTGTTTGAACGATTTGACGTTCGGAAGCTTTGGGAATCCTATGTCCAGATCTTCTTACATGGTAAGCTGGGAAGAGGCATGGGAATCACACTACAAGGTCGATTACCGTTTATTGTATCTTCGAAAAGAAGATGACACATATACTTATACGAATGGATTAGAAGAAGTGAACTTCATGACAAAGAGAAGGTTGGAATCTTATATGGGCAATATTCTAAAACTCATGTCGGGAATGGATCTCTCGCAGAACAATTTGACGGGGTATATTCCTCCAGAAGTCGGCTACTTGAGTGAACTTCTCTCATTGAACCTGTCACACAATCATTTGACGGGACCGATCCCGGAAAAATTTTCCAATTTGAAGAATGTAGAGAGCTTGGACCTCTCCTACAACAACTTAACTGGTCCCATCCCTCCACAACTAATAGAGCTTTACGCGCTGTCAGATTTTAGTGTGGCTCACAATAACTTATCAGGCAAGACACCAGATCAAAAAAATCAATTTGGAACTTTTCGGGAAGCAAGTTATGAAGGTAATCCTCTTCTTTGTGGACCACCATTAACAAGTTGTCATGGCTCAAATCAGAAACGGGAGACACTGCCATCTTTTAATTATACCAGAGAGGACGATTCCTGGAGAGAAGCCTTCTTGTGGAGTTTTGCAGGATCATATGTAGTGGCGTTCTTTGGGGTGATTCTTTTTCTCCATCTAAACTCGCACTATTGGTACGTGCTATTCGGGCTCGTTCGTAAGTTTATCCCATCATTTTCCCAGTAGATAATGTTCTTCTAAGCATTTTGTGATGAAATAATACGATGAACGGTGGAGAACTTTTGTTTAATAGGATTGTAAGCATTTTGAGTCTCGATTATGCATTTTGAATGCTTGACTCCTATAGTGTTTGTATTGTATTCCTTGTCATGCTAATTTGAATATTAGGAGATTTGATCTGGTTGAGAATTCAGAAACGACAGTTTATTTACAACCAAAATCAATCCAGCATTCATAAATTTTTGTAAATGTTACGCCAAATGTGAATCATCTGATGGCTGCAACCGGCAACACCAAACCAACCAGGTTTTACTGTTTCAAGAATCCTACTAACATAAAGTATTGGGCACTGCAAATTTCTCCAATTTGAGGATAAAGGCATGGATTGTAGCTAGGATGACAGCAATATCCCAATTGCTGAACCACTGGTCTTCAACTTGAGCCCCACCTTTGTGATTTACTTGATGAAGAACTTGTCGCAATCCTCCCTCATGGCTCCCTTGAGGGGAGCGGGTTTAGTGATATGTCCAACGGGAACGAGCAGTCCCTCTATTCGAGGTGCTTGCTCTCGTTCAACGAGACTGCGTTTGATTGTCTAGATTTTTAATTAGTGTAGGACTAAATAAGACAGGATATGAAATTCAAGGAATTTGTTATATCCTATCTACTATTTAGTGAATTACTGTAATAAAGTTGGGTATTTTCATATCTTACGATGTACGTATTTTCAATGAATGTCATATCGGTATAAATGAACCTAAAAATTGCACAAACGGAGATAATAAAAATCTCTCATGACACTCTTATCCATTTAATTTTTATTTGCTTCTTTTTTATTATTTTTCCCTCTCTTTTATAATTCTTTCCTTTTTTATTTCTTTTTTCCCCTTCCATCATTTTCTAATAAATTTTTATTAAATAGTAAACTACACTAATATACCTAAAATATATAATAAATATAAATACTAAATGTATTTATTTATATAGATATGAAATTTTTATTAAACAAGATAGGACTGGATAAGATAGGATAAGAAATCTTGGGATTTGTTCATATCCTATCCACTGTTTGGTGGACTACGGATTTAAAGTCGGATAGGATAATTTTTTTTTTTTGCTATTCACGGGTCCGGAGGAGTCGGTGAAGGAAAAAAAGCCAAGAAATTTTTTTGGTGAAAGCGCACAAGGTGTGGGGATGAAGGTGATGGCGAGTGGAGCGTACGGTTTCTGAAAAAATAGGCATTAGAAATCCTATCCAGGTCTATCTCACTTCCTTCGGATTTTTTTATCCGGGCTATATCCGGTTTATATCCGACCTTATCCTATCCTGGACCACAACCAAATACAGGATAGGATAAAACATATCATATCCTGGCTTTTATCCGGTCGACCAAACGCAGCCTAAGAGTTCTCCAAAATCTTACGGTGCATGACGTTGGATGATTCAGTTTTGATTAAACGATGAGATCTTATCTAATTTGGAGTCCTCACTAGCCTATTTGAGCCAAATAGGAAAAAAGCTAGAAAAATCCAAGTTCGGTGACTTGATTATACTAACATTTAATTAGCGTTATTTTGGTACCTAACTCATTTTAATGCAAAAAACGTGAATTACGCGGTCTTTTCGTTTTAAGTCGCTAGGTATGTTCTATTTAAATGTCTTATGATGGTTATTGGCGAAAGCATTTTTCAATCAATCATACGAGTCAATAATCATAACAAACCAATCATAATAAAAGACACATGCCAAACGAGATAAAGCACAAAAGAATAGATTATGAAAGCAAAATGCGAAAAAACATACATGGACTTGTTATGAGCCCGGGGTTAAAAATTCCGCTAGCTAAACTTAAAACCTTATATTACTCAAACACATAAAGAACGACAAAATATAAAGCACAGTAAATGAACATGATATGCGTCGAGCAAATAATATAAATAACTTTGTCATTTGAGCTCCGGGATATGAACCCGTGAGCAAGTTCCGAAGTCCGAGTCAAAATCTTATTGTAGCTAAAGAAAAACTACCTTATAAAAGATAATCACCAAGCGAAACTCAAAAACGAAAATACAGAAGGCATGCTGCATGATTTTCGGAACAACGAACCAGAAAAGCCAAATCCGATTATAAGTGTACCTTTTATGCGTCCACCACCAAAAAACAGTAGAGAACTCAAACGAAGCTGGTTAATTAACGATATATCATCTTACAGAACTAACGAACCAGAAAATCCAAATCCAAACTCTCTTGAATGCTCCGATTCGCATTCACCTTCTCTCCCTTGCGAAACAAATCCGGTGTACATGAATTCGAGGCGAGAGGCGAGATGTCAACATGTACAGGAGCAAGCAGATGTTCAAAGCTTGACGCCAATATAGAGAATGACCGAGATTGGACTGGCCTCATGCGTGATGGTTCTCGACCAGCAAGCAACAAATCGGGAATCATATCTTAGGATCGATGCGTCAAATAATAACCATGAAAATCGCACTAGAATACTCTCAGATTGACTGATAACAGAAGCAAATCAATACTGGAAGTCAGTTGGGCAAAACATCGAACACCTGATGAACATGAAATTCGAAGTGCTCGGGACAGAACATTCAACAAACCATCGGTGAGGAGTATAAAGCGAGGTGTTCATTTAAACATTATCAGAGACAAAATCGACGAATCGGAGGACAGGCAATAAACGATCATGCAGTGAAACATGCTCAGCTGAAGCCAAAACAGAGCATAGAAGAGGGATACGTTGCCAGAGCCGTCTCTGGTCGAGATTGATGATCGCCTGAAGGAAAGAGATCGGAATGGACAGTAACGCCGGGACCTAGAACCGTCAGAGGGAGGAATAGACCTAGATTGAATACTTCGGCAGCAGCGATGATTTTGAAAAAGGAGCGAACGGAGCCTCTTCACGGCGGCGAAACTGGTGGCGATCAGGCGGCTACCGGTGGTTGTGAGTGACGCTACCGGGAAGGAATGAAGATGCAGAATCTTTTGGAAACCGATTCTGCGAGAGAGAATTTTAACTTTTTATTATATATTTCTTCTGAAAGGAAATAATTTTTTTTTGAAGGTTATATGCCTCCGCAAATATGTCAACTCCAAGATATGACCATACTGGATCTCTCGAATAATTATTTTTTTGGAGAAATTTCATCTTATTTGGAAGAGCTTGACATTCGGAAGTTATGAGATGCTGGGGAGGCGGTCCCATGATGAGAGCCAAACCCCAGATACAATTTCTTTAAATTGGTCAGGTGCGAGACATCCGGAAACGTGTCCTTTTGCAACTTAGACAGCCCTAATTCGATAAGACTTTCAGGAAGCCTTGATATTGAGCATATTTTCGCTGACGTCAACCTCAAGATCCTCAAGCGGTTGCAATTGCCGATGTTCACATGGACTTCACAAGAGCTTGTACATGCGGCAACTACTTCTTCGAGCGTGTCCATCGTCCAGAGGACATCGGGTATTTTGCTCATCGTACCCATATCCACTTTTTTCAAATTTCCCAACTTTCCAATTGAATTAGGTAATTCTTTGATCGCCCTGCTAGATATATCCAACTTGACCAGTGATGTCAAACCTTCGAATGAATCCGGAAGCCTCTCCAACCTATCGCACGATGCTAGAGATAAGTATTCCAGGCTTTCAAGATGTCTACCCAGGTCGTCTGGAAGCCTTTGAAGATTCGGACAATGCCCTAGGTCTAAGGAAACTAGGCGATTCAACCGACAAATCGACCCATCGATTTCAACTAATCTTCGACAGTAACGTAGGCTCAAACGTTCTAAATTCGCAAGAGCAGAGAAATTGGGGGTTCTCTCCAAATTATCGCAACCTGATAGATTTAGAATTTTCAAATTCCTCATCACCTGAAAAGGAAAAATCATGCAAAGATTACTTTCAAGTTTAATAAAAAGAAATAACAAGCGTTGTCTAGCATATAACATACCTCCATGGAGCTCCACCCCTTCTAATCATGCGTAATTTCGCTATAGGATAGATCAAGAATGACCACATCCTCCATAGAGAAATGTGTAATATTAAAATTTGTGGGAATATTATGCCAGGAGAGCCATCGTAATTTTGTAAGGAGAGATGAATTCTCTAGAAAATCATGAGTTTGAAGAACATTTGATGACAATTCGAGCCAAAGAAGCCTCTCGTCTGCAAGGAACATTTGATTTGATTGTCCCGTAGAGCCTTCATAGGTCAAATGTTCCTGCCCCCCACCGTCAAACCGGTTACGTAGCCCTGAAGGATCAATCTTAAGAGCTTCTTTTGCACGAAAATTGTTCTTGGAACCTTTCACTTCAAGGAACCTCAGATTTGATAGGTTCTCAAAGCCCTCATAGGTAATAGGATACCGCGGCTGATGCTGTAAGTTGAGACGCAGAACTTCCGCTTCTTTTGGTCCCTGCCCGAAGGAAAAGTTTAAAAACAAGAAAGTGGGAATCGCATTTACTCAAGTCCACTATTGGAAGAGGTTGAGCGATGTACTATTATTCCTCTAATCTTAAAAGAGCAAAAATATAGGTTGAGGAAGTCATGGACTCATAATGGTGCCAGACAACGCAAAAAGTAACTTTTGACAACAAAAAGAAATGCATAAATACTGGGAATATATATTGAGGGGGATTTTACCTTATATTTAGTCAGCAAATCCAATCCTTGCTTAGGATCCCACGCCCTAGTTTGCTTCTCTATTTTCTCTTCACTTTTGTCTAAAACCATTTTTCTTCCAAGGTTTCTGAGCTGATCATGCATCCACACTTCGTTATCCTCATTAATCTTTATCAAACACATGTTCCGCAAAACTTTCAAGTTTACTTCCGTTGGATATTCATGTTCATTCCAGAAATGAACTAGAATATCTGTGTCATATCCACTGAAAAAACAAGCTATATCGAGAAATATATCCTTTTGTTTTGGACTTAATCGATCATAACTTATTTTCAACTTACCCATAAGCTCATCATTGGGAACACTTTCTAGCATCTTCAACGTGCCATCCCACTCTTTCTTATCAATTCCAAATAAAAGTCCACCAACGACCTCAAGAGCGAGCGGAAGACCTCCAGCAATTTCTATTGCCCTTTCTGAAAACTTGATATCTTTGTTTAAAGGTGAATCTCTTCTGAAGGCATGTTTGCTAAAAAGTTGAAGAGATTGATCCCCATCCATGTATGGAAGGTCATACCTCCAGTCCACTTCCGAAAAATTGAGAACGCCTTCCATTCTGGTAGTAATAATAATTTTGCTCCCTCTGCCTAACCAATCACGGTCACTTGCAAGTGCAAGTGCATTAATATGATCCGTTTGCTCCACATCATCGAGGAGGAGGAGGACTCTTTCCTGAGACAACTTCTGTCTAATCATTTGAGCTCCTTTTTTGTCGTCTCTTATATCGTATTCCGTTTTGACGATGTCAGAGATGAGCTGCTTCTGCAAGCATTGAATGCCATTATTTTTTGATGTTTCTTGAATATTGCCAAGAAAGCAACACTTCTCAAAGTCGCACAATAACTTATTGAAGATGATTTTCGCAACAGTCGTCTTTCCGATGCCACTCATCCCGTAAATTCCTATAATCCTCGTTTCACTTGTCCCGACATCTATATTTTTCATGATTTCATCCACACGGTTGTCAACAGGGACGAAGTAGTCTGATACTTCCAGAGAAGCGTTTTCCAACTCCTTGCAAATCTCCCGCGTGAATTTTTTCACGAACTCACCTTCTCGCCTAGTGCATGTTGGTCGTGGGAAAGTACAATGAGTTAGAAAACTGAGTTGAAACAAACTATGTTCTCACAAGACCACATTGAAAACTACAGACCTATTCTATACGTGTTCTTCAACGATTTATTCCAATTAGAGGAAGTAGCAGTGGAACGTAGGTTTAATGAATGACCTGAACTAACGAAAAAATGTTGCTGGGAATGAAATGAAAAAAAATTGGGATTGTGCCATCATCTAGTGTGATTTTGCGGTATAACTTCAATTGCATACAATTCGA
Source organism: Syzygium oleosum (assembly GCF_021117445.2). Classification (NCBI taxonomy): domain Eukaryota; kingdom Viridiplantae; phylum Streptophyta; class Magnoliopsida; order Myrtales; family Myrtaceae; genus Syzygium; species Syzygium oleosum. The sequence goes on from NW_026607526.1 coordinate 2,165,974, forward strand.
TTTCCACAAGACTAACGCAAATCTAGAAAAGAAACCAATTCAAATGCATCGAGTTTAATGATACAAGGCACAAGAGACGGAATGCTAAAAGCAGTCACCTGTTGACCACGTTTTGTAGGCTGTGTCCGTTTATATCCGCCACTGCTTTGAGAGCATCCCTCCACCCTCCGATGGTCTTTTGGTCAAATCGCTGCTTTTTTTCGTGTTCAAGAAAGGCCTCTTTATAATCCCCTCTTTGGTGCCTAACGTCTGCAGGCTCCACATGATAAAAAATAGGGATGATCTTTTGTCCCCGATTCTTCTTGCCCTCAACCATCTTGGCTACCTCCTTGAGACACCATGGGCTAGAGGCATAATTTTTGGAGAAGATAGGTATTAAAATCTTCGACTGCTCAATTGCTTGGAGAAGATTTAAGGCAAACTCTTCCCCTTTGCGGAGACATTCATCGTCCTTAAATGTGTGGACTTTTGCTTGCAAAAGTTCCTGGTAAAGGTGGTCGGTAAAATTGTCTCGAGTATCTAGTCCTCTGAAGCTCAAGAATACTTCATGGTCAATTTTTGACGGAGTATCCATTTCAGGTACTCCAGTTGAAGTGTGACTATCGGGATCGCCACTTGCAATTCCATCGTTTGCAGCTGCATCCCTATTTGCTCCTGATGAAGAAGCCATTTCACGTACTCCTGATGAAGTGTGAGTACCAGAATCCCCTCCTGCTGTTCCATGGCTTGCAGGTGCATCCATAGCTGGTCCTGATGAAGTAGCCATTTCTGGTACTCCTGTTGAAGTGCGAGTACCAGGATCGCCTCTTGTTGTTCCATCGTTTGTAGCTGCATCCTTATTCGCTCCTGATGGAGTAGCCACTTCAGCTACTCCGGTTGAAGTGTGAGCAGAAGAAGCGCATCCTGCTGTTCCATCGTTTGCAGCTGCATCCATAGCTGGTCCTGATGAAGTAGCCATTTCAGGAACTACTGTTGAAGGGCGAGTTCCAGAATGGCCTCTTGCTGTTCCATCGTTTGCAGCCGCATCCATATTTGCTTCTGATGAAGAAGCCATTTCACGTACTTCCGATGAAGTGTGAGTACCAGAATTGCCTCCTGCAGTTCCATGGCTTGCAGCTGCATCCATAGCTGGTCCTGATGAAGTATCCATTTCAGGAACTACTGTTGAAGTGCGAGTTCCAGAATGGCCTCTTGCTGTTCCATCGTTTGCAGTCGCATCCGTATTTGCTCCTGATGAAGAAGCCATTTCACGTACTGCCGATGAAGTGTGAGTACCAGAATTGCCTCCTGCAGTTCCATGGCTTGCAGCTGCATCCATAGCTGGTCCTGATGAAGTATCCATTTCAGGTACTCCTGTTGAAGTGCGAGTACCAGAATCGCCTCCTGTTGTTCCGTTGCTTGCAGCTGCATCCTTATTTGCTCCTGATGGAGTAGGCACTTCAGGTACTCCTGTTGAAGTGTGAGTAGAAGAAGCGCCTCCTGCTGTTCCATCGTTTGCAGCTGCATTGTCATTTGCCTCCCGTCCATTGATCTCCCTTGATCTTCTTCTCTTCAAGAAAAAATGGAATAGCACAGCAGCAAGAGCAGTGGTAGCAAGAGATGGAACAAGTTTGGGAGCCATGATTACAAGTGTATGAGCACGAGAATTACAAATGGAGATGATCTCTGTGGGTTATTAAACGTACAAGACAGGATTTGGCTAAATTTGCAGAGAGTGGAGGGCCAGTTTGCTAGAATTGGTCAACAAGATTGATCTAGTATAGCCTGTCAAAGTTGAAAAAGGCAGTGTTTTTAACACCAACAGTGGCCCCTGCCCACTCAAATTCTTCTCTTGTATCTCCACCAGTAATAACCCAATCGGCAAAAAAAGATAAATACAATTGCGGGGTAAATAAACTAGTGGAATTCAGAAAAGATGGGAGCAATTGACTACTTTCGGGTAAAAAAAATCATCAGTTAAATTTTCTGACAACACCACGTCGCTATGAATGTCCACGCGCTTGCCCGCAACGCGCCTTTTGCTTGTACATAATTGTAATGTCACTTTCGGGGTTGGGGTGTCGAGTCGGGGCCATTTTGGGGAAAATAGCCCCTTGTCTGGTCATATGAGTTGTTGTTCATCAATTCGATGTCTATTTTGCTGCTGTCGAATTACTCCAATGCCTCCATAGTAGGAAGATCTTTTTGTTTTAATTAATGTCAAGTTGGTCGAGCGTGTAATTTATAATTTATGACATAAATTTTGATTGATGACATGTGATGTAATCGTAATTTATTATAAAAAAATAAGGCTAGTAGCGGTTTGCTTTATTCTTCCTTTGCCTTTTTTCGAGAAACTCTTTTGCCTCATCAAAATATTAGAATAGGTCTATATCTACATCATCAGGAACTTCTTAAAAAGATGGCCAGCAACCGTTGCCGGTGTTTTCATGATAGTAATTTACTCAAGGCATAGTTAAAAATTTCAAAGGAGTTGGTACTTCATTGGAACGTGGGTAAATACTTTATAGCATTCAAATTATTAGAATGCTGGTAAATTACTGATAGTGGTAATAATCAACTTATTACATTGGCACAATTCGAGAGGAGTTGCTAATTTACTATTTCATTAAATGTTGCTAAATTTTGAACAAAAATGGTGATAGTGCCTCTTCGCTTATTAATCATTTCTATTTTTGGGAAGTATCACGGTCAATCCAATAACGGCGATTTTTATTCCTGATAATGGTGGTAAATTATTTAGTGAATTGCTATTTCATTGGACTTTGATAAGTTCTTAATATTGCTAGTAATTTACTTATGGTAATGATAAAATTTCACGGGGGTTGGTAATCTACTACTTCATCGGAATGTAGACAAAATTCTAAAAGTTTCAGTAATGCATCATGGGAATTTTTCCCACTTTTTTAGTGTGTAGAATTTGGCCCTACTCAGAGCATGGGTTTCACCGCTTCAAATTTTATACAAGAAACAATTTACAAGGATCTTGAATAAATCACCACTTAGTAAAATTGGAAATTGCAAACCTATGTGAAATGAGTTTCCTACTTACTAAATAATCCAATTCAGTTATGAGATGAATTAGCCTTTGTATCGAGTGTTGATAAAATTAAGATCAAACTGTGCTGAGTCTTACTTCAATAGAAAAAACCGAAGGCACTCTCTATAGATAATTAAACTTAGAAGGCAGAATTGGCTAAGCATGTGGAGAATCGTGGGCCAGTTTGCTACGATTCATTGCAACATCACTCCAGCCTATGAAAGTTAACAAGTGCACTTTCTTTAGCACCTAAAGCATAAAATAAGAATTGTCACTAAAATAATAAGGTTGGATTCTGCCAAATTATTAAACGCTTAATGCATAACATAAAGTTCATCATGGATTCCAAGATGCTTCCTTAAATGATGGAGAGCGAGTGCTTACAAAATAAACGTGCGCATCTTCTTCTTCTTCTTCTTTTTTAACAAGATTGAAAAGAGTATCCACATATTGCTAGCTATTAAGATAAAAAGTGTCATCAAGTAAAATCTGTTATGTGAAACGGTGAAAGTATGTTATTTTACAAGTGCTCACAATGTCAACGCGCACATCACAGGCTTGATGACTAGAAGCACAAAAACATTTCTTGGAGACCTGAACCGCCATTCCCGGCGAAACTCTTGCTTTTAGCGTGCTTCTGGGTTGTCGGCAAGACTTTAGTCAAAGGAAGCCCCGCAAGGGAAAAAGAAAACAGGAGGATGCATTTCGGTGCCAAGAAAACATTCATGATTGCTCCTTTCGGATTAGCCCCTTCTTTTTCCAAACTCTTTTCATAGTTGAATTCTTTAAAAATCCTCGTTGAGATTTTAATATAACTGTTACTATTTTCACTTTTATTTTGGGTTACAATCACCCTAGAAAAAAAAAGGCCTGATACCGATAAACCTCACATTTTAGCTAATATCTCGATTTTACCTTTTATCTCGTAAAAATCCTCTAACTTTAAGTCTAGCCCTAATTTCATCATGAACTTCTTTTTATCTCATAACAAAAATAAAGATCGCAAAAATTTACTGAATGTTTAGTATAGCTAGCTAGTATTAGTTGTCCCATAAAAATCAAAATAAAAACAAAAACTAATGATCGCAAAAAATTTCGTTAGATCTGGAGGAGCAAAAATGTTCCCCTTATGAAAATCATAAATCCATAGATCTTTCAAGACGATCCGAGTTTGACGAGAAAATTTTTGCGTTAAAGTTATTAATCAGGATGACTTGATGAAAAGACCTTCGTCAAGGATCAAATTCTTTGAGTTGAGACAAATAAAAGATCAAATTTATCTTCCAATTACTTTAGCTTTGATCGTACTTCACTTAACTTTTGTTTTAGTAATTGAAAGTCTGAAAATCTCGTTGCAGATTTTTGAAATCATACGTCTTCCATTTGAATTGAAATTGAGCTTCCTTCGTTAGCTAATGGCTAGTTAGTAGCACGATCTGGTTCACAACTTCCACATACATCTTCAATTATGTTGGCGCATATAGTGGCCAAAACAAAAACAATGCTTTCCGTCTTTGCCTGTTAGACAAATAGATAACATTTAGGACGTCAATAGAACTTCTTTCAACCATAGAAGTTTTAGAATTCTAATTCCACAGCATTTGCCAATGCTTCTTCCCTATCTGTATAATACCGATAATCACCTAATTAGTCTTTTAGATTACTATCATTCTAAAAACTACTTTTATTTCAAATATATTGTGTTTATCTCTACATTTTGAATTCAATAATTTTAAGTTTTACTTGTATTATCTATATTTTATAGGATGAGTGTGGCAATAGTAACTAGTAAGGGTGTTCATACTAGGGAAGTCTCGTCCCTTCAAAGAAAAAGCTGTGCTCGGAGCTATATTGGTATGGGGCAGAAAGGGAAAAAAAAATCTTGCTAATGTTGATAAGAAGAGCTCATTGTTTTAAGGATGACAAGTCTTTCTTTAATGGCTTGATTTATTGAATTAATCCAGCTAGCAACCAGAACCGCACCCAATAATTCAAACTTATAAAGCTAAGATATAATTAGTCCTTATCTTTTGTCAGAGAGTGGTTGGAGGTCTTTGTCAGTTTAATTATTGATGTCTTTGAATCTGTCGAAGTCTGTTGTCTTATGTACTTCCTAACGCCTTTATAAAGGCCGTGTATCATTCAGTTTGAAATAAGAGGGAAGTTCAGAAAAATCTCTCTATCGTTCATCTTTTCTCTTCCAAACCATTTTTATCTTCACAAGACTAATATATCATCCTCTAAGAAAAGCAGCTCGATAGGTAAAAAAATACTGAACCCTCATGGTAATTTATTTGTTTCTATATTCCGAACTAAATCTCTGGGTAGCTTGGAGGCTAAAAAGCAATCCCTTTTAGGGCTTGAACAAGAGGTTCGTCCACCATGGGATAGCATACCTGCTCTCCAAATTGACCTGGTCCTCACTGGTTCCGAACATAGCCACACATAATATATCATATTAAAATTTTTGGTGGTATTAATCCTTTCATAACTCTATATATTCACTTGCTAAATGTTAAATTAAGATTGGGTCATTTAGCATACTGATTAAAATTACTCGTTAATAAGCTGGATTCCTTTGTCAAACTTCAAATAATGGAGAGCGCACACGTCTTTTTAAATAAATCTGGAAAAAAAAAAATCCATCACTATTAGCATAAAACCATTTCTTGGGAGGTCAACCATCATTCACGGCGAAACTGACCCCAAGGATTCGAGGGAAAAATCTCGTCGAAAGTAAAGTGATAATGGAAAAGGTCTATAGCAATAAAGCAAAGAAAAAAAAAGACGGGATCCCGCCAATGTGGAAAAGTAGAGCCACCAATGCTTTAGCGTACACGTTTTGTGCTGTCCACGAGATTTTTAGTCAAAAGATAATAAATAAATAAATAAATAAAAAGCATGAGGATACATTTTTTTTTTTTTGGATCATATGAGGATACATTTCGGTGGCAAGAAAAAAAGTTCCTTATCTGCTCCTTCCTAGAAATTTCTAAAGTTACTGTCACTATCTTCACTTTTTTATCCTAACTACAGTCACCCAGCGGAAAGAAAAAAAGAAAAGTTGGCCCTAGGCCAGTGCCCAGGCATTGGCTCAACTCCTTATTGCTAATAGGCCTAGTCTGATACGACCCGTCACGGGCTCGAGCCCAAGAGGGCCGGTCTGTGCTTGGTCTGGGCCGGCATAGCCCAATTACCATTCTTAGGGTAGGGATTTGTCGATGTGCATGTTAAGGAGAAGGAAAATTCTGAAGTTCAAGTCTGTTGCAAACTTTGTTCGAAGCCAAAGAATGCAATGCATGAGTATAATGAGTCGAATTCAGATTTTGAGGGAAGAACAAAACTTCAATGTGCAATTGCTGGTGTAGTATAAATGCTAATAACGGTCTTGATAACGAATCGATAATATGTGATGTGATGTAAGACATCGAAGAAAAGAAAAAGATTTCCTAAAATTTGGAGTAGAATTAAGAATGTCATTATTGATTTTGTTTCTTTGGCAAGAGAAGAATGTTAGTTCACCGTTGTCATGAATGCAATATCTCCGAATGCCAAAAACTTCTCTTTTTGTTTAAGTATTTATTATCAGAAATAGAGAAAAATAACCGAGCTTATAGTTTTAAATTGACTGATCAGACTTATTGTTCCTCAAAGCTTATAAAGTATTATTTCTCTTTCATAAAAAAGAGTTCTTTTTGTTCCCCTCCATGTTTCTCTCTAGTCAATGCTTTCGTGTGTACTAAAAATAAGGTTCCTTTCTAGTAATACAAGCAAAAAGCGTACCCGTGCTGCGTGTATAAGAAAAAAAAATATTATTTACAAGATTTGGGACAATTCCCTCATTACGAAAATATTTGAACTACTAAATCAGTCGAAAGATATTGTTCGTAATAGTATGAAGAAAATTGCATACATGTGAATGTGGAAAGATAAAACTTTTAGAGGATTTTAATTGTTTTGCAAAGATTATTTATAATTATAAGATAGAAAAGATTCAACTTTAAAATTGAAATGCATTGACTTGAATTTCTATAAAATTATTAATTGAAAATATTTAATGGAAAAGAAGGATTGTGTTTCCGAAAGAGTATGGAAACTAATCTTGAATGAGCTAATTAAAGAGTTTCAATTATCATCAACTGATATAAGTTTTTCTCAAAACCATACAAGGCATACAAATATTATGTTTTAGAACCAAGGTGCTAGGTCTACTTGCAAGTAATATGCCGAAAAAATAAATTTAAAAAGAAAAAAAAATACTATGTTTATTGCGGTTGGTTTACCAAAAAGGTGGTGCTATTTTTGCATCTTCTTCGATTTAAAACGCCCTTTTTTTGTTAACTCACCAAAATGTCCTTCATCGTTTTATCCGCACTCGCGTATATCTTCTTCCTATTTTTGTCTTTAAATCAAGGAGAATATTATAGCTTCACGGGCGTTGACATGGCACTCCGAGCATCATAGCGATGACGACCCCAATCACAAACAATCCTCACTCGTGAACTCCCATGATGGTGTAACTCCCTATATATGCTAAACCCAAATACGTCGACCACATGACCCGACTCAAGGGTTGCTTAGATTTGGTAGAGTCACAGTGTAATTTTCAGACACTCCGCATTCCGGGGCTAAAAACACAACCTAAAAAAGGGGATTGAAAATGTAGTACGTGGATCATGAAAAACTTTCGCAGGACACGAGATTAACTCTAGTACCTCCAAGCCACCATGAATTACTCGTCGTATTTGCACTTGCTCTCCTAAGTGGCATTATGTGGTTCCTCGTCTTGCTGATATCACAGAAATCATTGACATTTACGTAATTTTCACGGCATTTGAACTTATCATGATCGATATTAGTATCGAGAATAGTTTTGGAATCACCAAAATTCCGTAATCACGGCCACCAAACATGATGACCTCCACTGCGAGTAGTTTTCTTTCATTTACACTTCTTCCAATTTTTATTTAGGTTCAGTTAGTTGGACAGAATAGCAGAAACCACAATGGTAGCAATTGTGCCCGCACAGGGCAAACTCAAGTGGTCAATCATTTTGAACTAGTACAGTACAAGTTGTCAATCTCAGCAGAAACTGTTGAAATATATACGCGAAAATAGCCCGGATTACAAATATATTAATGCGAAAATACCAAAAAATAAAACAAGAAATAATAAAGATACTAGAGATTTACATGGTTTGGTCCGAATATATATTTCAACAATTGGTATCATAACTTGGGGTCAGATTCTTTCTGGATTTTGATTTGAGGCTTTTGCTTGTTTGATTATTGTTTGGAACGAAAGTAGAGATTGAGAAGTGTAATGCGAGGAATAACTTTGGGTTATGGAGCGTAAAAATACGTGCGCGTATGACAACCCAAGGATTGGCTAAGCTTGTGCATACAAAAGTTGTGGGCCGTGTGGCTTCAAAATCTGTATATCCGATCCGCTAGGCTGCACAAAATGACCTTATCACATGGTCTCCAGATTCGGCACAACTGGACCAACAACCATGGGCTGAGGTTGCTCAACCGAAGGCGGAAAGACATTTGATTAAGGCAACGGTTGATTTTGTTGTCTATTTTGTGGCATAATGTTACCACCCTGACCCATTGGTGCCATCATCGTCGAGATTTGAGGTTGAACTTCAGTAACTAGCACTACCCCAAACGTTGCAATATCCCAAATGGTGGTGAAGGTGCATCGATTTGCATCTAAGCTGAAGAGCTCGACGCATCTAAATACCTCTTTGAGATCTCATGTATTATATTGGTTACTGAGGTCTTGATCACATCTACTACCTATTTCATCATATTATCACCAAGCGAAACTCAAAAACGAAAATACAGAAGGCATGCTGCATGATTTTCGGAACAACGAACCAGAAAAGCCAAATCCGATTATAAGTGTACCTTTTATGCGTCCACCACCAAAAAACAGTAGAGAACTCAAACGAAGCTAGTTAATTAATGATATATCATCTTTCAGAACAACGAACCAGAAAATCCAAATCCAAACTCTCTTGAATGCTCCGATTCGCATTCACCTTCTCTCCCTTGCGAAACAAATCCGGTGTACATGAATTCGAGGCGAGAGGCAAGATGTCAACATGTACAGGAGCAAGCAGATGTTCAAAGCTTGACGCCAATATAGAGAATGACCGAGATTGGACTGGCCTCATGCGTGATGGTTCTCGACCAGTAAGCAAGAAATCAGGAATCATCTATTAGGATCGAAAAAGGAGCGAACGGAGCCTCTTCACGGTGGCGTAACTGGTGGCGATCAGGCGGCTACCGGTGGTTGTGAGTGACGCTACCGAGAGGGAATGAAGATGGAGAATCATCCGGAAACCGATTCTGCGAGAGAGAATTTTCTACCCCGAGCTCCCCTTGTGCCTGTGCTCTGTCCTTTGCGTACGTGCTCTCTGTGATGACTGCGTGCGTCTGGTGGCCGGCGATGGACGATCGGCGGTGGCTACCGGTGGCCTGAGGGCGATGGGGAGGGAAGCGCCACGAGAAGCTGCATAACCCCGAGAGAATTGGAGTGACTTAATGGGCCTCTGATGGGCTTGGTATGGCCTGGGCTGCTCTTATGGATCAGGTCTGGGCTACGAGATTTACACAAGGCCCTTTCAATTATGACAGAATTGGAGCTTTTTTTGATTATTTTATTTATTTATTATTTAATTGTTATTTAATTTATTTATTATATATTTCTTCTGAAAGGAAATAATTTTTTTTTGAAGGTTCAATCCGTCCACAAATATGTCACCTCCAGATATGACCACAGTGGATCTCTAGTATAATTATCTTTCTAGAAAAATTTCATCTTGTTTGAAAGAATTTAATAGTCATAAGTCATAGGATACCTAGAAGCATATTTGATACTGCATTTTGAGATAGAAGAAGATTGGCTGCCATACTTGTATAGGAGCAAATTCACCGCGACACTTGAATATGGCGATGGTGTTCAAGTTGCTTGGATGGATGAACCCGAAGACATGAAGTTCATCTCATATATGAATTGGTACTTGGAAGAGATATTGTTGAGCAATATGTGAGTACTAGTTTATATTTTATATCAAATAACCATTTGAATGATTATATAATAAAATAAAGTTTTGCGGAGCTTTGATTTTTTATATTCTTTTAATGGGGAAAATTACCAATTAAATTAATTGCAATCGTGTCAATTCGATCGTAAATATTTTTTTTGCCAATTCAGTTCTAAACTTTTTGTATTTGCATCAATTTAATCCATTCGGCCAATTTTGACCGATCGGCGCTGACATGGATGCCGGCCAATACTGACGTGGCAATGTTTTTAAATATATATATTTCCTTTTTTTTCTTTTCTCTTTCTTTGTTTTTCCTTTACTTCCTCCCCTGGCTGGTCAGGCCTAGGGCCGACTCCAGTGACAGCGAGCCTTGCCATGGCTGGGCGAGCACGACCTTGACAGTGGCCAGCGAGGACGAGCTCGCCAGCCCTAGCTTCTGGCTGGTTCGGCGATCGGCCAAGGGAAGAAGGAAAGGAAAAAAAAATAAAGAGAAAGAAAAAAAGGAAAAAAAAAACAAAAAATAAAAGATTCGAAAAAAATATTTAAAAAATTGTCACGTCAGTGTTGGCCGAATGATTGGTGCCGGCCGGTGTCCACGTCAGCTCTGGCCAGCCAAAATTGGCCGGATGGACTGAATTAGCACAAGGTTTAGGATTGAATTGGCACAATTGCAATATATTTAGAATTGTTTTGGTAATTCTCCCTCTTTTAATGCTTGTTAGCATGATTATGTACATAAGATATAAACATAAATTTTAAAAAATAAGTTTTAAGATTAATATGGTGTGTAGGATATGATGATTAACTACTGTAACTAAACTCTGCAGCATGACTTTTCTCTTTTCATGCTGTTCGTGGACTTTGGACATTCCTTGCATTCACCCCACCGTTTTATTTACTTTGGACAATATTATCTTAATCACTTACACTACAGTTTTGGCCATTAATGACCATTATAATTTGAAAGCTAAATTCTATATCAAAATATCAAATTACATTTTTCCTGCAATAATATACAATTAATTGACCTATTTAATGCAGAAAAAGAAGTCAACGTGGTCTAAGACTGCCGAGGACCTTCCATCTTCAATTCAGTCCCCTCGTTTACAATTTTACATGGTATTTTGTCTTTTCTTTTCTTTTTTTCCTTTTACGCGATTATTTTCCCTGTACAATGACTTTTGATTTTCTGAATAATAGTGACAATTCATCGACTACCATATAACACACTTTCGTGCTTTAATAAAATAAAATCATAAGGCACCTATATATTCAGGTGGATACGCACCTATGCTTCTATATATTAGTTGAGTGCTGCCTTTCCTTCTTCTATTACGCTATTATATAGCTCATAATTTCTAAAATAACGTGATGGTCAATTTTACGAAAACTCGCTTTGACTTTTGTCATTCTCTTTATCAATAATAACTTATAAAATTGCCAAACTGCTAATTGAGTTCTCAAGTCTATACGTAATGAGTCTACACATAACAAATCTTAAATCTCTCGTCAATTAAAAACACAAAGTTTCCAATTTTATACCCTCAAACCGCCTCAAAAGAAATTTTAGAAAATATAAAGATAAATAAATTATATAACTCGAAAAACAGTTGGTACTGTATACTAATTGTAATAATCTTTAAAAAATTATTAACCCATTGATACTGATAAATGTACAATCCATGAAATTGAGAGAACATGATTGTTACTCGGACTTAGCCTTTAGTAAAATAAACCACATAAAAAGGGTAAAGGTCCTCAATGGCCAAAAAGAGAAAAACATCAATGTTTTTTTTTTTTTCACAAAGAATCAATGATTTGTAAACATTTTTCTAAAAATAGTTATTTGTATTGGTTAGAATTTTCATCATCAACAATAATCTTTGTCCGAATGTTTTTGTTAATGATAAAGTATTTCTCATTAATTAATTTTTGCAAGCGATAGAAGTGAATGTTTTTAGAGAAATATTTCAAATTAGTGATTTATGAAATATGTGCATATAAAAATTAAAGGTTTTTACCAAATTGGTGATTTTTTGCGGAGGGTTTTTCCTTTCATCACCCTTTTCGAATGATAATACCATATAGCAATTCTAGTACTTTTCCAGGATTTCTCAAGGGAAATAATTAGAAAAGATGGTTGTATGGTTTTAAGAAAGAAGTATAAAAAGTAAGTGAAAAAAGACTGAAAAATATAGTGCAACCTTTCTGGAGAAGTTATTCCCGAATAGATACGTTCTCAAAAGACATTGAAAATTCGGATTAAAAAAAATAATTTTTTTTATAATTCCGAATTTCATACTTCCGAAAATTACAACCTTCAAGGAGAAAAAGCTTTGTCTGAATAGACACAAAAAAATTCATTATGATCTGCAAATGCGCAAAGTGCTAAATGTGCCTAATAATTGCGCACCCGCATATGGATATTATGAGGTCTAGCCCACAGCCCATCGTCTTCATTTGAACAAGTTATAAGACATCCACACTTATATAGTGACTCATACACTTTCAACTTTCCTATGTGGCCCAAGGAAAAGCACTATTTTGTTTGTTACAACATATTCAACTGAATTTTCCCCCAAGTGAGAGACAAAATAGAATTCAGCAGGGACTAAAACAAGAAAGCAGACAAAGAAAACTCGCATGTGAGTGATTTTGTTCGATTGGATGGACGGCTTAACTTAGGCACCCACAAGAGAGATAAGTCGATGGCCTTTTGGAATTTAACGCTCTCCCTTGTCCCCTTATAGTCGGCCAAGGTACAAAAGAATCTAATGGAAATCCATTCTTTTCAAACTTAGAATTATTCTTGGATTTACCGGCTAAGCAATGTCTTCGTGATTTTGAGTACAGTGAGATATAAAGATGCTGCTCTGCAGGCCGAATGAGTTCAATTATTTAGCATTGTCCGCAAGGCACAATATTAGAGCAAACTCTGTCGAGTCTTGTTATAAGAGAAACTTAACGAATAACCACCCTTAGAATAGCAAGTCCAAATTAATGGGGGTTTAAGCCTTAATGTAAAATACATAGATGTTTAAATATACAGCAAATGGGCCTAAAGAGTGCTCTCAAAACAGCCAAAAACCCAGGAAAGAAGTGGGTTCTTCATTGATTATAATGAGATTATATTTGTAGTCTCCATAACTCCAGCCAAGCTCTTTCTTGTCAGTTACCTTTCATATTCACATAATGAGACGATCGGATGAAATAAAAAAAGACTCTCTTAAAGACTAGTCATAATGAAATCTCTATTACATTCCCTAATGCGGAAATTTAAGAGAAAATTAACTAATTGACATAAAGAATAACAACAACAACAAGAAAAGTGGAAAAGTACCAAAAAATTCATAAACCTATTGCATTGGTATCAATTAAGTCATAAACTTTTCAATTGGACCAATTTAGTCCTAAACATTTTTGCATTGGTACCAATTCAGTCCATCCGACCAATTTAGGCTGAAAATTACTGACGTGGACTCCGGCGGTCCTACGTGGTACGATCGGCGCTAACATGGGCAAAATTTATATTTTTTAAATATTTTTTCAGAATTTTTTTTTATTTTTTCTCTTTTCTTTTCTTTCTTTTTTTGCACACTGTTGGCCGGCCGACCATTGCCGGCCATGGGTGAGCGCATCGGGCCCTCGTCCAGATCCAAGCGAGGGTTGAAGTCGGCAAGGGCGGCGACGCCCTCGCCCAGACCAGGCGAGGGCATCGCGGGCCTCGCCCACCACGAGTGAGGGCCGTCAAGCCCTTGCCGGCCATGGGAGAGAGCTGCCGCGCCCTCGCTAGACCAGGTGAGGGCATGACGGCCCTCGTCCGCCACGAGTGAGGGCCGCCACTCCCTCGCCTGGTCTTGGCAAGGGCATCACCGCCCTCGCTGGCCAACAGGCGAGGGTTTCGGCCTTTGCCCAGACCAACCTGTGGCCGGCGATGGTTGGCCGGCGACCTTGCCGACTGGTCACTAGCCAACGGTGTGCAGAAAAAGAAAAAAGAAAGAAAAGAAAAGAGAATAAAAGAAAAATAAAAAAAATTATGAAAAAATATTAAAAAATTATAAATTTTGTCAACGTCAGCGCCGATCGTGCCACGTAGGACCGCCGGTGTTCACGTTAGCAATTTCCGGCCTCAATTTGTCAGATGGACTGAATTGGTACCAATGCGAAAATGTTTAGAACTAAATTGATCCAATTGAAAGATTTAAGACTGAATTGATACAAATGCAATAGGTTTATGACTTTTTTGGTACTTTTCCCACAAGAAAAGAGAGCTGGAAGTAAATTCACAGCCTCCATCTTTCAGCCAAATCAAAAAGTCCCAACACCAAACCCAACTTCTCGATTTTGATCATTCAGAAAGGAAGAAAGGACTTACGATTCTTGTAATAATCGATAGTGCTTCAATCAAACACGGGAAGCAGTGAAAGCACTCGAAGGCAGAGAATCAGAATGGGATAGTAATAATATCGTTTCTCTTTTTTCTCTGAAAATTGGAGGAAATACATGGAATTACGTTTGTAGCCCGGAAAGAGCTTTATCGGTTCCTTTGTACCTTAAAAAACGAACCGACCTAGAAGTAACATTAGGTCTTTTTTTTTTTATAACCGAGGTATTCGCGCGGCCGGCGAGCTAGGGCTCAAACCAGCGGTGATGCCCGACTAGTCCTCGGGGGGGGGGGCTAGCGCAGCATCCCACCGCCACGACCCCCCACTTAAATCACCGATGGGCGAGTTTTGAACCCATGACCTCTCGTGAAAGGAACTGAGCGCAAATCAACGCGGCCACCGATGGGTGGGTGAAGTAACATTAGGTCTTTCATCTTCAATTTAGCTAAAAAAGTTCTCTTGACGATAGAGCTTGATGAAGCTTTCGCGGCCACGGTCACAAGCTCGATGAAACTTTCATGGCCATCTCATGAAGCTCGATTGGCTATGGCTGTGAGCTTGAACTACCCCTAGAAGCCGAAGTGCTCTATGAATCTAAAGTGGCCATGGCCGCAAGCTCGTCGAAACTCGAATGGCTGGGGGAAATTATCAAAAAAGTCATAAACCTATTATACTTGTGCCAATTTAGTCCTAAAAATTTGGACGATCTGCCAATTTGGTCCTTTCGACTAATTTTGATCGGAAATCACTGATGTGTATGCCGGGCGTCCTATGTGGCATAGTCGGTATTGACTTAGACAAATTTTTAAAAAAAATTCTGAATTTTTATATAATATTTTATTTTTTCTTCTTTTTTTTCTTCTTCTTTCTTTCTTTTCCTTTTTTTTTCTTTTAAGCCTGGCAAAGGCCGGCCGACCCTCACCCATATCTAGTGCTAGGACCCTCGCCCGTGACTGGCGAGGGCTTTGTGGACCTCACCCAATGGCTGGCGAGGGTCAGCTGGCCCTCGTGTGTGATTGCGTGGCACTGCCGGTGTCCACGTTAGCGATTCTGGTCAATTTGGTTGAAAGGACTAAATTAGCAAATCGTTAAAAGGTTTATGACTTAATTGGCATAAATACAATAAGTTTAAAACTTTTTTGGTAATTTTTCCCGAATGGCCATGGCTGCAAGCTTGAAGAAGCCTAGAAGCTGAAGCGGCAATGGTTTGCAAGCTCAACGAAACTCAAGCAGCCATGGCCCAAAGCTTGAAGAAGCCTGGAAGTTGGTAGTCATGGCCGAGCTTAACAAAACTCGAGCGGCAAGGCTTTGCCCTTTTTTTTTTATACTTGAATTTTGACTTTTTTATTTTTTTAATTCTTATCCTTTTTCCTTTTATCCTTTTTTTTAAATCTCTTAATCCTTTTTTCTTTTTAATTTGTAAGTTTTTCTGATGAGGAGCTTGGTAGATGCCATATCGGCGCCACATGTCTTAAGAAATTAATAGGAAAAAAGTCACGTCCGCATTTTCCATTACTTAAATTGGATGGAGTTAAGTAAGGGCTTTAATTGCACCAACATAACAAATTTTAAAAATTGATCGCATTTTTTGAAAGTTTAGGAACATAAATGGACTTTTGTGATAAGTGTAAGATTTCTATTGCACATTTCCAATAAATTTTTTGCACATGGACCTGGATCATATAGAATCATTGCCTTATGACTAATAGATCAGATGAGTCTACATAGGATCCACACAATATATTGGATTGCATACATTGAGCGTATGTGGTCCGGGACATTTATTGAACATTGAATTTCCACGAAGAAGTTGATTGGTTTTATGTCACAGTGATTGAATCAGCTGTGGTGTCTGCCTTCTTCTCTATCAGTATCATGTCTTTAATTCTCAACTAACTTGAAATGGTTTGCATACTTTTCCTTGGAAAATTTATAGGTCATGACAAGCTTTAACGACCGCGTGAGAGGATAAGACGTGCCGCATCTTCGACTTGAAGAGGCCCCCAGCGGAAAATTAAGTGTCCTCCATTAGTACTGAACAAATGCATGTGGACTTGGGTGGCGTTGATGTTGGAGGGAAGGGGAAGCTGAAGTGGAAGTTGTTTAAATCTGCCTTAAACAACCCAAATGGGTCTACCTCTGTTCTGGCATGGCGGTTAAAAAGATTCTTATAACACTAACAAGATATCCGTCAATCGCACGAGATGCAGGCTATAAGTTTTATATCATTCTAAATAGTGATAATTGAACGTAGTTGTCTTATTGTTTCTTCAACGAGTCAAACAAATACCAATTATGTGATATTTATTGGCAAAACAACACCTATACAACATCAAATCTTAGTTATTTATCTCATTTGTTTAATGAAAAACGATACTTGAAGAA
Source organism: Syzygium oleosum (assembly GCF_021117445.2). NCBI lineage: Eukaryota > Viridiplantae > Streptophyta > Magnoliopsida > Myrtales > Myrtaceae > Syzygium > Syzygium oleosum. The sequence continues at coordinate 2,182,841 of NW_026607526.1, forward strand.
AGTATTTTTCATTTATAACTTTGGTAAGTCATTGGTAACTTTTTTTTTTGGTTGAATTGCTAGTAATAATAGAGAAGAATATTAAAAGTGCAAAAACTTGTATACGGCGCTCACTTTAGCACTAAAAGTTTTCGCTGGATCACTTAAGTGCCAAATCGGAGAAAAAATGATACTTAAGTGCCAACAGCGAGAAATTCCTGCCAAATTAATACGTGGTTTTTATAATTAAAATTTAAATCTGAGTTGGGTTTTTTTTTTTAAATTAGTCTATGTGGCATTTCCATGTGTATATTTCAATTTTTAAAATATTTTTTTTTCTTTTTCTCTTTTCTTTCTTCTTCTTCTACCTTTGGCTGGTGACCGGACACAGGCCATGGCCGACCGCCTGGCCTCGCCCAGATGAGGCTGCCGTTGCCTGCCACAGGCGAGGCCCGGCCGACCCTCGCCTAGGCGAGGGCGGGCGAGCCCCTGCGAGGGTCGGCCTTGCCTCGCCAAATCTAGGCTGGGCGAGGCCGGCCCTCGCCTAGGCCACGGCGGCCTCGCTGGGCGTCGACTTCCCTCGGGCGATGCCCTGCGAGATAACCGTGGCCTGGGCGAGGGCCAATCTCGCCGAATATGGCGAGGGGAGCCCTCGTCGGGGCTCACCCTTACCCAGGCGAGGCAAGGCCTCGCCTGTGGCGAGCAATGGCGGCCTCATCCAGGCAAGGCCAGGTGGCCGGCGAGACTCGCCGCCCAGGTAAGGCCGGCCCTCGCCTATGGCTTTCAAGGGTAGCCTCGCCCAGGGAGAGGGTCGCCTCGCCCAGATCTGCCGAGGCCATCCCTCGCTAGCAGCGAGCGAGACCGGCCTCAACCATGGCCGGCGAGGGGCGACCTCACCTGTTGCCGGCAAGGGTGGCCCTAGCTACATCGGGCGAGGGCGACCCTCGCCCAGCCCTTCCCGGGCTTCGCCGGTGGGCGGCCCAGCCACTGACCACCGGCAAAACAAAGAGAAGATCAGAAAAGGAAAAAAAGAAAAGAAAGGAAAAAAGAAAGAAAAGGAAAAAAAAAGAAAGGAAAGGAAAAAAGAAAAAAAAATTAAATTAATCTGAAATAGGGTGAATAGGCTAAACTACGCCGTTTTGAAGTGTACATGCTGACTAAACCTCCGACGAGCCACATCAGCTTCAAAAATTAATAAAAAAATGCAATGTCAGATTTCCGGCCAAACTGATCGGAGTTGGCACTTAAGTTATCGTTTTTCAAAAAATTTGGCACTTAAGTGATCCGGCGGAAACTTTTGGCATTAAAGTGAGCGTTGTACACAAGTTTGGACACTTCTATTATTCTTCCCCCATTTTTCTATCAATTTGTAATATTCATCTTTCTCTTTAGGAGAAGTTCTAGGTCAAGTCAATGGTGATAATTACGTGTTCTGTGGAATTGGCCCCAGCTGACTTGACTTTGCCCCTGGCTGTTTCGTGGAGTTGGCCCAACTGTGATAATCAATGAAAAGGACAATTCTTGGAGAGCGGCAGAAGGAAATCGACTCGAGGAGCAGTTAGGAGATGATGCTCCAAATTCCTAACATGATAACGACCATGAGAAGATTGCTCGAAGAATAGTAAAATGATATGGCTAATTACATCGTGAGCCACATATCAAATGTGATCAAACCAATAGTCATCAATACTATGGATGACGCTTTGTTGAGGCTAGGATCATCAAATCAACTACCAACATTCCAAGTCAATTCAGCGCTATCAAGGTATGTTCCTAGTTCTTCTGCTTTTAATAATGGAAACAATGTTCGTAAAAATAATCTAGTTGGTAATAACAAATCGACAAACCTAATTGGTCGATAGGCCGGTCAAATGTCAGAAGTTGTAAATGTTACCACCAAATGCCAACATCCCTGTCATGCCTAACATACTGATTAATCCCAATGTGGATAATCATGTTAGACCACCGTCTTCGCCTAGGAGGCAAGATGGTCAACCTTATCGACAATGGATTGAGCATGCGGCCAATGTGGTATTGCAACACTTAGGAGACAATAGAGGGGACTGTTAGCCCCATTTATAGGAAATCACATCCGGATTGGGTCGATGGTATACCCTATCCTAGAAGATTTAAGACTACTGAGTTTGTTGTCTTTACTAGCAAAGATGAATAATCGACCATCGAACATGTTAGTGGATTTATAGCCTAATGCGGAGAAGCAAGAACGAATGAATTTTTAAGACTTAGGTTATTTCCTTTGTGACATTCTGAAATTTTACTCACTTGGGATTTATGAAATGGATGATTTTATGAACGTACTTGTAGTTAGATCTCGCCCGGAACTGATCATTCCTGGGATACTAACCGTTAGGGAAAGGCTAATTGGGGATTTGAATTCGCGAGACCAAAGAAACTCGATCGTGAATTGACTTTCGACTATAGAATTGTCGAGGTGACATTTTGAACCAATGTAGGCCGATCCAAGGATAGTTAGGGATCAATTCGCCGCTGTCATATTAGTGGATCGCGGGTGATTCCGCTTGACCACGAGATGAACTGACGAAAGACCCTAAACCTATACCAAATGATCGCGCCCGTCGGAACTAGCGATCGATCCTCGCGATTAAGTGACGACCGAGGTCGTTGCGATCCGAGTGAACTTGAACGTGGCTTGATTCAGTATCGGTCATGGGTTGAATATGCGAATTTTCCCCAAAAGCCACCCGTTAGTCTGAGATACGCTTAAGTTACGTTATTTAAAATTTAGTCATTAATTAGAAACCAAGTTGGGCATTGGAAATTTAGAAAGTCACGACAGAACATTTGGACGACGTTGTTATTAGCATGATCAGCCTTAGAATAGTCCGAATCCTTCAGAAAAATTGAATTTTGGCGAGAAATGGAAAATGACCGTTTTACCCTTGAAACTTTGTTAAGGCCAAGTGTAAATGGGGAAGGGCAATTTGGTCATTTCACCCTCACTTTAGAAATGATAATTTTTGGACAATTTTGCCCTTGGACTTTTTGTGAAATTCCCATTTTACCCTTGGATATTTTGGAAACGATTCGATCTCGGCCATTGATCTCAAAATAAGAATGAATCGTGGCCGTCGATTGAAAAGTAGAGAGAGGGGCAAGATGGTCATTTTGCCAAAAGGGGGACAATTATTGGAGTATATAAACCATTTTCTCTCTCTCCCCCTCTCATTTCTCCCCCCTCTCACGGCTCACTCTCTCTCTCCCCTCCCCCACCGGCCGATCGTCCCCTCTCTCCTTGGCCGTACCGCCGCCGTCCCCGGCCATCGTCCGCCCATCCGGTCACCGAGCCGTGCCCTCACCACCCTCACACCACCGCCGTCTCTCTCTCTCTCTCTCTCTCTCTCTCTCTCTCTCTCTCTCTCTCTCTCTCTCTCTCTCTCTCTCGACGATCTCTCTCTCCCTCCTGTGGCCATGACTAGCCGGCCAAGCAAGCCACCGCCGCCGTCGCCCGATTGCCGCCGTTCAGCCAGACCACCGTAGCCGCCGCGTTCCAGCCGCCTTGTCGCCGTTGGATAGGTTGTGCTTGCTTGGAAATTTCAAGTAAGTTACAATCTAAACCCTATTTAGGATATCGGGTATTAACGGACTCATTTAGACACGGTTTAGTTGGTTTTAGGGGCTGATTTGGATGAGGGGCCTTAGGGATGAAATTGTGGTATTTTGGTGGAAAATTAGAGGCCAAATAAGGGCTGTGATTGATTAGTTTGAATGCTGAAAAATTCTGTTTGGCGCGTGGAATGGATAATTTGATTCGGCAATTAATTGCGTGAAATTGCCGTGTAATGCCGTGATTGTTGTGCTATGGTTTTTGTGGTGAAAAATGGCGTGCTATATGATGGTTGTATGTATGTATGTGGGTTGAATTGTGACGGTCGGATTTGATGCATTTGAGTGCGTTTGATTGATGCCGAGTATGTGCAAGTGTGAGATTTGAGGCGTGCGATGTGCGTGTGATCACTAAAAAGCCCTGAGGCGTGTTTACGCGGGGTACAGATAAAATACGGCGTGTTGGTATGTTCATGTGATCACTAAATCCCTGAGGCGTGTTTACGCGGGGAATTGAACCGGCTTGAGGCGTGTTTACGCGGGTCGTGATACGAATGTGGGGCCTGAGGTGTGTTTACGCGGGCCGTGGAAAGAGATTGAAAGTGAAAAGTGTGACGTGGCAAGTGAGAATGTGATCGGGCCTGAGGCGTGTTTACGCGGGTCGCGATAGGAATGTGTGATGTGGCAAGTGGAAAGTGTGATCGGGCCTTAGGCGTGTTTACGCGGGTCGCGATAGGAATGTGTGATGTGGCAAGTGGAAAGTGAGATCGGGCCTGAGGCGTGTTTACGCGGGTCGCGATAGGAATGTGGGGCCTGATGCGTGTTTACGCGGGCCGAGGAAAGAGGTGGAAAATGAAAATAGTGTGTTAGTGCATGAATGAGTGTGAAATGTGGGGTTCGGAATTGTTGTGTGTACGACATGTGCTTTTGGGCATGAGAATGGCTTGGAATGTGCATGTGGTTTGAAGTTCGTGTATTTGATACTAATGTGCAGGTCGAGCCCAGGTAAGTCCATTTGTATGTGATATGTATGTATTAAGTGATCATGTGTTTGGACCTGTCTGGAGATACGTCGTAGCTTAAGTGGGGTTTAGGCTGTCAACTTATTGAGAGTTGTCTCATGGTTGTTTAACCAAATTATTTCAGAACCCCGCCCTGAGTCATGAATCTACCACCGCCGCTGCCGCAGCGTTTTGGTATACCAATACACACCGAGCATTCAGTTGTAGAGTATCCGGTAGACGAAAATTTGGCTTGGATCAAACATACGACCGTAGTCTAGGTAGATTTAGGGGTAGAGCCAGAGGAAGAACCAGGGGAGGAGCATAAGGAAAATTTGCAGGAAGAGTCTGCATCCGAGGAACGGATTGAGGTGCCATTAGAGTCGGGGGATGAGGATAACCCGATGGAGATCAAGGCAGACTCTGAGTCTTCAGAGGAGCACGTGCCCGAGGAGGATTCAGATTCTGATTCTGGGGAGACCGAATCGGAATGGACGCCATCTACAGGGCGTAGGGGCTAGACTAAGGGTAGCCAAGCCTTTTGAAGTGTCCTATTTTTGGAAATAGAATATATCCAGACTACTAATCTTTTTGGAGTTGTTGATGTGATCCTTGGAAGCCAGTTTTTATGTGTATTATAGGTTGATGAAATTTTGGCGAGTGCTCGACGTGACTAATGGTTGTGTAATGGACGAGAATGGATATTGTATATATATCGAGGTGTAATGTTATGTTTGGTGGTTTGGCGAATTATCTCTCCCTATTACTCCATGATTTTATTGTCAGGTTTAATGTTCTTGTTTTTGTCGTGTGCAAACTCTGATGTGATCGTTTGAGGTCGGCGACGTTTCCTGGGTCGTCGCATTAATTCGACCAAAGAGGGATGTCGCGAGCTCGATAGGGTTCGGGGCGTGACATTTCCTTTGTCTTTGTCGAAAACTGCTTTCACTTGGTACATCAACTTATCACCCAATTCTATTGGTAATTGGTCTAAGATGAAAAGACAATTCTATTCTCTAATTAATCAGTTTATTGCTCAATTTAAGAAGGCTAGAAATATATGCCTCACTTCGCTTTCGAAAAAAGAATTCACGAATCTAGATTTCAATGGATTGAAATTTAATTTTAGAGAAAAATTCACTGATTTATTTCAATTGGCAACGAAAGTGTCAAAATATAAGCAATTACTTAAAGATAGATAAAGGGTCACATGAATACTTTACACAAAAGCCGGCTTTGATGGAAACTTATGAGTCAGAGGATGAATCTGACTAGCTGACCTGGAATTTTTCGCAAGCTTAAATAAGGAGAAATCTGGACGTTTTCGGTGCTACGGCATAGGACCATGTCAGATCAATTTTGGGGCATCCATATCTGGTCTTTTCCAACAATGAACTTAAACTCGGGGAATGAAGAAAGGATGATTCGCTGTTGAAAAGGAATTACAACCAACAAAAGGTCAATTACAAGAGACAAAAGTAGCTGCACAAGATTTATGAGCTGAACTAAAAAAATAATTAAATAAAAGCGTTGTAAACAACCATCATGGAAATTGTCGGTATCTAATTGCGCTTGAGTGGTGGTATCACAAGATCTGAATGAGATTTCACCAGAAGTTGCTCGTACCATTTTGATACGCTAGCAATAAAATGAGGATCCTAGAAGGTGGAGGCAGCGGAGGTCTCGGTCAGAATAGAAAAAGAGCAAAAAGAAAAGACGAGCAGAGTTCATTTGGGCGGATGCGGGGTGCTCCAATCGCTCAGCGATCTCAAGCGCCGCGTCGATCGCTCGCATCGCGACATCTCCAAGGACGTCAAAACCTCTCGCTCCCACCACCACAATCGCTTTAAGATCCAATGGAGATGAGGGCCTTAGCGGCTCCGACAACAACGGAGGCGGGTATTCTCGGTGCAGCACGTTTCAGACTGTGTCCCTGTGGCTCGATTCTTTCGGCATCTCGTGGCATCCCTACGATCTGTCCGTCACCCACTTGACTCCTACTTGTATAGGGAAAGGACATGACCGTCCTTCTACTTGAAGGACACAGTCCCAATGTAACCAACATTAGCCTCTAATTCAGATATACACATCCATATTTATATATTTATTTGATAAAACAGTAAGTTGGTTACAAGATCAAAATTTCTAAAATCCATAAAAAAGAATAAATACATCACATCTGTTAAACTCAACAACTGTCATCGGAGATACATACAACTATCTCAAACCTTATTTACAATGTAACTGCCAAAAGTTTCCTCCTTTGATAGCGCTCTCACGACTTGCTGCCAACTAAAGGACCTAAAAAAGATGATGAATGGTGTGAGCAATCTTTTCTAAACAGATCGAACACTCATAATGCATATTTAGAAAATAATAATGGAAAATCCAACGATAAGCTTGGAGATTGATTCTCTTGGGAAAGTCTAACCTAAACACCGGAAGCTACTCAAGTCGACGAACTTGTAATCCTATCAATTAAGCGAGAAACGATATCAAAATCAAGTAAGATGCTACCTTAATTACGGCTTGACTAAACTAAGCTTATTTGTCTACAAACTACTCCTATGTGCCAACGAAAAGCTCATATTCGTTGCTGCCTACTAAGTGAGCTTGCGCACAAAACTATAAAATTTTGTTTTGATCAAATCGTAAGTCCAAATCAAATTTTGTAAAATCTCACGGCTTCATGACACTCTAAACTTATATTTCCATTTAATTTCACAACTTAACAGACTCTAGAATGAAGCCAGAAAACTAAAATCTATATAACTCCGAATTTACAGCTTGGGTTCGAAACTTCCTCCGGTCAGATGAACAAGGGTAAGTGCCATCTCGCAGGAGGGACCATTTGCGCTCGCTTGGCAATTCATCAAACTCCCTTGGGTTCACCTTGGGAGGGTCACGGCTTTATAATATAATTTCTTTTAATATCGAAGATGAAGAAACATGGCATCTTTACTATAACTTGAGTCTCAATTGTAAAATACATTTTTTTAGGAACATCAATCTTAAATAAGTAATTGAGATTTTTTATCTAATTAATGTAAAAGTTAATGGCTTGTAAGTGGAACGAAAGGAAATGGAAGGAAATAGAGTTTTGTGATGATATGAGCATTAATTTTTTTTTTGGTTGGGAACTGAAGAGGAAAGTTTAGAGCTCTAAGGGACCAAAGGGGGATGATAGCCCCTGTTTTCCCCTTCCCAACTCCATGGCTGAATAAAATGTGTTCACGAGCGATTAATTATGGGTTAGTACTCACTTAAACACTATCACATTAAACATAATACATACGTAAAAAAACCAAGTTAAATAATGTCGATATTTAAAACAGAAAAAAATAAAAAGTGAAGATGCTTCGTTAAGGGTGCGTTTGTTTGGGAAAAAATGTTTTTCGGGAATTGATTTTCCAGACTTTCACTGTTGGGTTTGCGAAAAATGACTAGTCAACCGAAAACACTTTCCAGTCAATGAAAATATTCCTACATAAATTTAGAAAGTGAATTCCGATATGTAAGAAGGTGAAAGATGTGACATTCCGAATTTTGGCCCATTTTTGGGATTTATAAAACGGGTATTTCGTCAGTGCGCTTATAGTAAAAATCTCGCCCGGGAACTGATCACTCCCGGTTATTATTTTTAAATCTTGAGATTTCGCTAGAATCGCACTTGATCGAAGGTGGCCGTTATTTAGACCCCAAACTTGGCGATCGATTTTCGGGAGTTTTGGGAAGAATTTAATTGGATAGTGTCGATATTATTGTGGCCAGCCTCGAGATTGTCAGGAACAATGGAAAAATAGGAGTTTTTGACCGGGTGCGAATTTGGACTAGTAGACCTCCCTCGCTATAGTTTGATTTAATTAATTCGGCCTTTGTCCCTTTTTATATGCGAGGCTTATTTTGGACCGGTAGATCGCTTTCGGTTTTGAATTTGGGTCATCGGATTGCATTTAATATTTGAATCGTGACCGTTAAATCGATATTTAGTTTGAACCGTGTCCGTTGATTCGCGCTCGAGGATAAATATTAACTTTTTCTCTCTTTCTCTCTCCTCTGCCGCGCCGCCCGTCCCCTCCCCCGCGCACGTTTCTCTCTCTCTCTCTCTCTCTCTCTCTCTCTCTCTCCTTTCTTTTTCTTCTGGCCGCACGTCTCCTCTGCATGAGTCCCGTCCACGCCCACTCCCCAAGCAGACCAACCCCTTTCCCCCCTTCTGACACTCTCTCTCTCTCCTCTCTCCTCTTCCTTTCTCTTCTTCTTTCTCTTCTTCTTCTTCTTCTTCTTCCTTTTCGGCCCGATTTGTCTCCGTCCAGTTCCGGTTCTACTCGCCGACCGCCGCTCGAGCCGCCCGTCGCATCGTGCCGCCACACGCCGTCGCCCGCAAGCTCACTTCGCCGTCGCGCCGTTCGCCGGCCGCCCGATCGCCCCTCGCCGGCTTGCCCGCGAGGTGCGCAGCAGCCGCGCAGCGAGCTTGCCGCCGCTACTCGTCACCCCGAGGCGCTGCCCGGCTCGCCGCGCGTCGCCCGGCCACCGCCTCCTCCCCGTCGACGCCGCGAGACCAGCCGCCAACCCCCACTTGCTTCTCCTCCCCCCGGTCTCCTCCTGTGCACGGTTACGGCCGAGCCGAGCCAGCTCCGCCGCCGCCGCTCCGCCAGTGCAACTAGCCGGCCAATCGCCGCCGCCGCCGGTCAGTGCCTCCCCTCGGCCTCTGTCTCCCTCTCCTCCTCTTCCTCTCCTTCCTCTCGTTCTCTGTCTCTCTTTCTCTCACCCGGCGCCTCTCCTCCCAGCCACGTTGCCGCCACGCCCGGCGTCGCCGCCGCTGTCACCGCCGCCCCGGTCGCCGCCCGGCCAGCCCGGCTAGCCCCCGGCCCAGCCAGCTCGGACCTTGACCAAGCTGCGTGCCCACACCCGCGCCCGTTGCCCACGCCCCGTGCCCGTGCCCGCTGCCGCGCCCGTGCCGTGCCCGTTGCCGCGCCCGTTGCCCGCGCCCGTGCCCGTGCCCGGCTGCCGCGCCTCGTGCCCGTGCCCATTGCCGCGCCCGTGCCGTGCCTTGCCGTGCCCGTGCCCGTGCCGCGCCTTGTGCCGTGGCCGAGGCGGTGCCCATGGCCGAGCGCCATGGCCGAGCCCGCGCCGTCGCGCCCTTGCCCGTCTTGCGAGTGAGAGACAGCCATTCACCGGGCCATTTTAGGCCCGAGCCGATTTTCTCCAGGCCAAAACCAAGTAAGTAACTTCCTAAACCCTACCTAGTACTTTGGGTATTTTTAGACTTGTTTAGGATGTGTTTAGTACCGGCTTAGGACTTTAATTAGGCGTGGGCTAATTAGACTGATTGTGCTTAATTGGTGAATTATTGTGGCGATAATTGTGCGGCTAATTTAGTGATTGACTGAGATAAATATGCCTGACTGAATTGTCGTGGCGCTTGTGGGTGAATTGGATTAATTGAATGTGCCGACATGAATGTCGGGTCAGTGGACCGATGTGGGGAGCATGAATTGAGTTGACTGATGTGGCGTGCGAGATTGACATTAGTGAAAGGGTGGTGATTGAAATTGATTTATATGACTAAGAGCATGGTGAATTTTGTATTATGGTGCATGTGCATGAGAAAAGCCCGGATCGATCGGAGGGCTGCCAACCTGAGGGGTGTTGACCCGGGTTGTGAGAAAGGACCTGTGGGGTGTTGACCCGGGTCGTGTGAAAGTAAGAAAGGTCCTGTGGGGTGTTGACCCGGGACAGAGCCCGGATTGATCGGAGGGCGACTGTGGGTGTTGACCCGGGTCGTGTGAAAGTAAGAAAGGTCACGTGGGGTGTTGACCGGGGACAGAGCCGGATTGATCGGAGGCGACACGTGGGGTGTTGACCGGGTCGTGTGAAAGTAAGAAAGGTCTGTGGGGTGTTGACCGGGACGAGCCGGATTGATCGGAGGGCGGCACGTGGGGTGTTGACCGGGTCATGTGAAAGCTTGTTTTTGAAAGGTCACGTGGGGTGTTGACCGGGGTGAGCCGGATTGATCGGAGGGCGGACATGCAGGGGTGTTGACCCGGGTCGTGTGAAAGTTGGATGGATGCGCATGTGAAATGTGTTTGGGTTGAATTGGATGAACGTACGTGTGTATGGCGCTCAAATGATTTTGATGTGTCATTGACTATTATTGCATTATTACGATTTGACTAATGTGCAGTGTGGGCATGTGGTTGGATGGCGAGGTAAGTCCATTTATGTGAATTATATATATGTAATCGGGTAGATTGCATGTACGACTTGTCTGGGTACGCATTGGCCTATGTGGGGTATAGGGGGTTGCTTATTGAGACTCGTTCTCACGGTTATTATATAACCATTTTCAGATCTGCGACCGTGATTGATTGGAGACGACACCAGGGTATCTCGGGGATGGAGGACGGGTCAAGTTACCCCATATTTTGTGTGCCCCTCTTTTGTATAGCGAAGTAGGATACCCCACCACTATTCCCTTTTGATGTTGTGTATTTGGAATTATTGTTTTGTGCTATCCCTTTGTCATATTTTATTGTGTGGGTTGTTTTAATTTCGCTTCCGCTTGCCTTTATCGTTGGGTGTTTCGTTTGGGTTGGCGACGCGTCCTGGGACGTCGCGTTCAATGATTGACCATCGAGGGGTGTCGCGAGCCCGTTGGGGTTCGGGGCGTGACATCCCTGTTGATTTGGTATCAGAGCAAGGTCAGCTCGATCCAAGTTGGTCGAAGCCTGGAGTGATAAGGAGCGATGACTTTGGGGTAGTCAGTTAAGGAGTCTTGTGTGCCATGCGTACCCCAGACCGTGTGATTGTGATTGCTAAGTGATTATATGCAATGACATGTGAAATGCAGGTGCGTCGGGACTTGAGGTAAGTGCGTGAAACCTGTTGGTTGTGATTGAGTGATGTTGGTGATTTCTTGTGCTTTGTGAATTGTGGTTGTGATTTGGTGTCATGGATGATTGGTACTGCTAAGTGAATTATTGTTGTGATTCACTGCCTAGGGCTTTAGACTGATATAGTTGGCCTAGGTCTTTAATTCCCGAGGGGAATTATAGCAGGTAAGTGAGTGGTGTGACATTGTGAGTTTAAGCGGTTGAGGTCGAGGTCGAGGTCGAGGTCATGTAGGTCCGCAAGCTAGAGTTGCGAGAGGATTCCGGATGGGATGAGATTTTGAGGGCACTCGAGGGAGTTGGAATTTTAATGGGAAGGCAAACTAAGGAGCGAAATGCTACTTTGTTGCTACTAATGCCAGCGATCTTGAGGCCATTATTATCGCCGTTAATGGAAATGTTGGGAATCAAGGTCAAGGGCAAGTTAATGCAGTCAGATAGATGCGTCACTGGTTGGAAAATATTTGAAATTGAAACCTCACGAAGTTCGATGGTAAAGGTGACCCCGAGGCTACATTGCTTTGGAGGTATTCGGGTGCACCGGCGAGGAGAAAGTGACCCGGCTATATATCAACTTTAAGGAAATGTAAATGATTGGTAAGAGGGCCCCCAAAGTGGGATATTTCAGAGGGCATATTTCTAAGCTGGGGTGTCGTTATCGAGGCCTTCAATGGGAGGTACTTTCAGAGAGCGCGTGAGGACAGAAAATGACAGAGTTTCTTCGGCTTCACTAAAATTGAATGTTAGTCGATCAGTACGAGGTAGAGTTGGTAAGGTTATTTAAGTACGCACCAAGGATAGTTAATGATTGTGTGGATAGGACAAGGAGGTTCCGGGATGGACTGAAACCGAACCTCCGCAGTCAGTTGATGTTAATGAACTTAAGGGATTGTAATGAGCTGTATGACAAGGCTTAAACGGTTGAAAGGGATATGAATGAGAGGGTTACCGTATAGGGATTGCGGTACACGCCAGCTAGGGACAATAGGAACTTTGGAATGAAGTCTATGACAGAGAATCGGAGATTTGTCCCTCTAGTAAGAAAGGACTTTGGGAAGTCGAGTTACCACTCCAATACCGCATGTCGGTCTTGTGGAAAGAGGCATAGGAATGACTATTGCCAAGGTAGAAGTGGAGCATGTTGTGGATGTGGACAGTAAGGTCACCAAGTGAGAAATTGTTGAACCGATAGGTTGGGTTACTAATGCAATCGCAGCGACCGCAGGTAGGACATTAAGCGAGAGCTGCCTCGCAGATTTATCAGAATCGACAAAGGACGTAAGGAAAAGTGTATGTTGTGGCTGAGAAGGAAGTGAATGATGCGCCTTGAAAGTCTAAATGCGTTATGAGATGGTATTGGGTACAATAGAAGATGATTTTGAAGTTATCGCTTGAGTGGTCATGTAAGACTTATAATCAATCTTATGGTAAATAGGCGCAATCAGTTACGGGTTTCTGAATTATTGATGATATTCTTGGACGGGTTGGGAATGATAAGTGTGGTTTGGAAATTTCGGATTTTGTAAGGAACCGGGGTGATTTAATTTGGGAGACTGTTGGATTGAAATTGGAGGGATTAAGCCTCGTCTTTGAGGTGTGGAAAGATAACTATCTTGTGATTAACTCGTTGGTTAAGGAGTCAAGGCTAGAGGACATAGCCGAAGTGTATAATCTTCCTGATGTCTTTCCTCAGGAATTGCCGGAATTGCCACCTGATAGAGAAGTGGAGTTTGTGGGTGAATTAGCCCCAAGGATAGAACCGATCTTGAAAGTGCCCTATAGGATGTCACTGTTGGAATTGAAGGAATTGAAGGTCCAAACGCAGGAGTTATGGGATAAAGGTTTTATTCGCCGAGTGCGTCTCCATGGGGAGCGCCAGTGTTGTTCGTGAGGAAAAAGGATGGATCCTTGAGGTTGTGCATTGACTACAGACAATTGAACCAGGTGACCATTAAGAATAAGTATCCGTTGCCAAGGATTGATGACCTATTTGATCAGTTGCAAGGGGCGTCGGTGTTTTCAAAAATCGATCTGAGGACTGGCTATCACCAATTGAGGATCAAGAAGGAGGACGTGCCGAAGTCGGCATTTAGGACGAGGTACGGACACTATGAGTTTACGGTAATGCCGTTTGGAATGACGAACGCCCCTGCAGCCTTTAAGGATTTAATGAATCGGGTATTTAAGGAATTTCTGGATTAGTTTGTAATCGTGTTCATAGACGATATCTTGGTATACTCCCAGAGTCCCGCTAAGCATAAGTTACATTTGGAAAAGAGATCTATGGACTTTAAGGGAACACGCACTCTATTCTAAGTTTAATAAGTGCGAATTCTGGCTTCATTGAGTGGCGTTCTTAGGACATGCGATACTGGGGAAGGGATTGTAGTGGATTCGACAAAGATTGAAGCCGTCACGAATTGGCCGAGGCCGACGTCAGTAACCGAGGTTCGGAGCTCTTGGGTCTAGCAGGCTATTATAGGCGCTTCATGGAAGGGTTTTCGGCACTAGCTACGTCGTTGGCATGGTTGTTAAAGAAGGAGACGAGGTTTGAATAGACGGATGAGTGCAAAAGGTGCTTCCAAGAATTGAAACAGAGGTTGACGACCGCGCCAGTGTTAGCGATCTCGTCAAGTCCGGGAGGATTTGAGAATTACAGTGACGCGTCGTTAGGAGGATCGGGATGCGTGCTAATGCAACATGGGAAAGTGGTGGTATATGCATCGCGTCAATTGAGACCGTATGAGCTGAACTATCCGATGCATGACTTGGAATTGACCGTAATTATATTTGTCCTTAAGATTTGGAGGCATTACTCGTGTAGGGAGAAATTTTAGATTTATACAGATTATCAAGTTTAAAGGTATCGGTTTTCTCAAAAAGAACTTAGCCTGAGACAGCGTCCTTGGATGGAACTCTTTAAAGACTACGACTGCGATATTTTATATCACCCCGGAAAGGCTAATAAGGTAGCGGATGCACTGAGTTGGAAATCGAGCATTGCGTATATGATGGTCAAAGAATGGACCTTGTTGGAATGAGTCCGAGATTCAGAGTTTAAGTTTGAAGTGAGCCATGTTTTCAAGTCTACTTGTCGTATTGAGGATTGAACAGGAGATCCAAACTAAGATTAATGCTTTACAGTCGACGGACCCAGAGATTCAAAAGATTCTGAGTAAGGATGCCACAAAAAGGAAATTGGATTTTCAGGTGTCCGAGGATGGAATACTGAAGTTCCGTAGACGGTTGAGTGTACCCTGTGATGCCGAGCTTAAGGAGGGGATTTTGTCAAAAGCTCACCATAGTAATTACAGTATTTACCCGGGTAGCGCGAAAATGTATCAGGACCTATGGTAGCATTATTGATGGAAGGCATGAAAGTAGATGTAGCCAAGCACGTGACCGAGTATCTAACATGCCAACAAGTGAAGTCACAACATTGCAAGCCGGGTGGAATGTTGCAGCCATTGGAAATTTCCGAGTGGAAATGGGAACACATCACGATGAACTTTGTATTGGGATTACCGAGAAGTCAAAGGGGTCATGATTCGATTTGAATAGTAGTCGACCAATCGACAAAGTTAGCGCATTTTCTGCCAGTACGAAAGAACTTCGCCTTGGAAAAGTATGCCGAGATTCACGTGCGACAAATAGTCCGTCTGCACGGAGTGCCAGCGGCAATCACTTCAAACCGGGATCCTAAATTCATTGCCGCTTTTGGATAAGTCTTTGTATGGCATTAGGAACAAAGTTGCAAATTAGCTTGGCCTATCATCCTTAGACATATGGCCAGTCTGAAAGGACAATTCATACTTCGGAGGGCATGCTACGGGTATGCATATTGGATTTTAAAGGTAGCTGGGAGGAATAGTTGTTCTTGGTTGAGTTTGCCTATAACAATAGCTATCAGCAGAGTTTTAGAATGGCACCGTTAGGGGCATGGTATGGCAGGGTTTGCAGAACACCGGTTTGTTGGGATGAGTGGGTGAAAGGAGCATCACGGGTCCCAAGTTGGTTCAGCAGTCAATTGAAACAGTCAGGGTGATTTGGGAACACCATGGAACCAAAGATGCGATGTGGGAAAGTGAAGAGTTGATGCGACACCAGTATCCTCATTTGTTTGAATAGTTGGGTTGAATTGTAAATTTCGAGGACGAAATTTTTGTAAGGGGGGAAGAGTTGTGACATTCCGAATTTTGGCCCATTTTTGGGATTTATAAAACGGGTATTTCGTCAGTGCGCTTATAGTAAAAATCTCGCCCGGGAACTGATCACTCCCGGTTATTATTTTTAAATCTTGAGATTTCGCTAGAATCGCACTTGATCGAATTTGGCCGTTATTTAGACCCCAAACTTGGCAGTCGATTTTCGGGAGTTTTGGGAAGAATTTAATTGGATAGTGTCGATATTATTGTGGCCAGCCTCGAGATTGTCAGGAACAATGGAAAAATAGGAGTTTTTGACCGGGTGCGAATTTGGACTAGTAGACCTCCCTCGCTATAGTTTGATTTAATTAATTCGGCCTTTGTCCCTTTTTATATGCGAGGCTTATTTTGGACCGGTAGATCGCTTTCGGTTTTGAATTTGGGTCATCGGATTGCATTTAATATTTGAATCGTGACCGTTAAATCGATATTTAGTTTGAACCGTGTCCGTTGATTCGCGCTCGAGGATAAATATTAACTTTTTCTCTCTTTCTCTCTCCTCTGCCGCGCCGCCCGTCCCCTCCCCCGCGCACGTTTTCTCTCTCTCTCTCTCTCTCTCTCTCTCTCTCTCTCTCTCTCTCTCCTTTCTTTTCTTGGCCGCAGCGTCTCCCTGCATGAGTCCCGTCCACGCCCACTCCCCAGCGAGACCAACCCCTTTCCCCCCCTTCGACACTCTCTCTCTCTCCTCTCTCCTCTTCCTTTCTCTTCTTCTTTCTCTTCTTCTTCTTCTTCTTCTTCCTTTTCGGCCCGACTGTCTCCGTCCGTTCCGGTTCTACTCGCCGACCGCCGCTCGAGCCCGCCGTCGCATCGTGCCGCCCTGCCACCGTCGCCCGCAAGCTCCGCCGCCGTCGCGCCGTTCGCCGCCGCCCCGATCGCCCCTCGCCGGCTTGCCGCGAGGTGCGCCCAGCAGCTAGGCAGCGACGAGCTTGCCGCCGCTACTCGTCACCCCCGGCGCCCGCCCAGCTCGCCGCGGCGTCGCCCAGGCCACCGCCTCCTCCCGTCGACGCCGCGAGACCAGCCCGCTAACCCCTTGCTTCTCCCTCCCCCGGTCTCCTCCCCCTGTGCGGGATTCGCCCGAGCCGAGCCGGCTCGCCGCCGCCCGCTCCGCCGTGCAACTAGCCGGCCGTCGCCGCCGCCGCCTCGGTCCAGCTGCCTCCCCTCGGCCCTCTGTCTCCCTCTCCTCCTCTTCCTCTCCTTCCTCTCGTTCTCTCGTCTCTCTTTCTCTCACCCGACTGGCCTCTCCTCCGGCCAGCCTTATTGCCGCCACGCCGGCCGTCGCGCCGCGTCACCGCCGCCGGCTGGTCGCCGCCCGACCAGCCCGCCTAGCCCGGCCAGAGCCAGCTCGGACCTTGACAAGTTACATGCGTGCCCACACCCGCGCCCGTTGCCCACGCCCGTGCCCTGTGCCATTGCCGCGCCCGTGCCCGTGCCCTGCCGCGCCCAGTTGCCGCGCCCGTGCCCGTGCCCTTGCGCCCGTGCCGTGCGTGCTCCGCGCCGCGCCCGTGCCCGTGCCATTGCCGTGCCGGTGCCCGTGCCGCGCCTTGTGCCCGTGGCCGAGGGCGGTGCCCATGGCCGAGCGCCATGGCCGAGCCCCGCGCCCGTCGCGCCCTTGCCCGTGCCGAGTGAGACACTTGTTCACCCGGGCCATTTTAGGCCCGAGCCGATTTTCTCCGGGCCAAAACCAAGTAAGTAACTTCCTAAACCCTACCTAGTACTTTGGGTATTTTTAGACTTGTTTAGGATGTGTTTAGTACCGGCTTAGGACTTTAATTAGGCGTGGGCTAATTAGGCGATTGTGCTTAATTGGTGAATTATTGTGGCGATAATTGTGCGGCTAATTTAGTGATTGACTGAGGTAAATAGCATGACTGAATTGTCGTGGCGCTTGTGGGTGAATTGGATTAATTGAATGTGCCGACATGAATGTCGGGTCAGTGGACCGATGTGGGGAGCATGAATTGAGTTGACTGATGTGGCGTGCGAGATTGACATTAGTGAAAGGGTGGTGATTGAAATTGATTTATATGACTAAGAGCATGGTGAATTTTGTATTATGGTGCATGTGCATGAGAAAAGCCCGGATCGATCGGAGGGCTGCCAACCTGAGGGGTGTTGACCCGGGTTGTGAGAAAGGACCTGTGGGGTGTTGACCCGGGTCGTGTGAAAGTAAGAAAGGTCCTGTGGGGTGTTGACCCGGGACAGAGCCCGGATTGATCGGAGGGCTGACACTGTGGGGGTGTTGACCGGGTCGTGTGAAAGTAAGAAAGGTCCTGTGGGTGTTGACCGGGACGAGCCCGGATTGATCGGAGGGCGGCACGTGGGGTGTTGACCCGGTCGTGTGAAAGTAAGAAAGGTCTGTGCAGGTGTTGACCCGGGACAGAGCCGGATTGATCGGAGGGGCGACTGTGGGGTGTTGACCCGGGTCATGTGAAAGCTTGTTTTTGAAAGGTCACGTGGGGTGTTGACCGGGGACAGAGCCGGATTGATCGGAGGGCTGACCTGTGGGGTGTTGACCCGGGTCGTGTGAAAGTTGGATGGATGCGCATGTGAAATGTGTTTGGGTTGAATTGGATGAACGTACGTGTGTATGGCGCTCAAATGATTTTGATGTGTCATTGACTATTATTGCATTATTACGATTTGACTAATGTGCAGTGTGGGCATGTGGTTGGATGGCGAGGTAAGTCCATTTATGTGAATTATATATATGTAATCGGGTAGATTGCATGTACGACTTGTCTGGGTACGCATTGGCCTATGTGGGGTATAGGGGGTTGCTTATTGAGACTCGTTCTCACGGTTATTATATAACCATTTTCAGATCTGCGACAAGTGATTGATTGGAGACGACACCGGGGTATCTCGGGGATGGAGGACGGGTCAAGTTACCCCATATTTTGTGTGCCCCTCTTTTGTATAGCGAAGTAGGATACCCCACCACTATTCCCTTTTGATGTTGTGTATTTGGAATTATTGTTTTGTGCTATCCCTTTGTCATATTTTATTGTCTGGGTTGTTTTAATTTCGCTTCCGCTTGCCTTTATCGTTGGGTGTTTCGTTTGGGTTGGCGACGCGTCCTGGGACGTCGCGTTCAATGATTGACCATCGAGGGGTGTCGCGAGCCCGTTGGGGTTCGGGGCGTGACAAAAGAACTTTCCAAAATTGCTCTCTTGAATTTTTTAAATATTTTATTTTTCTTTTCTTTTCTTTTCTTTTTTCTTTTCTTTCTTTTTCTTTTTTTCTTTTCCTTCTTCCTCCTCCACTGGTCGCCGGCCTCGATGACGGCCGGAGACAGGCTACAGGCGACCTTGCCGGCTTCGGGTGAGGCCCGACCTCACCATGTCTGGCTGAGCTTGAGCCTCGCCTAGATCTGGCGAGGCGAGGCTCGAGCTTAGCCGAGGTCGGCAAGCTCGCGCCTCGACCTTGCCTAGAGCTTGTGCGCCCTGCGACCTAGCCCTCGACCTCGCACCTCGACCTCGCCTCGAGCTCGTGCCTCTACCTTGCCGGGATTTGGCGAGCTCACCTGTGACCGTTGCCAGCCAGTCGCAGTAGAGGAAGGAGGAAAAAAAAGGAAAGAAAGGAAAAAAGACAAAGCAAAGAGAAAAAATAAAAATAATAAAAAATTCGAATTTTTTAAATTAAAAAAAAATCGATTTTTTTTTCTTGAGATAAAGTCACGAGATTGAAATCATTTTCCAAATAAGATCCAAATCCCAAAAAAATATTTTCAATCACATATCATCAAATAAAGGAAAACAGTATATTTTCCATGAAACAAATGCACCCTAATTTAACCTTTCATGCCTTTGGACTTCCCAATTGGTTGCTCATTTGTATTACTTCTCACTTTCGAGAAATAGATGGTTCATGAAGTAATCGATTTCTTTAAGATTGATAATTCACTTATCTAAAGTAAACGCCGGCAAAAAATCTACTAATCTTGTCAACAAAGTAAAAAACGAGCTAAAATCCGTACATCTGACCCAAACATGAGATTGTTTACACGTGCTGACATGGGGAATCAAGCTAGTATAATGCACCTAAATCACACATCTATTTGTTACTTAATTACTACTAGAACCATTACTCAAAATTGCAGTGCAAAATTTGAAAAATACTTAGAATTTCATCTACAAACATATACTATTCTTCTTTGAGTTAATACCACGAAAAACCCCAAACTGGTATACCTGTGACAAATATTTCCCAAACTATTTTTTTGACTACAAAAAACCCTAAATTGGTACACTTGTGACAATTTTACCCCGAACTAATTTTTTGACCACCAAAAACTCCAAACTGGTACAACTGTGACAAATTTACCCTCCGTTAGTTTCCGTTAAATTTTACTGTCAAATTGCTAAGTTTAATTGCACGTGGTAATTGACAGGTGTACCGGTTTGGGGTTTTATCCTTTTGTTTGTCACAAGTTTATTAATTTGGAATTTTTCATGATATTAATCCAATTTAACAGACATTAACAGAAGGTAAATTTGTCACAAATATACCAATTTGAGATTTTTAGTGGTCAAAAAATTAGTTCGGGGTAAAATTGTCATAAGTGTACCAGTTTGGAGTTTTTGGTGGTAAAAAAAATAGTCCGAGATAAATTTAATACAGGTATATTAGTTTGGGGCTTTTTATGATCAAAAAAATAGTTCAGGGTGAAATTATCACATGTGTACCAATTTTAGATTTTTCGTGGTATTAACCCTTCTTCTTTCAATGAAGAAGTGTAGATAACAACTATGTCGGGTCGTCGCTTACATTGCATATAATAACTTCCAAGCGACAAATGCACTTAGAAATGATTGGTATTAAGGGCTAATAATATCCATGCCACATTTAGTCTAAACAAATTTTCGCATCACAAAAATCCTCAAACTGTTATACTTGTGCCATATTTATCCTAAATTAATATTTGTGTCACAAAGAATTTCAAACTGGTACACTCGTATCACATTTACCCTCAAATGGTACAGTCATACTACATTTACCTCAAATTGTAGTGAATTTGGGATTTTTGGAGTGTATGTAGCACGGGTTTATCAGTTTGAAAATTTTTGTGACACAAAAATTAGTTTAGGGTAAATGTGACATATATATACTAGTTTGAAAGTTTTGGTGATATTAACCTTGATAATAATAATGAAGTTACAAGAGTGATAATTGTTGCTTTGGCGTTGATGGGGTTCAACTTAATCAGGTCGTGAACTGTGATCACATGAGTCCTTATCATATCCACTGTCGAGATGTTATTTTCATTGTAATTGTTCCATTGCATCAAATTTCGGATAGAAAAGGAAATGACAAAAAACAAATCATATTTCAAATGTTATTTTCGTTGTAATGGTTTCATTGCATGTATCGAGGAAATAATAGTAAGTTGGTTGTCAGTCAATTTTAAAAAATTTAATTGGTGCATCCACTGAACATAGACTTCGTTGCCTAAGGAATATCACCGCATTGGAAATTTTTGAAGAGTATGTACTTGTAGATCACATGCCGTGTCCATAGAGAAAGGGGACGATGATAGATTAAAATATAAACATGAAAAAGAAGAAAAAGGACGGCGTCCTTTCGTTTTGAATTGTCCATATTAAATTGCCTGCCGTAACACCTAAGATGGTCGGACCGGCGATGACTGGACCGCTATGTTGGCATTTTCAGTCAAGAATTGACCTCGAGGACTTGATTGCATTTTCACTCAAGGTTTAGATTACATTGGTTCAATTGAAAAGATTAAATTTGAGTTCAAATTTATATGATATGCTTTGAACTGAAAATGCAATTTTTCAGGGAAAAGTGCTATAAAAGTCCTAAACCTTTTGCATTAGTGCCAATTTAGTCCTAAACCTTTTTTTGGTGCCGATTTAGTCCTAAACCTTTTTGGCGACTGGGCGAGGTTCGACCTCGCCGCGGCCTCCGGCGAGGGCTCGAGCCTCGCCATTGTCGGGCGAGGCCCGACCTCGCCGGATCTGGCGAGGCTCGGCCTCGCTGGGCGAGGCTGCCCTCCCCAGTGGCCGGCGAGGTCGAGCTCGCCGGCCTCTGGCCTTTGGCCGGTCGCCGGACCGGCGATCGGCCAGAGGAGGGAGAAACCCAAAAAAAAAAAAGTGGGAAAAAAAAAAGAAAAAAAGGAAAAAAATAAAAATTCAAAAAAATATTAAAATATTATTAAAGTTGTCCACGTCGGCGCCGGTGACCGGCCGCCGGCCGGCAGGCGTCCACGTAGGCAAATTCCGGTCAAAATTGGCCGGAAGGACTAAATTGGCACAAAAACAAAAGGTTTAGGACTGAATTGGCACCAATTTAAAAGGATTAGGACTGAATTGACACCAAAAAAAGGTTTAGGACTAAACTGGCACCAATGCAAAATGTTTAGGACTGAATTGGCACCAAAAAAAGGTTTAGGACTAAATTGGTACGAATGCAAAAAGTTTAGGACTTTTATGACACTTTTCCCCAATTTTTCACCATACAAAACTTTTGCGCAAGGATATGAAACATGTAAAATCAAATATTTTTTTGCTAGTAAATCAAGTGAGTCCTTTGACTTAAAAAAATAAAAATTAGGTGAGTCCACATAGGACTCACACACACAATGCAACAAATAACATCCATTAAGAGCATGTGATTCGAAAACCACGCAATAAAGATAATAGATTTTCAAGTGTGTTTTGGCATCTAATTATTGAACATTCAATTTCTTCCAGGAAGAACTTGATTGGTTCTATTATAGTGATTGAATCAACCGTAGTGTCTGCCTTCTTCTCTATCATTTTCATGTCCTTCATTGTCAACAGAATTGAAATGGTTTGCATACTTTTCTCGGAAAAATTCTGGGTCACGGCAAAACTTAAGGACCACAAGGGATGAAAAGATGCGTCGCATCTTTACAAAAAGTGGAAGGAAAAAGAACTCCGTCATATCTATCTTCCCATCAACTCAATGTAAACCTTAAAGGAAATTAAACGTGAATTTGCCAAAAAGAAAAAGGGGCGAAAGAAACTTCCAACCATATCTCCCGTCTCTCTTTCCCTCAACTCATGGAATGACCACCAAGGAGGGAAAGAATCATTCGGTGACTCATAAAGGGCAGTAATGCCCAATTAAATTAATGGATAAATTATGAAATTACGAAAATCCAAATTTGTATTACAGAAATTGCTGTAAAAGTGATTGCACATCATTAATACATGACAGCCTTCTATATAGACATCTATCAGTATTCAAATTATTTTAGAAAAACTCAGTATCAGCCTAATATATTCCAAACCGAACCTTTTTTCATATATATATATGTCGAATATATATATATTCGACCAAAAAAATATATTCCAAACCTTTTTTCAGATATATAAGGTAATATATATTGCAAACCTTTTAATCGATGCATTAGACCATGTCGTAATAAAATCACTATTACATTCCCTAATGCGGATAAAAGATAAAAATTAATTAAAGCATAACTTTGCATAAATAAATTAAAATGACGGTTAAATTTAATTCGTTTTGAGTTGACAAAAAGAAGAACAACAAGAAGAAGAGAGCAGGAAGTAAATTCACAGCCTCTATCTTTCAGCCAAATGAAAATGTCCCAACACCTAGCCCAGCTTATCGATTTTGATCAATCAAAAAATAAATAAAAAAATAAGTGAAGCAGACTGCAGTGAAAGCACTCAAAGGCAATAATATCAATTTTCTTTTTCTTTTTTTCCTGAAAATTGGAGGAAATATGTGGAATTATGTTTGTAGCCCGGAAAGAGCTTTATCGGTTCCTTCGTGCCTTACACAAATATCGAACCAACCTAGAATTATTAACACGAAGTCTTTTTTTTTTTTTTTTTGGTAACCCAGGGAACCCACGCACGGCCGACAGCCGGAGGGTAAACCCTGGGGGCGACACGTGCTAGCCACCACACACGTGCCACCGGTTAAGTCACCCTGCGGCGTCCGGGATTCGAACGCTCAACCTTTTGCGAGAGGAAGAGCGCCCATTCCAGCGACGCCACCCAGGCGGGTGGTATTAACACGAAGTCTTTTTTTTTTTTTTTGGTAACCCAGGGAACCCCCGCACGGCCGACAGCCGGGGAGTAAATCTTGGGGGCGACACGTGCTAGCTACCACACACGTGCCACCGGTTAAGTCACCCTGTGGCGCCCGGGATTCGAACACTCAACCTTTTGCGAGAGGAAGAGTACGCGCTCCAGCAGCGCCACCCAGGCGGGTGGTGTATTAACACGAAGTCTTTCATCTTCAGTTTAGCTAAAAAAATTGTCTCAACGGTCGAGCTCGACGAAGCTCTTCGTGGCCATGGCTGCAAGCTCGATGAAGCTTTCACGGCCATGGTGAAGCTCGATTGGCCATGACTGTGAGCTTGAAAAACCTTGAAGCCGGAGTGCCCATGGTCGAGCTTGACAAAACTCGAGCAAGCTATGGCCCATGGCTAAGATCTAGCTCAAAGAAGCTTGAGTGGCCATGGCTGCGAGCTCAACGAAACTCCAATGGCCATGGTCGCCAACTTGAAGAAGCCTATAAGCTGAAGTGACAATGGTTGCAAGCTCGACGAAACTCGAGTAGCGATGGCCCAAAGCTTGAAGAAGTCTGAGAGTTGGTAGTTATGGCCGAGCACCATGAAGCTCGGGTGACAAGGTTTTGCCTTTTTTTCACCCTTAAATTCTTATTTTTTTATTTTTTAAATTTTTATCCCTTTTCGTTTTATCCTATTTTAATTTTTTTAAAAAATCTTTGTTATCAGTTTTTCTATTAAATTTTCAATTTTTTTTAATGTAACTCTTGGTGGAAGCCATATCGACGCTATTTGTCTTAAAAAAGTAATAGAACACGTCCACACATTTTCCGTTAGTTAAATTAGATAGAGTTAATTGAACGATTTGATTGCACAAATTTAACAAATTTTAAAATTTAATTGTATATTTTGAAAGTTTAGAGACTCGATTGCACTTTATAGTGCAATTATTCCTATTTGCTGATTAGATTTCCAAATACTTTTGCACATGGACCCGACATATATAAAATCAATGCCTTCTAACTAATAAATCAAGTGATTCAATAAGGACCCACACAATGTAACGGATCACATCCATTGAGCGGATGTCCACACAATAAACCAAATAAATTTCCACATACGTTCCCGCGGTCCATCGTTATCATTGAACATTCAATTTCCACGAAAAACTTGATTGGTTTTATGTCACGGTGATTGAATCAGCTGTGGTGTTTGCCTTCTTCTCTTTCACTATCACGTCTTTAATTCTCAAGCGAGGTTTACGACAAGATGATCCATTGTCTACTCATCCGTTTGTTCTAGTTGCAGATTCCCTATCAATCTTAATCATAGGTTGGCTCAGAGCAATAAAATTAACCTCGCATTGCCCTGTTTTGTCCCATTTATTGTTTGCCAATTGCTTGATCTTCTTCCTTGAGAGATCTATAAGAGAATGTTAAGAGCTATTGCACATTTTGAATCAATATTGTTATGCATCTGCACAAGCAATCTGGGGTTCTCTTGAGTAAGGCTTGTCCAGAGAGTCATCAGATAAATGCTGCAGAAACTCTCAGAGTGCCGCTTTTACAAGGTGTAGGAAGTTATTTAGGAGCGCCATCCCAAGTTAAGCTGTGTTTTGTTACAAAATACCAATATCTGTCTATGGAATGATGGAAAAGAAGATTGCGAATTACTGGTGGTCCTCTGCAGAAGGCATAAATGGAGTCCATTGGAGAAGCTGGAAAGTTATGATGCATTCTCTGAGCATTTTCCTGAACACGTTGCCCACAAGATTTTGGCAATTTCTTTATGTTCGAATGCAATTGAAGATAGCCAAATTTGGCCCTTGAATTGAATAGGAAAATTCAGTGTAAAAAGTGAGGAAAATGACATAAATGATCAATTAGCTTTGGCCCAAGGTGCAGTGCCATCCCTAAATTTTTAATTTGTTCAATGTGGTCCTTTAACTTTGGCCTAATGTGCAATATCATTTTTTAACTTTTAATTTGTTTAATGTGATCCCAAATTTTTTTTTATAAATGTTCAATCTAATCTCTAAATTTTATGAAAACATATAATTTTATCCTTCCATTAATTCAAATTTACGGAATTTACTGATTTAGCTTCTAATTCGGTATGTTTGAACTATAAAAAAAAAGAAAATCATATGTGATTATTCACGTAAGATAATCAACTTAAATTATAATATAATGATCTTTTTAATTTGTTCAATTTGATGACGTAGATTATTAAATCTTGATTTGAGTTGAATATCTTATGTTGATAATTCATGTGTAACTTTATTTTTTTGCGCACCGTTTGAACTTGCCGGATTGGAAACCAAATGAACAAATTCCGTTAACTTGAATTAATAGAAGGATAAAATTGGATGTTTTCGTATAATTTATGGATTAGATTGAACATTTACCAAAAGTTAGGGACCGCATTGAACAATTTAAAAATTTAGAGATGACATTGCATATTGGGTTAAAGTTTATGGACCATTTGTGTCATTTTTCCTAAAAGAAGGCTATGGATCAAGAAATTTTGGAGTGTTTTATGGTGGGGCAACTCAAGACACAACCAAAGATTAAGTTTTTCCTACAAACTCTATTTTAGAACGCGTCGCCAACGGAAGAGATTTACTGTTGAATGATGTTGCCAATCTGAACTCTTCCATTTAGTCAACGAAAGCTAAGAGTATAGAAAAAAAAAAGCTCTTCCAAACTTGTAAAATCTTGTGTCAATGCTACCGTCCCTCATTTCGTGTTTATTATACATTCATAGATTTTGGGAGATAAAAGAGGATTTTGATAGATGTCGAATATCACTGTGAGTGTTCTGAGTGAGTAAGAACGAATTATCTTATTTCAGAAAGAGAGAGAGATTCGACATGATCCATGTAGTGCTAGATTCGAGTACAGCAAAGAGATAGAGAGTGTGTGTGCTTGCGACGGGCGAAGGCGACTGTGACAGCGCTAGGGATGGCACTGCTGAGGCCGCGACTATAGCTTCCAGGTGTCCCACCTACGTGTTCCTCCCTCTCTCTATTTCACTTGAGGCGCAAATGATAATCGTTCTATTTTTTTATTTTTTTATTTTTTTGTTCCCCTGAACTAGTTTGGAATAGAAATCTGTTTGGTAAAATAATTTCATTTTTGTTTATTTTTGAAACAAATTTTGACCCAGAAATAGATTTGGATCATAAATAGAAATAATAACTCTCTCTTATTGCTCACTCTTGCCACCCACTTGCCATTGCCCACCCGCCGCCGCCGTCCGTTGCTGCTTGCCGGCTGTCCCCCGTTGCCGCTGCTCGTCCACCACCGTCGGCCGCCCGCTTGCTAACCGTTCGCCGCCCTTCCGTCGCCGCTCCCGGCCATTCGCTGTCACCCGCCTACGGGCCATCCGCCGTCGCCACTCGCCGGTCTTTTGTCCGCCGCTGTGCCCCCGACGCCGCTCGTCGGCCGTCTGCCACCCGTTTGCCATCGCTCCTGGCTGTCCGACGCCACTCTCGACCATCTACTAGTGCCCGTCCGCCGCCGCTTGTTGCCAGCCCGTCGGCAGGTGGGCATTCGCCACCGCTTGTCGCCCGCCGACCGTCTGCTGACGCCTGCTCGTCGGTCGCCACCCGCAGCCCGTCCGCCACTCGCATCCTGTCCGCCACCGCTCGCTGCCCGCCCATTGTTGCCACTTACCGGCCGGCCACCGGAAACAGAAATTTAAGAATAAGAATTTTTATTCTGGGAACAAAATTTTTGTGTCGTTATCAAACCCTAGTTTTTGTTAGAAAGTCTGGAAAAGGGAAATGGATTGTTCTATTTCTAGCCAAAATAGGGTCGGGGACAAGAAATGTTGTGATTCGCACCCTTGTCCTATTCCTTTCTATTTCTCCGGATTCCCTGTTTTTTTATTTTGATAGAAGCAATAAGTTTTGTTCTATGATACTTTTTTGAGAGCTTATTTCCACGTCGGACGTCACATGGATGTCATCGGGGGGCCACGGACCAACTTGAACAAATGAGAGAGGAGAGAGAGAGCGAGACTATCTATACGTATAGATCGAGGACTCGATTACAACCTCGATCACAAAGGGAAATATCTCAAAAGATTTGACTTTGCCAAACAAGAGGCGATCAGGGCAAATCCCAGAGCGCTTGCCATCCTCCTCGTTCTGATCCTTGCAATGAAGAAGGCGGAGGAGTACTCAGCAGATGCAGCAGCAGCGATGGGCGGAGACGCCGCCTCGTATACGTACTGCTACGATGTGTTCCTGAGTTTCAGAAGGATCTACACTGGCTATTCTCCCGGCGAATTCTTGCACCGGAGCTTGGTTGATGCCGGGATCCGCGTCTTCGGAGACGACGATGAATCTCGAAACGGTGAAGAAATTGGCAAGGAGATTCTGAGAGCGATCGACGGGGCCAAGATCTGCATACCCATCTTCTCCCAATACTACGCTTGCAGCCCGTGCTGTCTCCGGGACCTTGCGGCAATGGTGGAAAGCAAGGCCAAATCGGGTGGTGGGAAAACGATCATCCCCATATTCTGCGACGTGGAACCTCGTGATGTTAGGCTTGAAACCCCTCTGTACCGCGATGACCTAATGATGCGCAAGCTCGAAAATATATATGGGTCCGA
Organism: Syzygium oleosum; assembly: GCF_021117445.2. Taxonomy (NCBI): domain Eukaryota; kingdom Viridiplantae; phylum Streptophyta; class Magnoliopsida; order Myrtales; family Myrtaceae; genus Syzygium; species Syzygium oleosum. The sequence continues at coordinate 2,211,150 of NW_026607526.1, forward strand.
GGAAGTAAAAGCGTGGGAAGATGCTCTTACAGAGGTCGGTTCATTACCTGGATGGGAAACGCGATCTGGCAGGTAAAAGGCCCAGACTTTGTTACAGGAGGGTTTGCAACTCATAGATCGTTTTCTAGGATAGCAATGCTAAACTCCAAATAGAAACTTTACCTTACCAAAAAAAAAAAAAAACTCCATATAGAAACAACTGATCACTTCGTTTTTGGATGTTGCGCTTTAAGTAGAAATAAACTTCAAATAGTTGTTCCGCAGTTCAATAGGAGTGGTTATTGCTTTGTCATATAGTATCAGCCCTACTGTTAAACTCGTGCCCTTTCTTTTCTAACTGAAACGGTTTACTTCTGTGGCAGCTCGATTGACGACATGAGAAAACTCGTTGAAGCAATCACGGTCAAGCTGAAGGTAAACCGTGTGCATGTGAATAAACTCATGTGTGACTCTCATTTCTACTTATCAGTAGTTGATAACAGAAACTGCTTGAATATATTTCCTTCCTAGAGTTCACCTTAAGTATGAGATGTAAGACTCTACATGCTAGTCTTATATATAGTAGTGTGCATGGCATGGCAAACAACCTCACCTTAGAGGTCCAGTTGTGGAAGTAATCAGCCATCGTTTTTTATGAATTTTGTATCTCTAGAGAGATTGGGACATTATTGCAAATGGAGTATAATCATCCGAAGGTTGATTACCTTCCAATTAATGCTATATCCTAACTTGTTGAACAGTTGAAGTGTTGTTTGTATCAACATAGGTGGGATCAGTTACTTGGATATGATTGGTGAGTTTTCTGTGTTGTTTCTGAAGTGCAGCAAGAAATAAAAGGAAAATTAAATCCAATTGTTACACCTTTTCATTTCCCGCAGCAGCTTTCTTGTTTACGATTTATTTGCTCTTGTAGGAGGTTCTAAAGAAAGATGAAGCAAAAGAACTAGTGGGAATTGACAAACAAGTGGAGGACATGATGGACTTACTTGATTTAGAAGTCAGTGATGTACGAATAGTTGGAATCTTGGGGAAGGCTGGGGTCGGCAAGACGACTCTTGCCAAGCTCATTTATGAGCAAATTTCCTCTTGTTTCGACAGTTGTAGTTTCCTTGCAGATATTGGGGCAACAGTGAAACAACTTGGAGGTGTTCGGCTTTTGCAAAGCAAGTTGATGTCTGATATCCTAAACCGCGAATACGAGGTTGATCAAGTTGCGAAGGGAATCGACTTTTTTAAAGGAATATTACGGAATATGAAAGTCCTAATTGTTCTTGATGATGTGGAGGTACGGTCGCATCTCCACGAAATTGTTGGAGAGAAGCTTGATTGGTTTGGTTATGGATCTAGGATAATTGTCACCAGTAGTATCAAATCTGTTCTTCCAGAGTCCATATCTCGAGGGTTGGCTCATGTTTTCAGTATCAACGTGATGAATAATGATCAAGCTCTTGAGCTTTTCACAAAGCATGCACTGCAAAGAAATTTTCCAAATCCATATTTTGGTAAAATTGCAAAAGGTATAATCAACTCTGCAAATGGGATCCCATTACTTGTTGAAGTAATTGGTTCACTCTGGTATGGAAAAGGAGTAGAAGAACGGGCTGCACTTGGGAAGCTAATTTTGAAATTTGGCCTGGATATTAAAAAGATTTTGATGGTTAGTTATGAAGAATTGAGGAAAGAGCAAAGAGAGATATTTCTTGATATTGCATGCCTCCCCGCTAACGTGGATTATCGAATTGCTTCATTTATGTGGCATAATCCCAATTTTCCCCTCTCCGATGGAATTGATGCACTCCGTGTCATGTCCCTGGTAAAAATTGGAAAAAATAATGAACTAGGGATGCACAGGCTGTTAAGGGAGTTTGCCCAACAAATCATACGTAAAGAGGATGATCTAGATCCAGGAACGCGAGGCAGGTTATGCAATTTGGAATTGGCCCGGAAAAAGAAGAAGATGGAGGTACAGTATCTGGTGTAATTCTATAGCGGATTGCGTGCCTTACCCTGTTCTCGAGCCTTGGAGTGTTGAGAAACTGCCCTTTTTCTTTAACGTTGACTTATCTAGCTCTTTCTCTTTTTTTCTCCACTTAATACTTTTTCCATTATAGGGGACAGACCACCTCAACTTTGTCGCGGGAGATTTTAAGAGCATGCCAAACATAAGGTTTCTTATCTTGGATTGTGCAAAAGTCGTTGGTGATTTTGCCAATGTTTTTCTAAATTTAAAGTGGCTTCAATGGCAAGGATGCACCAGAGATTTTGAAGCTACTAATTTTCATGTCCGGAAATTAGTCATTCTTGATCTTTCATGGAGCAAAGTCACTGAAGACTGGGGAGGTTGGAGAGAAATCAAGGTAGATTAAGCTTTGTTTATTTCATTAAACTGTTTCCCTGATGAGTAAGTTTTCACCAGAAAGATTTTTATGAAGACTTATTTAAGATATGACACTTTCCGGCATATGGCACGTGCAGAACTGAATATTACTCTTGAAATACTTAAGGAAATAATTGGTTGCCTGCCAACAACAATTAGAGGGTTTGTGGATGATGGTGGTGGTGGTGGAAATCTTAGGTTGAGTGAGTAAGGGGAATGATTTTCTGTGTGTCGAAAGGGTAAGTCATTCTTTAGAATCTGAATAAGCATCTTCTTTGACTATGAAAACATTTTCCATCAGAAATCTTCCTAAACTATGCCAGGATTGTAAGATTGGAAAACATATTTTCAAACATTGTTTTTCTTCAAAACAAGCAAAGCCTTAGTCTTTATTTCCTCTAAAGATTTGTTCAGTGTACGAATTAATGTTTCTGTGTTATTTTTGCAGATGCCACTGTTGAAAGTCTTGAATCTTACTGGTTGTGCTGACCTATTGATAAGCCCTGACTTGTCCTCTTTCCCAGACTTGGAGATATTGATTCTCGAACGATGTTCTCGACTAATGAAGTTAGATCCTTCCATCCGTCATCTAAAATGCTTAACTACCTTAAATTTGAGGTTCTGCGATGAACTCAACATGCTGCCAATTGAACTGGGTCACATGAAAGCTCTTAAGGAGCTCCTTATCGATGGGACTTCGGTACAAGAAATTCCCGTGTCAATGGGTTACATGGAGAAACTTGAGATTTTTAGTGCCTCCAACTGTCTCCAGTTAAGTCACCTGCCTGATTCAGTTCGTGGCTTGACAGCTCTTTCAGTACTCTCACTGGAAAATGCAAAAATTACTCGAATCCCTGCCTCAGTTGAAAAGCTGGTGAAACTTCGGATCCTGTCTCTAAAGGATTGTCGTTGGATAGGAAGACTTCCGGATTCAATTTGCAATTTGGGAAACTCATTAGAGGAGTTGGATATAACAGGGACAGGCATATCTGAATTGCCCAATTCAATTATTCGCTTGGGGCATTTAAAAGTGTTAAAAATGGATTCTTGCTTCATTAGAGAATTGCCTAGAGAAATTGGAAATTTGGTCAACCTTGAAGAATTACATGCTTCCCATTGTAGGAGTTTGAAGGGAGCCATTCCAACTGCTATTAAGTATCTAAATCGTCTGAGGATACTGAGATTGGGACATTCCAGTATTTCTGGCATTCCTTCGGAAATCGGAAGTCTTTCTTGTCTTCAGACTCTTGATTTACTTCGGTGCAATGAGATTCAAGCTGTGCCAGAGCTTCCCTCCAGTTTAACTTGTCTACGTGTAAGTTCTGAAAGGATGAAGACCTTGCCAGATCTTAAGGATTTATTGAAGTTGGAAGAGATATGCCTGGGTGATAAAGATCCTAAGGAGCTCATATGTCCCTCAACACAGATGACGCCAATATCCAGTTCAAGAGATCTCTTAGTTGTGCCCATAGCACTTCAAAAAATGAAGATGTTAGAGTTGTCTCATTCTCGAATCAGTAAACTGCAACTTGGGCATGGTTCCCTCTCATGTATACATCTTAAGAAGCTAGTTCTATCTGGTGTGAATCTTGAATATGTGCTGGAACTTCCCTCGTCATTGTCCATTTTATCTATTCGATGTTGTTCGTCTTTGAGACAATTGCCAGCAGTTCACCATCTGAGCAAACTATCAGAGCTAAATCTCATCCAATCTGCGGTAGAAGAGATTAAGGGGCTTCAAGGACTAATTGCTCTGGAAATCTTGAATATAATGCACTGTGAAATACGTAATCTCAATGGGCTTGGCCAATTAACAGAATTACGAAGTTTGATATTGTCAGACTGTGATTCACTTGGTGGATTGCCCGATATATCAAACTTGAAGATGTTGAATGTCCTAGTAGTCCAAAGATGCAAGATGATCCCTAATATTGAAGGACTTTGGCGTTAACCTCCTTGGAAGTGCTGCATGTTAATGATAGGGTCCTGATGGAATCTATAATAGATAGTTGATGTCCTGTGCGCCTGGACTGGACATTCAGTGATTTACACGGCTCTTCGGACAGAATCAGAACCATGCAGCTGTTGAGGGCGACATCATTGAAGTCCACTGTGAAATTAAGTTGGCAAACTAGCACCAAAAATTGCTGGAGCTGCAATTTGAAATTGGGCACCAAAAGTTTTTTGAGTCCTTCATCTATCAAAAGTGGAACCAAGTGCCATAAGCAAGCACCCTTGCACTGACCTCACAGTTCGTCAGATCCTTCATATTCCTCTCACCCTCACCAATCCATCTTTCTGTCCAGTCTCTCTCATCAACTGGCGACTTATCGTTTCCTGTAAATTGGGGATGATCTGGAGGCACTGCAAGGAATTTTCTTGTCTCAAAGGCATCTCCGATTGTTAGATGGTATATATAAGCACAATTAGGGGCAAAGTTGGTAGCTCTCACATGTGAACGAACCCCCCATACAGCTGGTTGTCTGGCATGTCATGCAGGAGATGTAGATACAATTATTGCATTTAGTGAAAGACATGCTTGGGCCAGGTAATAATACCAAATGATTTTCTCCAGAGTTTTATCATAATAAACAGGTGTCTATGGTACCCAAATTTACAATTCATTTGACTGTAAGAAGTGCACCTCTTTTGCTCAAGTTCAGTGGGTAGTTAAGAAAGGCACCTATTTTCCAATGATCTTTTACTCATCACCCATGGAGAAAAGACTTATGAGCCTTGTATGTTTCATACAGACTCTTCTTCATGGAATGATGTTGTTTCTTGGGTTCAGATTAATCTGAGAGGCAACACTATACGGATGTTAGTCTTTAAACTAGCCCAGGATGCACTAGTTTATTTCAGTTGGAGAACTCGAAATTATCAGTTCCATTGTCCTGGGACTCACATTTGTATTGGGAACATTTCAATTGTTTTCTTGCTGATGTAATGCGTAAGACACACCCCAGATGACATGGATGGCCGTCTACTCAAATGAAAGCATCCTCACAATAAGTACCAAGAGCGACATTTATCTCAAAACACGGATGGCAGAGAGGGCGAGCTGGTTAGAAAGGATCTAGTAATCATTGTAAGTGGTTATTGATTATGGCATCTTACCTCATCTTGGTTTAGGATCACAAATAGGTTGTTTTAGGTAACTTTTGTTCAGCTTGAGCCTTTTGCGTTGGTATGGGACATCGGTGCACAATTCTGTTGATCCTAGGTCAACTTCTCAATTTTAACCTGATATGGCTTATCCCAATCCAATTATTTCTGAGTGCTCGCTGGTTTTGGCAAAATATTTTGTAATTTGACTCCGTGAGTAAATGTGAGCGGGGAGTATGAATGGAGAGCAGGGAATTCTAGTGTCCAGGTTCAGAGCGGGAAGCGTGAGTTGAGCCTGTGAGGGAAAGGTATTAAATGAAAGGAAAGAGCTTGCCGGGTTAACTTGGCTTGTGGCTACAGTGAATTCAGAACAGATGAAATCTGAATGAAAGTCGGTGACTGGAAGATCTCTTTGGTTTGTGCTGGGGGGACAAGAGTAAACATGTCATCATCAGCAGCTTCTCGCCTGTTATTAGGGAAGAAGCTTCAGTATTATGTAGCAGCCTAGGGGCACACGGTGGAACTGGCGTTTTAGGTCAATGGTTTATGTAATACCACGTGGAGATGGAACTTTCGGGTAATGGTTTCACTGGCCAGTGGGCAGAGAGAGAGAGAGAGAGAGAGAGAGAGAGAGAGAGAGAGAGAGAGAGAGACCATAGAATATGACTAATATAATGAAAAATTTGGTCCTTGAAGTTCCTCCCAAGCTTTCGAATTATAGTAGAAATACACAAATTTTGGATTTCTTTGACAAATATGGTATCAGCTTATATACCATTTCAAAATCCATACTTGATGCGGAGAGTTTCATATCATTGAAGGGCTTGTTTGGTTATCGGGAGTAAAAGCAGCTGAGTGAAATTAGGATCATGAATGTCTTTCTTGCCAATGTTTGGTGAATTAGAATGAGACTGAATGGAAGTGAAATTTGAGAAAGAAAATTGTTGCATTATTGCATTTTCATTACTATGGAGGAAGGTCGTGGAGGAGGTGGGAATAACTGAGAACGAAAACAAAGTCAAAAAAATAAGTCATTGGCTCGGCAACTTTTAAATGAACAGATGTAACTTGGTATGCATGCTTAGCTCATTTTTTTAATCTTTAGAAATTTGAAACAACCAAATTCAAATCAATCCAAAATCATATAGAACATGGCCGGCACTATTTCCACAGCTTGAATGTCTAAAGACACACAGCATTTAATGGTGAGCAGACGAAAATACCCTTAGAAACCAGCGCCTTTTTCCTTGTTCAACACGCCGTGGATGACCGCAGGCAGCCCTCCGTACCTCCTCCTCCGGCACCGTGACGAGCAGAAGTTAAATGTGCGTCTTCCAGAGCCACTCTGTTGTCTCTCCCGGATCTTGTTCCATTGATCTGAAAAATCCTTCTGTTTGCTCAACCCGAGAATGTCGGCTTTGAACACATGTACGGTTGGAGTCTCCTCCCAATCAATGAAACCTTGCGTGAACGACAACACCGCGGAGTCACTTTTGGCTCCTGAGTCTGTCTTTGATATCGATTTCCCCCCTTCTGACCTCGCCGAGATGGTGCAATATTATTCTATCTTTGAAATGAATAAACATAATTTATAGAAAAATTTTAGAAAAATCTAAAGGGAACTATTAACCTAATGAAGGTGATAAAGTACTTATGGACAGCACCCAGTGATAGAGCTAGAATTTTGGTGGAGGGGACGAAATATTTAACATGATCGATTAATATTTGTTATCATGTTAATTGTAGGAAAGAGAACCATGTAATAGCTTAGAAGAAAAATGTAAAATAATTAAAGATTTGTTTTGAAGTGAGATAAAAATACCGAGGAACCCTATTGAAATAATAATAGTTAATGGTGCATTTTAAGTTTATTTTTGGTGGCCATTTTTGGATGCGTGGGCACGTTTGAGATTAGAGTGAAATTTGGAGATTTTTTTAAACAAAGAAGACTTCGGGAAAGAATTAAAATTAGACCTAAAATTTAAGAATTATTTAGGGAATTAGCCCTTTTTTTTTCATCCCCTATCTCTTGACTTTTCAACTCTTGCATCTTCAACTGGCATTGACTTTGCAACTCTTGCATCTTCAACTGGCATTGACTTTGCAACTCTTGCATCTTCCCCAGGCTTTCGCTTTTAATCAAATTTTGTATCTGATGTCTCCTAAGATCCAACTCCGGGAGGGAAAATCTCTTCCTGTAGCATCAACAGTGAGCAAGAGAGGGAGGTGATGGCCCGCAACTCGTTTGTGCTGCCTCGTTTGTGTTGCCTGTGTGAAAGAAAGCAGGTTAGTTCCGCTTCCCCGTGTTTGTGCATTTTTTTTACAAGATGGGTGGTTATGTCTGTGTGAGGACTGTTGATTTAGCTGGTATATGCTTTGATCTGCATCATTTCTTTGGACTGCAATGAAGGATTTACTGGAACATTTTCTTGATCTTGATTTGGTCCTCAAATCAGCTGCATCTCGTATCCTTTTCAGAACATCATCAATAAGCCTAGATCGAATGGAGTCAAACTCTTTTTCTTTCCTTTTGTTTTTGGTTTTTTTTTTCCCTAAAGCTAGTTTGTTGTCTCATATCAGAACATCCTAGTCAAGGCCTTATGCTTCCAATTTTAGCTTTCGCTAATATGCGGAAATTGTCGTTCGCCTCTTTTGTTTTACAGTAGTTGGTCTCTTCGCCGCCACTGCTGCCACCGCCGCCCCCGCCTCCGTCATCATCACAGCCATCGTCGTATTTATCATCCATCTCTACCTCATCAAGAGCCAATTATGATGTGTTCTTGAGTTTTAAAGGTCCTGATACTCGCAATGGATTTACAGATTGCCTCTACGCCAGCTTGATTAGTGCAAGGATCATTGTCTTTAGAGACGATGATGATCTTGATCCTGGAGATAATATCCGTGATGCATTGTTTCAATCCATAAAGCAATCCAAGATATCAATACCTATTATCTCCAAGGATTATGCATCCAGTGAGAGTTGTCTCAAGGAATTGGCACAAATGGTGGAATGCAATGAAGCGGACACTCAACTGATCGTACCCATTTTCTATGATATTAGCCCTGCTGCATTAAAATACCGACGTGGATGTGTTGGGAAGTCCTTCCGTAAGCACGAGCGCCGTGGAATTGACCGCGTGGTCATTGATAAATGGAAACAGGCTCTTCGAAAGATTACTGAGATGAAGGGGTGTGATCTGCGGATTACAAACATTAGGTAATCATCTTTTTACTGTCCTTTTAATGCTATTAGCTTTAGCTTTATGAAAATTTTGCCAAGCACAATGTTTTTGAAATCATTAATCGGATGGGACTGGATTTTTTTTGATAATGAGGTAAATGTGCTTTCCGTGCCCTTCTTGTTGCCCACTGCATCGTCCTTGTTGGTCAATTTAGTACGGTTTAACTGGATAATTTCCTTCGTAATTTTCGTTGACTGTTGTTAATTATTTTGTAATCTTATCATGATTCCTTATTTTCATCATCACATTTGGCAGTTACGGTGAACTCATAGAGAAAGTTGTTTCGGATATTCTAGAGTGGTTGAAGAAGAATGATTTAGATGTGACTGACGGTTTAGTGGGAATGAAACCTCACGTACGGGAGGTTATGAAAAAGCTTGGTGTCATCTATGTCAATGAGCAGGCAACCGGAGTATATGACAAAGATGTACGTGTACTTGGGATATACGGCACGCCAGGGATTGGCAAGACTACCGTTGCAAAGGTTGTGTACAACAAAATCCATCGTCTCTTTCAACGTTGTAGTTTTCTTTCCAATATTCGAGAAAATGGTGCATCCGATGGACTCATCATGGGCCTACAAGAACAGTTAATCTCAGACCTCCGGAGGAAAGAACGTAGAAGGCTTGGAACTCTTGACCAATTGACTAATGTCATAAAAAGTTCATTTAGCGAAATGAAAGTTCTCATTCTCCTTGATGATGTGCATTATTTTGACCAAATCAAGCATTTAGTTGGGGATCTAAGTTGGTTTGGCCCAGGAAGCAGGATTCTCATGACAGTTGGAAATATTACTGTTCTTGATGGCTACGGAAATGGAGTGGCTGATAAGTATGAGGTTGGAGAAATGGGGCCTTGTCAACCTCTTAAACTTTTCCGCATGCATGCTTTTTGTGAGTATACTCGCGAAGAGGAGGATGAGTATGATTCTCTATCCAGAGTCATTGTTGACATTATTGGAGGTATTCCATTTGCTATTGAAGTAACAGCTTCATTCTTGCATAAGAATTAGGGGGAAAGACAAACATGGAAAGATACCTTGGATAGCTTGAGAAGGAAGCCAGAAGATAAAGTCCACAAAGCGATCGAGTTAAGCTATGACTCTTTGCATGAAGAGATGAAAGAGATATTTCTCGATATAGCATGTTTTCTCATTGGAACAGATGAGAGAATTCCCTCTTACATGTGGCGTGCATGTAAATATGATCCAAGAGGAATCAAATTTCTCCAAGACATGAGTTTGGTCAAAATAGGAGAAAACAATGTGGATGCATAATCAACTAAGAGAGTTTAGCATGAAAACTGTTAGGATGCAAGATCCCCTCGAGCCTCGAAACCGAAGTAGGTTATGGAATCACATTGATGCACTTTCCACGCTTAATGGAGAGCAGGTATACTTTTCAAGCATAAGATCTTTTAGCTTAGACACAATCAACAATCTTTGAAGATACTTCCTTTCCTTGATTTTTCTTTTCCAAAATGAAGTGTGAATGGCTATATTTCATTTCCCTTTCTACTTATTCAGTTCCCTCGATTTGCAGAGTCCTAGTAAGTTGGAAGCCCTTGGTCTCACATTTGATGAGGGACAAAGTGAATGTTTTAGATGTTCAAGATTTAGCCATCTAGGGCACTTGAGGTTCTTGAGATTGGATCGGGCTACTGTTGGAGGGAGTTCTCAGGATGTATTCGTGTTGGAGCTGTGTTCCAGTGCTGCTGTTGTTTTTCTTGTCATTTTAGTTTTTTCTGTTTTGCAGTCAAGTTTGATTTGTTAGGCAGTTAGTTTATTAGCTATTTTCTAGGAAGTGGAACAAGTCAGTTTTTTTTGCACGTTTGTGTGCAGTTCAAAACAGGTTCCTATTAAGCTTGTTCTTGACAATTTTTGTTAATGTTAATATTTTTAGTCTTCTATTCCATCTCTCTCTGCGAAATCAGAAAACTGTGATAGCTGATTTTTTCATCTTTATTAACATTGGTATCAGAGCTTCTGTGGGATCTTAAAGGACTGTGAAGTGAGGGTAAGCGAGCCTGCAAAGACAACGCTGATGGAGGCAGGATCAAGCGGATTCTCTGCAATGGCTACTCCAGTCTTTACTAGGGAAAATTATCAAGCTTGGGCTATCAAGATGACAGCATTCTTGGAGGGTCATGATCTATGGGAGGCTGTGGAGAATGATTATGAAATTGCTCCACTTCCAAACAATCCAACCTTGAATCAGATAAAGTTCCATAAAGAGAGAACCACAAGAAAGGCCAAGGCAAAGTCTTACCTGTATGCTGTTGTCTCACCCCTTATCTTCACAAGGATCATGATATGTGATTCTGCAAAGACAATATGGGATTGCTTGAAGGATGAATGCGAGGGAGATGACAAGATAAGAAGCATGAAGGTGCTGAATCTTTTAAGGGAGTTTGAGAGACAGCAGATGAAGGATTCAGTGTCAGTGAAGGAATACTCTGATAGGCTAATTGAGATAGCTGAAAAGATCAGAGTTTTAGGGACTGACTTGAAGGATGAAAGGCTGGTTCAGAAGATCCTGGTGTCTCTTCCAGAGAAGTTTGAAGCCACCATAGCTTCTCTGGAAAATACAAGAGATTTAGCTGACATAAAGCTTGCAGAATTGTTAAGTGCCCTGCAGGCACAGGAGCAAAGAAGACTGATGAGAAGAGAAGAGCCTATAGAGGGAGCACTGCAAGCTAAAGTGAAGTTCAATGATGGAGGCAAAGGGAAGAAATGGAATCAGTCCAAAGGAAATGCAGGTGACTCCAAGTTTGAAGCGAAAGAAGGAAGTTCTAGTGGGTCTGGCAAATGGAAGAAGAACAAGAAGCCTTGTCAACACTGTGGTGGAACTACTCATCAGTCCTTTAGATGCTGGAGGAGGCCTGATGCTAAGTGCAGAAGATGTCACAAGATGGGTCACATGAAAGCAATCTGCAAAGAGAACAATCACTAGCAAGCAGGAGCAGCACAGATAGCAGTGAATGAGACTGAGGAAGAATGCTTGTTTGTGGCTTCCTATTCTAGTTCTCCTGTTGAGAATGATGCATGGCTGGTGGATAGTGGCTGTACCAGTTATATGACTGGCAATTTGAAGCTGTTTAGGAGTCTAGACAGGTCAGTCAGGTCCAAAGTCAGAATTGGCAATGGATAGTATATCGAAGTGCAAGGGAAGGATACAGTGGCTATTGAAGGAAATCAGGAGGTGAAGCTGATTAGTGATGTTCTCTTTGTGCCAAAAATTAACCAGAATCTGTTGAGTGTTGGCCAATTAGTTGAGAGGGGCTATAAGGTGAAGTTTGAAGGAAAGGAATGCCTTATTGATAATGCAAATAGCAAGGAAGTGTTGAGAATGCCAATAAAGGACAAGTGCTTCCTGTTCAAGCCACAGGAAATGCAACAAATGGCTTTGAAGTGCAAAGAAGAAAATGCAGAGCTATGGCATAAAAGGCTTGGACATGTTCACTGGAAGAACATGTTGTTTATGCAGAGGAATAGCTTGGCAGATGACTTGCCAAGTTTGGAGAAGGAATTTCCACAGTGCAGAACTTGTCTTCTTGGCAAGCAAGCCAGATTTCCTTTCAAAGGAGGAGGCTGGAGAGCATGTGAGAAGCTGCAATTAGTCCACATAGACTTATGTGGACCTATGTCTGAGTCATCTCTCAATGGTAGCAGGTATTTCATTACTTTCACAGATGACATGACTAGGATGAGCTGGATTTACTTTCTGCAAGCCAAGTCTGAAGTTGCTGATGTGTTTGTGAAGTTCAAAGCCTTAGTTGAGAATCAGAGTGGGAAGAAAATCCAAATGCTCAAGTCTGATAATGGTTCTGAGTATACTGCTCACAAGTTTAAGTTAAACTGTGAGGAAGCAGGCATTATGCAGCAGTTCACTGCCCCCTATTCACCTTAACATAATGGGGTCAGTGAGAGGAAAAACAGAAGCATTATGGAAATGGCCAGATGTATGATGCAGGAGAAGATGTTACCTAAGAAGTTCTGGGCTGAGGCAGCTAGTACTGCAGTGTTCTTGTTGAACAGATTGCCCACAAAGGCCTTAGAGAGGTCAACACCTTTTGAAGCCTGGTATGGTGTTAAACCTTATGTAAAGAATTTAAAAGTTTTTGGGTGTTTGTGTTATACACATGTTCCTCAGGTCAAGAGGGACAAACTGGATCAAAGAGCTGAGCCTAGAGTCTTCATTGGATACAGTCTCCAATCAAAGGCTTATAGGATTTTTCAGCTTATGACAGGGAAGGTGACTGTGAGTAGAGATGTTGTTTTTCTAGAGGAAGATGAGTGGAATTGGATGGAAGAAAAGAATGCAGGATAGAAGAAATCTGCAGAACAACAACCTGCAACAACTGTATAGGTTGATGAAGTTGTGAATGGATTGGAAGATACTATGGATGATATGCCAGTAAGAGGCACAAGGTCACTTGCTGAAGTTTATGAAAGAAGCAATGTGGCAGTGCTTGAACCAGCTAACTTTGTGGAAGCTAAGGAGGATCAGAAGTGGATTGCAGCAATGCAGGAGGAGTTGACAATGATTAAGAAAAACCACACATGGGAGCTTGTTGCCAGACCATCTGACAAGAATGTGATTGGGGTTAAGTGGGTGTTCAGAACAAAACTTAATCCTGATGGTTCTATCAATAAACACAAAGCTAGACTAGTTGTGAAAGGCTATGCTCAGATATGGGAAGTAGATTATTCTGAAACTTTTGCGCCTGTTGCAAGACTTGATACAATCAGGCTACTATTAGCTGTTGCAGCAGAGAAAGGGTGGCCTATATTTTAGCTAGATGTCAAGTCTGCATTTCTGAATGGAGAGCTCGAAGAGGAGATTTTTTGTTGAACAACCTGAAGGCTTCAGTGCCAAAGGGCAAGAAGAGAAGGTATACAGATTGAGGAAAGCTCTATATGGACTGAAGCAGGCTCCAAGAACTTGGTATGGAAAGATAGACAGATATTTGCAGGATTTTGGCTTTGTAAGAAGCTTGAGTGAGTTCACTCTTTATGCCAAGAAGGTGAATTACAGCGTTGTAATTCTGTCACTCTATGTAGATGATTTGTTGGTGACAGGGAATGATGTGGAACTGATAGAGGGGTGAAGCAAGGTCTGTTTGCAGCTTTTGAGATGTCAGACTTGGGAAAGATGGCTTATTTCCTAGGTCTGGAAATCAAATAAACTTCACATGAGATTTTCATCTGCCAAAAGAAATACATGAAGGAAATTTTGAAGAAGTTTCAGATGGAAGATTGTAGAAGTGTCAGCACTCCTATGACTGCTAAGGAGAAGCTGCAAAAGAATGATGGAACAGAAGCGGTAGATGCTTCAATGTATAAAAGCTTAATTGGATGTCTCATGTATCTCACAACAACTAGACCATATATTTTATTTGCTGTGAGTGTTTTATCCAGGTTCATGAGTAGTCCTAGTCAGTTACATTTGGTCGCTGCAAAAAGGGTCTTGAGATACATCAAAGGAACATTGTTCTTTGGTGTGAAGTTTAGGAAAGGCCAGAAGTTTAAGTTTCAGGGTTTTTCTGATAGTGACAGGGCTGGCTCAGTAGATGACATGAAGAGTACATCTGGGTACTGCTTCACTCATGGTTCTGCTTGTTTCTCCTGGTGTTCCAAAAAGCAGGAGATTGTAGCTCAGTCCACTGCAGAGGCTGAGTTTATAGCAGCTATTGCAGCTGCAAATCAAGTTTTGTGGCTGAAGAAGATAATGAAGGATCTGTGGTTGAGTTCTACTGATTGCATTGAAGTTTATGTGGACAATCAGGCTGCTTTAGCAATATCACAGAATCCAGTTTTCCATGGCAAAACCAAGCATTTTAAGATCAAATTCTTCTTTCTGCGTGAAGTGCAACAAAGTGGTGAAGTTAAATTGGTTTATTGTAGATCAGAAGATCAGCTTGCAGACATGTTCACAAAGCCACTTCAGGTTGAAAGATTTGAGCTGTTAAGGGAGAAAATTGGAGTTTGCAGCAACAACTGATCCAAGGAGGAGTTTGTTGGAGCTGTGTCCCAGTGCTGCTGCTGTTTTTCTTGTCATTTTAGTCTTTTCTGTTTTGCAGTCAAGTTTGATTTGTTAGGCAGTTAGTTTATTAGCTATTTTCTAGGAAGTGGAATAAATCAGTTTTTTTTGCACGTTTGTGTGCAGTTCAAAACAGGTTCCTATTAAGCTTGTTCTTGACAGTTTTTGTTAATGTTAATATTTTTAGTCTTCTATTCCATCTCTGTCTGCGAAATCAGAAAATTGTGATAGCTGATTTTTTCATCTTTATTAACAATTCGGTTATCTAGGCGCTTGTCGTTTCGGAGATTGGACCCGGCCACTGTTGGAGGGAGTTCTCAGAATGTTCTTTCAAATTTAAGGTGGCTTGATTGGCAAGGGTGCAGCCAGATCTGTGAACTATTTATTTTCCATTTGGAGAAACTGGTCATTCTTGATCTATCTCGCAGTCAGGTCACTGGAGATTCACAAGAATGGGGCCAAATCATGAAGGTAAAGTGCATTTTTGTCTATGTATCCTGGGATTATTAGAATAGCTAGCACCAACTAAGCCTTTTCTGTCCTCTTTTCCTGCAGAAGGCAAAGGAATTGAAAGTTTTGAACCTCAGTAGCTGTCATAACCTGAATGCTCTTCCAGACTTCAGTGCTTCGATATACATAGAGAGATTAGTCCTGGAACGTTGTTCTGTACCATCCCAAGTTGGTCCATTGATAGGTAATCTAAAAAACTTAGTCTCCTTAAATCTTAATTTCTGCACAATCGTCAGCGACTTGCCGCAAGAACTGTGTTGTATGAAGGATTTGGAAGAACTTCTGATTGATGGAACATCCATTAAAAGGATTGATTTCGAACCAGCCTCCATGAAGAAACTTAAGATTCTGAGCGCTTGCCAATGTGGAAGTTTGGCTCATGTATCACCCTCTATTGGTCACTTGGAATCTCTTGAGCATCTTCGACAGGATGGTGCCACTTTTGAAGGACTACCAGATTCTATTAAGTCCTTAAAGAAACTTCGGAGCCTGCTTCTAGGAAATTGTCAGAATTTACTTGAGCTTCCTGGTTCCGTTGGGAATCTTGAGTCACTGGAAGTCATGGATCTATCCAGCACCAAGATTGCTAGTTTACCTAGGTCCGTTAAGCATTTGAAAAATTTGAAAGTGCTGAAGATGGAGAATACTCACTTAGAAAAATTCCCCAAAGATATAAAAAATCTAGAAAAGCTGGAAGAGATAGATCTTTCAAAATGCTGGAATCTGAAGGGGTGGATTCTCTGTGATGTTAGAGGATTATCCTCTTTGAAAATCTTGAGATTATCATCTACCAAGATTTCTGGCCTACCCGGGACCCTTCCATTGCTCTCTGATCTCCAACAGCTAGATTTAAGTGAATGTGACCAACTTTGGGATTTGCAAAGACTTCCATCCAGTTTAAGCATTATTCGCTGGGGATCCAAAAAAATGTGGACGGTGCCAGACCTTTCTTTCATGGGAAACTTGAAAGAGCTGTCCTTGAGTGATAACTTTGATCCTACTGGTCCAATGCAGAATTCTTCCTCTGAGCCACCCGAAATTGAATGGTTAACAAGACTAGCTAATCTAGAAATCTTGAAGTTGTGCCTCTCAAACATCACCAAGCTACCTGAACATTTTAATAAACTTCAACTTAGAAAACTTGTTTTGCACTAAGCAAACTTGCGTGACCTTGGAGAGCTACCCTCTTGCTCATCGGTATTGTGCCTTCAGCGCTGCATGATTCAATATTCACAATTTTCTACGGTGAGAGGTCTATCTGAATTAGAACTCAAACACCGTCACTTGGCATGGACTGTCAGTCTTAAAGATTTGAGGCGATTGGAACGTCTGAAAATATCTGACTGCAATGTGCGAACACTTGATGGGCTGGAAAATTTGCCTTGCTTTAGAAGGCTCACTCTAGACGACTGCCTTTCATTGACCAGATTACCTGATCGAACAAATCGTACCATCGAAATCGATGGGTACAATTTTGCAGAAGAACAAATAGTCGGCATTTGTGTTGCTCGCACCTAGCTATGGTCAGAATATTGTGTAAATTCTTCGATAATGATTCCGACTTATGAGTAAAGATCTTGCTGCACAACGGATATTTGGTCTATCTTCAATAAAAAGTTGGAGGCTTTTCTGAAGGGTAAATATTGCTACCTTTTGCTTTCCTCGACCTGAACATCTGTACAACTCCATGATGCACCAGTCGGTCTTTTTCTCTTTTGGCTAAGACGCTGACTGCAGTCAAATTTCTGTGCAGTGTCCTCTCCACCTCGCGGGCATGGAACTTCTCTGTTGGAAGGCCCGACCTTGCGGGCTTGGTCAGGCAAGTTTGTGCTTTGAAATCTTTTACTAGCTTTTGATTCTAATTTCTCAATGCTTTTATTTTTTTTATTCTTTCATTGAAAACGTAGAAACGGTAACTGGAGCACAGAACCAACATAAAAATAACAAAAGAAAAATTGATATTAGATAATTCAATTTGCCAGTGCTTTGTGCATGAAATCACGAAACCTTCTTGGCATTTTAATTTCTTTATTGTTCGCTCGTTTTGTCTTTCAGAAGAAGTTGGGGACAGATTTACCAGCAATATACCGGGTGGGCTGGGATGGCTACTCAATATCAGAATGATGATTGGGCAAAGACTACTTGGTGGAGGAGGAGAGATGGCTGGCTGTTTTGTTTGAATGGGAGATTTGTAACCTTGAAGTCCGGGGGATGCACGTTGAGAAGATAAGCCAATGGGACTTGAGTGCGGACGCGTGGAGTCGCATACTGCTCCTTCCTTTTTGGGCTGAGGCTTAAAAGATTGACAGGTGAGTTGCAGCTGCAGTGTAGCAGAGTTTAACTCTCGATCTGGATCGATGTCGGTAACTTAAAAGTAGCAATAGTAGCGCATCTCCCCTACCTGAGTGTCGGTGTTGCAACGAGCGTCAAATGGGTAATCATTGTCTCATATCTGTTCTAATCGGTACACCGATCCCAAGTCCGTATTATGCGACTTCCATCGGGCACTGCATTTTTCCATCAAACATTGATGTATTGCATTATCCGCTGTGCTCGAGCTCTCTTATTCGAAGGCTAATTATGCGACGGTCATATGATGTTAGCACTTCCACAGGCCAAAATAATTCGTTCGTGTTTCTCAAAAAGGATTCTCCACCATGAGAGCTTATTATACAACATTTGGCCATGTGATAAGGAGAAGAACCCACATGCTTCTGTTCTATGATGATCGTTTTCTCTCTCTTTCTTTTTTCTTAGTTACTGAGAATGGTGATTTGTGGGTGATTTTCCTGAGGAAGCCTCCGAGATGTAACTGGAGCTAGAATACTTCATAGGGTCATCTTGTCTTCTTAAACTTCTCTCTGATGGGGACAGTAAATGTAGACCCCAAGGCTCATTTGCAAAGCCGAACCAAACGCACCCTATAGCTATATATATATATATATATATATATATATATATATATATATATATATATATATATATAGAGAGAGAGAGAGAGAGAGTGAAAAAAACATCGAACTCTTCTTGTAGGAGAGAGGAAATGCAGAGTGCTTTCAGGTAAGCCTTTAGAGTATGTCGTTTGATGTGGATTTCTAGTATAGATATTTACTGTGTCACGAGAAATATTGGAGCATCTTGAATATTACCGTCTGTTTGTCTCCCTCGTGTTCCCTTCATGCAACAGCCTTTGGCTGCCAAGAACATTGTCTGTCCTGACGGCCTTTGGCCACGCAAACTCCTCCAAATTTTCTGAGAGACAATACTTTGGCTTTTGGCTATGCTCAGAGCGATGAATATGCGCGTGGAAGCTCCACACGGTCGAAATAACTAGGTAAGTAAACCTTACTAGAAGTAGATTCATTTAATTGCGAACAATTCATCGAGAAGATCTCCGGCACTCACATTTAGCTGGGTCAATGAATGTACCGACTGTATAGCTTATGCCAGAGTAACCTCACTTAGTGAGTCTCTTGAACGAAGTTGGATTTCGTTTTCCCGCTGATAATACGCGTTTGGAGTTCTGAAAAATACAATAGACCACGAGAAGCTGGTTCAACGTGAAAGGTCGAAGAACCTTGTTAGACGAAGCGATTAGCAAATTCATGAAGTTTAACCTCAAGACCAAAGTCCCGTCCCTTAGTGTCGACCTCTGCCATATAAATAGAAGGTATATGATCATTCAAGAAGACAAGGAAGATCAAGAAACCATCGTCAGATGTTCAAGAACTGTACATGCAAGAACTAAAGGAAGATGAAGAATGCTCAAGCGCA
The DNA here is from genome assembly GCF_021117445.2 of Syzygium oleosum. NCBI lineage: Eukaryota > Viridiplantae > Streptophyta > Magnoliopsida > Myrtales > Myrtaceae > Syzygium > Syzygium oleosum. The sequence goes on from NW_026607526.1 coordinate 2,230,199, forward strand.
CTGAAACTCTTGTGCATCTTTCGTCTGATCTTTCCATTGGGTTTTTTTTCGCAATATCTTTCAACTTCAGTCTTCACTTTTATGTTACGGTCTATTTGTTCGAAGGAAAACTGTTCCCGAGAAATTGTTTTCCAACTTTCCAGTGTTTTGGATGACAAAAAATAAACAATTTACGGAAAACGTTTTCCGGAACTGAAAACAACGAGCTTAGATGGGGGAAAACAACTTCCTCTTCTGGTAAGAAGAAAATCACATTCCTTAAATTGCCAAACAAATGAAAACTAACAGTTTTCCTTGGTGCGTTCGTTTCGCGGAAAATGAGTGATTTGAAAAATATTTTCCAAAAAATAATCGTTTGTATCGTTTAGAAAAATTAATCAACGGAAAATATTTTTATCATCGATAACAATTTATGCCTAACTTTTTTTGTGGGCGATAGAAAAAATTCTCCATTCATTTATTTTAATAGGCGATACAAGTGATTGTTTTTTGGAAAATATTTTTCAAATCACTTACTTTTCGCGAAACAAATGCATCCGAAAATAATTTTCACGAGAATATTTTTTTAATCATAAATTTTTAGTGAAACAAGACATGCCATTTGTAATGTGTCCGGTTGGTTGGTATCGTTTCGTGTCAATGTTTTTTACCGTTGGCGAGTAGATTTATTCCATAAGCAAAATTTGTATATTATTATTTTTGCAGATTACTAGCCTAATAAAAGATTAGTCCTTTATAACGACCTCCATGATTTGGCTCATTATTCGCATCACAGCCATCCAACCTGTGATATTCTGAAATTCGACCAATTTTCGGGCTTTATGAAATAAATATATCTTCGATGCACTTTTAGTTAAATCTTACCTAGAATTGATCACTCCTGAGAAGACTAACCGTTAGGGAATGACTAGCTAGGAAGTAAGTACGTGGACCTAAGAACTTGACCGTGAATTGACACTTCGATCATAAGGATTGACGAGTGAATATTTTGGGCCATTATAGACCGATCTAAGGATGGTTATGGAACGATTTTCCAATATTATAAAATTGGATCACGGGTAATTCCGTTTGACTATTGTATAGATTTCAAACGACCCTAGACCAATTCCTAATGATTATGTTCTTCGGAACTAGTGATTACCCTCTCAATTACATGACAACCAAAATCACCATGGCTTGAGTAAACTTAAACGTGGCTTGATGTCGAATCAACCATGGGTCGAACACGTGTAACTCCTAAAAGCTGCATGTTAGTTTGAGATACACTAAAGTCGCAATTGATCGATTTTGGCAATGAATTAGAATTTGAACTTGGGTATTGAACTTTCAAGGATATCAAGACTAATCTATTGGACGTTGCCTCATTAAGCTCACATAGTTATCGGTTCACTTGGAAATTCTTGGAAAAGTGAAATTCGGATCGAAAATTGGAAAAAGGCCTTTTTACCCCTAAGTGTTTTAGGATCTCTTTGTTGTGTGGAAGGGCATTTTGGTTCTTTGTGCCCTCCCTAGTGTGGCTGACCAGCGTAGGATAGATTTGCCCCTCTTGTCTTTTGTTATTTTCTTGTTTGCCCTTGTTTGGCTTGTATTAGAAGATTGATTTGTGGCCTTTGGATCTGACTTGGGGACTAAGGAGTGACCCTAGCCGTTCATTTTGGATAGAGTTACTAGCCCATTCTCTCTTTCCTCCATTATTTTCAAATTAGCCATTTCACTCACTCACTCTCTCACTCTCCCTCTTGTTCGGCCAAAACCCCACTGTCCACCACCATCACCGATCAGCCACCACCATCACGCCACCATCAGCACCATCACATGTGGACCATCGCCTCTAGCCGCCGTTCATGCCATGACCAGCCACCGTTCGTCGCTTGTGCCGCCGCTCGCTGCTGCTAGTTGCTGCCCCTTGTTGGCTTAAGTTAGCTTAGTTTAGTGGAAAGTAACTTCCTAAACCTTGATTAGGTTGATGGGTGACTAATGGACTAGTTTAGGGGCTAATTAGTGGTTAATTATGGGCTGATTTAGGGCTGATTAGGATATGGTTGATTTGGGTTAATCATGTGGCTTATGTGGTTGATCATGTGTTTAGGGCAATCATGTGATTGATTATTGGTTGATCATGTGTTAATAGATAATCATGTGGCTAGAATGAATTGATCATGGCTGATCATGTTTTGATTGTTGATCATGTGGTTCAATAGTTAATCATGTGGCTAGAATGAATTGATCATGGCTGATCATGTTTTGATTGTTGATCATGTGGTTTGGATTGATTGATCATGTGCTAATAGTTAATCATGTGGCTTGGATTAGTTGATCTTGCTTAGTTATGGTTAATCATGGTGATTGATGGCTGATCATGGTGATTGATGGCTGATCATGGTGGTTTGATGGTAAATCATATGGTTAGATGTAGATCATGTGGCTTGATGGTAGATCATGTGGTTAATCATGGCTAATCATGTGATTCAATGGCTAATTGTAATTAGTTAATGATGTTTGATATTGAAACGAGGGCGATTCATGACACATTCGTTTGTAGAGATTTGCATGTCATAAACACTCCACTTTAGCTAATAGCAAAGATAAGAATTGGCATTGAGTGATTGATGTGTGTGCATGGTCATAGTAGTTCCGTCTAGGCGGGGGTTCTAGAGGATACCCGGCGGAAGTTTGGATGCCGTCTAGGCGGGGGTTCTAGACGATGCTGTGTCGCGGTAGAGGCTGGACCGATGCTCCTAAATGGAATGCTGTCTGGTACCCGGATTGCCGGGGGGTGTTCGATTCCAGATGTTGTCGTGCTCGAAGTAGCGGAACGATGCTCAGCTAGACTGGAAGACTGGCGGGGGTTTGGTATGGCCCAATGGGTCATTAACAATCTGGACAACTACGCGTGTGTTATGCATTGAGGAATGCTAAGTGCCTAAAATCGATGTTGAATATGCATGGATTGTTAATTGTGTTACACACATTTATGCCATGGATTGTATTGTATGTGCCAAGGCGAGGTAAGGATGCTTGTGGTTGTTCATGGCATGTTGGATGCTAGAATTGCATGTTTATGATTGTCCAAATGTATGTGTTATCCTAAGCGAGGCTTAGGGAGTTTAGTTATTGAGTTTTATTTCATTATTGTTATTATTAACCATTTCAGACCCCGACTATGAATGATCATCCTCAACGTTTTGGGGTACCTATGGATATGGACCGTATGTTAATGGAGTACCCAGTAGGAGAGGATAAGGTTTATATTAGGCATGCGTCGATGGTTTGGGTGGATGAAGGTTTGGCATTGTGGAAGCCACATACCTTTTTGGCTTGGTTTTATCGAGAGGGGGAAGTTTTGTTCAGTCCTCTTCGAGGTTTTGATGTTCCCCATGATGGCGGTTTGGGAGTTGCTGAGTGGGATCCCATGGAGATAGATCCTCCCGACGGAGCCGTCATTGATCTTAACATTGGACCCGAGAGTTCATATTCTGACTCGGATTATTTAGAGTCCGATCCAGAAATTCCTCCGGGGTATCATGGGGATTGATGATAGGTTTGGATACTCCATCCTTTTTGGACCGCCCCTGTTGTTAGAGGAGCTAAGTTGACCCGACTACCGATCCCTTTTTTGTGTATGCGAGTAGTCTTATAGGAAGTGGCTTTTAGTAAGGCTTGTAAATGGTATCTTCCTGGGGTTGACAGTATATTTATGTAATGGCTTCGATGTTTGTATATATGATGTTTCTTTTGCTATCCCGTTTATTTGATTGTTGAATGGAGAGTTCGAGTTTGCTTCCGCATGTGTTACTCGTAAGTTAGTTATATTGAGTCAGCGACAAGTTCTGGGATGTCGCATTCGAAAGACCGAGACAGTATGTTGTGAGCTCATAAGGTTCGGGGTGTGACACAACCTCCCTGCTCGCCGTTGCCCTCCGGTGCTCGCCGTCCGGACCATAGCAGTCGGCGAGGCTCAACCGAGGAAGCAAGTCTCTCAAAACATGAACCTCCCGCCGCCTCTGCCGGTAGGTCCGTTCTCTCTCTCTCTACACCAAGCTCAGCATGTCGCAATCTAGGGGTTCCGATCGCCGAAAAACCTAGGAGAAATCTCGTACTGCCAGTGACGCGCGCGGTCGAGAAATGGAGCAGAGCTTTTTTTTTTTGGGGTTTCTAGCTTCATTTTTGTTAGGGTTTTTAGTGGTGCATCGACAGGGACTGTTGGAATTGGAGTGTGGCATGGAGTTGTTCGGCGCTTCATTCTGAAGAAGTGTGGTGGAATAGCGCAAATGTAGTGGAGATGCTTTTGGGGCCAAGAGGGCATTGGACCGTGACGATGTTCATTTCATATTATTTCGAACTGATGAGCAAGAGCGAGTGTTGAGATCAGGAAAAACATGGACTTGATGTGTAGGATGCTTTCCTTCAGATGCAGCGCGGCAATAATTGATGTTAGGTTTTAATGTGCGTGAACGAGCGAACTAAAAGTAGGTTGTGGAAGCGTTTCTCCGAGACTATGTGGGGAGTGTTCTTAGAGGGCTTTCGCGTCGTGAATGCTGAATTCTCATTGAAAGCTGTGTACGGCGAGAGTTGATTTGTTTGCTGTTGCTGCTATCTTCGTCGAATCAGACAATCGGTCTTTTGGCCTTTTCTTATTGTATGTTGATTTTCTTCGATGTTATTTCACAGCATGTTGTCTGTTGATTGCTTTGCCGAGGCAGCATTTCTCCGAGACTATGTTGAATTCTAATCCCCCAATACCCCTCCATCTCATCTTTCTCCGCCCATTCTTTGGTTTGCACCTCTACATATCACGGACAGGAGGTTTTCAAGGTGTAATGTTCACTAGTCGGGGTTGAACTAAGCACATGTTCATTTGTGGCTCGAGAGGATCACTAGGAGGGCCACGCGTGTTGTGGAATGGAAATGTGGATGCGGAGGTACAAGTCCTGGCATTGGATAGTGCTCGTAACAAGGCTAGTTCTAGTCCTAAACCCTGATAAGTCTTAAGCGGGTCTTTTGATGATTAGTACATAGATGTGCTGGTAGACAAAAATAACAGAAGAAATGAGTTCAGATTAACGTTACCTCATACTCCCATGGATTGCCAGAATCGTCTATATCTGTGGTATCATCTGGAGAACTCAAATGCACCTTCAAACCTAGCCTAGGCTGTGGCGAGAGATTTTAAAGAAGTGTTGTATCATTAGTAGAAGAATGGGAGGAGAGATGTACAAACTTCCGTTTGGATATTGTTAGACAGTACTTAGTTGTCAGTAATGGACCTAGAGAGTGAGGTATGTTGCTTCGGGTGGTCGAATAATAGGGATGGGTCGGCAAATGTTCGAGAATGAATCAACCGGGTAGTGGCGAACGTAGAATAGGAAAATCTCCTTCCCAAATGCTGAAATTCGAGCTCTTCCTACAGTGGGCTCCAATCATAGCCCTCTAACTAACTCACTCTATGGTAACAACCAGGAGGAAAGAGCTGTTTCAGTTTGAAGAGTTATGGCAGGAACATGATGAGTGTCCAGGCTTGATAGCAAAGAAATGGAGTGATACTACTGATTCTTCCAACGACATTTATGATAAATTACAAGAGTCTCCTTGGCGCTGACATCCTGGAGTAAGAAGAAGTTCAAGAATGCTAGGAAGGAGATGGAAAGCTTACAAAAACAGCTTACTCAGTTGGTAAGCAACAGAGCAGGCCAGCTTGATAGGGTGAGACCGAAATCTATTCAAGCAAGAATCGACCTGTTTCGGAGGCAAGAGGAGCAGTATTGTCATTTGAGGTCTAGGTTTTGATAGCTGAAATTGAGTGGTCACTGTAGCAAATTCTTCCATGCTTGAGCTATCTGAAGATTTCTCTATCGCAAGACACTGAAGGGACTTGGTGTGCTATGCCTGAACGATCGAAAGAAATAATAACCAAGTTCTTCAGTGATTTGTTCTCGACATAGGGTTTTAGAAATTTTGATGCGATCATAGATCAATGCCCTCTGGTGGTATCAATTGAGATGAACGCGGGACTCATTGGACCTCTGTTGATGGAAGAAATCCGATATTTGAGATTGGAGCGACAAAAGCACCCAACGGAATGAATGGATTGTTCTACCGAAGAAATCAGGAGACTTAAGAGTTATTTTCATATGGGCAGTTTGATATCTCATATTGAACCATGCCCAGATTACATTACTTCTCATGGTGCCATCGTGGAATGTATAACTCAATATTGCCAAATTAGACTCTGCAATTTTGCTTATAAAGTGATAGCAAAAGCATTAGCTGACCGATAAAAAACCATTAATGCCTCAATTGATTTATCCGGTGTAAGGCGCCTTTGTTCCGGGGCGTGAAATTCAAAATAATTTTTTGTTGTCCATGAAGCGTTGCACCATTTATGAAGAAGGTGAAGGAAGATGAAATTTGTTGCTGTGCTCAAGTTAGACATGAGGATGAGGCCTATGATCGGTTGGAGTGGGACTTTGTAAGGGCTTATTTGATGAAGCGAGGATTCTGCTCTATATGGTTTGACTGGATCTTGCATTGCGTGGCTGGTTCTGGCGTTTCTTTCGGTGTTGAGTTAAATGGAGAACTACTCCCGTATTTCATAAGTTGCGAGGTTTACGAGAAGATGATCCATTGTCTACTCATCTGTTTATTCTAATTAAAGAATCCCTATCAATCTTAATCATAAGTTGGCTCAAAGAGTAAAATTGACCTCGGAATGCCCTGTTTTGTCCCATTTATTGCTTGCTGATGACTTGATCTTTTTCCTTGAGATATCTATCAGAGAATGTTAGGAGCTATTGAACATTTTGAATCAATATCGTTATGCATCTACGCAAGCAATTAACCTAAACAAATCTGGGGTTCTCTAGAGTAAGGTTTGTCTAGAGAGTCATCAAATAAATGTTGTAGAAACTCTCAAGAGTCCCACTTTTACAAGGTGCAGGAAGATATTTAGGAGTGCCATCCCAAGTTAAGCTGTGGTTTGTTTCAAAATACCAATATCTGCCTGTGGAATTATTGAAAAGAAGATTGCGAATTACTTGTGGTCCTCTGCAGAAGGCATAAATGGAGTCCATTGGAGAAGCTGGAAAGTTATGATGCAATCTCTGAGCATTTTCCTGAAACACGTTGCCCACAAGATTTTGGCAATTTCTTTATGTTCGAATGCAATTGAAGATAGCCAAATTTGGCCCTTGAATCGCATAGGAAAATTCGGTGTAAAAAGTGGGGAAAATGACACAAATGATTAATGAACTTTGGCCCAATGTGCAGTGTCTTCTCTAAACTTTTAATTTATTCAATGTGGTCATTTAACTTTGGCTTAATGTGCAATATCGTCCTTTAACTTTTAATTTGTTCAATGCGATCCCTAATTTTTTTTTTTTTATAAATGTTCAATATAGTCCTTAGATTTTATGAAAACATCCAATTTTATCCTTCTATTAATTCAAGTTCACGGAATTTACTGATTTGGCTTCTAATCTGGTACGTTTGAATTGTAAAAAAAAAAATGTCATACGTGATTATTCATGTAAGATAATCAACTTAAATTAGAATATAATAATCTTTTTAATTTGTTCAATTTGATGACATTGATTATTATATCTTGATTTGGGTTGAATATCTTATGATGATAATTCATGTGTAACTTTATTTTTTTGCCCACCATTCGAACTTGTCGGATTGGAAATCAAATGAGCAAATTCCGTTAACTTGAATTAATTGAAGGATAAAATTGGATGTTTTTGTATAATATATGGATTAGATTGAACATTTACCAAAAGTTAGGGACCGCATTGAATAAGTTAAAAGTTCAGGGATGACATTGCACATTGAGTTAAAGTTCATGGACCATTTGTGTCATTTTTCCTAAAAGAAGTCTATGGATCAAGAACTTATGGAGTGTTTTATGGGGCAACTCAAGTCATAACCAAAGATTAAGTTTTTCCTACAAACTCTATTTTAGAATGCGTCACCAACGAAAGAGATTTACTATTTAAAGATGTTGCCAATCTGTACTCTTCCATATAGTCAATGAAAGCTAAGAGTACCATAAAAAAAAAGCTCTTCCAAACTTGTAAAATCTCGTGTTAATGCTACAGTCCCTCGTTTCCTGTTTATCACAATGAGTGTTATAGAGCGAGGAAGGTAGATTTACCTTGTCTATGAGAGAGAGATTCGACGTGATCTATGCGGTGCTAGATTCGAGCACAAAAGAGATAGGGAGAGTGTGTTTGTGATGGTGGAGGCAACTGCGACAGTGCCAAGATGGCAGATGCTGGCGGTGGCACCGTCGAGGCGGCGACTACAGCTTCCACCAATGTGCTCCTCTCTCTGTTTCACTTGGCATATTCTCTTTTCTCTTTTTGCAGATTCCCTCGTTTAATTTTGACAGAGCAATAAGTTTTGTTCTATAGTATTTTTTGAGAGCTTATTTCTACGTCGGATGTCACATGGATGTCAGCGGGGACCACGGACCAACTTGATCAAATGAGAGAGGAGAGAGAGAGACTATCTATATGTAGATCGAGGATTCGATTACAAAGGGAAATATCTCAAAAGATTTGACTTTGCCAAACAAGAGGCGATCAGGGCAATCCTAGAGCACTTGCCATCCTCCTTGTTCTGACAGCTAGGGGTGTCAAAAGATCTCACTCAAACATGACTCGACCCAAACAAGAAATTTTCGTATTGAGTCGGGTTGGGCCTTAACTTGTTTGGGTAACAGTAAAAACAAGGCTTCAGCTTGTTTTGGATCTACTCGAGCCTACCAAAAACGAGCCCATCAGAAACAAACAAGAACCATTTGTTCTTCTTGCTCCCAAGCCCACTTGAAACCCTATCATCTTCTTCCAGAGTTCCGGATCTGCAACTGGCGATCGAGTAATGCGACGCGGAGGCAACTGGCGGCGACGATCGGCATCTTCGCCACCGGCGCCACCCTGATTGCGGCCGGCATCCACCTTTCCTATGCCAACGTCGCTTCTCAACAAGCCTCGTGCCAAAGCTCGCAATGACTCGTGCCAAGTCTCGCCTCCGGAAGCTCCTCGACGATTGACCCTCCCGACCCACGCCCCGGCCCACCCACAAGTGACGATCTCTCTCTTCCGGTGAGCATCGCCGTCTTTCAGTCAATCCCTGCCGAGCTCTGAATCTGCGGTGTTCCTGCTTCTTAAATGGCATGGTGCTTGGGTGTGTTGGATTGACTATGTTTTCGGAGTGGAACTTGGTTAGATCAGCTTCAAGTTGGCTTTTTTTTGCTTTTGTTTGTCGAAGAATGGGGAAGCCATTTGTTGACTCACTATGCCTTTCGAGGTGTTCTATGTATGCATGTTCATCTCATTTTGCATCAGCCGATTTTGCGTGTCATACCAACTATTCGATAAAATTACCGAGTCAAGTGATGACCCTGCAACGACCTTGTTATCTTTTGTTCCATCTTATCACGACAGAGAGGATCATTAGGTGCCTTTATGATTTTGGGTCTGTCCAAAATGTAGGAGGAGCGACACGGTTCAGATCTGAAGAGATCTAAGGAAAATCACCATCGGCTCTGACTCGGTTTCGTGATCAAGATTATGAGGGGAAAGTGATCGTTGGCTTCATTCATTTGCGCAGATTTTGGTGAAAACTAGTGTCTCCAGCCCTACTACGCCGCCTTCCACAACCTCAACGCCGGCATCGGCTTCCAGGCCCTGCTCCTGCTCGTCGCCTTCGTTTTTCTATGCTGGTGAGAGTTTGACGATGTTCGTTTGTTGCCTTCGTTTGTTTCGTTCGTTTTGGTGTTTGGCGAAATGTTTCTTGCAAATATGAATTATGTCAATGATATTTTTGTTTGTTGGTCAGACCAACTCCTAATTTTCTTGTGCGATAAAAAATTAAATATGATAGCCAAAGTTTAGGTGTCAACATAGTATATAATAACAATGTGCACTTTGGCTGTTTTTCAGTCTGTATCTACCTAACTCCGCAAACATGTTTTTGAACCGCAGAGTAGTCCCATTATTGTGTTCTTTTCTTAATTCAACCAAGCATGTTTGTACAACGATGCAAAGGCCTTGTTTAGTCATCTGTCTTTGCATAGTAATAGTTGCGTAGATGATGGTTTCATTGCATAGTTTTGTTGATAGCATATAGCGATTATTGGGCAATGATGGTTTTTGGAATGTTAATTATTTTTGCTGATTGCTAAATGTCTTCGTCGACGGATTCTAGCCACACAAATAGAAGGAAGAGATCCATTATATGGGATCACTTTAAAAGGATTCCATGTACAGACAAGAACCAAGAAAAGGCTGAATGTTTATATTGCAGGGTCCACATTGGTTGTTCTAGTACTCAAGGGACTAGTTCAATGCAGCATCATTTAGATAGATGTAAGGAATATCCATATGCAAACATTGAGAAAAGGCAAAAAAATGCCTCGGGTCAGCCTGTTGGGGTTGGTAGTTCATTTGGTCCATGGAAATTTGACCAAGATGCTAGTGGAAAAGAACTAGCAATCATGTTCATTCTTGGTGAATTGCCTTTTAAGTTTGTAGAAAATGAGGGTTTTCGGCGATTTGTGTATGGAATCCGGCCAAAGTTCTCAATCCCTACGCGTAACACGTTAATGAGTGATTGTTATGCGTTATACGTGGACGAAAGAAGAAAATTGATGAAATATTTTGCTGACACATGTCCTAGAGTTTGTTTGACGACCGACACATGGACCTCTTGTCAAAATTTGACTTATATGTCTCTCACTGCTCATTTTGTTGATGCTGATTGGAAGTTGCAGAAGAAAATCCTAAATTTTTGTCAAATCCCGAGTCATTCTACCAAGATAATAGGAAAGGCGATTGAGAAATGTTTGACTGGTTGGGGGATTCAAAGTATTTTTTCCATCATCGTGGATAATGCAAGTTCAAATAATTTAGGAATTCAATACTTGAAAATAAGACTTAACTCTTGGAATACTCTGGTATTGAGAGGTGAGTTACTCCACATGAGGTGTTTTGCTCATATATTGAGTTTGATAGTGAGAGAAGGTTAAAAGACATAAATGATTCCATTGTTAGAATATGTTTGTCTGTACGTTATGTGAGGTCTTCTCCTGGGAAGTTGAGGCAATTTAAGGATTGTGTTGAACTAGAGAATATTGAGTCCAAGAGTCTTATATGTTTGGATGTGGAGACTTGTTGGAACTCGACATATATGATGTTGGAGGTGGCTTTGAAGTTTCAAAAAGCTTTTTTCTTATTGGAAATTCAAGATAGCAAATTTGTTGAAGAACTGTCCAAGGCGAAAGGGTTGCCTACTAGTGATGATTGGGATTATGCTTGTCACCTTCTTCCTTTCCTGAAGTTGTTCTTTGATATGACTTCAAAAGTTTCGGGTTCTTCTTATGTCACTAGTAATGATTTGGCAAAGGATGTCTAACGGCTTTTTGGGATGATTAATGAATATTGTGAGAATGAGGATAAAAGAATGTAGACCAAATTCAGTAAGTATTATGGCAATGTGAACAACATCAATCTTAATTTGTTCATTGCTCGCATACTTGACCCTCGACATAAGTGGGAATATGTGAAATGGTTGATTAATGATGTTTATGAAAGCAAGCAAGCAGAAATTTTACATGATAAAGTAACATCATTGCTGACATCATTGTACGAGCAATACCGCACTGGTAAATGCTCCAAGGCAACTTGAGATTAAAGGGTCCAAGGACAGTAAATGTGTCAAAGTCTCCCATGGTTGGTGCAAACTTTATGACTGCAAAGTATCTTAGCCAAACGGGACGATAAATTTTGGAAGAAAAATCTGAATTGGATAAATATTTGGAGGAAGGATGTGAACGTTATAGTCCCGACTTTGATATCTTAACTTGGTGGAAAGTTAATTCTTCGAGATATCCTATCCTCTCTTCCATTGCTCGAGATATTTTGGCCGTGCCCGTTTCGACTGTAGCATCAGAGGCCACATTCAGCACAGGAGGTCGTGTACTCAATGTCTTTCGTAGCTCCTTGACCCTAAGAATGGTGGAGGGTCTTATATGTGCTCAATATTGGCTATGATCCTCGCTACTTTCACTTTTAATTGAGGATGACTTAAAAGAACAAGAAAATTTTGAGTCAAGTCAGAAAACATAATTGTGGAATATTTATTATTTTCTACATTACAATGGATACTTAAGTTCTCATTTTGATTGTGAATTTAATGCAGTGTTCAACTACAATTATGGTGCCGAACTTGATATCAATTTCTCTTGATAATTGACGAAGTTAGAAATTGGTACTTGCTAAACCAATTTTTTTTATTCTTATTGCAAATTTACTTTTTCATATTCAGAGTAAGCATTTAGCAATTGTTGTCTTCTTCATTTCTTACTTGCAGGTTGACCATACTGAAGAATGGTTTCCTTTCTTTCCAAATCTCGGATGTGGGGTTATTATCACCTGCTTTACTTTTTTTTTATCATTTTCTTTCTTTAATTTGACTGGATGGGTCTTTTTGCATCTATGGATGACATATTGCAGTGATGCAATAGAAATAGAATAATGTGAGTTTCTGCATATTGAAATAGAAAGATGGTGCTTGCTGAAATCATGTAATGCTTTGGTGAGATCCAATTGAGGTTTTGAGCAGGAAGTGAAGTAACTTGTGAATTAATGTTCTGAGTAGGAAGTGAAGTAACTTGTAATGCGCCTTGTTCTTTTTCTTCTGTGGGTAGGAAAGCATAGAGATTTCTGGGGAGAGAGAGCAGCATTTTCTGCTGTATATTCATTTGTCAAACTCTTTCCTTTTGTCATATGTATGCTTGCACAATCCCAGAGTGAAAGCGTGATGATAAGGTGAGATGTGACAGTGTTCTAAGAATTTCTTTGGTCTCATGAGATAGCTTGGATTTTCTTTTCTTTTTTTCTGTCTCATCTTGTGCTGTCTTTAGGAGCAACTTGATGAAACCTGTAAAAATATTGTCGGATGCATACAGGAACGTGAAAGGGATTTTTCTTTTTCTTGTTTACTCTGCCCAAACCAGTGATTTGTAAGGTATGGGACTGAATGAAGATTTTGAGCAAAACAAGGTGCTGATAAGTTATTGAGAAAATGAATCGACCGCAAGAAATGATTAGTCTGAAATTGGCATTATTGCTTGGTTTCGATCATCTTCTAAAACTTAGCATGGTTTGAGATTTTTAACATGTTAGGTGGAAGGATGTAAGCCATAAGCCATGACATGACATTCGACAAACCCTTTCGTTTGAGCAGGCAAGAGCATCATCACTTCATTTTAAACTACAAAGACATGACCCGCCTCATACATGAAGAGATTCATTTTGTTTTCTCCTGTCAAGCGTAGATTTCCCCGAGAGAAAAGGATCTACAGCAGAAGAATCGGTTTTTGCCAAATCGAACTCGGAATGCTGCTTTACTTCATGTTACGAAACATCTGCCGAAATGAGGGACCGAAATCTCCCAAGACAACCTCTGTTTTAGAGCTGGAAAGTAAATATAAAAGCAGAGTTTAGGACTGCACCCTAACAGACAAATGATGCAAAAGTACCACATTTGGGAACAAATTTAGCAGTATGGTCGCGCATGAAATGTGAGGAGCAATTCTTTCAAGAGGATAGCAAACCTCTAAACATGAACCCGACCCGAACCCGACCCAATTGTGCGGATATATCATGTTTGGGTCTTGTTTCGGGTCCGGCCAAGCACATATATTCATTGTTTCGGGTCAGGTCAGGTATAATGAAAACCCGACCCGACCCATTGACACCCCTACTGACAGCAAGGCCAAATCGGGTGGTGGGAAAACGATCATCCCCATATTCCAGGACGTGGAACCTCGTGTTGTTAGCCTTGAAACCCTTCAGTGCCGCAACAACCTATCGGTGCACGAGAAGAGATACGGGTGCAAGAAAGTAAAAGCGTGGGCAGATGCTCTTAAAGAGGTTGCTTCATTACCTGGATGGTACACGAGATCTCGCAGGTAAAAGGCCCAGACTTTATCACAAGATGGTTTGCAACTCATAAATCGCACGAGATCTCGCAGGTAAAAGGCCCAGACTTTATCACAGGATGGTTTGCAACTCATAAATCGCTTTCTAGTATAGCAACGCCAAACTCCAATGGAAACAACTGATCACTTCGTTTTTTGATGTTGCGCTTTAAGTAGAAATAAACTTCAAATGGTTGTTCCGCAGTTCAACAGGAGTGGTTATTGCTTTGTCATATAGTATCAGCCCCCACTGTCAAACTCGTGCCCTTTCTTTTCTAACTGAAACGGTTTACTTCTGTGGCAGCTCGATTGACGACATGAGAAAACTCGTTGAAGCAATCACGGTCAAGCTGAAGGTAAACCGTGTGCATGTGAATAAACTCATGTGGGACTCTCATTTCTACTTATCAGTAGTTGATAACAGAAACTGCTTGAATATATTTCCTTGCTAGAGTTCACCTTAAGTATGAGATGTAAGACTCAACATGCTAGTCTTATAGGCAAAAGTACACCACAAGTGCCATAATTTGTGTACGACGATCACTTTGGTGCCATAACTCTTTTTCGGATCACTTTAGTGCCAAGTCGGAGGACAATAGATCACTTTAGTGACTCCGGCAAAAATTTCGGCCAGAAAGCTGACTTGGCATTTATATTTTAAAAAAATGATCTGACTTGTACATGTGAAAATTATGTGGCTTTTTTTCGAATTTTTTAACTTTTAGAAAAATAATAATAATTAAACTAATTTAAAAAAAAAAGGGTGTGCAGGAGCGGCGAGGGAGCCCTCGCCGCTGCTGCCGCCAACCCACCACCGCTAGGAAGGGCCGGCGGTGGTGGGCGCAGTGGTCGGCGAGGGCCGGATCCGGCGAGGCGAGACCTCGCTGTCGCGACCCAGGTGACGGCGAGGCGCGGCCTCGCCTTTGCTGGGCGAGGCGAGACCTCGCCGTCGCCTGGGTCGTGACGGCGCGGCCTCGCCTTCGCTGGGCGAAGCGAGACCTCGCCGTCGCCTGGGTCGTGACGGCGAGGTCTCGCCTCGCCCAGCAAAGCGAGGCCGCGCCTCGCCGTTGCGACCCAGGCGACGGTGAGGTCGGCCTCGCCGTCGCAAACCAGGCGACGGCGAGGTCGGCTTCGCTCGCGACGGCGAGGCGCGACCTCGCCTTCGCTGGGCGAGGTGAGACCTCGCCGTCGCGACCTAGGAGACGGAGAGGCGAGGGTCGCTAGGCCCCGGCCAAAGGCCGGCGACCCTCGCCGACCCACTGCGCCCACCACCGCCGGGCCTTCTCGGCGATGGTGGCTTGGCAGCAGTAGCGGCGAGGGAGCCTCGCCGCTGCTGCACACCCTTTTTTTATATTTAATATAATATAATATAATTTTTTTAAAAAAAAAGTACACGTCAGCGGGCTAAACGGCGTCGTTTTTTGGTTTTTAATGCTGACTGGACCTCTCCGGCGAGCCGCGGACCTCTCCGGCGAGCCGCGTCAGCGCCACATCGGATTTCCGACGAGCCACGTCAGCATTGGCACTAAAATGATCGTTTTTCAAAAAAGTTGACACCAAAGTGATCCGAAAAAAAGTTATGGCACCAAAGTGATCGCCGTACACAAGTTATGGCACTTGTGGTGTACTTTTGCCTAGTCTTATATATAGTAGTGTCCATGGCATGGCAAACAACCTCACCTTAGAGGTCCAGTTATGGAAGTAATCAGCCATCATTTTTTATGAATTTTGTATCTCTAGAGAGATTGGGACATTATTGCAAATAGAGTATAATCATCCGAAGGTTGATTACCTTCCAATTAATGCTATATCCTAACTTGTTGAACAGTTGAAGTGTTGTTTGTATCAACATAGGTAGGATCAGTTACTTGGATATGATTGGTGGGTTTTCTGTGTTGTTTCTGAGGCGCAGCAAGATATAAAAGGAAAACTAAATCCAATTGTTACACTTTTTCATTTTCCGCAGCAGCTTTCTTGTTTACAATTTATTTGCTCTTGTAGGTGGTTCTAAAGAAAGATGAAGAAAAAGAACTAGTGGGAATTGACAAACAAGTGGAGGACATGATGGACTTACTTGATTTAGAAGTCAGTGATGTACGAATAGTTGGAATCTTGGGGTAGGCTGGGGTCGGCAAGACGACTCTTGCCAAGGTCATTTATGAGCAAATTTCCTCTCAGTTCGACAGTTGTAGTTTCCTTGCAGATATTTGGACAACAACGAAACAATTTGGAGGTGTTCGGCTTTTGCAAAGCATGTTGATGTCTGATATCCGAAAACAAGATTACGAGGTTGATCAAGTTGCGAAAGGAATCGACTTTTTTAAAGGAATATTACGGAATATGAAAGTCCTAATTGTTCTTGATGATGTGGAGGTACGGTCACATCTCCACAAAATTGTTGGGGAGAAGCTTGATTGGTTTGATTGTGGATCTAGGATAATTGTCACCTGATGCACCTAGGGGACCGGCGGACCTGTTATGCGACTAGACGAACCGACGGGCTCGAAGTCAACGATCTTGGATTGAGCTCAAATTTGGTCGGCTGAAGCGAAATGGCGTGCCTATCAATACTCAGCCGTTGGCTGTGACTAACGATGGATTTTCGCGAATCGAGGTCGTTTAGATGGGTTTTTCTATTATTTTAGTATTTTTTTATGGGTTAATTTAGTAAAGGGCAGTTTCGTAATTTTGCGTTTTGATGTTTAGTAATCCTAGTAGGGTTAGGTTTGGGGATATATAAGCTTGTTTTAGGGTTTCGTTTGAGCAGACTTTGGATATTTTGATTGTTAATCGATTGAGAAAGCAGTTTGTTCCTCGTTATCGTTTCGATTCTTCTGTTTAGCCTAATTTCTTTCACAATTCGGCATCAATTGGTATCAAAGCATAGGTTACCTGAATCAATGGCTGAATAGAATCGAGGTGGTCAACGATAGCACGCTCGTGGAGGCCGGGGGCGTGGAGTCGTTCCTGATGCAGATGAACAACCGTGTCTGAGAGACTTGCGAGATATAGAAATTCAGGAACAGAGAAAGCGAATCCAGGATTTGGAGCGACGTCTTGCGGAGGCAGGGCTTGACGCTCAATCCGAAAAAGAAGCAGAATCTGAGGATCCATCCGATGATGAAGAGGAGGACGTAAACCCTTTTGGGGTTCTGAACCAGGGGCAGAATCAAGGAGTAAGACCCGGAAATCAGCGCTCTTCTCAAAATTTGGGGATGAAGATTGAGATTCCCGAGTTTAATGGTAAGGCTCATCCTGATGAGTTTATTGATTGGTTACATACGGTAGAATGGATTTTTGATCTTAAAGACCTAACTGAGGGGCAAAAAGTGAAGTTAGTGGCTATTAGGCTACGAAAACATGTTTCGATTTGGTGGGAACACGTGAAAAAGCAACGCGCTAGAGAGGGGAAGCCGAAGGTGGATCGCTGGGAGAAGATGAAAAAGTTGTTGCAAATTTTTTTTTTGCCTACCCATTATAGGCAAGAGGCGTTTATCGAGTATCATAACATCAAGTAAGGTGATAAAACAGTTGAGGAATTTACAGAAGAATTTGATCGCTTGCGGATGTGTTATGATGTGGCGAAGGAAGACGAGCAGATGATTGCTCGATATCTGGCAGGGCTACGATATGAGATCTCTGATTTAGTCCAACTACAGCAGTATTGGACATATGAGGATGTGTGCAGACTAGCCCTAAAGGTGGAGGGGCAGTTTAAAAGAAAGAGCAGTAAGTCCAAGTGGTCTAGTAGTGGTTCTAAGTGGTCAGACAGCAGTTCCAAGTGGTCAGATAAAGAGTCCCGAGGGAAAGCAGGGAGTTTTACAGCCCCGGCGGCAGTTAAGGGCGTTGGTTCAAAATCTACAACAAAAGGAAAGCAGGGTAGTGCTGGATCTAGCAGGGGAGGAGCTGTAGGCAAGCGATGTTTCAAGTGTCAAAGACTCGAGCATTTTGCTGCTGATTGTCCGAACCGACAGTTTGTGACACTTGTAGATAATCCAACTTTTGATGAAGACCCAACTTATGATAAATCTAATGGAGAGCAAGAAGATGCGGATCGGGATCAGGAGGACATTATCTATGCCGATTCTGGTGAGTCTTTAGTTGTGCGTCGGGTTTTAAATATTGCTGAGGTAGATGATGAATCGTGGCTCAGGCATAATATCTTTCATACTAAGTGCACTAGTGGGGGAAAGGAGTGTAGTATGATAATTGATGGGGGAATTTGCGAGAATATGACATCTACCACTATGGTAGAAAAGTTGGGTTTGAAAACTGTCAAACATCTTCAACCATATAAGCTGTCATGGCTTAGGAAGGGGAATGAGGTAAAAGTGAGCAAGAGGTGTTTAGTGCAGTTCTCGATTGGGAAGAAATATACTGATGAAGCGTGGAGTGACGTAGTTCTAATGGATGCTTGTCATATTCTGTTAGGAAGACCTTGGCAGTTTGACAGGAAAACACAGTATGACGGATTCAAAAATATGTACGCCTTCAAGAAGGATGGTTGGACCATTATTCTGGGTCCTTCAGATTTGAGAAAAGAAGGGAAAAGTAATTGCTTTCCAAATAAGAGTTCCAGGAGGAGGCGGTGAATGCCCCAAAGCTTTTTGTTATTGTAGTCATGGAACAGAATCTTGATAGTCCAGAAATTTCAACTCAAGTTCTGCCTATACTTGAGGAGTTTGTTGATGTTGTACCAGAGGAATTGCCACATGGATTGCCACCCATGAGGGACATTCAGCATTATATAGATCTCGTTCCAGGAGCTGCTATTCCTAATAAGGCAGCTTACAGAATGAATCCTAAGGAGCATGAGGAGATGCAAAGGCGAGTGCAAGAACTATTAGAAAAGGGTGCAATTCGAGAGAGCATGAGCCCTTGTGCAGTGCCAGCTTTGTTGGTTCCTAAGAAAGACGGGTCATGGAGAATGTGCATGGATAGCAGAGCTATCAACAAGATCACGATCAGGTATCGCTTTCCTATCCCGAGATTTGATGATTTAATTGATCAGCTGTATGGATCGACTATCTTTTCGAAGATAGACTTGACGAGTGGATATCATCAGATTAGGGTGCATCCTGGAGATGAGTGGAAGATCGCTTTTAAAACTCGAGATGGTTTGTATGAGTGGATGGTGATGCCTTTCGGGTTATCTAACGCGCCGAGCACCTTTATGAGACTGATGAATCAGGTGTTTCGTCCTTTTATTGGCCAGTCTGTCGTCATATATTTCGATGATATTTTGGTTTATAGTGCATTGACTGATCAACACTTGCAGCATTTGAGAAGGGTGTTCAAGACATTGAGGGAGCAGAAATTATATGCTAATATCAGGAAGTGTCACTTCATGACTAATCGTGTGACCTTTTTGGGATATATATAGTAACCATGTAACATCCTCAATTTCAGTCCCTGTGAAATGGCTATGGTTTAAGTTTAGTAGTTTTTCAATTGGAACCAATTTTTACTCTTGTTCTGGAAAACCCAGTTTCGGATCTTTTGTACCCCTTCATTTTCTTATTTTTGTGGAGACTTTTGTGATCTGAATTTCTCAAATACTTCCTTCTTGAAAGTTTCTCCAAACATCTTGAAGTTTTACATACTTTAATTTCAGAATTTTTGGACTTGATATGAGTAGTACGACAGCCTAATTTCCGGACCATGTAAAACTGCCCAGAATGGGTATTTCGGTGATGTTCACACTTTCTTAATTTTCTACAAGCTTTTCTGGGCCGATTTTGGAAAAGTTTCCTTGATAAAAGTTGTTGAGAACATCGTTTTTCTATAACATATATAAATTTCGGAATTTTTTGAGATGATTTGGATTCTAGAAAGAGCTTACTTTGAGAAACAAGAATTCTGTTCCAGCGAACTGTTTTTAGTCTGTCTTTGAGCTACTAAAAATTGTGTTTACAGAAAGATTCTGATTTTGTGTTCTTCATGAGAAATGTTTGTTAAGGCCTTGTTTATGACATATTCAAATTTTAGAATTTTCGGAGTCCATTTACTATGTTTTCAAGTCCGATTTCGTGAACAGTACAAAGCTGTCCGGTTTTGTCAGATTTCAAAGATTCATCATTTTCTATATGAGAACGTTGGAATCTCGACTCGATGTCTTTTGGTGATATTTGAGGACATTCCTGCACTGAACCTCGGGTTGAACGAGATTATTATGCATGTTTTGTCGTGGAAAACCCTCGGAAATTATGGAATTGATTATGATGCGGGTTTGCGACTTAAATGTCGATTAGTTGTTATTGTGCAACCCGATGGTGCTGAGTTATTGTGAGCCAAACCGACATTTCTAGTAGGCCAAAATAGGCTCCGCGTTTGTTTTGTTGGGAAGAAACTAGAAGATAAGGCTTTGACATGGTCAAAGCTTCTCCTTCAAGCTTCCTTTATTAAGGTTCATCATGACTAGTATTAATGGCCCTTGACTTAGAAGCCCCCTTCATGATGACAAGCCTTAATTAGTTGGACTTTGGAGGCACCATCATCATGACATGTATTAATGGCCTTGAGTGATGACCAAGTAAGAATGTCTATATATATAGGAAGAGAGAAAGAACCCCACGTGAAGCCCTCCCCTCTCTCTCACGCCATTCTCACACCACTCTCTCCTCACACACTCGGCCACCCTTCTCTCTTACTTCCTTGCTTCTTGTTCATATCAAGAAAGAGAAAAAGAGAGAGAGAGCTCACCGACTAGCCCGTGTCTCTCCTTGTTGTTCGGTCAATAGGAAGCCACATCCAAGGCCCGTGTGTTCATGTTCAAGCCCGAGATTCGCCGAGACTCCTGTGTTCCTTTCTTGTTCTAGTTTTATTTCATAGAGTAAGTAAACTTCTTAATATCGGGAAAGGAAGTTGTGATATGTTGTGACACGGTTTTCTTGGACCGTTTCTCGGTCGTTTGGTTGGTTGTAGTTGGTTCATTTCTCGATTTAATCATGTTTCGTGTTTGACGTTTGTTTTGGAGATAGAACTGAGACTTGAATGGCAAGGTGCACATGTTATAGCCATGCTTGATGTTTTCTTGTATGAACTTTGCTATTGATCTGCCATCGATGCGGGTGCGATAAGGGCCGACTTGTGCTAACGGCGATCCCCTCATCCTCGCTTGATATTAGTAGGTTTACTTGCTGAGTCTCCCCGACTCATCCCCCGTTATTTCCTTTTCAGGTCCGAAGAATGGCGTCTCCCCGACCCGGTTCGGCAATCCCATGCAAATGAGAGCCGAAGTGCTCACCGTGATAGATGCCCGAGAAGGCCAAGCCTACCGCCGGATCACGACGTATGTGATGGTCGATGAGAGCCTAACGGACTTGGTGCCTCACCCGTACGTAGCATGGCATGGCTACACTGACGAAGAATGGGTTGGACCCCTACGTGGGTTCAATGGACCTTTTGGCGGTGTAGGCAGGCCGGCTCCAGGGCATGCCACGGATGGGGTGTAGATCGGTCATGCAGACGGGAAGCGGGGAGGAGATGTGGATGGAGTTAGAAGCGAGAAGACGAAGTAGAGGAGATAGGATCACCCAAGCCGAGTTTTGCTATTCATAGTCGGCTAGGAACGGATGTGCCTCTAGAATATGCATGTGAAATATGTGTTGTTTGCCATGGCCTGAAGGGCTTGTTAAAATATGTTTGCATGTACTGTAAACATAAGGTTTGCTCATGATGCTGCTTGTCTAAATTCCGCTGTTGTTCTGAATGTGATTGTTCCGAGTTTACGTTTCTACTTGTGCTTATTAAAAAGATAACAATGAATGGGACGTCACATTAATGACCCCGAGGTGGAGGCGTTACAAACCAAGGAGGGCATTCAGATGGACCCAGCTAAGGTTGAGGCTATTACAAATTGGGAGATTCCGAAAAATATTCATGAGGTACGTAGCTTTCATGGGCTTGCGTCTTTTTATCGGAGATTTGTTCGGGATTTCAGTACTATTATTGCACCTCTGATGGATTATCTGAAAGGAAGTAAATTAGTGTGGACTAAGGAGGTAGAATCTGCCTTTCAATTATTAAAGAAGAAGGTGACTACAGCACCTGTTCTCATGCTTCCTGACTTTAATGAGATTTTTGAGGTGCATTGTGATGCTTCAGGTGTTGGTATTGGGGGTGTCCTGAGTCAAAAATGTAAACCTGTAGCGTTCTTTAGTGAGAAGTTGAATGAGGCGAAAAGGAAGTATTCAACTTATGATAAAGAATTTTATGCTATTGTGAGGAGTTTGGAGCATTAGAGGCATTGTCTTATTTCGAAAGAGTTTATCTTATTTTCTGATCATGAAGCCTTGAAATACATCAATGGGCAGCACAAATTGAATGCAAGGCATGCGAAGTAGGTGGAGTTCCTTCAAGTTTTCAGTTTTTCCATCAAGCATAAAGCGGGAGTGCTAAATAGTGTGATAGATGCATTGAGCAGAAAACACTCTTTGCTGTCTACAATGCAGGTAAAAGTTGTAGGCTTTGATGCTTTTAAAGATTTATATGTTGATGATCCTCATTTTGGATATATCTGGAGAAAGAGCAAAACGGAGCCTTTTCAGCAATTTCAGATCGTGGAGGGTTACCTATTTAAAGGTAACAGATTGTGCGTTCCTCAATATTCTTTAAGGAAATCTATTATTGTTGAGGGACATGCAGACGGTTTAGCTGGGCACTTTGGCGTGGATAAGACAAAGGCCTTGTTGAGTGAACATTTTTATTGGCCTCGGATGGAGAATGACGTGACGCGTTTTATAGAGAGGTGCAGGGTATGTCATGTGGCAAAGACCAAGAGTACTAATGCTGGACTGTATATGCCTCTACCTGTTCCAGTTGCACCGTGGGAGGATGTCAGTCTTGATTTTGTCTTGGGTTTACCAAGAACACAGCGGAGTAAGAATTCAATAATGGTGATTGTCGATAGGTTCTCGAAGATGGCCTACTTTGTCCCGTGTAGCAAGTCCTATGATGCTTCACAGGTTGCTCGATTGTTTCTGCAGGAGATTGTTAAACTACATGGAATTCCTAAGTCCATAACCTCAGATCGTGATGTGAAGTTTGTGAGTCACTTCTGGCGCACTCTTTGGAGGTACATAGGCACAAGTTTGAAGTTTAGTTCCTCTCATCATCCTCAGACTGATGGTCAGACAGAAGTTGTCAATCGAAGCTTAGGGAATTTGCTGCGGAGTTTGATTGGAGATAATCCGTGACAGTGGGACTTGGCATTGCCTTAGGTAGAATTTGCATATAACAGATCTGAGAACCGAACTACAGGCAAGACTCCTTTTGAGGTGGTTTATGGGCGTAATCCAATTACTCTATTGGATCTCACACCGATACCAGTTCTCAAGCAATTTAGTTCGGAAGCTGAAGAACATGCAAAACATATCAAAGAGCTACATTCCTAGGTCCATAATCAGATCAACAGGCAGAACATGAAGTATAAGCAGCGCGTGGATATACGCAGGAAAAGAGTCGTCTTCAAGGAAGGTGATCTAGTTTGGATTCACCTTAGGAAAGAACGATTTCCAGCGGGTAGGTCTTGCAAGTTTCAACCTAGAGCTGATGGACCCTTCAGAGTTTTGGAGCGAATTAGTGACAATGCCAACAAGATCGATTTGCTGGGTAAGTATAATGTATCCGGAACTTTTAATGTAGCAGATTTGTCACCTTACTACGCTAAAGAGGAAGAAGATCCTGAAGAGATTGACGACAATGAAGACGAAGCAGATTCGAGGATGAATCTTTCTCTAGCAAGGGAGGATGATGCACTTAGGGGACCGGTGGACCCGTTATGTGACTAGACGAACCGACGGGCTTGAAGTCAACGATCTCGGATTGAGCTCAAATTTGGTCGGCTGAAGCGAAACGGCGTGCTGATCAATACTCACTGCCATTGGCTGTGACTAACGATGGATTTTCGCGATTTGGGGTCGTTTAGATAGGTTTTTCTATTATTTTAGTATTTTTATAGGTTAATTTAGTAAAGGGCAGTTTCGTAATTTTGCGTTTTAATGTTTATTAATCCTAGTAGGGTTAGGTTTGGGGATATATATAAGCTTGTTTTAGGGTTTCGTTTGAGCAGACTTTGGATATTTTGATTGTTAATCGATTGAGAGAACAATTTGTTCCTCATTATCGCTTCGATTCTTCTGTTTAGCCTAATTTCTTTCGCGCTTCGGCGTCATCACCACTGGTATCAAATCTGTTCTTCCAGATTTCATATCTCGAGGGTTGGGTCATGTTTATGGTATCAACTTGACGAATAATGATCAAGCTCTTGAGCTTTTCAAAAAGCATGCACTGCGAAGAAATCTTCCAATTCCAGATTTTGATAAAATTGCAACAGGTTTAATCAACTCTATGAATGGGATCCCATTACTTATCGAAGTAATTGGTTCCCTCTTGTCCAGAAAAGTAGTAGAAGAATGGACTGCACTTAAGGAGCTAATTTTGTTATCTGGCTCGTATATTGAAAAGATTTGGATGGCTAGTTGTGATGAATTGAGCAAAGAGCAAAGAGAGATATTTCTTGATATTGCATGCCTCCCTGCTGATGTGGATTGTCGAATTGCTTCATTTGTGTGGCATAATCCCAATTTTCCCCCCTCTGATGGAGTCGATGCACTCCATGCCATGTCCTTGCTAAAAATTGGAAAAGATAATGAACTAGGGATGCACAGGCTGTTAAGGGAGTTTGGCCAACGAATCATACGAAAAGAGGATGATCTATATCCAGGAACGCCAGGCAGGTTATGCAATTTGGAATTGGCCTGGAAAACAGAGAAGGTACAGTAACTTGTGCAATTCTATGGCGGAATGCGTGCCTTACCCTGTTCTCGAGCCTTGGAGTGTTGAGAAATTGTCCTCTCTTTTAACGTTGACTTATTTAGCTTGGTCTCATTTTTTCTCCACTTAATACTTTTTACATTATAGGGGACAGACCACCTCAACTTTGACGCCAGAGATTTTAAGAGCATGCCAAACACAAGGTTTCTTATCTTGGATTGTGCAAAAGTTGGTGGTGATTTTGCAAGGGCTTATTGGATGAAGCTAGGATTCTGCTCTATATGGTTCTACTGGACCATGCATTGCGTGACTGGTTCTAGTGTTTCTTTCAGCATCGAGTTAAATGGAGAACTACTCCCGTATTTCATACATTGCGAGGTTCACGACAAGAAGATCCATTCTCTACTCATCTGTTTATCCTAGTTGCAGAATCCCTATCAATCTTAATCATAGGTTGGCTCAAAGGAATAAGATTGACCTCGGAATGCCCTGTTTTGTCCCACTTATTGTTTGCTGATGACCTGATCTTCTTCCTTGAGAGATCTATCTGAGAATGTTAGGAGCTGTTGAACATTTTGAATCAACATTGTTATGCGTCTGCACAAGCAACCAACCTAAACAAATCCAGGGTTCCGTTGAGTAAGGTTTGTCTAGAGAGTCATCAGATGAATGTTGCAGAAACTCCCGGAGTACCGCTTTTACAAGGTGCAGGAGGATATTTAGGAGTGCCATCCCAAGTTAAGCTATGTTTTGTTTCAAAGTACCAATATCTGTATGTGGAATGATTGAAAAGAAGATTGCGAATTACTAGTGGTCCTCTGTAGAAGGCAAAAATGGAGTCCATTGGAGAAGCTGGAAAGTTATGATGCAATCTCTGAGCATTTTCCTGAACACATTGCCCACGAGATTTTGGCAATTTCTATATGTTCGAATGCAATTGAAGATAGCCAAATTTGGCCCTTGAATTGCATAGGAAAATTCGGTGTAAAAAGTGAGGAAAATGACACAAATGATCAATTAACTTTGGCCCAAGGTGCAATATCATTCCTAAACTTTTAATTTGTTCAATGTGGTCATTTAACTTTGGCCTAATGTGCAATATCGTCCTTTAACTTTTAATTTGTTTAATGCGATCCCTAATGTTTTATGAATGTTCAATCTAGTCCTTAAATTTTATGAAAACATCCAATATTATCCTTCCATTAATTCAAGTTCACGGAATTTATTGATTTGGTTTCTAATCCGGTACGTTTGAATTGTAAAAAAAAAAGCGTCATACGTGATTATTCATGTAAGATAATCAACTTAAATTAGAATATAATAATATTTTTAATTTGTTCAATTTGATGAGATAGATTATTATATCTTGATTTGAGTTGAATATCTTATGTTGATAATTCATGTGTAACTTTATTTTTTGCACACCGTTCGAACTTGTCAGATTGGAAACCAAATGAGCAAATTCCGTTAACTTGAATTAATGAAAGGATAAAATTGGATGTTTTTGTATAATATATGGATTAGATCGAACATTTAACAAAAATTAGGGACCGCATTGAACAAGTTAAAAGTTCAAGGGCGACATTGCACATTGGGGTAAAGTTCATAGATCATTTGTGTCATTTTTCCTGAAAGAAGGCTATGGATCAAGAACTTATAGAGTATTTTATGGGGCAACTCAAGACATAACCTAAGATTAAGTTTTTCCTACAAACTCTCTTTTAGAATGCATCGCCAACGAAAGAGATTTACCGTTGAAAGATGTTGTCAACCGGTATTTTTATATTTAGTCAATGAAAGCTAATAGTACCATTAAAAAAAAAGAAGCTCTTCCAAACATGTAAAATCTTGTGTTACAGCTAATGTCCCCCGTTTCTTGTTTATTATACATTCGCAGATTTTGTAAGATAAAAGAGGATTTTGATGTATGTCGAATATCACTGTGAGTGTTTTGAGTGAGCAAGAACAATTTACCAAGTTTCAGAGAGAGAAAGATTCGACATGATCCATGCGGTGCTAGATTCTAGCACAGCAAAGAGATAGAGAGTATGTGTGCTTGCGATGGGCAGAGGCGACTGCGACGGTGCTGGGATCCTAGACGCCAGCGGTGGTACTGCTGAGGCTACGACTCCAACTTCCAAGTGTTCCACCAACGTGCTCCTCCCTCTCTTAGTTTCATTTGGGGTGAGTTTGGTTACTTGCTAAATAATGACTGATTCTATTCTTTTGTTCCGTGCAACAAAAAAAGAACAGAAATCCATTTGATAAATTTTTTGTTCTTGGGTACAAATTTGTTCTCAGAATCAGTTTTAGAGCAGAATAAAAAATAAATAAATAAGTTGCTTCTTGATTCTGGGAACAAGAATTAGAAATAGAAGATAATTTTTTTTCTTTCTCTTCTTTCCTCGCCGGCCACTGACGACCGGCCACAGACCAAGGCCGGTGATGGCGTCGCGGCCGTCGCAGGCGAGGGTTGGACCCTTGCGGCTTGGGCGAGGGTCGCCCTTGCTGGCCTTTTCCAGTTCTCGCTCGAGCCGGCGAAGGCCGCCCTCGAAGCTCGCGGCCTGGGCGAGGGCCACCCTCGCTGGATCTGGTGAGGGCTGGATTATCGTGGCCGCCCTCACCAGATCCGGCGAGGGCCACCCTCGCCTAGGCCGCGAGAGTCCAGCCCTTGCCCTCGCTGGCGACCCGGCCATGGTCAAAAGGGAGAAGAAGAAATAAAGAAAAGAAAAACAAAGAAAAAAAGAAAGACATATTAAAATATTTAAAAATATTATTAATAAAAAGAAATTTTGTACCGTTATTAAACGCATTTCTATTTTTTTTTCTATTCTAGGAATGGAAATTTTGGGCCGTTATCAAACGCCTTTAAATGCTTAAAACATAATTTTCGAGAATAGAATAAAAAAAATTATTTCTGACCAGAAATTATTTTCGAGAACAGAATGGTTATCAAATGCACCCTTAGCCTATTCCTTTCTATTTCTCCATATTCTCTGTTTTTTTATATTGATAGAAGCAATAAGTTTTGTTCTATAATATTTTTTTGAGAGCTCATTTCCACGTCGGATGTCACATGGATGTCAGCGGGGACCACGACCAACTTGAGAGAAAATTGAACAAATGAGGCAGGAGAGAGAGAGAGAGAGACTATCTATATGTAGATCGAGGATTCGATTACGAAGGGAAATATCTCAAAAGATTTGACTTTACCAAACAAGAGGCGATCAGGGCAAATCCCAGAGCGCTTGCCATCCTCCTCGTTCTCATCCTTGCAATGAAGAAGGCGGAGGAGGACTCAGCAGATGCAGCAGCAGAGATGGGCGGAGACGCCGCCTGGGGTAGCAGCGACCACTGCTACGATGTGTTCTTGAGTTTCAGGGGATCCGACACTCGCTCTGTATTCGTGGACTTCCTGTACCAGAGCTTGGTTGATGCCGGAATCCGCGTCTTCAGAAGCGACGAAGGGCTTGAACACGGTGGAGTAATTGCCCAAAAGCGTCTGAGAGTGATCGGCAACGCCAAGATCTGCATCCCCATCTTCTCCAAAAACTACGCTTCCAGCTTCTGGCGTCTCGTCGAGCTTGCGGCAATGGTGGAGAGCAAGGCGAAATCGGGTGGTGGGAAAATGATCATCCCCATATTCTACGACGTGGAACCTCGTGATGTTATGCTCGAAACCCCTCTGTACCGCGACGCCCTAAAGAAGCACAAGCTCAAAAAAAGATATGGGTCCGAGGAAGTAAAAGCGTGGGAAGATGCTCTTACAAAGGTTGATTCATTACATGGATGGGAAACGGGATCTGGCAGGCAAAAGGCCAAGACTTTGTTACAGGATGGTTTGCTACTCATAGTTCGTTTTATAGGACAACAATGCTAAACTCCAATAGAACAAACTGGTTTCTTTGTTTTTGATGTTGCGCTTTAAGTAGAAAGAAACTTCAAATAGTTGATCCGCGGTTCAGTAGGAGTGGTTTTTGCTCTGTCTGGTAGTATCAGCCCAAATGTTAAACTCGCGCCCTTTCTTTTCTAACTGAAAGTGATGTGGACATCGAACCCTATCGAGGAGGAGGTGCTAGGGACCCGTTGTTCTATCCGCTAGGCCCGATCACTCGAGCGAGAGCGAAGGAATTCAAACAAGCTGTCGGCATCATGGTTCAAGATATTTGGAATGGAGACAATCTGGATTCGAAACTTGAAGATTCTGAAGGTCCTTGGCGCAACATGATTACTCTTGGTCCAGCGAATTTCGAAGGAGCTTAAAATTGACGAATTCCGAATTGGCTCAAATTTGGATAGATGCTTGGAAACGGGCCGCTGATCAATACACACTACTTTAGTAGTGAGTGATGACGTTTTTTAGCGATTTGGAGTCGTTTAGAAAAAACTTTTAGGCTTTTTCCATTTTTGGACGAATTTTTAGTAATTAAGATTATTTTTGTAATTTTAATCCTAGTAGGATTAGGATTAGGGTTAACACCCTATATAAGGTTGCTTATAGATTTCTAAGAGAAGAGACAGAATTTTATATAGAGAAGTTTTCTTCTTGAGTTCTCTTGAGGACTAGATCTTATCAAGGTTCCCTTGTGGCGATAGAGTTCAACTTATCGAGCAAGATCGCGAATTTTCTTGTTCGTGGCATTATAGCGTGGATTGGTTGACACAGGTTCGTCAACAGGACGCGTTCATACCGAGATTACCAATCACAGGTTCCATTGGGGGTCGAGGTCAGCAATTCGTAACTCACAGATCTTCGTAGAACGATCATCTTCCGCACAGATTCATATCATCTGGTATCAGAGCTGGTTCTACAAGGTCTAGTTATCCTACTTTTACTGCTTTTCATTCATCAATCTAGGGTTTATAGAATTAGGGTTTCGTTATTAATCGAATTAGGGTTCTGAATTTGTTCTTGCTGTGATTTCAATTTTGATTTAGGGTTTTCGGTCCTAGTTGTTTTTTTTATATTGTACTTGAGTTCGTCAAAAAAAAAAAGCAAAGAAAAAAAAAAGCAAAAAAAAAGCCAAAAAAAGCAAAGAAAAAAAAAAGAGAAGCCAAAAAAAAGGCAAAGAAAAAAAAGCCAAAAAAAAAGCAAAAAAAAAATTCAAGAGGACGACTCATTTTTTTTTTATCATTGATAGTTGGACCGAATAGAAAAAAAAAATTTCGATAGCAGAAATTGAATCTGAATCCGAATCTAGCGAAAATTTGCTAAATTGCTGAGTTGAGCGGTATATTGCTAAATTTGATCTTGCTTGGTGGTTTATCGATTGTTGTGAGGAGCTTGTGAGACTGGATTCAAGTCTAAAAAAAAAAAGAGCTTGCTAGAAGGAAACGAGAGTTAAAAGGCAAGAGTGTGTGAGTTTAATTGAGGGAAGAAAAAGCCGAAATTGAGTTAAACACGAGAGGAGTGACAAACACTTTGAGCGGAAAACGTGGGGGAGTGACTAGTGAGATTTCTTTTTTTTTCTCTAACATTTTCTTGCAGATTTAAAAAAAAATGTCAAGCTCAGGCCAAGGAAGTGTGAATCAAAGGGAGGATCGCACTCATCCAAGGGATGATGCGATTCTAGCAGGCATCTAGCAATTGAGTTTACAAATTGAAGCACTTAGCAACCGAGTTGCAAGATGTGAGACGAGACTTGAAGATGACCGAGAGCCACCACGAGGGAGGCCACAAAATCAGCGAGAGGAGCCTAGGGCACAACCTAGATGGCAGCGGCAATTTGATGATGCATATGTGTCCGATACAGAAGATGATTGAGATGGCAGGTTTGAGAGGAGAAACGGATGCCGAGGATTTAGACGTCGAGAAGATGATGAGTTTGGCAACATCAAGATGAAGATTCCATCTTTTCAAGGAAAGAATGATCCTGATGCGTATCTAGAATGGGAGAAACGGATGGAGATGGTATTTGATTGCCAGTGATATTCGGAGCTAAAAAAGGTAAAAATTACAGTTGTTGAATTCACTGATTATGCTATAATTTGGTGGGATCAACTTGTGACTAGCAGGAGACGCAATGGTGAAAGACCAATAGAAACGTGGGATGAGATGAAAGCAGTGATGAGGAGACGCTTTATACCTAGTCATTACCATAGAGACTTGTTCCATAAGCTGCAAAATCTCACACAAGGTAATAGGAGTGTGGAAGAATACCATAAAGAGATGGAGATTGCTATGATCCATGCTAATGTGGTGGAAGACCGTGAGGCCACAATGTCACGATTTTTGTGTGGTTTGAGCCGAGATATAGCAAGGGTGGTAGACCTGCAACACTACGTTGAATTGGAGGAATTAGTGGACAAAGCCATCAAAGTTGAGCGGCAATTGAAGTTGGATCGAAATTACAAGAGTGGTGGAGGTTCAAGCTCGAATTGGAAGTCTAATTGGAAGAGAGACGAAAAGCCGAATTGGAAGGGAAACAATATCAAGACTGAAACTTTGAAGGAGAAGGAAAAGGATGGCAAAGTTGGTTCAAATCCGGCTTCAGGTAAAACTGAAAACCCTAACACTAAAACTCGTGATATTAAATGTTTCAAGTGTTTGGGCAGGGGTCATATGGCAGATCAGTGCCCTAACAGGAGGGTGATGATCATGACTGGACATGATGATGTTGAATCAGAAAGTGAGAGGGAGGAAGAGGATGATGACATGCCACCATTGGAGGATTGTAGTGATGTTGAGATGTCAGCAAAGGGTGAATTGATGGTGGTTAGGCGTTCTCTTAGTGTTCAAGTCAAAGAGGAGGAGCATCACCAGTAACGCGATAACTTGTTCCATACAAGTTGCTTGGTGAATGGTAAGATTTGTAGCTTGATTGTTGATGGAGGTAGTTGTACAAATGTAGCAAGTTGTACCATGGTGGAGAAGTTGGGATTAAAGATTACAAAGCATCCAAGACCATATAGATTGCAGTGGTTGAATGATAGTGGTGAAGTAAAAGTATCGAAGCAAGTCCGAGTTCCATTTGAGATAGGGCGATATAAGGATGAGGTGATGTGTGATGTTATACCTATGCAAGCAGGGCATCTTTTACTTGGTAGACCATGGCAGTATGATTGAAAGGTACATCATGACGGGTACACTAACCGATATTCATTGGTGATGAATCAGAAGACATATACATTGGTGCTAATGACACATACTGAGGTGTATGAAGATCAATTGAAACTACAACATGAGGCTGAGAGAGAGAGAAAAAGTGATAAAACTGAGGGCTTACGTGGAAATTCTGAGACGCAAGTAAAAGGAGAGGAAGATAAGAGTAGAGTGGTAAAAACCGAGAGAAAAGGAGAGAGAAAAGAAAAGAGAGAAAAGAATTTCTATGCAAAATCGAGCGAAGTGAGGAAAGCTTTGATTCTGGACCGACTGATACTTGTACTTTTGTACAAGGAGGCACTGTTTACTACTAACGAACTTAACCCCAATTTGCCAAGTTCTGTCGTGTCTTTGTTGTAGGAATTTGAAGATGTTTTTCCTGATGAACTTCCTAGAGGTTTACCACCGATTCGAGGCATAGAGCATCAAATCGATTTGATTCCTGGTGCACCATTGCCTAACCGACCTGCATATCGAAGCAATCCTGAAGAGACAAAGAAACTTCAGCAGCAAGTTAGCGAATTACTAAAGTAAGGATATGTGAAAGAGTCTCTTAGCCCATGTGCTATTCCTGTTTTGTTGGTGCCAAAGAAGGATGGGTCTTGGCGAATGTGTGTTGATTGCCGAGCAATCAATAACATAACGGTAAAGTATCGACATCCTGTCACACCCCGTACCCCAATGGAACGCAACATCCCGTCATGGTCGATTATGGTGCGACGTTCCCAGGAAGCACCACCGACCCAACGCCCAATCAGAGATCAAACACATACGGAAGCACGTATATAAATATATATATACACCCTGACAATAAAATACATGAGGCCAAGGTAGCACAACCAGCAAACCACACCTCTTAAAACATGTACACTGATATTACCATAGGAAACTTTTTTTTTTTTTAAGAAATTCATTTATACAACAGCCAAGAAAACACACAGTCAGCAGCCACTCAGTCAGAAGGGGTCATCGTATATCACTTCGGGCTCCTCAGCTTCCTCAACCATGGCTGCAGGTCCGTCCCCACAAGGGTGCCCACTAGATGACCGCCGGATGAATTGCGATATACCAAAAAGGGGCGCTCTCCTCGGCATCCTACGGCTGGGGGTCTGAAATGTTTCGATTTACACAACCGTGAGACGAATCTCAGTGAGTATGACCCCCTAAACCTAGGTTAGGCTAACATGCAATCTCCTGCCAGGACACACAATCACACAGCAATTTCACTCATAATAACCTCCGACCTAGGCCCTCTGGCCTAGATCTCTTACCTGTCTGACCCTGCAGGTTAGGCATTTTATATTACCACGATAATCACGGCACAGGCGCAATCATACTCAATCACACGTGCGCCATACGCATGCTCATGCTCGTTAGTGTCAGCCTCACACACAAATCACCGGCACGCACCTCAGCCACATACACTGGCACTCATTTGCCATGCTTATGAATCAGCTCAAACGATGCACGTTGGCACAATGCTCATTTTTATATATTATCAATCGACCCGAAGGTCACGACCCGAAGGCCAACAACACTTCACGGCCTGCGCCAAGGCGCTCATGGCCCGGTGTCTCTAGCCCGCTTAAAACGCATCAGGCGCAACACCGATCTCCTCACGAACCAGAGCCCGCGTAAAACGCATCAGGTTGGTCGTCTTCCGGACGAACCGGGCATCGTCCCGCGTAAGACTCCTCAGGACGGCACGACCCGAAGGCCACAGTTTGATATAACGACCCGTAGGCCCGACCCGAAGGCCACAGTTTGAATATATCGACCCGTAGGCCCGACCCGAAGGCCACAGATGGATATAATGACCCGTAGGCCACAGTTTGAACAAAGCTCAGGCATGCACATTGTTACACGTAATTTCAAATCAATCACAACCTGGCATACAATTTATACACTCGGGAATTCATGCCAATACCCAAGGCGATATGCCGAATACGCCGAATACAATTATTCCCCAAGTCAATGTATCTAACACCCTCTCGGCACGATTAAATTATTCCCAATGTAATC
Organism: Syzygium oleosum; assembly: GCF_021117445.2. Classification (NCBI taxonomy): domain Eukaryota; kingdom Viridiplantae; phylum Streptophyta; class Magnoliopsida; order Myrtales; family Myrtaceae; genus Syzygium; species Syzygium oleosum. The sequence goes on from NW_026607526.1 coordinate 2,264,083, forward strand.
CAACCATTTTAACATTTAATCCGCGCATTTGTTACAATTCAATTTCATGCGCCTCGGGCCCGACTTGGACAAATCAATTTCCGATAGTCGATCTCACAATCATGGGGTCATCCAATAAGGTTTATTTAAGTCCCAACCAACCCCCAAGAATGCCTAAATTCTTGCCATTAATCAATGAATCAACTAAATACTCAACTTGGACAATTTGCACAAATTCGGTACTGAATGAACAGTACCAGGGCAGGACACATTTTGTCCACTAAACCACAATTAAACATCCTCATTAGGCTCTAATCTCAAACCCCAATCACCCAACAACCAAATACACTTAATTAAGCTTCAAATAAGCCTAATTAGTCCCCAAAATGTCCAAATCCAAGTCATTGGCACTTGAACTTAATTAGTGAAACACTTAGACAAAATTACACAATTTCGGTACTCAATGAACAGTACCAGAACATGGGGCTATTTGGGCCTTAATCCACCATTAAACTATCTCATTAGGTCCTAATGACCTATACAAATCACCCCACACACAATTAAGCCTAATTAAACCCCAATTAGGCCTAATTAACCCCTAAAAATGCACATTTAAACTAATTAAGGGTTTAGGGGTTTATACTCGCCTATTAACGACTCGGGATGACGAGAACGAGCGGTCGATCACCGACGCGCGGTAAGGATCGACGGCGGCGTTCCGGATGCGAGCCGGCGGTCACGGCGACACCGGCGAAGGCGATTTGCTGCTGTTCTTCTTTGTTTGAGGCTGGAAATGGAACTGTGGGTGGCTGATCTTGGGCGAAAATGGCTGCTGGTGGTGCTGGATGGTGGCCAGCAGCTCCGGCTGGTACTGTTCCGGCGTGAACAGTACCAGAACCAGCAGAATGGAGTCACGGCAGAACAGAAACGGGAAATGGGAGAGAATTTTGGGGGAAATGGCCGAATGGTTCTGAGGAGAGAGAGAATAGTCTGGTCAAATATGGGTCAACAAGTGTGAGTGGATTCCATGTGTCAAAATCTTGGCCATTTGGATAATTTTGCCCTTGATCCAAGGGCTAGGATTCAATCTAATCCAATTATTTAGGGGTAAAATGGTCATTGGTCCTTAACCCAAGCTGACCAGACCTGGTTTAGCCCTAACTCACCTTGGTTAGTCCCCTAATTAAATCCAAAATTCGGAATTACTCAAAAATGGCCTAGGGGCATTTTCGTAATTTTTCGATCCCGAACCGAAATTCCAATTTTCGCACATACGTGTTCCATATGTTCGTGGCCAACATAATATGGTGTCAGATTCGCGAAATTCATTCTTTAAGCCCTCGAAAACTGACTGCAAAGTTTCAAGAATAAAATAATATTATTTTTTCAATTTTTGTCGAAATTCCAATTTTTGTCCATAACGACTCCCGGTATGCGTGGCCACCCAAAAATAGCGTCGGCCTCGAAAAATAACCTCGCTTGGCCTCGGAAATGGACATCGAGGTCCCCAGGGGCAAAATTGTAATTTTCCCCAATTTCTGCCGAAATTTCCGTTTTCATCCGTATTACTCCCAAAGATGTGTGGCCACTATAAAATGACGTCCGTCTTGCAAAATAGTCGTAATTACCCTTGAAATTTTGATATCAAAGTTCGGGCTCAATATTGCGATCAAAATAACTCGTTTTGAAGTCTTAGGGCCTCTCACTAATGAGCGGCTATTTAGGTGTTACGCGCATCGACCTAGGATTGTCCGAGTCGTGATGGCCTCAATTTCGAGAGAACGAGGAGAATTATCACTAGCACCGGGGGTCGCGATCATTTGGATTAAAATCGGGATTCATTGGTCAGGCGTACTTTCGGTCATGCAAAATCACCCGCGATCCAATCGTACGTATCTGACTATATCAATCCGTCATTTTCATAAGATCGGCCCATATTGGTCCAAAATATTCCCTCTACGTTTCTCGAACTTGACACTCAATCATGATCGGGTCCTCGGTCCACGTACCTGTTCCTATTTAGCCTTTCCCATTTGGTTAGTATCCCATGATTGATCAAGTCCGGGCGAGACTTACTAAAATCAAACGAGAATTAATATACACTTTATTGATCCCGGTAACGGGTCAAAATTCAGGATGTTACACATCATATTCCTAGGCTAGATGACATGTTGGATGAATTGCATGGAGCTTGCATATTTACTAAAATTGATCTGAAAAGTGGTTATCATCAAATTAAGATGAAAGAGGGGGATGAATGGAAAACTGCATTTAAGACCAAGTACGGGTTATATGAGTGGTTAGTCATGCCATTCGGTTTAACTAATGTACCTAGTACTTTCATGCGACTTATGAATCATGTTCTGCGTGCTTTTATTGGTCGATTTGTAGTTGTCTATTTTGATGATATCTTGATATATAGTAGAAGCCTTGATGACCATATTGAGCATGTGCGAGCTGTTTTGCAGGTTTTAAGGGTTGAGCAATTATATGCTAACCTAAAGAAGTGCTATTTTGTAACTGATAAATTAGTATTTCTAGGCTTTGTTATTGGTGCTGATGGAATACAGGTTGATGAAGAAAAGGTGAAAGCAATCCGTGAATGGCCGACACCTAAGACAGTAGAAGAGGTGCGTAGCTTTCATGGTTTAGCCAGTTTCTATCGTAGATTTGTAAAAGATTTCAGCACCATCGCCACACCTTTAACCGAGATTATCAAGAAGCACGTGGGTTTCACATGGGGAGAAGAGCAAGAGAGAGCATTCAATTTGTTAAAGGATAAGTTGACTAATGCTCCTTTGTTATCTTTACCGAATTTCAGTACTACTTTTGAGATAGAATGCGATACTTCTGGTACAGGAATTGGAGCTGTGTTGATGCAAGGAGGACGTCCCATAGCGTATTTTAGCGAGAAGTTAAGCGGAGCGACATTGAATTATCCGACTTACGATAAGGAGATGTATGCTTTGGTGTGAGCTTTGGAGACTTGGCAACATTACTTGTGGCCAAAGGAGTTTGTGATCTACACCGACCACGAGACCTTAAAGTACTTGAAGGGGCAGCAAAAGTTGAACAAAAGACATGCTAAATGGATGGAGTTCATTGAGACTTTTCCATATATAATCAAGTACAAAAAAGGTAAGGAAAATGTGGTAGCCGATGCACTTTCTCGAAGGTACGCAATTCTAACTACTCTAGGAGCAAAGTGTCTAGGTTTCGAGCATATCAAAGGTTTATACGCTGACGATGATGATTTGGAAGAGTATTTGAAACTTGTGAGCATGCTGCGTTTGAAAAGTTTTATAGGCATGATGGATATCTCTTTCGTGAAAATAAGTTGTGTTTGCCTAGATGCTCTTTGCGCGAGTTGTTAGTGCGAGAGGCACATAGTAGTGGTTTAATGGGGCATTTTCGAATCAATAAGACTTATAAAGTGTTGCATGAACATTTTTTTTGGCCACACATGAAACAAGATGTCACACGATTTTGCGAGAGATGCATCGCATGTAAGCAGGCTAAGTCTACGATTAAATCACGTGGTTTATATACACCTTTGCCTATCCCGACACATCCTTGGGTTGATATTTCTATGGATTTTATGTTAGGATTGCCTAGGTCTAAGCGTGGCAAAGATTCTATTTTTGTGGTTGTTGATCGATTTTCAAAGACGGCTCATTTTATACCTTGTCATAAATCTGATGATGCATCGAATGTTGGTGAATTGTTCTTTCGTGAGGTTGTGCGTTTGCATGACATGCCTAGGTCCATTGTTTCTGATCGAGATACTAAATTTCTAAGCTACTTTTGGAAGACATTGTGGAAGAAGTTAGGTACACAACTTTTATTCTCTACTACTTGTCATCCACAAACTGATGGTCAAACTGAAGTAGTTAATAGGACTTTAGGGACATTATTGCGTGCTATCATTAAAAAGAATATTAAGTCTTGGGAAGATTGTTTACCGCATGTTGAGTTTGCTTATAATAGGAGCGTGCATTCTGCTACTAAATTCACACCATTTGAGGTTGTCTATGGTTTTAATCCCTTAACTGCGTTAGATTTAACCCCTTTGCCTATTGTTGAGCGTGTGGATTTAGATGATGCTAAGAAAGCTGAATTTGTGAAGACTTTGGATGAGAAGACGCGGCTAAATATTGAGCTTAAGACAGAGCAGTATGCAAAGCAAGCCAACAAAGGGCACAAGAAAGTAGTGTTTAAGCCCGGCGATTGGGTTTGGGTTCATATGCGCACATAGCGTTTCCCCAAACAGCGACACTCTAAATTGCTACCGCGAGGGGATGGACCATTTATGGTGTTGGAAAGAGTCAACGATAATGCTTACAAGCTTGACCTTCCAAGTGAGTATGGTATTAGTGCTACTTTCAATGTTTCTGATTTTACTCTTTTTGATGCAGACGCTGATTTGAGGGTAAATTCTTTGCATGGGGGAGGGAATGATGTGGACATCGAACCCTATCGAGGAGGAGGTGCTAGGGACCCGTTGTTCTATCCGCTAGGCCCGATCACTCGAGCGAGAGCGAAGGAATTCAAACAAGCTGTCGGCATCATGGTTCAAGATATTTGGAATGGAGACAATCTGGATTCGAAACTTGAAGATTCTGAAGGTCCTTGGCGCAACACGATTACTCTTGGTCCAGCGAATTTCGAAGGAGCTTAAAATTGACGAATTCCGAATTGGCTCAAATTTGGATAGATGCTTGGAAACGGGCCGCTGATCAATACACACTACTTTAGTAGTGAGTGATGACGTTTTTTAGCGATTTGGAGTCGTTTAGATGAACTTTTAGGCCTTTTTCCATTTTTGGACGAATTTTTAGTAATTAAGGTTATTTTTGTAATTTTAATCCTAGTAAGATTAGGATTAGGGTTAACACCCTATATAAGGTTGCTTATAGATTTCTAAGAGAAGAGACAGAATTTTATATAGAGAAATTTTCTTCTTGAGTTCTCTTGAGGACTAGATCTTATCAAGGTTCCCTTGTGGCGATCGAATTCAACTTATCGAGCAAGATCGCGAATTCTCTTGTTCGTGGCGTTATAGCGTGGATTGGTTGACACAGGTTCGTCAACAAGTCGCGTTCATACCGAGATTACCAATCACAGGTTCCATTGGGGGTCGAGGTCAGCAATTCGTAACTCACAGATCTTCGTAGAACGATCATCTTCCGCACAGATTCATATCAGAAACGGTTCACTTCTATCGCAGCCTGGGTGACATAATCAGATAAGTCGGAGAAGCGCTCAAGCTGAAGGTAAACTGTGTGCATGTGAATAAACTCATATGTAGCTCTCGTTTCTAATTGTCAGTAGTTGATCAAGGAAACTGCTCGAGTATGTTTCCTTGGTAAAGCGTTCACCTTAAGTATGAGACGTAAGACTATTCACACTAGTCCTATACATAGGAGTATGCAGGGCATGGCAAACAACCTTTGGCAAACAACCTTACCTTAGAGGTCCAGTCATGGAAGCAATCAGCCTGATAAAAGTGTTGTATCAACATTGGTGGGATCATTTACTAGGATATGACTGGTGCGTTTTCTGTGTTGTTTCTGAAGTGCAGCAAGAAATAAAAGGAAAATTAAATCCAATTGTTACAATTTTTCATTTCCCGCAGCAGCTTTCTTGTTGACAATTTATTTGCTCTTGTAGGAGGTTCTAAAGAAAGATGAACTAGTGGGAATTGACAAAGAAGTGCAGGGCATGATGGACTTACTTGATTTAGAAGTCAGTGATGTACGAATAGTTGGAATCTGGGGGATGGGTGGGGTTGGCAAGACGACTCTTGCCAGGGTCATTTATGGGCAAATTTCCTGTCAGTTCGACAGTTGTAGTTTCCTTGCAGATATTGGGACAACAGCGAAACAACTTGGAGGTGTTCGGCTTTTGCAAAGCAAGTTGATGTCTGATATCCTGAAACGAGATTATGAGGTTGATCAAGTTGCGAAAGGAATCGATTTTTTTAAAGGAAGATTACGGAATATGAAAATCCTAATTGTTCTTGATGATGTGGAGGTACGGTCGCATCTCCAAGAAATTGTTGGGGAGAATTTGTCTTGGAGAGAAGCTTGATTGGTTTGGTTGTGGATCTAGGATAATTGTCACCACTAGTATCCAATCTGTTCTTCCAGAGTTCATATCTCGAGGGTTGGCTCATGTTTATGGTATCGACGTGATGAATAATGATCAAGCTCTTGAGCTTTTCAGAAAGCATGCACAGCGAAGAAATCTTCCAATTCCAGATTTTGATGATATTGCAACAGGTATAATCAACTCTATGAATGGGATCCCATTACTTATCGAAGTAATTGGTTCACTCTTGTCCAGAAAAGTAGTAGAAGAATGGACTGCACTTAAGGAGCTAATTTTGCAATTTGGCCTGGATATTAAAAAGATTTTGATGGCTAGTTGTGAAGAATTGAGCAAAGAGCAAAGAGTGATATTTCTTGATATTGCATGCCTCCCTGCTGATGTGGATTGTCAAATTGCTTCATTTATGTGGCATAATCCCAATTTTCCCCCCTCTGATGGAGTTGACGCACTCCATGTCATGTCCTTGGTAAAAATTGGAAAAGATAATGAACTAGGGATGCACAGGCTGTTAAGGGAGTTTGGCCAACAAATCATATGAAAAGAGGATGATCTATATCCAGGAACGCGAGGCAGGGTATGCAATTTGGAATGGGCCTGGAAAACAGAGAATGTACAGTAACTTGTGTAATTCTATTGCGGAATACGTGCCTTACCCTGTTCTCGAGCCTTGGAGTGTTGAGAAATTGTCCTCTCTCTTTAACGTTGACTTTATTTAGCTCTTTCTCATTGTTTCTCCACTTAATACTTTTTCCATTATAGGGGACAGACCACCTCAACTTTGACGCGAGGGATTTTAAGAGCATGCCAGACATAAGGTTTCTTATCTTGGATTGTGCAAAAGTTGTTGGTGATTTTGCCAATGTTTTTCCAAATTTAAAGTGGCTTCAATGGCAAGGATGCACCAGAGATTTTGAAGCTACTAATTTTCATGTTGAGAAATTAGTCATTCTTGATCTTTCATGGAGCAAAGTCACTGAAGACTGGGGAGGTTGGAGAAAAATCAAGGTAGATTAAGCTTTGTTTATTTCATGAAACTGTTTCCCTGATGAATAAGTTTTCACTAGAAAGCTTTTTATGAAGACTGATTTAAGACATGACACTTTCCGGCATATGGCATGTACAGAACTGAATGTTACTCTTGAAATGCTTAAAGAAATAATTGGTTGCCCGCCAGAGAGGGTGTGTGGACGATGGTGGTGGTGGAATTCTTAGGTTGAGTGAGTTAAGGGGAATGATTTTCTGGTTGTCGAAAGGGTAAGTCATTCTTTAGAATCTAGATAAGCATCTTCTTTGACCATGAAAACATTTTCCATTAGAAATTTGCCTAAACTATGCCAGGATTGTAAGAATGGAAAACATATTTTCAGAAATTGTTTTTCTTCAAAACAAGCAGAGCTCTAGACTTTATTTCCTCTAAAGATTTGTTCAGTGTACGTATGAATGTTTTTCTGTGCTATTTTTGCAGATGCCACAGTTGAAAGTCTTGAATCTTACTGGTTGTGTTGACCTATTGGTAAGCCCCGACTTGTCCTCTTTCCCAGACTTGGAGGTATTGATTCTCGAACGATGTTCTCGACTAATGAAGTTAGATCCTTCCATCCGTCGTCTAAGACGCTTAACTACCTTAAATTTGAGGTTCTGCGATGAACTCAATATGTTGCCAATTGAACTGGGTCACATGAAAGCTCTTGAGGAGCTCCTTATTGATGGGACTTCGGTACAAGAAATTCCTATGTCAATGGGTTACATGAAGAAACTTGAGATTTTTAGTGCCTCCAACTGTCTCCAGTTAAGTCACCTGCCTGATTCAGTTCGTGGCGTGACAGCTCTTTCAGTGCTCTCACTAGAAAATGCAAAAATTACTCGAATCCCTGCCTCAGTTGAAAAGCTGGTGAAACTTCGGATCCTGTCTCTAAAGGATTGTCGTTGGATAGGAAGACTTCCGGATTCAATTTGCAATTTGGGAAACTCATTAGAGGAGTTGGATATAACAGGGACAGGCATATCTGAATTGCCCAATTCAATTACTTGCTTGGGTCGTTTAAAAGTGTTAAAGATGGATTCTTGCTTCATTAGGGAATTGCCTAGAGAAATTGGAAATTTGGTCAACCTTGAAGAGTTGCATGCTTCCCATTGTAGGAGTTTGAAGGGAGCCATTCCTACTGCTATTAAGAGTCTAGATCATCTGAGGATACTGAGATTGGGACATTCCGGTATTTCTGGCATTCCTTCGGAAATTGGAAGTCTTTCTTGTCTTCAGACTCTTGATTTACTTCGGTGCAACGAGATTCAAGCGTTGCCAGAGCTTCCCTTCCAGTTTAACTTGTCTACGTGTGAGTTCTGAAAGGATGGAGGCCTTGCCAGATCTTAAGGATTTAATGAAGTTGGAGGAGATATGTCTGGGTGATAAAGATCCTAAGGAGCTCATATGTCCCTCAATACGGATGGAGCCAAAATCCAGATCGAGTGATCTCTTAGTTGTGCGCATAGTACTTCCAAAACTGAAGATGTTAGAGTTGTCTCATTCTCGAGTCAGTGAACTGCAACTTGGGATTGACCAAAAAAAAAAAGAACTGCAACTTGGGCATGGTTCCCTCTCACGTACATATCTTAAGAAGCTAGTTCTATCTGGTGTGAATCTTGAAAATGTGCCGGAACTTCCCTCGTCATTGTCCATTTTATCTATTCGACGTTGTTCGTCTTTGAGACAATTGCCAACAGTTCACCGTCTGAGCAAACTATCAGAACTAAATATTATCCAATCTGCGGTAGAAAAGATTAAGGGGCTTCGAGGACTAATTGCCCTGGAAATCTTGAATATATCGCACTGTGAAATACAAAATCTCAATGGGCTTGGCCAATTAACAAATTTACGAAGTTTGATTTTGTCAGACTGTGATTCACTTGGTGGATTGCCCGATATATCAAACTTGAAGATTTTGAATGTCCTAGTAGTCCAAAGATGCAGGATGATCCCTGATATTGAAGGCCTCATGGAGTTAACCTCCTTGGAAGTGCTGCATGTTAGTAAATGTGAGGCAGAAAGCACACAGCAAGTACAGGATGCATCAAAGCTCGTGATGGAACGTTCAATAAACAGTTGATGTCCTGTGCTTCCGGAGTGGACATTCATTAATTTACATGGCTCTTCAGACACAATCAAAACCACACAGCTGTGGAGGGTGACATCATTGAAGTCCACTGCGAATTGAGTTGGCAAACTGGCGCCAAATTTGCTGGAGCTGCAATTTGAAATTTGGCACCAGAAGTTTTTTGAATCCTTCATCTATCAAACCAAGTGCCATAAACAAGCACCCTCGCATGACCTCACAGGTCTTCAGATCCTTCATATTCTTCTCTCCCTCAACAATCCATCTTTCTGTCCAGTCTCTCATTCAACTGGCGACTTAATCGTTTCCTGTAAATTTGGAATGATCTAACTCCAAAGATATCTGGAAAATCTGGAGGCACTGCAAGGAATTTTATTGTCTCAAAGGCATCTCCAATTCTTAGACGGTATACATAAGCACAATATCAGGGGCACAGTTGGTCGCTCTCACATGTGAACGAACCCCCCATCCAGCTGGTTGTCTGGCATGTCATGCTGGAGATGTAGATACAAATATTGCATTTAGTGCAAGACATGCTCAGTCGAGGTAATAATACCAAATGATTTTCTCCTGAGGTTTCTCATCATAAACAGGTGTCTATAGTACCCAAATTTACAATTCATTTGACTGTAAGAAGTGCACCTCTTTTGCTCAAGCTCAGTGGGTAGTTAAGAAATGAACCTATTTTCCAATGATCTTTTACTCATCACTCGTGGAGAAAGACTCATGAGCCTTGTATGTTTCATACAGACTCTTCTTCATGGAATGATGTTTCTTGGGGTTCAGATTAATCTGAGAGGCAACACTATACAGATTTTAGTCTTAAACTAGCCCAGAATGCCTGAGTTTATTACAGTTGGAGAACTCGAAATTATCAGTTCCATTGTCCTGGGACTCACATTTGTATTGAGAACATTTCAATTGTTTTCTTGCTGATGTAATGCATATGACACACCCCAGATGACATGGATGCCCCTCTACTCAAATGAAAGCTCCTCACAATAACTACCAAAAGTGACATTTATATCAAAACACGGATGGCAGAGAGGGCGAGCTGGTTAGAAAGGATCTTGTAATGATTGTAAGTGGTTATTGATTTTGGCATCTTACTTCATCTTGGTTTAAGATCGCAAATAGGTTGTTTTAGGTAACTTTTGTTCAGTTTGAGCTTTTTGCATTGGTACGGCACATCAGTGCACAATTCTATTGATCGTAGGTCCACTTCTCACCTTTAACCTAACATGGCTTATTCCAATCCAATCATTTCCGAGTGCCCGCTGTTTTTGGCAGAATCGTTTGTAATTCAACTCCGTGATCAAATGTGAGTGGAGAGAGTAAATGGAGAGCACGGAATTCTAGTGTCCAGGTTCAGAGTGGGAATTGTGCGTTGAGCCTGTGACGGAAAGGTGTTCTATGAAAGGAAGAGCTTGCCGGGTTAAGTTTGGCTTGCGCCTATAGGGAATTCAGAACAGATGAAATCTGAATGAAAGTTGGTGACTGGATGAACTCATTGGTTTGTGCTGAGCGGACAAGAATAAATATGTAATCATCAGCAGCTTCTCGCCTGTTATAAGGGAAGAAGCTTCGGCATTATGTAGCAGCCTAGGAGGACATGGTGGAACTGGCGTTTTAGGTCAATGGTTTATGTAATATCATACGGAGATGGAACTTTCGGGTCGGTTTTAACTGGCCATTGGGCAGAGAGAGAGAGAGAGAGAGTCGCAACACCATAAAATATGGCTGGTTTAATGAAAATTTTGGTCCTTGAAGTTCCTCCCAAGCTTTCAAATTATAGTAGAAATACACAGATATTGGATATCATTGACAAATATGGTATCGGTTTGTTTACCATTTCAAAATTTACACTGATGCGGAGCGTTTCATATCATTGAAGGGCTTGTTTGGTTATCGGGAGTAAAACCAGCTGAATGAAGTTATGATCATGATTCTCTTTGTTGCCAGTGTCTGGTGAATTAGAATGAGACTGAATGGAAATGAAACTTGAGAAAGAAAATTGTTGCATTATTGCATTTTCATTACTATGGAGGGAGGTGGGGTGGGAATAAGTGAGAAGAAGAACAAGGACAAGTCAAAAAAAAAAATAGACAAGTGGATAATGGATCATTAGCCACTGCCTTTTTTTCTTGTTCGACATGCTGTGGATGACCACACACAGCCCTCCTTACCTCCTCCTCCGGCACTGTAACGAGCAAAAGTTAAACGTGCGTCTTCCAGAGCCACTCTATCGTGTCTCTCCCGGCTCTCTTTCCATTTGTCGCGACCTAATTCTCCCGCGGGTGCACCACCTAGGGATTCGGTTAATGGATTATTAAGTCTAAACTTAACTCGGGCCCTCCCAAGCCCTATCAATTCGCGACTTAGAGTTTAAGTTCTTAACGTGCAAATATTTTCATACTAGTGTCGTCACTAATCTATTGGCGGTAGGTCGATTAAAAACCTAAATAAAACATAGAGATATATTTTATTTCTATGAACCAAATATTCTAAATTTAGGGACTTGGTTACGCTAGATCTAGTTTAACGCTCTTTCGGTACCTTTTCTTTTCAAAAAATGTTTAAGCAGGCAGTCTGGATCCATTTCATTACCTAAATACTAACATATGGGGTGACCATGCGGGTGCGCAATTCACCAATTTAACACCCAATAAGGAAAGCAATAAATAAATTGCTAGATTAGAAGAATAACGTACCTTAGAGCAAGGAAAGCATCTGCATTGTTAGCTAGAAAATCCTACAGACAATCCTAATATGATTTCTAATTAACAAAGCAATCCACCCAATGTGTTCTTTAGGGTTTTCTCTTTATTTAAGTGAAGCTAACCTACGTGCATGATGTGCAAATTATGACATGCGATTAATCCTAGTATGCGAAACTATATGACATGCGACAATATGACCTATTTCTAATGACGAGTAAATGATTTATTTTTGGTATTTTTTTATTGAAATTCCAAATTAAAAAAAATTACTCAAATTAACATGCAATCTATCCTAGGGAAGATGATTTATTCTATCCTAAGGTGACTTTTTTTTGGGTATTTTTATGAAAATTCGAAATAATTAAATATCCTAAATAATCTATTAAGACTAGAACAATCTCTAATTTAAATTAGGAAATATGTTACCCTAAATCCCAATTTAAATCAAATATTTATCCTATCTTTTAGATACATTTAGGATTCCCTAAACATGCAAAATTCTTAATTTAAATCCTAACTAACATATTTTTGGATTTTCTTTATTTAAAAGGAAAATAAATCACACACAAGATAACAATCAAAGACCAATCATCCACGCAATCCGTAAGATCTTTTTTATCATGTTTGAATTAGGAAAGTGAGTCAAACTAACGGTCATATCTATAAGATTATAGATATCGACGGAAAGCCGATTGTTTGAATTTGGAAAGCAGATAAGATGCAATGTTGTATCCAAGTGGTTATGGATAAGATAACGATCAATCCGTACCGCCGCGTATCGTACCTTAGGGTTAAAGGCAAAATTCCTACTTCGAGGTATCTTAGGATATTGCGGATATCGCGTGCATTATCCTTAGATATCTAACAATCCACCGAAGATATCCACAAAATATTCAAAATGCCGAAAAATTAGAAAATTAAATATTCTAAGAATATGGATGAGAATCTTACTTAATTTCGTGGATAATTTCCAAGTTTGAATCATCTCGGGATCGGACTCGCGGATCGGGACGGGGTGGCCGCGCGGCCACGAGGATGACGGCGGCGGTGGTGTCGGTCTTGCGCGGGAGGGCACGCCAATGGACTGGATGACAAGCCGGCGATGAGGCTCGACTGGATCGTGGCCAGCAACTCGGCTCGGGCTGCTCGCAATATCAAAGGGTGCTGTGTGCGATCGAGATAATGCCAATCTCACTCGGAGGCAAGACGTGATTGTTTCGAGGCAATCCCCGAGCAAGACCGATTGAAAACCTGCAACCAAAGAGAAACCTGAAGTCCTCTGCTTCTGGAACCAATAAAATAGAATAGCAATGGGAATTCAGTGGGGTCAAAGTAATCGCGAGAGAAAAACTTTCTATTGGGGTCCGAGTATTGAGTCACACGAGGTATAAATCCCCAAGTGTATGTCAGTGAACGTCTCTCCCTTGTGAGGTCAACACCCTGGAGATGTGTCACATGCATGATGAATGTCAGAAAATTTGCAGGAAAGAGCAAACAAGGATTGGATAGGCACTAGGCTTGCTGAACTTGGTGGTCACCGAGAACCCACGAGGTCTTCACTGCAAGGACACCATCGGAAATCCCTCGAAGCCACTTGATTTGTTGGAAATAAACCACACGGTGTGGACAGGGCACGAAAACAGGTCGTCGGGTGAGAAGCAGCAGCAGCAACGGTAATCGTCGATGGCCGGTCTCGAAACAGCAAAGATGGCCAGCGGCAGGGGAGGTCACGGCCACCAAGGAGTTTCGGCCGCGTAGTGCTTAGCCGTGACTTCTCTCTCTCTTTTGTGTTTTTCTTCTCGATTGTGGCCGTGTATTCTTAATTGTGTCTCTCATGCTCTTAGGAGTTGCGTTCTGAAAAATTATGAGAGCTCCCATTTGATTTAGGGGTATAATTGACCGAGCTTTCTAGTCCTAATGGGCTTAGGCTTAAGCTTTATCCTTTAATTTTTATTTAATTCCAAGTGGGCCGAATTAATTTGGGTTTTTATTCGATTAAGCTTAATAGGTTGATTTAAGCTCAAATTAAGACAAAAGCCTCTTTTTAGACTTGTGATTTCGGCCCCTATCCCCCGAGTGAGCCGAGTTTCGTTCGGTATCCGAGCTCGGTTTACGCTATGGATTTTCAGCTTACTATCAACCGCCGGTCCAATGTGGAATGCAATTAACCTATATAAACCTAAACTATATGCTATCCAATTGTAATATTTTTGTTTAGGGGTTAAAACTTAATTCCTAATTTTCTATGCAATTAATCATTAAATGGTTAGTCAAAATTTAGGTGAACACCATTGATCCGAAGAATCCTTCTCTGCTCGACCTTTCCACCTTCTCTTTGCTCAATCCAAGAATGTCGGCTTTGAACACATGTATGGTCGGAGTCTCCTCCCAATCGACGAAACCTTGTGTGAACGACATCACCGCGGACTCACTTTTGGCTTTCGACCCATCTGACCACGCCAAGATGGTGCAAGGTTATACTATCTTTGAAATGAATAAATATAATTTATAGAAACTTCTGTCTACTTATTAATATAAGAAAAATTGTAAATTGTGTTATTATACTAAAATAAAAAACTAATTTTTAAGTACAAATGAGTTACAATTAAATAGTAAAATAATAAAGGGAGAGGACGGTGTGGATTGTTTGTATCCATAGGAACTAGTCAAACCGCAATATCTGAATACCCCGTGTTATTAAAAAAAAGAAAAGAAAAGAGAAATGAGGGGCAATAAATTAATGCATATATGTCTAGCGATGTTAGGACAAATTAAAAATTAACATTGGCCACAAAAAGTTGCAGCCGTATTCTTTTCTTTTTGTGACCCCCGGATTTAATATTCACATAATAACTAGATTCAAGAGAAAACAAATGAATTTTTCATATTTGAATGTTATTGCAAAAGGTCTATCAACAAAACAAAATCATATTGATACCCGGTGAATCGTAATGCAAGCTAAGGGTCTTTCTATCTTGGTATACCACATCGATGTTTTTGAAGATTTCAAAAAGAAAAAAAGGAAAGAAAGAAAAAAAAATCAAACCGGAAAATCTGTAAACCAAACGAAAATTGATGTTTGTTTTCTTTTTGGTGATCTCTCACTTGGGTTTGGCTTAGATTAGCTTTCCAATTAATACTATTAGAAATTCCAAATTGATACCCCACAAACTAATTTTCGTCTCACTAAAAATTTAAATTTGGTACCTCAATAACACATTTACCCAAAACTAATTTTTGCTCATAAAAAATCTCAAACAAATATCCTATGATACAATTATCCAAATATAATTTTTGTCTTACGAAAAAATTCAAATGGGCACTCCTTACCAAATTCTGCCTTTCATTGGCATTCCATTCAATAGCATATTTGTCAATACACGTGGCAGATGACTACTAGGCCGATCATATCTTATATAAAAATTCATGTGTGTTGACAAATATGCATTTCAAAGGAGGGTAATTTTGGGTCAGGGGTACCAGTTTGGGGTTTTTTTGTGAGGTTGGGGTAAATGTGTCATGGGGTGTACTAGTTTGGGATTTTACTCGTATTAACCTCTTTTTTTTTTAATGAAAGTCTTAAAACTAATTATTTTCTTTAGATGGAAATCAAAATTTAAAGGGAACTATTAACCTGTGGAAGGTGATAAAGTACTTATGGACAATGGGAAAATTGTCCAACAAGTCCAAAACATGTTGTACTTTTTCCAATTCTGTCCTAAATCTTTCAATTTTGCAAATTGAGTCTTAAATCTTTTTACGTTTTGCCAATTAAGTCCATCCGGCCAATTTTGGCAAGAAATTGCTAACATGGACACTGGTCGTCTTACGTGGTGTGACAGGTACTGACATAGATAATTTTTAATAAAATTTTAATATTTTTTCGAATTTATTTAATCTTTTATTTATTTATTTTTTTCTTCACTTCTTCCTTTAGCCGGTCGCCAGGCCTCAGCGATGGCCGACAACCGACTAGAGGCGAGGTCGACCTCACCGGCCCTTGCCAATGGAAGAAAAAAAAGAAAGAACAGAAAAAAGAAAAGAAAAACATAATATATAAATTTGAAAAAATATTAAAATATTATTAAAAAATTTCCACGTTAGTGCTAGCTGGGCGACATAGGATGGCTGACGTCCATGTCAGCGATCAAAATTGGCTGAATGGACTTAATTGGTAAAATGTGAAAATATTTAGGACTCAATCGAAAAAATTAAAAAGTTTAAAATTGAATTGGTAAAAGTGCAATAGTTTTAGGACTTCTTGGAAAATTTTCCCTATGGACAGCACTCAGTGATAGAGCTAGAATTTTAGTGGAGGGGGCGAAATATTCAACGTGATTGATTTAAAGGTTTAATTAATATTTTTATCATATTAATTGTAGGAAAGAGAACCATGTAATAGCTTAGAAGAAAAATGTAAAAAAATAAAAGATAGTTTGCTTTGGACTGAGATAAAAATACTAAACAGCACTATTGAAATAATCGTAGTTAATGGTGTATTTTAAGTTTATTTTACGAAAATTCATCATTTTTAAGGACACCAAAAATTCATCATTCCTGGAAACATCATATATTCCGCGAAACGATCGGATCCTTAGTTCTTATGTTTTTCTTTAGTTATCTCTTCTTCTTTTTCAGTCAAAATGCCTGCTAACGGAATTGAACGCGGTTGAGAAAGTGACTATCAAAATAAAGCTATTTTGATCGTTTTAAAATTGGACTTTATAAAATGAAAAGGACGGGCAATATATTTAAAATCGGACTTTATATATAATATGGACGTGGGACTTTTGCCCCACTTTCAGTCATTCATCATAGAGGTTAGTGTGGTAATTTCCGTTACCTCATTTTCTATGCTTTCTGCACCCACTTTCCCTACAACCCTACCCTTTCTCGCTCCCCCGATACAAATTTGTAATGAAAGGCTAATTTCCTAAAAAAATCCCAACTGTTAAGTTAAATATTAATTTTTTCTCGAACTTTTTAAAAATAAAATTCAAGCTTTCACTCTAATCCCGAATCTATTCACGCGTCCAAAAATCGCCACAATTTTTTTCAAAATTATTAACATCAAGGCCCGTTAAAGATTGTTTATTGTGAGCTGTGTCTTTATCAACACCCTAGAACAACAACAACCTTGTGCGGACAGATTTGAGATTACAGTGAAAATTGAGGATTTTTAAATAAAAAGAAACTTCCGGACAAAATTGAGAGTAGACCTAAAATTTAGGAGTTTTTAGGGAATTAGTCTTTTTAATCAGTTTTTATTTCCCTTTTGCTTGACTTTTCAACTCTTGCATCTTCCACTGGCATCGACTTGTCAACTCTTGCATCTTCCCCTGGCATTCACTTCTAATCAAAATTTGATCTGATATCCTAAGATCCAACTCCGGGAGGTGATTCAAATGAAGCGAAAGATCTCTTCCTGTAGCATCGACAGTGAGCGAGAGAGGGAGGTGACGGCCCCCAACTCGTTTGTGTCGCCTCGTTTGTATGGCCTGTGTTATACACGCAAGAGGAGAAAGCTGGTTAGTTCCGCTTCCCCGTGTTTGTGCGTTTGTTTCTTTCTTTTGATTTTTCTGGGTTATGTTTGTGTGAGAATGAGGACTGTTGATTTAGCTGGTATATGCTCAGATCTGCATCTTCAGTGCAAATATTTTCTTTGGACTGCACTGGAACATTTCTTTCTTGAACTTGACTTGGTCTTCAATGAGCCTAGATCTCATATCCTTTTCAGAACATCATCAGTGAACCTAGATCGGATGGTATCAACTCTTTTTCTTTCCTTTCGTTTTTGGTTTTTTTTTGTTCCCCTTTCTAAAGCAACTTCATCGTCTCGTATCAGAATATCCTAAGAGTCGAGGCCTTTATGCCTCCACTTTTTGCTTTTGCTACTCTGCCGAAATTATCCCAAACGAAGTGGCAACTTGTGATAGCTAGAGTTCGCCTTTTTCATTTTACAGGGGTTGGTCTCTTCACCGCCTCCTCCGCCCCTGCTGTCGCTGCCCTCTCCGTCGTCGCCGCGGCCGCCTCCTCCGCCCCCGCCTCTGCCTCCGTCCCTGCTGCCTCCGTCATCAACGCAGCCGCCGTCATCCATCTCTACCTCATCAAGAACCAATTACGAAGTGTTCTTGAGTTTTAGAGGTCCTGATACTCGCAAGGGATTTGCAGATTTCCTCTACACTAGCCTGATTAATGCAAGGATCATTGTCTTTAGGGACGATAATGAACTTGATCCTGGAGAAAATATCCCTGATGCATTGGTTCAATCCGTAAAGCAATCCAAGATATCAATACCTATTATCTCCAAGGATTATGCAACCAGTAAGAGTTGTCTCATGGAATTGGCACAAATGGTGGAATGCAACGAAGCAGACGCTCAACTGATCGTGCCCATTCTCTATGATATTGATGCAGCCTGGTGTAGGCTACTCGAACGTTAGGATCGGGGGAGTGACTTGCACACGTGGAACAGGACGAACAGTAATTACAGTCCTGCGCAAGCTCGGGAAAATGGATGTAACTTCGTCGATACAGATTGGAATGACCTGATTCCAAAGCCAAATGAACAAAGACTTCTGGATCGACAATTTCTCTGTTTTGAGTTTTCTCAAATAAGCACTATAGGAAGGACGAAATCGGGGTGGAAGTGGACGGATGTAAATGGACAGAACAGAGGAAAAGATAGAACTTCGTTGGTTGCTCTTCTAGGCCTCCAAGGAAGTGGATAGGGCACCGATTCTTCTAGATCGATGACTGCAACTCTTCAAGGATGCAGATTTGAAAACCTCCGACTCTTCAAGGACGGAGTGAAAACTCTTCTAGGTTTTCAGGGGTATGAACTCTTCAAGGTTCAAGATAATTGCTTGATGCAAAATTTTCATTAATCAAATTCGTCTGTCGAATACATAAAGTAGATGGTCTTTTATAGCCAAAGAAAAACAAATGAAAAGACTCAAGCAAATGAAGAGACTAAAGAGCATTAAAGACCCTAGAAGGCATAAAACATTAAAGAACTTAGAAACTAGAAACTAGATAAATGCCCAACGTCTTCTTGATCATCCCAAAGTATCTTTTAGGCTTCCAATGTATAGGGAAAGACAAGGACTTTATTGTGGCATGGACTCGCGGATGAGACTCTTGGTCTTCGAATTGCGTCCCTTCGATATCTTCAAGACTGGTCGAGCGACTTGTCGAGCTCGGATGCGGGCTGATCTCCTTGGTCGAGTGAGCTCGTCTTCGATGCGGGCGGCATTATCAATCTGGCCTGCATCATCCTCCCCTTCTTTAAAAGAATTCGTCCCCGAATTCATGTCATCATCAGAGGAATCACCAGCATAAGGTGTTAAATGCCGAACGTTGAAAACATCATGTGTTTTCATATGAGAAGGAAGCCTTAAGCGATATGCATTAGGATTGATGCGCTCAAGAACTTCAAGAGGACCAAGCTTTCGATCACTAAGCTTGTTATAGCTTCCAACAGGATGACGCTCTGGTGGCAAGTAAGCCCAAACAAAATCTCCTGGTTCGAAGATAACTTCACGCCGCTGTTTATCGACGTCCTTTTTATAGGACTCTGTCTTGCTTTCTAACCTCTGGCGCACATTTTCATGAATTGCTCTCATCTGAGAAACAATATCTTCAACATTGCCATTCGATTTTTCAGCAAAAGGAATGGGTGCAAGATCAAGAGCAGTGTTCGGCTGTTGTCCATACACGATCATGAAAGGACTATACCCAGTCGTACGGTTTACAGCACAATTATATGCAAATTCGCCATGTGACAATCGTGTCTCCCAAGAGCGAGGATCAATCATTGTCCTCAATAGAATTCCCAAGGTTCGATTGACGACTTCAGTTTGCCCATAAGTTTGGGGATGAAACACAGTACTATATTGCAGTTTAGTACCGACATTCTTCCACAATTGTCGCCAAAAATGACTGAGAAACTTTGTGTCCCGATTAGAAGAAGCAACTTCACTTGCTTTGTGAAGTAAAACATATACAATACGAACCTCTTTTAAAGCACCTTTTATATCATTCATCAAAAGCAATGAAGACTTTTCGACAACAGAAGTTTTTAAAGGCTCCTTACTAGGTGCTAATATAATCTTCTTCCCTCCAAATTCAAAAGAATATGTATTTCGATAACCATCATGAGTAGTCCGCCTATCGAATTGCCATGGTCGCCCAAGAATAACATGACTAGCATCCATTGGTAGAACATCGCACCATATCTTGTCGAAATAAACAGAACCAATGGATAGATTAACAAGGCAGCGTTTGGAAACGGTTATCTCGGTGCCTTTCGATAGCCACGACATCTTGTAAGGTGTGGGGTGCGCCTTTAACTCCAACTTTAGTTTGTTCGCTGCACTTTCAGAAATTATATTCTCACAACATCCAGATTCAATAATCAATTGACATACCTTCCCCTTAATCATGCAAGCGGAATGAAAAATGTTGGTGCGCAGCCACCCATCTCCGGTCTCATCACGAGGAACTAGAAAGATTTTTCTCACCATCAGAAATTCACCAGAATCAGCATGCACTATTTGCTCGTCACCTGTGGACTCTTCGACATCATTCACCTCTTCTTCGAGTGGATCCTCTACATGCTCATCAGAATCGTTATCCACTAAGAAGGCTTTGCCGGCTTGTCGATTCTTGTTCTTTTGGCAATTGCTAGCACGATGACCCAACTCACCACAAGTATAGCAATGAATATCGGACGTAGTTGGTTGCTTCAAAATGTTGGACTGATTAGGTAACTTACTAGCGGTTTACGTCGTAGCCTCAGCAACTTTGGTGGTGCCGAGGGTACTCCTAGCGGGTTGATTGGTCATGATAGAGGATTGTTGCCTCCTTGAGCGAGAACGCTCCACCTTGAGTGCTCGTTGGTGTGCATCTCCTAAGTCCCAAATGTCAAGGACTTCCAGGGCATCTTGAATATGAAGTTGAAGGCCATTCAAGTACTTGCTCACAAGCATCTCCTCCGGATCTTGAATGTTGTTGCGAATCACCAACTCATTGAATTCGTTGGTGTATTGGTCCACCGTTCGCGTACCTTGTCTCAGATTTTGGTACCGTTGATAGAGCTCTCTCTTGTATCCCTTAGGTAGGAAATACTTTCGGATCTTGTCTTCCATCTTCCTCCACGAGGTAATTGGCGCTTTGCCAACGGATTGGCGAGTTTGCTTCTCACGCCTCCACCAAGCGATGGCTTTACCTCTGAATCGCATAGCGATGATCCCGACTCGACGATCCTCCGGAACATTTCGATGCTCAAACACTTCATTAACAAGTGTTAGCCAGTCAACAATTTCTTCAGGAGAATCATTACCTGAGAATTCCGGGATATCCTTTTTAACTTCTTTTTCCCACTCCGGTTCACGAATGTTTTGCTCGTGATGTCGAACATTCCTCCGATTGCGAAATGGTCAAACATTCTCCGAAGATGAAGAGTCACCATTGGAATCTTCGGTCCTGGAACGAGGTGGTGAATTGTTTCTTTCCGCCCTTAGACGCTCAACTTCCCGCGTCAATTCATCAATTTGTTGTTGCATATGTTGCTGCAAATTGTCAGCGAGCGTATGCACTTCATTCAGTGGGATGGTTCTGCCTCCACGACGTCTAGCTTGTCTTGGTGGCATGGTTCTCTCCTCCAAAGCTCTGATACCAAATGATACAGCCTGGTGTAGGCTACTCGAACGTTAGGATCGGGAGAGTGACTTGCACACGTGGAACAGGACGAACAGTAATTACAGTCCTGCGCAAGCTCGGGAAAATGGATGTAACTTCGTCGATACAGATTGGAATGACCTGATTCCAAAGCCAAATGAACAAAGACTTCTGGATCGACAATTTCTCTGTTTTGAGTTTTCTCAAATAAGCACTATAGGAAGGACGAAATCGGGGTGGAAGTGGACGGATGTAAATGGACAGAACAGAGGAAAAGATAGAACTTCGTTGGTTGCTCTTCCAGGCCTCCAAGGAAGTGGATAGGGCACCGATTCTTCTAGATCGATGACTGCAACTCTTCAAGGATGCAGATTTGAAAACCTCCGACTCTTCAAGGACGGAGTGAAAACTCTTCTAGGTTTTCAGGGATATGAACTCTTCAAGGTTCAAGATAATTGCTTGATGCAAAATTTTCATTAATCAAATTCGTCTGTCGAATACATAAAGTAGATGGTCTTTTATAGCCAAAGAAAAACAAATGAAAAGACTCAAGCAAATGAAGAGACTAACGAGCATTAAAGACCCTAGAAGGCATAAAACATTAAAGAACTTAGAAACTAGAAACTAGATAAATGCCCAACGTCTTCTTGATCATCCCAAAGTATCTTTTAGGCTTCCAATGTATAGGGAAAGACAAGGACTTTATTGTGGCATGGACTCGCGGATGAGACTCTTGGTCTTCGAATTGCGTCCCTTCGATATCTTCAAGACTGGTCGAGCGACTTGTCGAGCTCGGATGCGTGCTGATCTCCTTGGTCGAGTGAGCTCGTCTTCGATGCGGGCGGCATTATCAATCTGGCCTGCATCAGATATTGACCCCACCGATTTACCATACCAACGTGGACGTGTTGCGGAGTCCTTAAGTAAGCACGCGAACCGTGGAATAAGCACGGGGTCATTGATAAATGGAAACAGGCTCTCGGAAAGATTCCTAAGACGAAGGGTTATGATCTGCGGAATACAGAAATTGGATAATCATCTTTTTACTGTCCTTTTAATGTTATTAGCTTTAGCTTTAAGAGAATTTTGCCAAGCACAATGTTTTTGAACTCATTAATTGGATAGGACTAGATTTGATAATGAGGTAAATGTGCTTCCCGTCCCCTTCTTGTTGCCCATTGCATCGTCCTTGTTGGTCAATCTAGTACGGTTTAACTGGATTATGTCCTTCGCGATTTTCATAGACTGTTGTTTATTATTTTGTAATCTCATCATGTTTCCTTATTTTCATCATCACATTTGGCAGTTATGGTGCACTCACAGAGACAGTTGTTTCATATATTCTAGAGTGGTTGAAGAAGAACGATTTAAAAGTGACTGACGGTTTAATGGGCATGGAACACCACGTACGGGAGGTTATGAAAAAGCTTGGTGTCATCTATGTCAATGAGTAGGCAACCGGAGTATACGACAAAGATGTACGTGTGCTTGGGATATGCGGCATGCCAGGGATTGGCAAGACTACTGTTGCAGAGGCTGTGTACAACAAAATCCATCGTCTCTTTCAACGTTGTAGTTTTCTTTCAAATATTCGAGAAAATGTTGCATCCAATGGACTCATGGGCCTGCAAAAACAGTTAATCTCAAACCTCCGAAGGAAAGAGTATACAAGGCTGGGAACTCTGGACCAAATGACTAATATCATTAAAATTTCATTGAGCGGAATGATAGTTCTCATTCTCCTTGATGATGTGCATCATTTTGACCAAATCAAGCATTTAGCTGGGGAACTCAGTTGGTTTGGCCCAGGAAGCAGGATTCTCATGACAGTTGGAAATATTAATGTTCTTGATGGTTACGGAATTGGAGTGGCTGATAAGTATGAGGTTGGAGAAATGGGGCCTTGTCGAGCTCTTATACTTTTCTGCATGCATGCTTTTCGTGAGTATACTCGCATAAGTATAAGGGGAACAGACAAATATGGCAAAATACATTGGATAGCTTAAGAAGGAAGCCAGAAGACAAAGTCCAAGAAGTGATCGATATAAGCTATGGTTCTCTAAATGAAGAGATGAGAAAGATATTTCTCGATATAGCATGTTTTTTCGTTGGAACGGATGAGAGAATTCCCTCATACATGTGGCGTGCATGTAAATGTGATCCAAGAGGAATCATGATTCTCCGTGACATGGGTTTGGTCAAAATAAGAGAAAACAATGAATTATGGATACATAATCAACTAAGAGAGTTTGTCAGGGAAATTGTTAGGAAGGAAAATCCTGATGAGCCTCAAAATCGCAGTAGGTTATGGAATCACTTTGAAGCACTTTCCATGCTTAATGGAAAGCAGGTATACTTTTCAAGCATAAGATCTTTTAGTTTAAACACGGTCAACAATCTTTGAAAATACTTCCTTTCCTTGATTTTTCTGTCCCTAAATGAAGTGTGAATGGCTATATTTCATTTCCCTTTCTACTTATTCAGTTCCCTCGATTTGCCGAGTCCTAGTAAGGTGGAAGCCCTTGGTCTCACATTTGATGAGGGACAAAGTGAATGTTTAAGATGTGAAAGATTTAGCCAGCTAGGGTGCTTGAGGTTCTTGAGATTGGACCGGGCTACTGTTGGAGGGAGTTCTCAGAATGTATTTGGCTATCTAGGGCGCCTAAGGTTCTGGAGATTGGACCAGGCTACAGTTGGAGGGAGTTCTCAGAATGTTCTTTCAAATTTAAGGAGGCTTGATTGGCAAGGGTGCAGCCAGATCTCTGAACTACTTATTTTCCATTTGGAGAACTTGGTCATTCTTGATCTATCTCGCAGTTTGGTCACTGGAGATTCACAAGTATGGGAACAAATCATGAAGGTAAAGTGCATATTTGTCTATGTATCCTGGGAATATTAGAATAGCTAGCACCAACTGAGCCTTTTCTGTCATCTTTTCTTGCAGAAGGCGAAGGAATTGAAAGTTTTGAACCTAAGTAGCTGCTGTAACCTGAATGCTTTTTTGCACTTCCCTGCTTTGATGGACTTACAGAGTTTGGACTTACAGAGATTAGTCCTGGAACGCTGTTCCGTACTATCCCAAATTGGTCCATTGATCGTTAATCTAAAGAACTTAGTCTCCTTAAATCTTAAGTTCTGCAGATTCATCAGTGACTTGCCGCAAGAACTGCGTCATATGAAAGATTTGGAAGAACTTCTGATTGATGGAACTGCCATTAGGGAGATTGATTTCAAACCAGCCTCCATGAAGAAACTTAAGATTCTGAACGCTTGCGAATGTAAAAGTTTGGCTCATAAATCACCCTCTATTGGTCACTTGGAATCTCTTGTGCATCTTCGACTGGATGGTGCCGCTATTGAACGCCTACCAGAATCTATTAAGTCCTTAAAGAAACTTCGGAGCCTGCTTCTAGGGAATTGTCAGAATTTACTTGAGCTTCCTGGTTCCATTGGGAATCTTGGTCACTGGAAGTCATGGATCTATCAAGCACCAAGATTGCTAGTTTACCTAGGTCCGTCAAGCATTTGAAACATTTGAAAGTGCTGAAGATGGAGAATACTCACCTAGAAGAATTCCCCAAAGACATAAAGAATCTAGAAAAGCTGGAAGAGATAGATCTTTCACAATGCAGGAATCTGAAGGGGTGGATTATCTGTGATATCAGAGGATGATCCTCTTTGAAAATCTTGAGATTATCATCTACCGAGATTTCTGGCCTACCCTGGACCCTTCGGTTGCTCTCTGATCTCCAACAACTAGATTTAAGTGAATGTGACCAACTTTGGGATTTGCAAAGACTTCCATCTAGTTTAAGCATTATTCGCTGGGGATCCAAAAAAATGTGGACGGTGCCAGACCTTTCTTTCTTGAGAAACTTGAAAGAGCTGTACTTGAGTGATAACTTTGATCCTACTGATCCAATGCAGAATTCTTCCTCTGAGCCACCAGAAATTGGATGGTTAACAGGACTAGCAAATCTAGAAATCTTGGAGTTGTGCCACTCAAACATCACCAAGCTACCTGAACATTTTAATAAACTTCGACTTGGAAAACTTGTTCTGCACTACGCAATGTTGCGCGACCTCGGAGAGCTACCCTCTAGCTTATCGGTATTGTGTCTCCAGCGCTGCGTGATTCAATATTCACAATTTTCTACGGTGAGAGGTCTATCTGAATTAGAACTCGAAAACTGTCTCTTGGCAGAGACTGTCAGTCTTGATAATTTGAGGCGATTGGAACTTCTGAAAATGTCCAACTGCAATGTGCGAACACTTGATGGGCTGGAAAATTTGCCTCGTTTTGGAAGGCTCACTTTAGATGACTGCCCTTCATTGACCAGATTACCTGATCGAACAAGTCGTACATTCGAAATCGATGGGTACAATTTCCCAGAAGAACATATAGTCGGCAGTTATGTTGCTCACACCTAGCTATGGTCAGAATATTGTGGAAATGCTTCGAGAATGATTCCGACTTATGAGCGAAGATCTTGCTGCAACAATGGATATTCGGTCTATCTTCAATAAAAAGTTGGAGGCTTTTCTGAAAGGTAAATATTGCTACCTTTTGCTTTCCTCGACCTGAACATCTGTACAACTCCATGATGCACCAGTCGGTCTTTTTCTCTTTTGGCTAAGACGCTGCCTGCAGTCAAATTTCTGTGCAGTGTCCTCTCCACCTCGCGGGCATGGAACTTCTCTGTTGGAAGGCCCCACCTTGCGGGCTTGGACAGGCAAGTTTGTGCTTTGAAATCTTTTACTAGCTTTTGATTCTAATTTCTCAATGCTTTTATTTTTTTTATTCTTTCATTGAAAACGCAGAAACGGTAACTGGAGCACAGAACCAACATAAAACTAACAAAAGAAAAATTGATATTAGATAATTCAATTTGCCAGTGCTTTGTGCATGAAATCACGAAACCTTCTTGGCATTTTAATTTCTTTGTTGTTCGCTCGTTTTTGTCTTTAAGAAGAAGTTGGGGACAGATTTACCAGCAATATACTGGGTGGGCTGGGATAGATAATCAATATCAGAATGATGATTGGGCAAAGACTACTTGGAGGAGGAAGAGAGATGGCTGGCTCTTTTGTTTGAATGGGATATTTGTAGCCTTGAAGTCTGGTGGATGCACATTGAGAATGTTGCGGATAATAGGGCAAGAAGTTCGGATATGATAGTCGGAAGGAAGAAAAGGAAATCGGACACCGGATTTACGTGGTTCGATCCGAATATCGAAACCTACGTCTACGGGAAGAGCAGCACGGAATTCCACTAAATAAACAAATGATACAATGGAGATTACAATCACTCGAGCACTCAAACACACTCTCAGTGTTTCTCAGCTCTAAATTACACCCAATAACTACTTAGTGTTTAGCCCCTCACAATTCCTAGTAAAATCTCACTCAAGGAATTATACAAATTTTACTCACAAGAATTTAACTGGCTAAATTACTCTGGTATATTTACAACGAGCAAATATCCCTCTTCTGAGAGCTCCTACGTTTCTTCAAGAAAGCTCTACCTTTCTCGCTTCCAAGGGCTCCATTTATACAAGTCCGGTCATCAATCCACTTCTTTCCTGCTGCGTCGTTTAATGAGGAATAGAATATGTGCGAAGACAAATCAAGCAACTTCGG
Organism: Syzygium oleosum; assembly: GCF_021117445.2. Classification (NCBI taxonomy): domain Eukaryota; kingdom Viridiplantae; phylum Streptophyta; class Magnoliopsida; order Myrtales; family Myrtaceae; genus Syzygium; species Syzygium oleosum. The sequence goes on from NW_026607526.1 coordinate 2,291,324, forward strand.
CGACTCCTTCGTTCATGTGGCCTTTGTCAAAGAAGACAAGAGGCAAGAAGTGAACATATTTAATGCTCGGCCTAAGGGAAATGAGCAACGACGAAATGACAAAATGAGGTGCTCCGGGCACTCCCATTTAGAAAGAAGTGTCGAAGGTTTTGGGCCTGTAGCTTTTCCCGTCCCCCCTTCATCGGGCAAGGTGGACTGTTGTCCTCTTTCCTCCATTCATGGCATGCATCATGTGCATGCATTAATGAAGGAGCTGAAAAAATGGACGAACATGGACCTTCTTTCCTCTTTCTTTGACCCATACAAAGTGTGCCCATCATTGCACTTTTCTTTGTGCACGCCAACTCCCACAACTTGCTTCATTAAAATGTTAGCTTGTGTGTTTATTGCTTTCTTTGATTTCTTCTAGATCTTCTTTCGGCGTCCAATGCCCATGCAGAAGGACATTTCAGCCTTGGACTTATACGGCCATTAATGGATCATGTCCATTTAACGGGCTCAAACTCGAGATATATTTTAACAATCTTCACCTTGACTTGATGTTTGAGCCAAGTAAGCGGAAACCTCGTTGCTACTCTCCCACAGACCCAATGGGCTTAACCGCCACAGAGTGATTTCAAGTCCAAGCCGCCTTGAATTTCGTCATAACCGTGGACCTCATCAAGCCACCAACTCCACCTGCATAGTTAGCTACTCCACAAGGATTTTCCAATATAACCTCTTGAACCACAGATAAAGCAAAGCCATCATTGCATCCATATTTGACAGAAGGTCAAACACACACCTTGTCAAATCCAATAGCTACAGCAAGCGTCGGCTCTACAGGCTCTACCTCGCTACAAGCATCATTTGTGTCGATTATTCTGCTAATACCTGCTACCTCAGGAGTTTCTGGTTGCAACTCCACCTTGAGCTGAACACCGTCCAAATCTGTATTAACACTGTCACAAACACTCCTAGCCAGAAGTACTGGAGACTCGTCAAAGGTAACTTCTCTGCTGTTAACAGGTGAATTTTTATTCAAGCACCACAACGGATAGCCCCATTCACCTTGTGCATAGCCATAGAATATGCACCTTGCCCTACTATTGAGCTTACCATCACTCGCTCGAAAATAACACAAGCAACAAAACATTTTAAAAATAGAATAATCAGTACCGTTACCTGACCACACTTCATTGGGTGTCCGACATTCAATAGCAGTCGATGGGAATCTATTCACCAGGTAGCTCGCCATACTAAGCGCATCTGTTGGGATTCTCCTAGCCAAACCAGCACTAGAGATCATTTTACGTGCCGTCTCTAGTAATTTTCTGCTTATCAATTCTGCAAATTGTTGTGGCTTACTGGCACTAGTGCAGTGTTTCACTATGCCCTTCTTCATGCAGAATTTATTTACCAACTCTAAGCAGAACTCCATACTATTGTCAGTCCATATATACTTGATCGACTTACCTGTCTCCACATCAATCAAAGCTCTCGACCGCGTGTTCCTGACATTAGCATCAAACTTGTGTATCGGTACAAACACCCAGGTCTTTCTCGAGCAGTCGTTAGACTCTCGAACATATGCATCCGACGTCTCTGGGGCGAAACCTATCACTGTCTCACCTTGAAGTTCATACAGGCCACCGTGCTCGATTCCTGTCATTATCACCAGGGCACCTCAAACAACCTTAAGAACTCTACCTTCTGAAGAATACCTGCAGCCAGCTGAATCTAAGGCACCCAAGGAAATTAAGTTCTTTTTCAATTCTGGAACGTGTCTTACTCCAGTCAATGTCCTCACAATACCATCATACATTCTGATTTTAACATCACCAACACCTACAACATCGCATTGAGCATTGTTCCCTAACTGTACTTTACCATTACCCATGCACTGATAAGTGATAAACCAGTTCTTATTTGGTGTAGCGTGAAACGAACTGTAACAGTCTGAATTTTCGATCCTTTTCCCGGGATTTAAGAAATGAATTTGACCAATGCACTATAGTGAGGTCTCACCCGGAAATGCGCATTCACGGGATGCTAACCTTAGGGGTAAGGCTAGTACGGGATTGAGTTCGCACGACCAAAGAACTCGACCTTGGTTCGATCTTCGACCATATCGATTGACGAGGGAATGTTTTGAGCTAACCGAGACCGGTCTATTTGATTGATCGTGTCCGAAGGGAACTAGCGACAGACCCTCGCAATTATATGACAACCGAGGTCGTCCCGGGTAGAGTGAACTTAAACATGATTTGACTTAGTGTCGGTCACGGGTCGAGAGTGCGTAATCCCAATGAGCCACCCGTTAGCCAGAGATAAGCTAAAGTTGCGATTGCTCAATTTTAGTCATTTCTTGGAATTCGGGCCCGGGAATCGAGAATTTTGAAAGTGACAATTTTGGACGGCCGATGACGTTTTTGGCTTGGCCAACCTTGGGGCCAACCATTTCTGCAAAAAAATGGATTTCGATTTGGGACTGGGAAAATTACGATTTTGCCCCTATGGACACCGATGTTGGATTTTGAGGCCGTTTGAGGTTATTTTTCGAGGCCGATGCCGTTTTTGGGTGGCCACGCATATCTAGGGTGGTTTCGGACGAAAATTGGAATTTTGGCTCGGAAGTGAAAAATAATATTATTTTATTTCCGGAACTTTGCAGTCGATTTTCGAGGGCTTAAGAAGCTAATTTCGCGATTCCGACGCCATATTATGTTGGCCACGCACATATGGAACACGTATGTGCAAAAATTGGAATTTCGGTTCGGAATCGAAAAATTACGAAAATGTCCCTAGGCCATTTTTGAGTAATTCCGAAAATTGGTTAATTTTTGGGGTTTAACCAAGGCTGGTTAAGGCTAAACCAGGTCTGGTCAGCTTAGGTTAAGGACAAATGACCATTTTACCCCTACATTATTGGATTGGATCAAATTTGGGCCATTGGATTAGGGGCAAAAGTGTCCAATGCTATGGATTAATGACACTTGGATTCCACCCACACTTTGTTGACCTTTTTGACCAGCTGACCTCTCTCTCTCTCCTCCCTCTTCTGGCCAGAACCCCCCCCTTCCACGATCTCTCTCTCTCTCTCTCTCTCATTCTCTTCATCTTTGTTCCTCCCATCATCACCGTGGCTGCTGCTGCTGCTGCCGTTCCGCCCATTTCAGCCGCCCATCCAACCGGTTCTTCTCGCCTTTCTTAGGTAAGCGACCTCCCCAAATGTCGCCTAGGACCTTGGGTATTGTTAGGCTTGTTTAGGGCTCGGTTTAGGGTGAGTTTAGTGGCTGGTTTGCTCGGTGGTGTGTGTTGGCTGATTTCCAGTTAGGTTGCTGCTGCGTCGCTGGTTTTTGTTATTTTTACTGTGACTTGTGTGGCCCGAATTTGAGGAAGGTTTCTTCATGAAAGTTGTTTCCAACATCTTGAAATATAACATATTTTAATTTGGGAATTTTTGGAAATCATTTGATGCCATTCGGAAGTCCATATTTGGACCGAAATAAAACTGCCCGATTTACTGTTCACCCGACCTTCGGGTCTGTTCGAATTTTTATAAATTTTTCCAGGCCTATTTTCAAAATACTTCCTTCACGGAAATTGTTGGGGACATTTGTGGCTATAACATATAAAAATTTCAAGATTTTCCAAAATGATTTGGGTACCGAATGACTTGTATTTTGATGGCCTGAGGGGCTGTCCGAGCGAACCGGATTTCGTCTGACTTTGAGTGTCAAAACGAGGTGTTTACGGTTAGAATTGGGTTTCGAGTTCTCATGGAAAATGTTCATAAAGATGTTTTGTACAACATACCCAAATTTCAGAATTTTTGGAATTGATTTACTATTTATTTCAAATGGATTTCTGTCACTGTGTAACTGCCCAGTTTGGACCCGATTTTGTTCACTCTCGGTTTTTATCTCTCTCGGACTGATTAGGCGATGAAATTTTGAGGTTTAGGGAGCTTGGATTAGGGCTGTGATGTTGGGGTTTGATCGGAATTAATTTGTGCGATTAATTAATGGGATTGTGCCTTGAATGGAAATTTGTGCGTGGTTGTGTGATTGTGCTTGTTGGTTGGCTTGGAAATCGTTGTGGGCTGATTTGGTTTGTGCATTGGGCTGAATGTGGTGTGGTGGCGTGCCGTGTTTGTGTAGCCGTGAAGTGTGGTGATATGGTGATGTGAATGTGCATTGAATTCGCGTGCCAAGAGCGTGTGGTTAAGTGGTGCGTGTTCGTGTGACGAGAATGCGAAATTATGGAATGTGTGTGAAGTGTGTATGTTTGGCAGTGTGTTTGTGTGGTGGCGTGGTACGTGTAGAGAGTGTGGAACGAAGGTTTGGAAATGTGGGATTGGTTGGAAAGGATCCGTCCTGAGGCGTGTTCGTTCACGCGGGACGATGCCGTCCCTGATGAGGTGACGATGCCCGGCCTGACGAGGTGTCGATGCCTGACGTGGTCAGAAGACCGTTGGCCTGATGCGTTTTACGCGGGCACGGTAGAAGGAAAGTGTGTGTAGGATTCCGTCCTGAGGCGTGTTCGTTTACGCGGGACGATGCCGTCCCTGACGAGGTGACGATGCCCGGCCCGACGGGGTGACGATGCCTGACGAGGTCAGAAGACCGTTGGCCTGATGCGTTTTACGCGGGCGCGGTAGTGGTGGAAAGGTTGAGAATGAGCAAGAATTGGCGGGACGAGTGAAATTAAGAAAGTGACGTGTCGTGTGGTGTGAGTTGGGATGCGAGTGTGTTTGTATCGCGTGATGTGATGCTTAATTATGGGGTAGAAACTGCTAGGCACGGTATGGGACGTGCCCAAGTGGTTTCTGTCTTATAATTAAGGCATGCGCGCGTCTGTGATTCCTTGCTGTGATGTGTTGGCTGTGTTATTGTCTAACGTGCAGGAACGTGCGTGATGGATTCCAGGTAGGGTCGTATGTGATTATTAGTTTGGCCGATCGTTGTGTGTTATGTGTGTTTTCGTCTGGCGGTACGTGAGTGCCTACGTGGGGTTTGGGGTTGTACACTTATTGAGATTCGTCTCACGGTTGTATAACCGCCACTTTCAGACCCCCGGCCCTAAACCCGGGAAGTGCGCCTTTCCTTTTTGAAAGTCCGGGCAGCTGCTTTTGGTGCCCAGTAGAGTTGCAGGTGAGTGTCCGGAGGCTCAGACCCGAAGATTCAGAAGCAGACTAGAAGAGGGCGATCCTTAGATTTTTCCCTAGGGTTTTAGGGGTTGTGTAAATCGGGTTGACCCATAGGGAAGTTAAGTTAACCAGACCTTGATCTTTTGTTAAAACGGTGGTGGAGGATGTTCGTCTGTATTTACGTCTGTAATATGATGTTTGTATATTTGGTGCTGTATGAGGATGTTGTTGTTTGTCTGTTCTGTTGTTCTACCCCGTTGTCGTCATCTTTTTGTCCGGGGTTTTTATATTCGCTTCCGCATGTGGCTCTGATGTTTGGGTTGGGTCGGCGACGTTCCTGGGACGTCGCATCATTTCGACCGGAGCAGGGGATGTCACGAGCTCGATGGGGTTCGGGGCGTGACACGAACAACCATAATCCATAATCCATCCATCAAATGACGAATCCTCAGTGACAGACAATATACAATCGACACCATTAGAATTATTTTCAGCTATAACTGCAACATCATCTGTAGACTCAACTCTAATGCCCTTACCCTTTTCATCTTTCAGCTTAAGACAATTTCTTCTAAGATACCCACTTTTGCCACAATTCCAATAGACAACCCTACCAGTCCTAGACTGACTTTGTCTGTTCATGTTTATACTACTCCTGCTAACACGAGTATTAATTCTTCCTCTACTCTCACCTACTAAAGCAGTAGGCACAGGTTCACCAGATTCTTTCCTATGAATGTCTTCACTTAGAATCAAATCACGAACCTCATTAAACTTCATGCTTCTTGACCTAGAGGAATTACTAACAGTAAAAACAGTAGTATTCCAACTATTAGGCAATAAAGATAATAGAATCAAAGCACGCACCTCATCTTCAAAGTTAATCTCAACCGAACTCAATTGGTTAACAACCATATTGAATTCGTTGATATGTTCAGCAACTAACGTATCTTCGCCCATTTTTAAGTGAAACAGACATTGCATCAAATAGACCTTATTGATCACAGAGGGTTTCTCGTACATATTCGACAAGGCTCTCATCAGTCCCGCAGTTGTTGTCTCCTTCACAATGTTAAACGCGACGTTATGAGCCAACGTCAGCCGAATAATACCCATCGCTTGTCTAACTAGCAATTCCCACTCTGAATCTTTCATTGACCCCAGTTTCTCTCCAGATAGTGGTAAGTTCAGATTTCTCTGGTACAAATAATCTTCAATTTGCATCTTCTAGAAAGTAAAATCTTTCCCATCAAATCGGTCGATTCTCACCTTTCCTTCTTCCATCGTTACCGATTCGCTTCAAGTCAGCCAACACTGGCTTTGATACCAATTGTTGCTGATAATAGGGCAAGTGAATTGGATATAATAGTCGGAAGGAAGGAAAGGAAATTGGATATCGGATTTACGTGGTTCGGTCCGAATATCAGAACCTATGTTTATGGGGAGAGCAGCACGGAATTTTACTAAAGAAGCTAGCGATACAATAGAGATTACAATCATTTAAGCACTCAAATACACTATTAGTGTTTCTCAGTTTCCAATTATATTCAATAACTCACTTAATATTTAGCCCCTCACAATTTCTAGTGAAATTTCACTCAAGAAATTATATAAATTCTATTCACAAGAATTTAACTGGCTAAATCACTTGGGTATAATTACAACGAGCAAATATCCCTCTGCCGAGAGCTCCTATGTTTCTTCAAGAAAGCTCTACCTTTCTCGCTTCCAAGGGCTCCATTTATACAAGTCCCGTCATCATTCACTTCTCTCGTGCTGCGTCATTTAATGAGGAATAGAATATGTGCGAAGACAAATCAAGCAACTGCAGCGCCTCCTTTGTTCACATGGCCTTTGTCAAAGAAGACAAAAGGCAAGAAGTGAACATATTTAAGGCAAGGTGGGCCGTTGTCCTCTTTCCTCCATTCATGGCATGCATGCACATGACCTTCTTTCCTCTTTCTTTGACCCATACAAAGTGTGACCATCATTGCACTTTTCTTCATGCACGCCAACTCCCACAGCTTGCTTCATTAAATGCTAACTTGTGTGTTTGTTGCTTTCTTTGATTTCTTCTAGATCTTCTTTAGGCATCCAACGCCCATGCAGAAGGGACATTTCAGCTTTGGACTTATACAGTCATTAATGGATCATGTCCATTTAATGAGCTCAAATTCGAGACATATTTTAATAGAGATTATAAGCCGATGGGACTTGAGTGCGGACGCGTGGTGTTGCATACTGCTCCTTCCTTTTTGGGCTGAGGCTTAAAAGATTGACAGGGGAGTTGCAGCTGCAGTGTTGCAGAGTTTGACTCTCAATCTGGGTCGATGTTGGTAACTTAAAAGTAGCAATAGTAGGGCATTTCCCCTACCTGAGTGTCGGTGTTGCAACGAGTGTCAAATGGGTAATCATTGTCTCATGTCTGTTCTAATCGGTACACCGATCCCGAGTCCGTATAATGCAACTTCCATCAGGCACTACATTTTTCCATCAAACATTGATGTGCTGCATTATCCGCTGTGCTTGAGCTCTCTTGTTTGAAGGCTTATTATGCGACGGTCATATGATGTTAGCACTTCCACAGGCCAAAATAATGCGTTCGTGTTTCTCAAAAAGGATTCTCCACCATGAGAGCTTATTAGACAACATTTGGCCATGTCATAAGGAGAAGAACCCACATGCTTCTGTTCTATGATGATCGTTTTCTCTCTCTTTCTTTTTTCTTAGTTACCGAGAATGGTGATTCGTGGCTGATTTTCCTGAGGAAGCCTCCAAGATGTAACTGGAGCTAGAATACTTCATAGGGTCATCTTGTCCTCTTAAACTTCTGCTCTGATGAGGACAGTAAATGTAGACCCCCAAGGCTCATTTGCAAAGCCAAACCAAATGCACCCTATAGCTATATATATAGAGAAAGTGAAAAAAACATCGAACTCTTCTTGTAGGAGAGAGGAAATGCAGAGTCCTTTCAAGTAAGCCTTTAGAGTATGTCGTTTGATGTGGATTTCTGGTATGGATATTTACTGTGTCGCGAGAAATATTGGAGCATCTTGAATATTACCTTCTGTTTGTCTCTCTCGTGTTCCCTTCAAGCAACAGCCTTTGGCTGCCAAGAACATTGTCTGTCATGACGGCCTTTGGCCGCGCAAACTCCTCCAAATTTTCTGAGTGACTATAGTTTGGCTTTTGGTTATGCTCTGAGCGATGGATATGCGCATGGAAGCTCCACACGGTCGAAATAACTACATAAGTAAACCTTACAAGTAGTAGATTCATTTAATCACGAATGATTCATTGAGAAGATCTCCGGCACTTGCATATAGCTGTGTCAATGAATGTACCGATTGTGCCAATCTATAGCTTATGCCGGAGTAACCTCACTTTATCATGCACTGTTCTATTACAGTAGCACATGAAGATGAATCGCTCCTCTATGCTGAAGATCAACTGAAAGGGATGAAACCTTGCAGAGCGATTCTCTTGAATGAAGTTGGATTTCTTATTCCTGCTGATAATACGCGTTTGGAGTTCCGGAAAATATAGTAGACCGCGTGAAGCTGGTTTGACGATAAACGGCCAAAGAACCTTGCTAAACGAAGCGATTAGCAAATTCATGAAGTAAACCTCATGACCAAAGTCTCATCTCTTGGTGTCGACCTCTGCCGTATAAATAGAAGGTATGATCATGCAAGAAGACGAGGAAGATCAAGAAACCATCATCATAAGTTCAAGAACTGTGAATATAAGAACTAAAGGAAGATGAAGGAATGCTCAACCACGCTAAAAGTCCCATCGATTTTTTTTGTATGATCTTTCCATTGGTTTTTCCTGGGGGGAAGAACAGCATTGGTGCCAAAAGTTGTGTACAAAGATCACTTTGGTGCCAAAGGTTCCATTTGGATCACTTTAGTGCCAAAAAATTTGAAAAACGATCTTTTAAGTGCCAACTCCGATCTGATTGGTCGGAAATTTGACGTGGCAATTTTTTATTAGTATTTGAAGCCGATGTCGCTCGCCGGAGAGTACAGTCAGCGTGCAAACAATAAAACGACGCCATTTTATTCACCATACCTACACGGCGCCGTTTTATTTAGCTTCTTCTCCCCAAAATAAGAACCCTAATCCCCAAATTGAAAGATGGAGGGCGGAAGCTCAGAAGCGGCTCACATTCGGGATACCTAACCAGCGAAAAGCAGAACCTTAAATCCCCAATTATCAGCTCGCGCTTGCAGATGGAGGGTGGAAACTTCAGCAGCGGCTCACATTCGATTAAAAAAAGCGAATTAGATGGTGAGTGTTACTGTTTTGTGGGTTACCGAGTCCGAGAAGAACATCTTGGACTCAGTTAAATCCCGGGAGAAGATTCCATGGATGCGACAGGTATAGAGAAGGCTCAAAGTGCAAATATTTCAAATGGGTTGATGTTAAATTCTCCGGTCGAGCCACTGAAGTGATCTTGTAGCTACTTGAAGGACGACATCAACCTCCACCTACATTAATGGACGAGTTAGATGATGTCGACTCAATGCAAGCTCAAATGAAGGGTTTAACATCTTTAATCGACCATTTGAAGAGGGAAGTTTCAAGGCTGAAAATTGAAAGAAACTTTTATCGAGCATTGATTGTGTTGTTGTTCTCTTGTGTAGTATATTCAAATTTGAAGTGAGCAATGAGAAGAAGTTTGTATGTCTACCATAATCGAAGATGTGGAATATTTACTTGTATTGGGTCATTTGTAAGTAAAGTGTGTTACTGGTTTGCTGCAAATTGTATGGAACAAAAGGTTTTGTTCCAATCTATGGTGGAAATGGAAGGTTGGAGTTGGAATTCATTGGTTGTGAGCACTTCAAATTTTTTTTGCTTGGTTCTGTATTGTATATATTGGTTTGCTTGGTTTTTGCATAAGATGTAATGGTTTGCTGCAACCAGTACTGCAAACCATGAAGAAATTAAGGGGTGGTGACAATTCACGAGTAACTATTTCAGTGCCATAAGTTGTAAATAGTGATCGTTTTAGTGCCAAGTTTTTCTGAAAGTGATCATTTTAGTGTCAATCGCGATGAAAAAGTGATCACTCGTGTTGTAGGAGTTAAAAAAAAAGAACAAGTCAGTTTCAACTATGTTTCCGTCGGCTTGCACCAGTCGTGGTGCATGTTGTTGCACCAGTTGAGTTGCTGGTGCATCTTGTTCTTGCACCAGCTCATACAAGTGTTGGTGGAAGAAGACACACCAGCATCCAGAGTTGCACCGAGAGCCGTGTTGGTGCAACAGGATGCACCAACAGCCACAATTGCACTAGTGCATCTTGTTCTTACACCAGTACTTGTATTTGCTAGTGCAGGAAGATGCAACACCCACAACTTCAACCAGCACGTACATCCAGCACCCACAACTTCAACCAGCAACAATAATCAACCAACAACTTCCAAAAACAACATCAGCCTCATAACAAGGTGCAAGACAAGAAAACAACAAAAAAATTGTTGCCATTGACATTACTTGGTTCTGTACAAAAATAAACATGTCCATCAAAAACATCAGCCCCCAATCAGTCCACGATCCCCTCCCACCTAATATGTCAAAGCGAACACATAACAACAATGGCAGCAATCCCCATCAGTGAAGATACCATGTCCAGCACCCTCCCATTAGTCAATATGCACAACACCCCCGGCTCCTTTTCCTTTTGCACTTTTGAATTGATTCATAATTCGGGCACTCTTTCGAACCGGACACGTAGGTTCATTAATCGGCATTTCGTCACATTCTTCTTAGCATCAACAATTTTTTTTGTAGCACGTGTCATGTGTGGGGACCTCTCCGTAGGAACATTGGTCCCATGATGGGCCGGTTGAGAAGGAACTAGTACCGGTTCCGTAGGTTGAGATGGAACCGGTGCAACTTTATTTGTTGGTGGCTGTTTTGAAGCTGTACTCGCTGTCTTCTTCTTCTTCTTTGTGCTCTTCTTTGGCTACGCCCTTGACTCTTGAGTTGGCCCACCTTGAGAGATAAGCACCTCTGAACTTTTTCCAGGCTACAAGAACATAATTATATTGTTAACCAAGTGAATTGAAATACCATAAATTAAATACATGAGTCCTACAAATCTTACATTGAAAATAGTCATTCCAGTACGTTCATCTGTGTAAATCCCATATCCATATTGCCTTATTCTTTTTCCAAGAACCCCTCTTGTTCACTGTGGTGCATCACTTTGAACAACTTGTGGGGAAGCAATTTGTGCAACTTGTGAGGGAGCAACCTGTGGGGCTCCCTGTGGGGCTCCCTGTCCTTGTGCAACTTGTGCAGTTGGTCGTCTTCTCACCTGAGAAACACATAACAAAATTTAACTCAGCCCATAAAAGACAAACACAACAATGTATAGCTTACTGGATATTTTTTCCTCGTTTGTTCGACAGTGGACTCAGTTGTTGTTGTTGTTGTCCTACCTATACTTGTCCCTGCACTTGGGCCTACAACAGGGCCTTTTGTTGGCCCTTCAGTAGGCCCAAGAGCAACCTCTTCAGTAGGTATTGTTCTTGGCCCACGATCAGCTCTTGCAACAACTTCTTGTTCACGTTGCCTTTTCAACTGACAACCTTTCTTACTGTGCCCTTCCTTGTGGCAATAGGAGCATTTCATCTTCACCCCGGTCCTACTCATCCTCTGACTTGATGCCTCTCCCTCCTGTATTCTTCGTTTTTTCTTTGGCCTTCCTATTTGCTTCTTTAGTGGCAAAGGTAGAGGGCCTTCACGATTTGTTGGCTCCCAAAATTTGCTACTTCGGATAGGCTGCATCATGAATTGGTAAGAATTAAGGTATGAGCTTTTTTTGTACCAATCATGTAGGTAATCCTCTGGCCTTTCTTGCTTCATCAAAATGGCACAAATAGCATGGGGACAAGGAATCCCACTTAGTTCCCAGGCTCGGCATGAACACTTTCTTCTATCTAGGTTGACCACATACTTATCATTATTGTGAATGATCTCATATCCATTTTCTCCATTCCAAACCGGATGGCAGAACCTACTAGCAGCAACGTTCGCATCCAATTTCTTTACAATTCTAGGACCGCATTCTCTGCTCCACTTAGTAGCCTCATCTCTTTGTATGTGCAGTCTGGTCATGACCATAACGCGAATATCATCAAGCATGCTGATGATTGGCTTGTACCTGGCCTCTAAAATTCTACCATTGAAAGCTTCACTGAGGTTATTGTCAATTATATCACATTTAAATTCTTCGCTGAAGAAGGCCCGACACCAGTGCTTAGCTTCTGTCTGGAATAGTGCATCAAAGCATTCCTTTGTCAGCTACAACAACCCCCGTTTGGCTAATCTCAAGTCGCCATGTTGGTACTCTTCGCTATCTCGCCAAAATCGCTTCGCAAAGATATCTCCTTTGTAGATCTTTGCCCAATTTGCATATATGTGCCTCGCGCACATTCTATGCTCAAGCATATGGCATCAACTCACCAATGCAGAACAAGTGCCTACAAAAATTCAAATCAACAAATACAAGTCGAAAATACCCAAGTAATTAATATTAAAAGGGAATTAATTGACAATGGTATTACCTTCGTTGGTCGCTCATGAATGCCCATCCTCCCCCATCGTTTATGTCAAGGTCAACCATTAAATTATTGAGGAACCAGGACCAAGTATCCTTGTTCTCAATCTTGACAACTGCCCAAGCTATCGGAAACATTTGATTGTTGGCATCTCTCCCCACAGCAACCAACAACTCCCCCTTGCATATACCCTTAAGGAAACATCCATCCAATCCTACAACTCTTCTACAACCAGCCAAAAAGCCCCGTTTGCATGCATCAAAACAAACATAAAATCTATCAAACCTAGGCCTACAATCGGCAAGGACCTCTCTACAACCTCAAAGATATACCCTACTAGATGGGTTTTGAACCACGCATTCGCGGGCATAATCCCATACCTGCGTATATTCTTCCTTGTACCAACCTATCAAAATTTGCATCACCCTCTGCTTAGCTCTCTTGCACTGATTCCTCGACACATTAACTCCTACCTCCTCCTTCACTAACTGCTTAAACTGAGGGCATTTGATCTCGGGCATTGCTTTGATTGTATTAAAAAAATGTTTCGACAACCACACACTTGTTACCCTTTTGTTATCAAAATGAATTGAACAAGTATGTTCCTCTTGGAAGGACCTAATATGAAATGATCCCTTCCTACTCACAGCGCTGTACAGCTTCCAATGACAATTGCGTTGTGAGTACTTAGCTCTCACAAATTCCTTCGTATTTCTAATGAATTCTACACTCCTCTGTTCAATAATAGAACTCTCCGCAATAGCTTCTTTTAATTGTTTTGCATTATCAAATTTCATGCCGACACACAAAACAGGTTTATCGATATTTGGACCATAGCAAGGGTACTTACTTTTCCTTCGACGAATAGGTTCTTCATTATCATTCTCCGAACCAGCAATTTCATTGCCGCAACTTGCTGTATCTTCACTTCCATTACCTCCAGCCGGAACTCCATCCAACTCAAGCCTTTCTCCTAAAGCTGGGAGTTTTTTTCTGAAAAATTCCCTTTGCTTTTGTCTTGATTGTTGGAGTTCATCATCGTCTTCAACACTTAGGAAATTGATAATTGGCAAAGCTTCATCTTCTGACACTCTATATTGAGCAACTTTCCATTCTAATCCAACTAAGTCTTCATCAGTGATAGCTTCAACTGAGACTTCACCCACATGTCTATCAAAATCTGTCTCCCTCTCCTCCCTCACTTGACTCTCATGTTGCCCTTCATCTAACGTAGACTCATCCCCAACCTGATTACTATCATTTCCATCATCCTCATCAGCCTCATCATCACTATAATATTCAACATAGACCTTAGCTTCATCACCGTGAAGATAATGGTAAATGATATCCTTAATACCATTATCATCACTAAAAAATCTCAAACCATCCTTCAATTCCTTCCCAGGAACACAATAGTGCAATTTTTGCACTTTGCATCGAAAAAACTACAACAAATCCCTCACAAAATCAATATATGATGGCTTCCCAACATTGATGTAAATAGTAACTTCGTTCTCACCACAATATTCCCAGTCGTCAGCGCCAATAACAAACTCTCCACCATAGCAAACAATGACGCCTACATGATTCCCCTCCATTTCGATGCTGCACCCAAAGAATAAAAATAAAAAGTCATTCATTGGGACCACATAGCAGAATCATCAACAACTTTACATTTAATTGATTAAACAATTATCGAAAGAAACAAAGGAAGCCGATTTGTTCAATTGATTAAACAACATAATGTCCCCAACACCCATTTTTCAATTCGACCCCATTCGATCCCCATAGAAACACTAACTAACTAAATAAAGTCGAGTCCCCACCACTGTCCCCAGCACTCCAACCAGTTTCCCTCTGCACTGAGCCCTCATTTTCCCCTCCACGCCCTATTTTTCAATTCAGTCACATTCGGTCCCCACAATTTTGCCCTCCCCACAAAAGTGATTAAACAAAAGTGAGGTCCCCACCATTTTTCCCTCCCCATAAAAGCAGTCCAAGCCGAGCCCTCATTTTGCCCTCCGTGCCCCAATTTGCCTGTCGGAACCCTAAATTCTCCACCCAATTGACCCACGGCGAGAACATGACAAACCTGAGTGAAGCGACTGAGCGACGATGGGCCAGCAAACAATGGCGCAGCTACGACGGCGGGTGGACGACGGCCGAGTGACGGCGGGTGAGTGACGGTGGGCGAGCGACGGAAGGCAATCGAGGGAGCTACGGCGAGCGAGGGAGAACTCAAGATCTGAGCCCTAATTTTAGTCCCCCTTCTTCAGCGACGTCGTTTTTTACACGCATTCCACGTAGGAAAATGAAGCGACGTCATTTCTTGTGGAGGATGGAAAACGACGTCGTTTATGCCATTCCACATGGACTGCGATTTAAAATATTTGCCACGTCAACTTATTTTTCTTTAATATAAATGCCACGTATTTTTTTGGTCGGAATCTCTTGCCGTTGGCACCAAAATGATTATTTTTCCTCCGATTTGGCACTAAAATGATCCAAATGGAACTTTTGGCACCAAAGTGATCTCCATACACAACTTTTGGCACCAATGCTGTTCTTCCCCCATTTTTCCTGCAATGTCTTTCAACTTTAGTCTTCACTTTTATGTTACCATCCGTTTGTTAGAAGGAAAACTATTCCTAAGAAATTATTTTCTGACTTTACGGTGTTTCTGATTACAGAAAATTAAACTATAGATGGAAAATGTTTTTCATGAACTAAAAAGATTATATCAGGGGGAACGACTTTCCCTTCTAATAAGAAGGAAATCGCCTTTCCTAAGCCGCCAAATAAACGAAAACTAACCGTTTTCCTTGAAAATGATTTTCACGAAAAATATTTTTCTTTATCATAAAGTTTTCAGTGAAACAAGGCGTGCCATTCGTAACGCGTCTAGTTGGTTACACTATTCGTGTCAATGTTTTTTACCTTTGGCGAGTAAATTTATTCCATAAGCAAAATTTACATATTATTACTTTTTAGATTACTTGCCTGATAAAAGATTAGTCCTTTATAACGACCTCCACGATTTGGCTCGTTATTGGCAACGCAGCCGTCCAACCTCCCTGCGCACCGTCACCCTCTGGTGCTCGCCTCCGGTCCCTTAAAAGACAAACCTCTCGCTACTGCCGCCGCCGCCGCCGGGTCCGTTCTCTATCTCTCTACCAAGCTCAGCATGTCGCAATCTAGGGTTCTGATCGCCGAAAACCCCAGGAGAAATCTCGTACTGCCAGTGACGTGTGCGGTCAAAAAATGGAGCGAAGCTTTTTTTTTTTTTTGGGGTTTCTAGGCTCATTTTTGTTAGGGTTTTTTAGTGGCGTATCGACAGGGACTGTTGGAATTGGAGTGTCGCATTGAGTTGTTCGGCGCTTCATTATAAAGAAGTGTGGTGGAAGAAGGTATGGCGTAGCGCAAATGTAATGGAGATGCTTTTGGGGGCAAAAGGGCATTGGACCGTGACGATGTTTGTCTCATATTATTTCGAACTGATGAGCAAGAGCGAGTGTTGAGATCAGGAAAAAAATGGACTTGATGTGTAGGATGCTTTCCTTCAGATGCAGCACGGCAAGAATTGATGTTAGGTTTTAATGTGTGTGAATGAGCGAACTGAAAGTAGGTTGTGGAAGCATTTCTCCGAGACTATGTGGGGAGTTTTCTCGGAGGGCTTTTCGTGTCGTGAATGCTGAATTCTCGTTGAAAGCTGTGTACGGCGAGAGTCAATTTGTTTGCTGTTGCCGCTATCTTCGTTGAATCAGACACTCGATTTTTCGGCCTTTTCTTATTATATGTTGATTTTCTTCAGTGTTATTTCACATGTTGTCTCTTAATTGCTTTGCCGAGGCAGCATTTCTCTGAGACTATGTTGAATTCTAATCCCCCAATACCCGTCCATCTCGTCTTTCTCTGCCCACTCTTTGGTTTGCACCTCTACATATCATGAACCGGAGGTTTTCAAGGTGCAATGTTCACTAGCCGGGGTTGAACTAAGCGCATGTTCATTTGTGACACGAGAGGATCACCAGGAGGGCCGCGTGTGTTGTGGAATGGAAATGTGGATGCAGAGGTACAAGTCCTGGCATCGGATAGTGCTCGTAACAAGGCTAGTCCTAGTCCTAAACCCTGATAAGTCTTAAGCGGGTCTTTTAATGATTAGTACATAGATGTGCTGGTAGACAAAAATGACAGAAGAAATGCATTCAGATTAACGTTACCTCATGCTCCTATGGATTGCCAGAATCGTCTGCATCTGTGGCATCATCTGGAGAACTCAAATGCACCGTCAAACCCAGCCTAGGCCATGGCAGGAGATTTTAAGTAAGTGTTATATCATTGGGGAAGAAAGGGAGGAGAGATGCACAAACTTCCGCCTGGATATTGTCAGACAGTTCTTAGATAGTCGTCTGTAATGGACCTAAAGAGTGAGGTATGCTGCTTCAGGTGGTCGAATAATAGGGATGGGTTGGCAAATGTTCGAGAATGAATTGATCGGGCAGTGGCAAACGTAGAACAGGAAAACCTCCTTCCCAAATGCTGAAATCTGGGCTCTTCCTACAGTGGGCTCCGAACATAGCCCTTTGTCTTAACTCACTCTATTGAACCAACTAGGAGGAAAGATGAGTTTGAAGAGTTATGGCAGGAACATGATGAGTGTCCAAGTTTAATAGCAAAGCAATGGAGCGATATTACTGATTCTTCCAACGACATCCGTGATAAATTAAAAGAGTCGCCTCGGCACTGACATCCTGGAGTAGAAAAAGAAGTTCAAAAATGCTAGGAAGGAGATTGAAAGCTTACAATAACAGCTTTACTTAGTTGGTAAGCAATAGAGTAGACCAGCTTTATCGTGGAGGACGCAAGAGCTCTTATCATGGAGGCCCAGGCCTGCTTGAAGAATTTCTGGGCTCTCAAGATATTCCACTGCAAAAGAGAGTGCAATAGGGTTGTGGATTGGGTTGTCAAGCCTACCGCAACAAAGCCCTACCTTTGAACTGGGTCTCTTATCTTCCCCTCTATCCTTTTGGAGTTGTTATGTTCTCAAGCTAGTACTTTATTTTCTCATACTATTACTTAATGAAAGTTATGAAGTTTTTCGACCAAAAAAAAAAAAAACAGAGCAGACCAACTTGATAGGAAGAGACCGAAATCTATGCGAGCAAAAAATCGACCAGCTTCAGAGGCAAGAGGAGCAGTATTGGCATTTGAGGTATAGGGTTTGATAGCTGAAATTGAGGGATCACTATAGCAAACTCTTTCAAGCTTGAGCTATCTAAATGTTAAATTATGTATCGAATTTGAGCAGTAAGATAAACATGCGCAGGCCAGGCCGAATGAACAAAGTCCTGGTTGGACTTTTGCGAGGTCTTCGATTTTGTTCCCTCATTAATCCTATCTCCATGCGTAGATGGAAGAAGTCAGAAAGCTGCACAAGTGACTTAATTTCCTCGACTCTCACACCCGGCTGCAAGCGAAGTCGGAGAAGGGAGATTTGCTTCAGCCGAAAAAGAGGGCCTCCACAATCTAATCTTTGCATTAAATAGAGGGACCCATAAACTGGTGCACATAAATGAAGACGAATTGGTCTCACATGGAAGCTCCTCATTTCAGCCGCAAGTGGAATTGAAGCATGTGACTTTGTCGTTTGTCTCCATCCCAAATAAATGCACAATAGACCTCACCACAAAAGAGGAGCCGAAGCTCCCACAAGAGATTTCCACGGCATGTGATGACGGGCTCCACGAATGCATTCATTATTTTAATGTATCGATGCCTACACACCTTGCACTTCCAATTTCCACAATATCTTTATCTTCACTGATGAGAGGAAATACCCTCTAGATGCTTTACACCCTTAGGTACTCCGAGGTCTGAGCAAGGCCTAGGATGAAGCCTTTTAACGTCATGCTTAGAACATAGACCTCAATATATATGGGCATAAAAGAGTGAAATGAGCAGAGGAGGTGTTAGCCATAAGAAGAGCTCTCCTTTATACATATTCGTAGAGCTCTCTCGACGCGGGGAGATTTGTGCATAGAATTGATACGGTCGAGTTGAGTTATTAAACACTATGGATATTGGGTATAAACTACGGCTGGGAAATACTCAAGTGTTTGAGTGATTGTAATTCTGTAATTCTCCGATTTATTAGTGGATTATTTACTGGCTCTTCTTGTGAACGTAGGTTTTGACATTAGGACCAAATCACGTAAATTTCTTGTTTCCTTTTATTGTTCCTCGTTTTATTTCTCTGTTGATTTCTATAGCTGCCGATTATATTGTAAAATTATGATCCGCTTCCGCTGCATCACCTACAACAACACTGAAGACGTCAACGGAATAAGATTTTCTCTATCACAAGACACTGAAGGGACTTGGTGTGCTATGCTTGAAAGACTACAAGAAATAATAACCAAGTTCTTTAGTGATTTGCACTCGACATAGGAGTATAGAAATTTTGATGCGATTATAGATCAATGCCCTCAGGTGGTATCAATTGAGATGAACGCTGGACTCATTAGACCTGTTGCGAAAGTAAAGCAATCGAACAATAAAATTTGACGGAACAAGAAAATAAATCGGACACCAGATTTACGTGGTTCGGTCGTAGTGACCTACATACACGGGGAGAGCAGCACGGAATTCTACTATAGATCAAGCGATTCAACGGAGATTGCAACCACACTCGAGTCACTCAAACACTCTAAGTATTTCCCAAGCCTCAATTACACCCAATAACTCACGCAGTGTTTAGCCCTCAATTCCTCACGAAATAATCTTTCAATCTCGCGAAAGAATTTTACACAAATCTTATCACAAGATTTAATCGCTACTAACACTTGAATTCTTGGTGTAATTCCACGAAGAAAATCCCACGCCAAGCGCTCAACGAAACAGAGCTTCAAGACTCACATCCATGGCGGCACTTCAAGACTTCTTCGTAACCAACGAAACAACCCATTGCCCACACACATCAATAACGGCGTGCATATGTATATATACCCAAGAAGAGAACGTGGCCGACTCAGAATTGGAAACCTGCATATTTCGGTCAACAAAGTATGGTTTGGACTTTCCCTTTGTTGACCGTGACTCCCACTAGAATTAGGAAAGAATAATATTCTTTCTTTCTTCGCTGATTCCAATTTCATATCAGGAAATATCCAATTTAAAGTATTCAGACCTCCACACAAATAATTTCGAGTCGGGTTTTGTTTATCTGGCTCAAACTCGAGACATATTTTAACAATCTCCACCTTGGCTCGACGTTTGAGCCAAGTCACAATCGCTTTGATAGAATCCGAATTTCGCTACTACTCTCCCATAGCCCCAATGGGCTCAACCACCACAGATGTCTTTCAAGTCCAAGCCTCGCTTGAACTTCGCCATAGCCGTGGACCTCATCAGAACACCAACTCCACATGCACCTTTAACTGCTCCACAAGGATTTTTCGACACAACCTCTTCAACCGCAAATAAAGCAAAACCATCATTGCATCCATATCTGTCAGGAGATCGAATACGCACCTTGTCAATATCAGCAGTTACAGCAACTATTGGCTCAATAGGCTCCACCTCGCTACAAGCACCATCCGTGTCGATTATTTCGTTAGTACCCACTACCTCAGGAGTTTCTGGTTGCAACTCCACCTTAAGCTGAACACCGTCTAGATCCGTATAAACACTGCTATTAACACTCCTAGCCAGAAGTACTGGAGACTCGTCAAATGTAACTTCTCTGCTGACAACAGGTGAATTTAATTCCGGGCACCACAACTTATAGCCCCACTCACCTTGTGCATAACCTAGGAACATGCACTTTCTTGTCCTTCCATCGAGCTTACCATCACTAACTCAAACATAACATGGACAATCAAATATTCTAAGAACAGAATAATCAGCAACGTTACCTGACTACACTTCTTCGGGAGTCTGACATTCAATCGCAGTCGATGGGGATCTATTTTTCAAGTAACTCGCCGTACTAAGTGCATCCGCCAGGAATCTCCTAGCCATACCAGCACTAGTGAGCATTTTATGGGCCGTCTCTAGTAATGTTCTGCTCATCAACTCTGCAACCTGTTGTGGTTCAATGGCACTAGTGCGGTGTTTCACTATGCCTTCCTTCATGCAGAATTCGTTTAACAGCTTCGAGCAAAACTCCATACTACTATCAGTCCGCTCCTGCTTGATCGTTTTACCAGTCTCCTTTTCGATCAAAGCTTTTAACTGCCTGATCCTGACAACAGCATCAAACTTGTGCCTTAGCACAAACACCCACGTCTTCCTCAAGTAGTCATCAACAACTGTTAGCATAAATCTGGCACTCTTCCTCGAAGGAAATCGCGACAACCTGCGAACATCTAAGTGAATTAATTCTGCAATATCCGTGGTTTCTCTGACGGTCGTACTGAATTGCACTTTTCGCCGTTGATCTAAATCACAGCAACTGCATACATTCAGTTCGTTAGCCACATAACCACATAGCAAAATTCTTTCACTTAGAACCTTCAGGCTTCTCTCGCTAATGTGCCCCAAACGCATATGCCACAATTCGGACTCTCGAACCGATGCATCCGACGTCTCCGCAGCGAATTCCATCACTGTCTCACCTTGAAGCTCATACAGGCCATTATGCTTGATTCCTTTTATTATCACCAAGGCACCTCGAACAACTTTCAGAACTCCACATTCTAAAGAATACCGATACCCAGCTGAATCTAGGGCACTCAAGGAAATCAGATTTTTCTTCAACTCTGGAACATGCCTCACTTCAGTCAATGTCCTCACGATACCATCATGCATTCTGATTTTGACATCACTAACACCTACAACATCGCCTTCAGAATTGTTCCCCAACTGCACTTTACTACTATCCGTGCACTGATAAATAGTAAACCAGTTCCTGTTTGGTGTCGCATAAAAAGAACAACCAGAATCCATAATCCATCCGTCAAACGACGAATCATCAGTGACAGACAAGACATAATCGGCATTATCCGAATTACCATCAGCTATAGCTGCAACATCATCCACAGGATCAACTCTAATTCCCTTACCCTTGTTGTTTTTCAATTTAAGGCAATCCCTTCTAATATGCCCCCTCTTGCCACAACTCCAACAGATAATACCACTAGTCCGAGACTGACTTCGTCTATTCGAGTTCATACTGCTTCTGCTAACACGTGTACCAGTTCTTCCTCTATTTTCACCTACTAAAGCAGCAGATACATGTTCGCTAGATTCTCTTCTACGAATGTCCTCACACAAAATTAAATCTCGAACACCATCAAACATCAAACTTGTCAACCCAGAGGAATTACTAACAGCAGTAACAGTAGTACTCCAACTATCAGGTAATGAGGATAATAGAATCAAAGCGTGTACCTCATCTTCAAAGTCAATATCAACTTAACTCAATTGACTAACGATCACATTGAATTCATTAATATAATGAGCAACTGACGCACCTTCGCTCATCTTCAAATTAAACAGACGTTGCATCAAATAGACCTTGTTGATTGCAGAAGGTTTCTCGTACATGTCCGACAGGGCTTTCATCAAACCCGCAGTGGTCTTCTCATTCACGATGTTAAACGCGACGTTCGTGCCAACGTCAGCCGAATAACACCCAAAGCTCGTCTATCCAACAATTCCCAATCAGCTTGGTTCATCGTCTTTGGCTTCTCCCCAGACAGGGGGCAAGTGTAGTTTCATCTGATATAGATGATCCTCAATCTGCATCTTCCAGAACCAAAATCCTTCCCATCAAATCTGTCGATTCTCACTTTTCCTTCTTCTGTCACCATCGATTCACTTTAACTCAGCCAAGCCAGGCTCTGATACCAATTGTTACGGAAGCAAAGCGATCGAACAATAAAATTTGACAGAACAAGAAAATAAATCGGACACCAGATTTACGTGGTTCGGTCGTAGTGGCCTACGTCCACGGGGAGAGCAGCACGGAATTCTACTATAGATCAAGCGATACAATGGAGATTATAACCACACTCGAGTCACTCAAACACTCTAAGTGTTTCCCAAGCCCCAATTATACCCAATAACTCACGCAGTGTTTAGCCCCCAATTCCTCACGAATAATCTTTCAATCTCGCGAAAGAATTTTACATAAATCTTATCACAAGATTTAATCGCTACTAACACTTGAATTCTTGGTGTAATTCCACGAAGAAAATCCCATGCCAAGCACTCAACGAAACAGAGCTTCAAGACTCACATCCATGGCGGCACTTCAAGACTTCTTCGTAACCAACGAAATAACCCACTGCCCACACACATCAATAACGGCGTGCATATGTATATATACCCAAGAAGAGAACATGGCCGACTCAGAATTGCAAACCTGCATATTTCGGTCAACAAAGTATGGTTTGCACTTTCCCTTTGTTGACCGTGACTCCCATTAGAATTAGGAAAGAATAATATTCTTTCTTTCTTCGCTGATTCCAATTTCATATCAGGGAATATCCAATTTAAAATATTCAGACCTCCACACAAATAATTTCGAGTCGGGTTTCGTTTATCCGGCTCAAACTCGAGACATATTTTAACAAGATCTCTGCTGATGGAAGAGATATGATATTTGGGATTGGAGCGACAAAAGCACCCGACGGAATGATTGGATTGTTCTACCAAAGAAATCGGTAGACGAGTTATTTTCATATGGGCAGTTTGATAGCAGACCCAAATTACATGAGTTCTCATAGTGCCACCGTGGAATGTGTAACTCACTATCGCCCAATTACCCTCTGCAATTTTGCTTATAAATTGATAGCAAAAGTATTAGCTAACCGATTAAAAACCATTAATGCCTCAATTGATTTCTCGGTGGAAGGCGCCTTTGTTCCGGGGTGTGAATTTCAAAATAATTTTTTGTTGTGCATGAAGTGTTGCACCCTTCACGGAGAAGGTGAAGGAAGATAAAATTTATTGCTATGCTCAAATTAGACGCAAGGCCTATGGTCGGGTGGAGTGGGACTTTGTAAGGGCTTATTGGATGAAGCTAGGATTCTGCTCCATATGGTTCGACTGGATTGTGCGTTCCGTGACCAGTGTTTCTTTTGGTGTCAAGTTAAATGGAGAACTACTCCCTTATTTCATTCATTGCGGGGTTTACGACAAGATGATCCATTGTCTACTCATCTGTTTATTCTAGTTGCAGAATCCCTATCAATCTCATTCATAGGCTGGCTCAAAGGAATAAAATTGACCTCGGAATGCCCTATTTTGTCCCATTGATTGTTTGATGATGACTGGATCTTCTTCCTTGAGAGATCTATCAGAGAATGTTAGGAGCTATTGAACATTTTGAATCAATATTGTTATGCATCTGCGCAAGCAATTAACCTAAACAAATTTGCGGTTCTCTTGAGTAAGGCTTATCCAGCGAGTCATCAGATAAATGTTTCAAAAACTCTCAAGAGTCCCTCTTTTACTAGGTGCAGGTAGATACTTGGGAGTGCCAGCTGATCGGGAAAGACTCAGAAAAGAAGTTTTCTCATGAATTATTTTGAGAATCAACTAGAAGATCGAAAGAAAAGTTATTATTGCGAGCAGGGAGGGAATTGCTCATAGAAATAGTGATGCAAGCCATCCCAAGTTATGCTATGTTATGTTTCAAAATACCAATATCTGTTTGTGGAATGATTGAAAAGAAAATTGCGAATCACCAGTGGTCCTCTGCAGAAGGTATAACTGGAGTCCATTAGAGAAGCTGGAAAGTTCAGATGCTATCAGCATTTTCCTAAACACATTGCCCACAAGATTTTGGCAATGTGTTTAGGAAATCAGTGCCTTTTTTTCTTATTCAAAACGCCGTGGATGACCGCAGGCAGCCCTCCGTACCTCCTTCGGCACCGTGATGAGCAAAAGTTAAATGTGCATCTTCTAGAGCCACTATGTTGTGTCTCTCCCGGATCTCGTTCCATTGATATGAAAAATCCTTCTCTTTGCTCAACTCGAGAATGTCGGCTTTGAACACATGTACGGTCGGAGTCTCCTCCGAATCAATGAAACCTTGCGTGAATGACAACACCGCGGAGTCACTTTTGGCTCCTGAGTCTGTCTTTGATATCGACTTCCCCCCATCTAACCTCGCCGAGATGATGCAATATTATACTATCTTTGACATGAATAAACATAATTTATAGAAAAATTTATAAAAAATCTAAAGAGAACTATTAACCTAATGAAGGTGATAAAGTACTTATGGACAACACCCAATGATATGAAGAAAAATAAAGAATTCTAAAAATTTTCTGTAATTTCTGTATTCCAGCTTACGTTTACAAGGCTATAAGTACATATATATACAAAGAAAAGAATCAACCCTAATTGACCTATAAAACAGGGGATATACATAGAAAAAGGAAATATACATAGAAAGAGTATAAAACAATAAGAACTTTCCTATTTTGGCTCTAGAAGACAGCTCATGTTAACACTCCCCCTCAAGCGGGTGAGAAGATGTCTTTGATACCCAGCTTGACAAGTGAGCTGTGAAAAGCTCGATTCGACAAGGCCTTCGTAAGAACATCCGCCAACTGATCTTCAGATCTAACGAATGGAAACTTCATCACCTTAGCATCCAAGTTCTGCTTGACAAAATGCCTATCCACCTCAACATGCTTAGTACAGTCATGTTGAACTAGATTGTGAGAAATTTCAATCGCAGCTTTATTATCACAAAATAATCTCATCTCGGATTCAGGTGGGAAACCAAGTTCTGTCATCAACATTTTTAGCCATAATAGCTCGCATAGACCTTTAGCTACCCCTCGGAATTCTGCTTCAGCACTTGACAAGGCTACAACCTTCTGCTTCTTGCTCCTCCATGTTACCAAGTTTCCTCCCACAAATGTGAAATAGCCTGACGTAGACCTCCTGTCAAAGATACTACCGGCCCAATCCGCATCCGTAAATCCTTCTACCTCAAGGTGACCGTTTTTTGCAAAGAACAACCCTTTTCCTGGAGCTGACTTCAAGTAGCGCAGAATCCGAACCGCAACATTCATATGTTCTTCACTCGGAGCATGCATAAATTGGCTCACAACCCCTATAGCATATGCAATATCAGGACGAGTGTGTGACAAATATATTAGTCTCCCTACTAACCTTTGGTATCTATCCTTATTGGTAGGCACCTGATAAGGAAACTCTCCAAGTTTATGATTTTGAACTATAAGAGTGTCGGCAGGCTTACACTCCAACATTCCATCCTTAGCTAATAAATCTAACACACACTTTCGCTGAGACAAGAAAATACCTTCCTTTGACCTGGCTACTTCAATTCCCAAAAAATATTTCAGGCCTCCCAAATTTTTCATCTCAAACTCATTGGCTAACCGCCCTTGAAGGTCTGCAATTTCTTCAAGATCATCCCCTGTGATGATCATATTGTTGACACCTAAATTTTGGCGTATCATTTAGTGTAATTTGCATAGAAAATTAGAGATTAAATCTTTAACCCCTAAATAAAAATATTTAAATTGCATAACATATAGTTTAAATTCATTTTAGATTAATTGCATTTTGCATCGGACCGGCGGTGACGAACGAGCTTAAATTTCATCGAATGGGACTCGGCTCGCTTGGAATGCAAGGGCCGGGAATTACAAGTCAAACGGGCTCGGTTGTTTTAATTTGAGCTTAATTCAGCCCATTATCCTTAATTAATTCAGCCCATTTAAATTAAATTAAAATCTAAGCCCAAGCCTAAGCCCATTAGGACTAGAGAGCCCATCTAATTGACCTAGATTAGTGTTATATATACATCATTAGGTCAGGATTTTGGGGGGGCCACAGAATTGAAATACACGACACATTGAGAGAAAAGAAAGGTAAAAAGAAGGCAGTCCCTCCGTGGTCGCCGTTCGTGTCCCTTGGTGCTAGACTTTCACGCTGCGAATTGCAGCGCCTCAGCCTCACTCCCTCGCACTCTCAACGGTCCAGCCCAAATCCTAGCGACACCGAGGAGATCCATTGCTGTGTTCAAGCTGAAGACTTATCCAAGTTGAAGGTTGAGAGGTAGATTTTGTCGCCTTAGGATTACATCTTGCCAACTAAGGTCAAGAAGATTGAGTCAAAGAAAGTCATAGCCAGGTGATCTTGAGTGGAGAAATTCAACCAAAAGGCCTCTTCCTTTTGTGGGCATGCGGTAGTGCCCTTTATGAACAACTACTGTTCTGCTTCCTGCTGATTTGCTGCTGCTCTCTCAAACGAGAACCGAGCCTTCGAGCGTCCAGGAGTGATTCCAGCGAGTTCTCAAAGAATCCAGACCCATCGCTTCGCATCCTGCTGACCTTGTGCCGATTTGCTCTAGCCTTGTCGAGCCCAACGACGCGTGATATTGCTGGATCATCGTGTCTTCCTCTTGCAGCCGTCGACCCTCCATCGAGCCAAGGAGTTTCGTCTCTGTTTTTGCAGGTTTGTCAAAGCCCTACGAACTGTTGTCCCTTGGCAGAACGTCACGACCAGTCACCATAGCCGGCTGAGCATCCGAACCATCATCCGCCGAGGGATACGTTGAGTACCTCCCCGTCATCGAGCACTCCCCGTCGGCCGTAAGTCATCCACCGAGAGCATACTTAGCCGCGACGCCAACGAGCTGCTTGTGAACCTCGATCGAGCAACCCACCACCGTGAGCCGCCCTACCGTGCCGAGCACCACCGCGAGCGCCATCATTGCCACCGCCGCCGTTGGCTACCACGCGTTCCGATCCGCAAGCCCGATCCGGCACCGAGTTCGAATTTGGAAGATATCCGCAAATTAGGTAAGATCGTTATCCGAATATTTTTTGAAATATTTAATTTCTTAAGTTTTCGGTGTTTGAATATTTCGTGGATATTATTTGGTGGATTGCTAAATCTTAGGATAATATTTGGGATATCCGCAATATTTGAAACACTTAAAATTAGGAATTTTGCCTAATTTAGCAACGTATCTGGACGACTATCCGACCTTATCCCTAAGGTTCGATACGCGGCGATACGGAAAATTATTATCCTATCCATAACCACTTGGGTACGATAATGATTCCGCTTTCCAAATTTGAATAATCGGCTTTCCGTCGATATCTATAACCCTATAGATATGACCGATAGTTTGATTTTTGTGCCTAATCCGAGTTTGAAATAAATATGGCGGATCGCGTGGACGTTTTGAATGTGGTTGCTATCCTTGTTTATTTAATTGCTTTCCTTTTTCAAATAAACAGAAAATTCAAAAAAAATATTAATTAGATTTGAATTAGAGTTTTTGCATGTCTAGGAATCCTAAATATATCTAGAAGATAGAGTAGTTATTTAATTTAAATTAGGACTTGAGATGATTTATTTCCTAGTTTAAATTAAGTAATATTCTAATCTTAATAGATTATTCAGGTTATTTTATTATTTCGAATTTCCATGAAAATCCCAAAAAAGAAGAATGAATTGTTTTAGGATAGATTAGGATAGATTGTATTCTTAATTTAAGTAATTCATTATTCCGAATTTTAACAAAAATCCTAAAAAGAAATCATGCTAGGGTAGATTAAATCATCATAGTTTGCATGTTAATTTAGGCATTTTTATTATTCCGAATTTAAATTGAGAAAATACCAAAAATAATCATTCGTCCTGTCATTAGAAATAGGTCACGTCGTCGCACGACATATAGTTTGCATGCTAGGTTGCATTAATCGCATGTCATTTTCTCATGTCATTGCATATAGGCTAGATTTCATTCAAATAAGTGAAAATCCAAAAAAAGAAATTGAGTGAATTGCTTGTTAATTAGAAATCATATTAGGGTGTCAATGTGATTTTCTAGCTAACAATGCAGATGCTTACGTTGCTTCCAGGTAAGTAATTCTTCCAAACTTGCAATTTATTTAATGCTTTCTGGGTGTTAAATTGGTGGTTTGCGCACCCGTATGAACATCTCACATGTTAGTAACTAAGTTCAAATGGATCCAAACTGCATGCATAAACATTTTTGAAAAGAAAAGGTACCGAAAGGGCGTTAGACCAGATCTAGCGTAATCAAGTCCCCGGGCTTAGAATCTCTGGTTCGTAGGAATAAAACATATCTCCCTATGTTTTATTTAGGTTTCTAATCAACCTACCATAAATTGATTAGTGGCGACTCCGAGCATAAAAACTTTTGCATGTTAAAAACTTAAACCCTAAGTTGCGAATTGGTAGGGCTTGGGAGGGCCCGAGTTAGGCTTAGTCTTAATAATCCATTAGCCCGAAAAATGAGGAAATTTTTTTAGGGTCACGACACAATGTTTTTGCAGAATGGGAGGGCCCGGGTGTTAAATGTTTTTGCAGAATGGGAGGTATAAGGGGAGGCGTGATTGTTAACCCTTGTTTTGCAGGGAGGTGTTTGGATGTATGGTTTATTTTATGCACGAAGCGCTGTTTGATATAACATGTTGTGCATGCCTTGCATTTACACTACACCGCACACTCTACCCGCTGCCGGACCTGGGCGGCACAGGTTTAGGATGGTACTGAGACAGCGGACACCCCGACCACACCCGCGTGGTACGGGTCGCCCTCCTTGGTCCCGAAAGTTCTTTCACGGTGTCATTGAGTTCCCACCACGGTTGCACCCTTTGCAACTCGGGTCGGCTCCTTGACTAAGCCGGAGTAAGGGAAACCCCGGCCTAACCACAACCATGACTGGTTTAGCCCGGTAATCCTCGCGTCTCTATTTTGCAAGCCAGAGTCTAGATAGAAATCGAACCTCACATTTCATGCGCATGTCTATGTGATTGCCATGGTCCTATCGGGTAAAGTAAGTTTTTTTGAACCTTTATTTCGCAATTTATTTATGTTCCGTATTTTCTTTCGTCGGTCCATGACATTAGGTCGGTCGTGAGTCTTGGTCTATACACTATGGGAGGGGCAGACATCCGGATTCTTGATGCTCCTAAGGACGAGCTCCGTGCCTGGTGGAATCTACTCAGTCCGACCAACCGCAAGCTAGTTGAGGGCCACATCGGGAGGCTGCTCCCCCTACTGGAGGTCAAAGTCCGTACCGGCCTCGTTCGAGCATTAGCGCACTTCTGGTGTCCCGAGACCTCTACCTTTATATTCGGTAAGCACGAGCTCACCCCGACATTGGAAGAATATAGCGTGCTCATTGGAAAACCATTGGAGTCGGAGTTAGTCACACCACCTTTGGGAATTGATTCTACTTTAATGTTGGCTAAATTTTGAATGTTGGAAAAGATGAATTGGGAAAAGTTTTAAAAGCAAATCGCGGCACATGTCCTTTTTCATTCCTGAGTCAGTGTTTTGATAAAGCCACATCTTTTCAAAAAGGCAGAATATTTTTGTTAGCATTTTTCGAGTTCGTGATTTTTCCCCACTGTAAGAATGCATGTAGTTCGTCAATCGCATGGTTGGTCCAACAAGTCTGTCTTGAAAAGAATTTTGGCAACACCATTTTAGCCGAGACTTTCATTTCACTCACTAAATTTAAGCAACATGTTGACAAAACGTTTCATGCCCCCCTCGAACTTTTGCAAATTTGGTTTTTGTCTCACATAAAAGGATGTGACGATTTACTCACAATATCCGAGCTTAGTGATTCTAGCCATCCCATTTTAAGCTATAAAGGAAAACAAGGAAATGCACCTGATTATCATTATTCCGAATGGATCATTTTCATGAAAAACGCTAGACCCCAAGGTTTCCATTAGCATGCTAATTGGTTCAAGGTCGAGGAAGCTCAGCTTACGTGTAATGGTGTTGGACCGGTGCCACTTTTGGGCTTCACTGGCGCAATCGAGTACTACCCTGCCAGAGTGTCCCGACAGTACCAAATTCTCTAGGGACTCCCTCCGGCGTTACAACCGGAACTCCTCCGGGTCGACTTCGCCGATGATGATAAAGACCACGAAGGGACCGTAGCTCAGCTCAATAAGATGTGGAAGAAGTGCCGTGTGTTAAAGATAGCTCGGCCCGAAGGAGAACTAAAGGGAGAGCAGAAGTCCTATTTCGCGATGACCCAGTACATTCGACGGCACAGAATCCCGCAGGATTTGCTCCCGAAGATACCCAAGGTGCCTCTCAAGTCCGCCAATCGCTCAGAGAACAATCGCCTCAAAAGGAAGGCCGAAGAAGCTGAAGAAAAGGCAGCCAAGATAGCTCGAGCTTATGAGCAATTGAAGAAGGAAGTCGCCTCCCATATGTCTATAGATCAAGCTAAATAATAAGCTCGAAGTTCTTTTCTCATTTCAGTTTCAGTTTTTAAATTTGTTTAGGAATTGAGTCATTTGTCTTTATATTCAGTTCAATTTTAAGTCATTAATTGGTGTAAAAATTTTCACCATTTCAATAAAGGGGTCTTTTTAATTCAAAGCGGTTAGACCAATGTCATGGATCGGCGTATGATTTTGCTTGACACTTATGTATGCCTGTTTCGTTCCGAAATTAGGTAACTACGGACCGATCACGATCGCCCATTTGTACACGGTCGAGAGCCAGAATGGCCGATCAAACCAACTTGCAAGAGCGTGTTGTTGGTATGGAAGACCAGATGAAGCAACTTGTCATCGTGATGCAACAAATGTCCGCTGAGATCAAAGCTATTCGGTCGATCCCAATTCCGGCATCCCTCGAAACATCAGTCCCAAAGCAGAAAGTTAGAAAAAGTGTCGATGTTGACGGAGATGACGATATTCCTGATTTAGAAGATGACCCCGTCCAGATTATCGTCAACAAAGACAAACCTGACGAACGAGTCAACAAGCTTGAAGAAAGAGTGAAGCAGCTGGAAGGTTTGCAGGATTCACCTTCGATCGATCTGTCCCTGTACTCACAGATCAAAATCCCAAAGAAGTTCAAAATGCCAGATTTTGACAAGTACAATGGCACCACATGTCCAAAAGCCCACCTGCAGCTCTATCACGTACAGATGACTTCGTATGTTGACAACGAACTCCTGATGATCCATGCCTTTCAAGCAAGTTTGACGGGTCCTGCTTTGAACTGGTATCTCATGAAGAAGATAAATGGCCTCAAAACTTGGAAAGAAGCCAGTGAAGCATTCTTAAAGCAGTACAGATTCATAACGGACATCATTCCTACCCGTGATGATCTCGAACGTGCTCAGATGAAAAAGACTGAGTCCTTCAAAGACTATGCTATCAGATGGAGGAATTTAGCTGCTCAGGTTGTCCCAGAACCCATAGACAAGTGAGTTGAAGAGGATGTTCGTAAAAACTCTCCCGTTCGAATACCGTAATCGGATGGTTGTCATTCCGCCGACAACTTCAACCAACTCATCCCCATAGGCGAAATGATTGAGATAGGGCTGAAAGATGGATGGTTTGTCGAGCCGTCCTCCTCGACCAGAAGATTTGGTGCGAGAAAAGAGAAAGAACCGGCAGCTGAAGTGAATGTGGCTTATAACCAACCGAGCCGGCGGAATACTAACTCCGCCCCAGCAATCCAAGTAGCGGAAGCTTAGCAACAAAACTCAGGTCGTCAACCTTTTCAAAGGAGGAACAACAAGAGGCAATTCACCTCCCTCCCCGGGTCGTTGTCTCAAGTATTGGCAATACTTCAGAAGAAAGGCTTGCTTATTACTGAGCCAAAGCGGCCCAATCCTGAGCGGTTCTATAACTTTGACCCGTCAAAGAAATGTGATTATCACATGGGTGAGCTGGGACACTCAACCGATGATTGCTATGTCCTCAAGCACCGAATCCAGAACCTCCTGGACACGAGGGCTTTCTCATTCCAACCCGCTAAGCCGAATATTCAGAATAACCCACTCCCCGATCACGCGAGCAATGTGAATGCCATTTTTAGCTTCGATGCTGATCGAATTAAGAACGTCAAGGTGTATACTACGGATGTCTATGGCGAGTTGGTGAAAGCCGGTTATTACCCGAGTAACGAGACCCTTCCCCGGTGTCATGAGAGAAAGAATCTCAAGAATGGTAGAAGCCGGGATGATTGTTTATGCGACCACACCGGCATTGTTTCCACTATTTCGAAGTGGTTATTAATTGGGAAGAAGAGTTTGCTACATTGAACACCGGAAGGACAAGTTCGACCCTTTGCTTGAAGACATGCCTCCGCTCGAAGACGCGTCCGATGATGAAGAGATCGTAGTAAGCACGCCTACAGCTGATGAAGGGATAGTGATCGAGATACCTCAACCACATGAGTACAGTGATAATAAGGCGGTCCCTTGGTCTTACAGCCTCGATGTCGACTTGGTTACCAGATCTGGGCGTACCTATAGCCAAGCTAATGCCCAACCTGCAAAACCTGTTACTGATGAAGAAGCCAAAGAGTTTCTAGCTGTGATTAAGGCTAGCGAATACAACATAGTTGAACAATTGCGCAAGATGCCCGCGCAAATCTCTCTCCTTGAACTACTCCAGACATCTGTCAAGCATCAGAAGGCCCTAATGAAGGTGTTAAGTGAAGTCCACGTGCCAGAAACGATCGATCATGATAAATTGAAGGAATTTGTCAGTTCTATACTCCTCAAGGACCTCATAGCCTTTTCAGATGAAGAGTTTCCTCTGGAAGGGAGGGGGCATACCAAGGCACTTTACATTTCTGTCAAATATAAGGCCTCGCATGTAGCCCGGGTACTCATTGACAACGGATCAGCCTTGAACATCTGTCCTTTGGTGACTTTACACCGCCTCAAGATAGATTCTTCTAGGATAAATTCTGCGAAGACCTCCGTGCGAGCTTTTGACGGAACGAAAAAGAAGTGATGGGAGAAATTCACCTTGACATACGATAGGACCAACAATGTTCAACATCCTATTTCAAGTTATGGACATTCCCACTCGCATTCAATTTTTTCGTTGGGTCGTCCATGGATTCATACTGCCGGAGCTGTGCCATCCAGTCTGCATCAGAAGGTGAAGTTCGTTGTGGAGAGAAAATTAGTCACAGTCCACGGTGAAGAGGAGCACCCAATCTACCACGCAACGGCTATCCCCTATGTTGAGCCGGATTGCAAAATAGAATCAAGCTATCAGTCGCTCGAGCTCGTATCAACCATACATGCATCGAGAGGATCATCACCGCCCATTCCTGAGGTGTCAAATGCTGCAGTCATGGTTGGAAGAGTAATGGTGTCCCATGGCTTTATTCCGGGTGAAGGCCTTGGTAGGAATGGTCAAGGTATCCGCCAACCGGTGGAAGTCTCTCGAAGGCCCCACACTACTGGATTGGGATACCAGGGGTCAAGCGGGCCAAATAATGGGGGACGTAGCCATGAACGTGGACGCGGCCGAGGTCGAGGTCGAGGAGATGGATATAATAGACAGCGATCCGAAGAAGAGCCGAATGGAATTACCCACAACAATGGAGAGCTTGGGCATGGTAGGTTGCTTCCACATATCCACACAACATTTCCGGGCCCTGCAAGAATGATGCATGAAGAGAAAGAGGTGATCGACACTTTGGGGCAACCGAGCGGCAAGTTCGATTTTTATGTGAAATGCTCGGCGCCCCCGAGCTTCTATGTTAACCCCTGTGACATTGTCCCGGATGGATGGGGAGGTATGGATGATCCAACACCTCTAATGACAGAAGATTCTGATGATGCAATGGATGGAATCACTGCCCTGTTTGATGATTTCTTCGTTGGAGCTATCGAGGAAGAACCGTTAGAGGGAATGGGCATAGGCCCACAAGAGTAAAACTTTTACTTTTTCGCACACTCCCTTGCGTGGGAATTTCTACTGCTTTTTAGGACTTGCCCCGTTTCGGGCGCTGCTTTCCATTTTCATTTCTAGGATTTGATTGTTGCATTTTCCATTCCAATAAATGTAATTCATTTTGAAATAATCAATGAAATTACAAGTTATTTTCGTTTTGAGGACATGTTGAGGTACATCAAACCGCTCGGTGATGATATCCAACCGATAAAAGAAAATATAGTCCAAGGAGAATTCTGAGGCCTGGGCTTCTTCATGCTTCCTCGTGTTAAAACTTTTTTGAAAAGAATTTAAAAAAAAACAAAAAAAAATCAAAAGAAAAAATGCAAGGTTTACCCTTATTTGTCCTTCTGAACCCCCTACTTTTATGTTTCAGGGGCAATCTTGTGACACGCGAGAGTATGGGAACGGTCCAATCTGATGAATTATGTGCCGCCGAGCCTGATCTTGATGACACCAACGAACTCGAAGATTCCTCGGATCTTCAGCGCGATCTAGAGCATCATGAAAGACCTAAAGTCCTGACGGTAGACCATACTATCACCATCAACCTGAATGATTCCGGAGAACCCAAAGAGGTGAAGATAGGGGCAACCCTTCTCGAAGGTGAAGCAAAACGCCTGGTCCAACTGCTGAAGGATTACCAGGATATCTTTGCATGGTCGTATGCCGATATGCCGGGTTTAGACCCTTCTATCGTGGAGCATAGTCTACCTACTAATCCGGACATACTACCCAAGAAACAGAGGTTGCGGAGAACCAAGCCTGAACTTTCGAAGAAAATAGAGGAGGAGGCCATGAAGCTCTTGAAAGTGGGATTCATCGAAGTCACCCAATACCCCAGCTGGGTGGCCAACATCGTGCCAGTCATGAAGAAAGATGATCGAGTTCGGGTTTGCATCGATTACCGTGACCTAAACAAGGCCAGCCCTAAAGACGATTTCCCTTTGCCACACATAGATGTTTTGGTGGACAGCACCGCTGGGTTCGAGCTGTTTTCCTTCATGGATGGTTTCTCGGGTTATAATCAGATAAAAATGAAAGACGGCGATAAAGAAAAACGGCGTTCATTACCCCTTGGGGGACATTCCATTACAAGGTCATGCCCTTCGGCCTTAAAAATGCCGGGGCAACATATCAACGGGCAATGGTGACGCTTTTCCATGACATGATGCATAAGGAGATCGAGATCTATGTCGATGACATGATTGCCAAGTCTCAACCCGGAGAGAGTCATGTTAATTCCCTGAAAAAGTTGTTCGAGAGACTTCGTGAGTTTAAACTCCGTCTCAACCCAGCGAAATGCATATTCGGAGCAACCTTGGGCAAATTACTCGGGTTCATAGTAAGCAGCAAGGGCATTGAAGTTGACCCTTCCAAAGTGAAAGCTATATGTGAGTTACAACCCCCATCGACCGTGAAAGAAGTGCGAAGCCTCCTGGGTAGGTTGAACTACATAGCCCGCTTTATTTCCCAGCTCTCTGAAACTGCTAAGCCATTTTTCAAACTTCTAAAGAAGAATGCTCAAGTAGAATGGGACGATGATTGTCGGGAAGCGTTTAATGAATTAAAACGGTACCTGATGAAACCACCAGTGCTAGTCCCACCAATGCCGGGCCAGCCTTTGATCCTTTACCTCACGATTCATAGCGAGTCTCTGGGTGCGATGCTAGCCCAGAAAAGTCCTGAAGATGGAAAAGAGCGAGCCATTTATTACCTGAGTAAGAAGTTCACCGTCTCGGAGTTGAATTATCCTGAAGCCGAGAAGACTTGCGCTGCACTAGTATGGGTGCTCCATAGGCTGCGACAATATACATTGCATTACCAGACTTTGCTTGTGACTGAGAATGATCCCATCAAGTATTTACTTGATCAACCGGCTTTGGTAGGGAAGTTAGCCAAGTGGCAGATTTTAATTTCAGAATTTGATGTCCAGACGATGTCGCAGAAGTCAGTTAAAGGCCGAGTAATTGCTGATGTGTTAGCCGAAAATCCTGGAATCCCTGATGATGATAGATATTCCCCAGAAGATCGCATTTTGGTAATAAAGGAAGACACATGGACCATGTTTTTCGATGGAGCTGTAAACTTGGCTGGTTTCGGCACTGGGGCAGTTTTAATATTCCTAGATGGGCAGCATTATCCAGTAGCAGCAAAGTTGGTGTTCCCCTGTACCAACAACATAGCCGAGTACGAAGCCTGCATCCTCGGACTCCAAGCCGCAGTAGAAATGGGGATAACCAAGTTGAAAGTGTTTGGTGATTCCGCTCTGATTATTCTCCAAACTGTAGGAGAGTGGAAGACGAGAGACACCAAACTAGTGCCGTACCATGAATACCTCGAAGAAATCATGGAGGAATTCGAGGATATCTCCTTTGAGTACTTATCAAGATCCCATAATCAGTTTGCTGATGCGCTAGCTACATTATCATCCATGCTGCAAGTGACTGGTGGAATAGAGGTAGAACCCCTGAAAATTGAAGTCCTGACAAAACCGGCCTACTGTATGGTTGTAACTGGAGAACCTGACGAGAAGCCATGGTATTATGATATCATGAGTTACATCCAGAAACAAGAATTTCCTGAGGGAAGCACCCCGGCTGACAGGAAGTACATAATGAAAATGGCTTCAAAATTCTTTGTCAGTGGTGAAAAGCTGTACAAAAGATCCTATGATTCGATCCTACTGAGGTGTGTAGATGCGGCTGAAGCTACCAGAATCATGCAAGAAGTACACGAGGGAATATGTGGTCCACACATGAATGGTCACATGTTAGCAAAGAAGATCATGAGGTTGGGTTATTATTGGCTTAGCCTTGAAAGTGATTGCATCCAGCATGTTCGAAGATGTCATCGCTGTCAGGTTCACGGGGATAAAATAAATGTTCCTCCGACGGAATTACATCAGTTGTCTGAGCCATGGCCTTTTTCAATGTGGGGTATTGATGTAATTGGCCCAATTAATCCCAAGGCATCGAACGGACACCGGTTTATCTTGGTCGCGATTGATTATTTCTCCAAGTGGATTGAGGCGGCATCTTATGCGAACGTCACTGCAAAGAATGTTGTAAGATTCATTAGGCGAGACATAATCGCTCGTTATGGTGCCCCTGAAGCTATTGTCACCGATAATGGGACAAATTTAAACAACAAGTTCATAGATCAGTTGTTCAATGAGTTCAAGATCCAGCACTTGAATTCATCTCCCTATCGTCCACAGATGAATGGAGCAGTTGAAGCTGCTAACAAGAACATCAAGAAGATCCTGGCCAAAACGGCTGAAAACTATCGTGACTGGCATGAAAGGTTGCCATTTGCACTAATGGCGTATCGGACTTCCATCCGAACCTCTGTTGGGGCGACACCTTTTTCCTTAGTGTATGGCATGGAAGCAGTCCTGCCCGTCGAAGTAGAGATCCCTTCCCTGCGAGTCTTGTCTCAGGTGGAGTTATCCGAGGCGGAATGGATGCAACAAAGGCATGAGCAGTTGAACCTAATAGATGAGAAGCGATTGAAAGCCATTTGCCACGGTCAAACCTATCAGCAGAGGATAGCTAGATCCTTCAACCAAAAGGTGCGTCCAAGACACTTCGAGGTAAATGACCTAGTCCTAAGGAAGGTACTGCGCGGTCTTTCCTTCCCGGAGGTAAATTTGCCCCAAACTACATTGGTCCATATGTGGTTAAAAAGGTGCTTCCGGAGGTGCCCCGATTCTCGCAGAAATGGATGGTCGTGAGTTCTCCAATCCCGTTAATTCTCGATCTTTGTAAGATGTATTATCCTTGATAAAATCTAACATTTTGCAGCAAAAGTTTTCAAGTGTTTGGTTTATATTTTGAATTGCAAACATTTCATCGATGAATAAATGGTTTCAACCAATTTCAAGTTAAGATGTTTGCATTGGCTTTAATTTCTGCATGGTTATTTTGTCGATCAGTATCATTGACTTCAAAGGAGAAGTCTATTTAGACAATCTGATAACTCATGTGGAATGACTTGAATGTGTCGAATGAGGTACATCGGGATGATGGAAGGCAAGCCCTATCCTATACATAGTCCCATGCACTAATCCCCAGTGAGTTGAGCGGAAAAATTTCATGTCTGTAAGGTAAAGGGTTATCTCGCAAAAGGTACGGCAACCGAAATGACGAGAGGCGGTTCATTTCTCTATCCCAAACACTACAGGTTATCCATTGTTTTGCCACTTTGAGCCTAAACACTTGGAGAAATTCTTTCAAATTACCCCTGTCAAGAATTACCCCACATCGGGGCAAACTGGAGGTAAGTCGGCATCATAAGGTGAAAAATGAATAGAAATTTTCTTGCTCTCACTTGCATCAATCTTCGAGTGTTGCTTTTTTCAGATGAATTCACACGAAATTCAAGTGCCTTAGGATGACGAAGAGCATTTCTTTCTCTATCCTATACACACTTTATCCTTTGCTAAGCCCAATTGAGCCTGCAAATTCGTTTCTTAAAACCAGTTGGTGATCATCCCCCACACTAGGGCAAGGTAAAAGCCATCACTGTCCACGCAGCATATCCGGAGCGTCGATAGAAGACGAAGACCCTGAAAGTCCAAATGTTAATCATTCGGTCAAAACAAGCCAAAGGGTGGCTGGCCAATATATGCATCGTAGACAGTGTGTGTCAAAAGTCAAAAATGAAAAAATGAAAAAAAAAAAATGAAAAACTAGCGGGCATGAAAAAGCAGTGTGCCTGGTAAAAGCAAGGCCAATGCCCGTGAAAAAAAAATGAAGAAAAAGAAGAGAACTTCGGAGTAGAAAATGTTAAGATGTGTCAAAGTTATCCACAGTCTTAAGAAGTCAAGTGATAAGCTCTCGAGGCCAATGGAGCATCTACCGAGGAGACAGTCCCTGGTGAAGAAGAAGACCGGTGACAATGCCAAGATGATCACCAACTTATTCACCCCAATTATACACATTTTGAGCCTAATGATCTATTCATTTCTCAACCCATGAGCCTAGCCTACGTTACGTCCCTTGTAAAGTCTCTTCAGATTAGGGCACTTGAACTAACGAAGGATTCAGATGTTTATAAGCTTAGCTCGAAGAAGTGCGAGCAAGTCCATTTCTATCTCGTTTTGCAGGGTTCTTGACTTGTAAACCCGGAGACGATTGCGGAGTATTGTTCTTTCAATAGCCTTGACTCAAAGAGTCCCCTTTTGCTAAGCCATTGACCAAGCCCATGTTACGGTCCTGACAAAGACCTCTCAGATTGGTAAGGTCGTACCGCTTGCGAGAATACTCGGACCCTTGTCCACATGATGAAGGTGAGATGGAGTGATTCTCATAAATCAGCCTTTTTCAATGAGAATGAGAGAAAGCCCTTTTAGATCGGAAGTCCCTCATTCGGCATTTTCAAGACACCCACTTGTAAGTTCGGATTGTCTTGTCATGATTGTTCCCCAGCGGAGTTTGTAATACCGATTTGACAAAACCATCGTGCATGAAAATCAGTTGAAAATCATAGTGCATGTGTATATGTGTTCTTGACAGTGTGCGAATGCATATTACATGTTACTTAAATCCGTGTCTAACAGGAGACACACCTTCAGAGTTGGAGATATCGCCAGGTAAGTATATCTCTATCCCTAGGATGTCTATGACTATCTAGGTGTCCCTAACCTGTTCGAGCAATCGTCAGGACCCACATTTGATCATTTTTGCGATCTCTAGATGCCTTTGATGATGTTTAGGTGTCTATTGATCAAGCTTTTTCAGGTACCTCTGATGATATCCAAGTACTTTGTCAAGGAACCCTTGAACACTTGGGCTAGCCCCTTTGTTCACCAAATCACAGATTTTCATACAATCTCGAGAAGATTCCCCCGTTACTCACCTATGAGCAGGTATAGGTGAGGCGGCCAAATCTTTGCATATGAGCAGGTATATGTAAAGGTCGGAATTCTCCCCAAATCTCAGGTATTCCCCCGCTACTCGCCTATGAGCAGGTATAGGTGAAGTGGCCAAATCCTTGCATATGAGCAGGTATATGTAAAGGTCGGAATATTCTTTCAACCCCAGGTGTTCCCCCGCTACTCGCTTATGAGCAGGTATAAGTGAGGCGGCCAAATCTTTGCATATGAGCAGGTATATGTAAAGGTCGGAATATCCTCTTGACTTCAAAAGTTCTCCCCGCAATTCACTTATGAGCAGGTATAAGTGAAGCGGCCAAATCTTTGCAAACACCTATGGAGATGTATAGGTAGTTGGTAAAGATCGGAACTGTTCTCACGAATCCAGATGATGATTGGATACGTCGAGCTTTCTTCGTGTGTTTTGACTTAACTGCAGATCACCGAAGTTCATCAACGTATATCAGGCAATACCTATGGAAATGAGCCCAGACATTTGCCAAACAACATACAAAGTCCGAGTCGTGCCTCGAATTGCGCTATCTCACTCCTGTCAGGTAAGTAATTCCAGGTATGTTTTCCACTCATGTTAGCATGCATCATTTCTTAATGCATTTTAAAATGGGACTCATAATCCCGACAAAAACAACATTCATTGCATTTGCATGGTTGAAATTTAGGTATCATTTAGTCTTTGAATGCAACCTCTACGAGCTCACCTTCAAAGAGGGGCAGCTGTTGACACCTAAATTTTGGCGTATCATTTAGTGTAATTTGCATAGAAAATTAGGGATTAAATTTTTAACCCCTAAATAAAAATATTTAAATTGCATAAACATATAGTTTAGGTCCATTTAATTTAATTGCATTTTTGCATCAGATTGGCAGTGGCGAATGAGCTTAAAATTTCATCGAACGAGACTCGGCTCTTTTGGAATGCAAGGGCCGGGAATTACAAGTCAAACGGGCTCGGTTGTTTTAATTTGAGTTTAATTCAGCCCATTATCCTTAATTAATTCAGCCCATTTAAATTAAATTAAAAATCTAAGCCCAAGCCTAAGCCCATTAGGACTAGAGAGCCCATCTAATTGACCTAGATTAGTGTTATATATACATCATTAGGTCAGGATTTAGGGGGGCATAATTTTGAAATTCCAGAGAGCACATTGAGGAAGAAAAAAAATCGTGAGTCCTCAGTGGGTGGCTTGTGTCCTTGCTAGACTCACAATGCAAGCCTCACACAGTCACAACGGTCCAGCCCAAAGAGAGCGACACCGAGGAGATCAAGTGCTTTTCCTGAAGACTTATCAACGAAGGCCAG
This sequence comes from Syzygium oleosum, assembly GCF_021117445.2. Lineage (NCBI taxonomy): Eukaryota > Viridiplantae > Streptophyta > Magnoliopsida > Myrtales > Myrtaceae > Syzygium > Syzygium oleosum. Next base: position 2,332,941 of record NW_026607526.1, read on the forward strand.
AGGAAGACTTTTCTCGGTTTAGGATTACTCTTCACCTAAGGTCAAGAAGATTGAGTCAAAGAAAGTCATAGCCAGGTGATCTTGAGTGGAGAAATTCAACCAAAAGGCCTCTTCCTTTTGTGGGCATGCGGTAGTGCCCTTTATGAACAACTACTGTTCTGCTTCCTGCTGATTTGCTGCTGCTCTCTCAAACGAGAACCGAGCCTTCGAGCGTCCAGGAGTGATTCCAGCGAGTTCTCAAAGAATCCAGACCCATCGCTTCGCATCCTGCTGACCTTGTGCCGATTTGCTCTAGCCTTGTCGAGCCCAACGACGCGTGATATTGCTGGATCATCGTGTCTTCCTCTTGCAGCCGTCGACCCTCCATCGAGCCAAGGAGTTTCGTCTCTGTTTTTGCAGGTTTGTCAAAGCCCTACGAACTGTTGTCCCTTGGCAGAACGTCACGACCAGTCACCATAGCCGGCTGAGCATCCGAACCATCATCCGCCGAGGGATACGTTGAGTACCTCCCCCGTCATCGAGCACTCCCCGTCGGCCGTAAGTCATCCACCGAGAGCATAGCCGCGACGCCAACGGCTGCCGCGGCTCGACGAGCAACGCCACCACCGCCGGAGCCGCCCTACCGTGCCGAGCCACCGCGAGCGCCATCCGCCGCCGTTGGCTCCACGTCCGATCTCGATCCGCAAAGCCCGATCCGCATCCGCCGAGTTCGAATTTGGAATTATCCGCAAATTAGGTAATTCAACGTTATCCGATATTTTAGAATATTTAATTTCCTAATATGGGTGTTTGAATATTTCGTGGATATCATTTGGTGGATATTTAGAAATCTTAGGATAATATTCGATATATCCGCAATATTTTTAAATATTCAAAATTAGGAAAACTTGCCTAATTTAGCAACGTATCTGGACGACTATCTGACCTTATCCCTAAGGTTCGATACGCGGCGATACGGAAAATTATTATCTTATCCATAACCACTTGGGTACGATAATGATTTTTATCCGCTTTCCAAATTTGAATAATCGGCTTTCCGTCGATATCTATAACCCTATAGATATGACCGATAGTTTGATTTTTTGTGCCTAATCCGAGTTTGAAACAAATATGGCGGATCGCGTGGACGTTTTGAATGTGGTTGCTATCCTTGTTTATTTAATTGCTTTCCTTTTTCAAATAAATAGAAAAATTCAAAAAAATAGTAATTAGATTTGAATTAGAGTTTTTGCATGTCTAGGAATCCTAAATATATCTAGAAGATAGAGTAGTTATTTAATTTAAATTAGGACTTGAGATGATTTATTTCCTAGTTTAAATTAAGTAATATTCTAATCTTAATAGATTATTCAAAAGGGTTATTTCATTATTTCGAATTTTAACAAAAATCCTAAAAAGAAATCATGCTAGGGTAGATTAAGTCATCATAGTTTGCATGTTAATTTAGGCATTTTTATTATTCCGAATTTAAATTGAGAAAATACCAAAAATAATCATTCGTCCTGTCATTAGAAATAGGTCACGTCGTCGCACGACATATAGTTTGCATGCTAGGTTGCATTAATCGCATGTCATTTTCGCATGTCATTGCATATAGGCTAGATTTCATTTAAATAAGTGAAAATCCAAAAAAAGAAATTGAGTGAATTGCTTGTTAATTAGAAATCATATTAGGGTGTCAATGTGATTTTCTAGCTAACAATGCAGATGCTTACGTTGCTTCCAGGTAAGTAATTCTTCCAAACTTGCAATTTATTTAATGCTTTATGGGTGTTAAATTGGTGGTTTGCGCACTCGCATGAACACCTCACATGTTAGTAACTAAGTTGAAATGGATCCAAACTGCCTGCCAAAATATTTTTGAAAAGAAAAGGTACCGAAAGGGCGTTAGACCTGCATCTAGCGTAATCAAGTCCCCGGGCTTAGAATCTCAGTTCGTAGGAATAAAACATATCTCCCTATGTTTTATTTAGGTTTCTAATCAACCTACCATAAATTGATTAGTGGCGACTCCGAGCATAAAAACTTTTGCATGTTAAAAACTTAAACCCTAAGTTGCGAATTGGTAGGGCTTGGGAGGGCCCGAGTTAGCTTAGTCTTAATAATCCATTAGCCCGAAAAATGAGGAAATTTTTTAGGTCGCGACACATATCATCCACGTATATAATAAAAAAAATTATAAAAAAAAAAAATAAAAAAAATAACACCCAAAACCAAACAAAAAAAACCTAAAAAAAAAAATAAAAAATAATAACAAAATTAAAAAACCCACACACAAGAACAAAAACGAAAAAAAAAAATAAAAAAAAAGGAAAGAAAGAAAAAAAAAAAAAAAACAAGCTTCGCAACCGGAGAGAATGTTGCTTGGTAGTCCACACCATAGGTCTGGGTATATTCCTTTGCTACCAGTCGTGCCTTGTACCTCTCAACTAACACATCTGCTTTGTATTTGACAGTGAAGACCCACTTGCACCCCACTGCCTTCTTCCCCTTCGGCAACTCTACCAATCTCCAGGTCTTATTTTTCTGCAAGGCTTCCATCTCCTCTTTCATTGCTTGAACCCACTTGGGATCCCTCAAGGCTTCTTGTACTCCACTAGGAACTTGAATTGCGGAGACATTGGCCACAAACGCCTTCAAGTGTTCCGACAATCTCCTTGTCGAAACATAATTGGTAATCGGGTACTTTGACCTTCGTTCCTCCACATCTGGTGAGTACCTATTAGGAGCCTTGCCTCGATTGTGTCTGTCGGGCAATTTATAACCAACAACCTCATCAGTATCAACAAGAGAATTATGTGTGATAGGAGAGCTTACCTCAGGAGTATCCTCAGGAGAATGATCGGGTACTAAAGAAGGGATATTTTGAGGAAGAGAGGACTGCTCTTGAGGTTGTTCTTGTGCCTCTTATAACAAAATAGTCTGCTGGTCATCTTCATTAAGAAGTTGCTGCCGTGAGTCAGATGCATCGCTAACCCCTGCCATCAAGCCACCTTCCCACCAATTTACCCTTTCACCATGGATCTCCCCTTGAAAAGTATAATTGGTGGCAGGAAAGAAGAGTTCAGATTCAACAAATGTAACGTCCATAGTCACATGAGTTTTCTTTGTGTCCGGATTGTAGCAGCGATATCCCTTCTGGTGGATTCCATAGCCAAGAAAAACACACTTGACAGCACATGGGTCGAGCTTTGTTCGCTGATTTTTATGCAGATGGACGTAGGCCACACACCCAAACACCTTGGGAGGTAAAGTCAAGACTGAAAGAAGTGAGACATGCGTCGAAAGTGCCTGAAGCGGGGTCTAGAATGCCAATACGCGGGAGGGCATACGATTCATTAGATGCAAGGCAGTAACCACAGCCGCATCCCAAAACCGATTCGGAACCTGCCCACCCACTAGAAGTGCCCTCGCTGTCTCCAGGATATGACGGTTTTTCCGTTCAGCAACACCATTTTGCTAGGGTGTCTGAGTGCAAGAGGTCTCGTGAATTAATCCATGGTCTTGAAAATAACCTGTGAGGTGTTGGTTAATATATTCGCCGCCGTTGTCGCTGCGAAGGATACGGATTTGAGCTCCAAATTGAGTCATGACCATGCGGTGAAATACACGAAAGATTGTCCCTACTTCATCTTTATGTTTCATTAAATATAACCAGGTCATCCTTGTACAGTCATCCACAAAAGTTACAAACCAACAAATTCCAGACATAGTAACAATTGGTGAAGCATCCCACACATCCGAATGTATTAATGAAAAAGGAGTTTGGCTCTTATTAAAACTCAATGGAAAAGAAGCACGATGGCTCTTCGCCAAGATGCAGGTCTCACAATGAAATTCAGAATCTGATAAGCTACTGAACAAATCTGGAAATAATTTCTTTAAATACCCAAAAGAAGGGTGTCCTAAGCGACGGTGCCATAACCAAATTTCTTTCTCCTTAGTAGTAGACTGATTGCGGGTGTAATATGCTCGGCTTTCAGTAAAGTCATCAACAAAGTAGAGTCCCTCCCTCTTAGTACCATGTCCAATAATCTCCTTTGTGAGGATATCCTGAAATAAACAAAAGGAGGGATACATAATAACGCTGCAATTCAATTCAGTAGTGATTTATCCAACAGAGAGCAGTCGGTTAGATAAAGATGGCACTAGCAAAGTGTGAGATAATGATAAAGATGGGGAAAGTTCAACACTGCCAGCCCCCAACACAGGAAAACGACGACCATTGGCATTATATATATGTTGTCTCCTCGGAGCGGTGTTGCGCAAAAGATCATCAGGATGGGGTGTCATGTGATCAGTAGCGCCTGAATCAACAATCCACCCATCTTTACCTCCTGCTTGAGAAGTATTGACAAGCACAAACCCATTGTTACCTGTAAGATCAGAATCAGGTGGAGCGGTGGAGTCTACCTGCGACACCAAAGATAACGACGAATCACCTATGGCCAAGGAAGCTTGTCCTCTACCCGTCGGATTGTCAACCTTCTTTTTTGCCTGCAATTCTTTCCACCACTCAGGATGGCCATGCAACTTGAAACAGGTCTCCTTTGTATGTCGAGAATTCCCGCAGTGAGTACAACCCCCTGCTGCTAGCGGTTGCAACTTAGCTCTCGGACCAGAGCTAGAGCGCCCTCCCCCAGGCTGAGTAGAACCATGAACCATTTGTAAAGTAGCATGTCCGGAGCCAAATTCTGGAAATTTTGAGCCTGTTTTGCTGCCACGCGACACCATAGCAGCAGCAGTGGGAGTCTGTGGGTGTGCCATCATAACGGCCTGGCACATATCTTCTCTTCTTACTCGTGCGTAGGCTTGTTCAACCGTAGGAAATGGTTGCATCTGCAATACATCAGCCCTAACCTTGTCGAGGCGATCATCCAAGCCATCCAAGAACAAATAAACACGATCTTCCTGAACTAAAGTGTTGTATATGTCAATATCATGAGCATAGGTCATAGGATTAGGTCGGCGAAAATCAATTTCTCGCCAAAGTCCTTGCAGGTCATTATAATATTTTTCAATGGGTCCGCCTGCCTACTTCAATCGGGTCAATCGTCGCTTTAAATCATACACCTGGGAGACGTCGGTGCCATCAAAGAATGTTGTAGCCACCGCATCCCAAACCGCTTTTGCCGTGGGGTATCGGATGAAGATGCCAATCAGTGCAGGATCCATGGAATTGATAAGCCAGCCCTTCACAGTTGAATCGTCAATCTTCCACTTTCGGAAGCCGGGATCATTCGGAGAGGGTTGGGGAAGAACCCCAGTAATATATCCCAACTTGTCTTTGCCAGAGATGTACATCTCGACAACTTGGGACCAAAGACCATAGTTGCTTCCATCTAACTTGACAGCAATCGAGGGAGCCAGAGTCTCAACATGAGATTGTGGAACATGTTGGGATAGGAACTGGGTCAAACGCTCAATAAGAGCATCAGTATTCAAAGCTCCCTCTTGTGCTACCAAGGGAAGAACATTGCCAGTCGGGTTTGTGTCTGCCATAGGGTGATGCAGCACGATTGCGGTGATCTTTAAGAAATCTGGTCAGAGCAGCAACAAAGGTCGCGGCAATGGAGTCTGATTGATCGGATCGAGTATAGAGTCCCTTGATCAGTGGCTCTGATACCATGAAGAAAAATAAAGAATTCTAAAAATTTTCTGTAATTTCTGTATTCCAGCTTACGTTTACGAGGCTATAAGTACATATATATACAAAGAAAAGAATCAACCTTAATTGACCTACAAAACAGGGGATATACATAGAAAAAGGAAATATACATAGAAAGAGTATAAAACGATAAGAACTTTCCTATTTTGGCTCTAGAAGACAGCTCACGCTAACATGATAGACCTAGAATTTTAGTGGAGGGGATGAAATATTTAACGTGATTGATTAATATTTGTTATCATGTTAATTGTAGGAAAGAGAACCATGTAATAGCTTAGAAGAAAAATGTAAAATAATTAAAGATTTGTTTTGGAGTGAGATAAAAATACCGAGGAACCCTATTGAAATAATCGTAGTTAATGGTGCATTTTAAGTTTATTTTCGGTGGCGATTTTTGGATGCGTGGGCATGTTTGAGATTAAAGCGAAATTTGGAGATTTTTTTAAACAAAGAAGACTTCGGGAAAGAAATAAAATTAGACCCCAAATTGGGAAAATTTCAAATAAAGGCCCCAAGTAGAGCCATTTTCTCAAAAAAGGACATAAAGTGGACATTATCTCAAACAAGGACCTAAAGTGACTAATTTAGTCTCATATAAGGATCCGAACTTCCAATCTTATTCACAGCGAGGGGCATTTTTGTCAAAAACATTTTTTTTCTTCTTGCTCTCTTTCTTTTTGTTATCTTTTCTTTGTTTCTTCTTTTTTCATCTTCCCTACGCCTCCTCGCTCTACATCACCTCCATCTTCAGCGCCATCATCAGCCCCTCTATCTCTCTATGTCATCTCGTTTTATGACCAGGAATGGGTTTATTTCAGCGCAAGCCATTACAACACAGCCTAACTCGTTGAAGATTTTAAATTTCGCTCATCGAAATGGTTTGTAGACAATTCCATGAAGCCAAAATGAACTTACAAAAATAGGTTCTGTTTATCCCGACATTCATTGTTCCGATCTCAAAGCCATAACATGTTTCTGCTTTTTCCGAGACTCCAACTTCTTCCTTCTGTCAACCCAGCAACTGCAATTTTTTGTGCTGTTTTCAATCCTCCTTGCAACTGACGATTTTATCGTCGGAGAAGGCGACTGGCAGCAAATAACTCCAATCCAACTTCTCGTCACCGAGACCGCTCACAGCCTGCGTGACGATGTGAAGCGCACGAGCTCGCTGGTGCGGGAGCCTGATGATGGTGTTGAAGACGGAGGTGATGTCAAGCAAAGACGGAGACGTGAGGAAGATGAAGAAATAACAAGAAGAAGAAAAAAAACAAAACAAAAAGAAAGCGAAAATGAAGAAAGAAAAAAATATCCTTGGACGAAAATACCCTTAGCTATGGATAAGATTTGGAGCTCGGGTCCTTGTTTGAGATAAAGTTAGTCACTTCGGGTCCTTATTTGAGATAATATCCGATTCGGGTCCTCTTTTGAGAAAATGGCTTCACTTTGGGTTCTTATTTGAAATTTTCCCCCTAAAATTTAAGAATTATTTAGGGAATTAGCCCTTTTTTTTTAATCCCCTATCTCTTGACTTTTCAACTCTTGCATCTCCAACTGGCATTGACTTTGCAAGTCTTGCGTCTTCCCCAGCCATTCACTTTTAATGAAATTTTGTATCTGATATCTCCTAAGATCCAACTCCGGGAGGGAAAATCTCTTCCTGTAGCATCAACAGTGAGCAAGAGAGGGAGGTGATGGCCCGCAACTCGTTTGTGCTGCCTCGTTTGTGTTGCCTGTGTGGAAGAAAGCAGGTTAGTTCCGCTTCCCCGTGTTTGTGCATTTTTTTTACAAGATGGGTGGTTATGTCAGTGTGAGGACTGTTGATTTAGCTGGTATATGCTTTGATCTGCACATTTCTTTGGACTGCAATGAAGGATTTACTGGAACATTTTCTTGATCTTGATTTGGTCCTCAAATTAGCTGCATCTCGTATCCTTTTCAGAACATCATCAATGAGCCTAGATCGAATGGAGTCACCTCTTTTTCTTTCCTTTTGTTTTTGGTTTTTTTTTTTTTCCAAAGCTAGTTTGTTGTTTCATATCGGAACATCCTAGTCAAGGCCTATGCTTCCACTTTTTGCTTTCGCTAATATGGGGAAATTGTCGTTTGCCTCTTTCGTTTTACAGCTGCCAGTCTCTTTGCCGCCACCGCCGCCACCGCCTTGGTCATCATCACAGTCGCCGCCGCCCCCGCTTCCGTCATCATCACAGTCATTGCCGCCCCCGCTTCCATCATCATCACAGTCGTCGTCATATTTATCATCCATCTCTACCTCATCAAGAACCAATTACGAAGTGTTCTTGAGTTTTAGAGGTCCCGATACTCGCAGGGGATTTGCAAATTTTCTCTACACTAGCCTGATTAATGCAAGGATCATTGTCTTTAGGGACGATAATGAACTTGATCCTGGAGAAAATATCCCTGATGCATTGGTTCAATCCATAAAGCAATCCAGGATATCAATACCTATTATCTCCAAGGATTATGCATCCAGTAAGAGTTGTCTCATGGAATTGGCACAAATGGTGGAATGCAAGGAAGCAGACGCTCAACTGATCATACCCATTTTCTATGATATTAGCCCTGCTGATTTAACATACCGACGTGGATGTGTTGGGAAGTCCTTCCGTAAGCACAAGCGCAGGGGAATTGACCGCGAAGTCATTAAAAAATGGAAGGAGGCTCTCGAAAAGATTGCTGCTATCAAGGGCCATGATCTGCGGAATACAGAAATTGGGTAATCATCTTTTTACTGTCCTTTTAATTTTATTCGCTTTAGCTTTATGAGAATTTTGCCAAGCACAATGTTTTTGAAATCATTAAATGGATAGGACTAGATTCAATAATGAGGTAAATGTGCTTCCCGTCCCCTTCTTGTTGCCCATTGCATCGTCCTTGTTGGTAAATTTAGTACGGTTTAACTGGATTATGTCCTTCGTAATTTTCATAGACTGTTGTTTTTTATTTTGTAATCTTATCATGATTCCTTATTTTCATCATCACATTTGGCAGTTACGGTGCACTCATAGAGGAAGTTGTTTCGGATATTCTAGAGTGGTTGAAGAAGAATGATTTAGATGTGACTGACGGTTTAGTGGGAATGAAACCTCACGTACGGGAGGTTATGAAAAAGCTTGGTGTCATCTATGTCAATGAGCAGGCAACCGGAGTATATGACAAAGATGTACGTGTACTTGGGATATACGGCACGCCAGGGATTGGCAAGACTACCGTTGCAAAGGTTGTGTACAACAAAATCCATCATCTCTTTCAACGTTGTAGTTTTCTTTCCAATGTTCGAGAAAATGGTGCATCCGATGGACTCATCGTGGGCCTACAAGAACAGTTAATCTCAGACCTCCGGAGGAAAGTACGTAGAAGGCTTGGAACTCTTGACCAATTGACTAATGTCCTAAAAAGTTCATTTAGCGAAATGAAAGTTCTCATTCTCCTTGATGATGTGCATCATTTTGACCAAATCAAGCATTTAGTTGGGGATCTAAGTTGGTTTGGCCCAGGAAGCAGGATTCTCATGACAGTTGGAAATATTAATGTTCTTGATGGTTACGGAAATGGAGTGGCTGACAAGTATGAGGTTGGAGAAATGGGGCCTTGTCAAGCTCTTAAACTTTTCCGCATGCATGCTTTTTGTGAGTATACTCACGAAGAGGAGGATGAGTATGATTCTCTGTCCAAAGTCATTGTTGACATTATTGGAGGTATCCCTTTGGCTATTGAAGTAACAGCTTCATACTTGCGTAAGTATAAGGGGAACAGACAAATATGGCAAAATACATTGGATAGCTTAAGAAGGAAGCCAGAAGATAAAGTCCAAGAAGTGATCGATATAAGCTATGGCTCTCTAAATGAAGAGACGAGAAAGATATTTCTTGATATAGCATGTTTTTTCATTGGAACGGATGAGAGAATTCCCTCATACATGTGGTGTGCATGTAAATGTGATCCAAGAGGAATCATGATTCTCCGTGACATGGGTTTGGTCAAAATAGGAGAAAACAATGAAATATGGATGCACAGTCAACTGAGAGAGTTTGGCAGGGAAATTGTTAGGAAGGAAAATCCTGACGAACCTCAAAATCGCAGTAGGTTATGGAATCACTTTGATGCACTTTCCATGCTTAATGGAAATCAGGTATACTTTTCAAGCATAAGATCTTTTAGTTTAAACACGGTCAACAATCTTTGAAAGCACTTCCTTTCCTTGATTTTTCTTTCCCTAAATGAAGTGTGAATGGCTATATTTCATTTCCCTTCTACTTATTCAGTTCCCTCGATTTGCAGAGTCCTAGTAAGGTGGAAGCCCTTGGTCTCACATTTGATGAGGGACAAAGTGAATGTTTAAGATGTGAAAGATTTAGCCAGCTAGGGTGCTTGAGGTTCTTGAGATTGGACCGGGCTACTGTTGGACGGAGTTCTCAGAATGTATTTGGCTATCTAGGGCGCTTGAGGTTATGGAGATTGGACCCGGCCACTGTTGGAGGGAGTTCTCAAAATATTCTTTCAAATTTAAGGTGGCTTGATTGGCAAGGGTGCAGCCAGATCTCTGAACTACTTATTTTCCATTTGGAGAAACTGGTCATTCTTGATCTATCTCGCAGTCAGGTCACTGGAGATTCACAAGAATGGGGCCAAATCATGAAGGTAAAGTGCATTTTTGTCTATGTATCCTAGGATTATTAGAATAGCTAGCACCAACTGAGCCTTTTCTGACCTCTTTTCCTGCAGAAGGCAAAGGAATTGAAAGTTTTGAACCTCAGTAGCTGTCGTAACCTGAATGCTTTTCCAGACTTCAGTGCTTCGATATACTTAGAGAGATTAGTCCTGGAACGTTGTTTTGTACCATCCCAAGTTGGTCCATTGATAGGTAATCTAAAGAACTTAGTCTCCTTAAATCTTAAGTTCTGCACAATCGTCAGCGACTTGCCGCAAGAACTGTGTTGTATGAAGGATTTGGAAGAACTTCTGATTGATGGAACTTCCATTAAAAGGATTGATTTCGAACCAGCCTCCATGAAGAAACTTAAGATTCTGAGCGCTTGCCAATGTGGAAGTTTGGCTCATGTATCACCCTCTATTGGTCACTTGGAATCTCTTGAGCATCTTCGACTGGATGGTGCCGCTATTGAAGGACTACCAGATTCTATTAAGTCCTTAAAGAAACTTCGGAGCCTGCTTCTTGGAAATTGTCAGAATTTACTTGAGCTTCCTGGTTCCGTTGGGAATCTTGAGTCACTGGAAGTCATGGATCTATCCAGCACCAAGATTGCTAGTTTACCTAGGTCCGTTAAGCATTTGAAAAATTTGAAAGTGCTGAAGATGGAGAATACTCACTTAGAAAAATTCCCCAAAGATATAAAAAATCTAGAAAAGCTGGAAGAGATAGATCTTTCAAAATGCTGGAATCTGAAGGGGTGGATTCTCTGTGATGTCAGAGGATTATCCTCTTTGAAAATCTTGAGATTATCATCTACCAGGATTTCTGGCCTACCTTGGACCCTTTCATTGCTCTCTGATCTCCAACAACTAGATTTAAGTGAATGTGACCAACTTTGGGATTTGCAAAGACTTCCATCAAGTTTAAGTATTCTTCGCTGGGGATCCAAAAAAATGTGGACGGTGCCAGACCTTTCTTTCATGGGAAACTTGAAAGAGCTGTACTTGAGTGATAACTTTGATTCTACTGATCCAACGCAGAGTTCTTCCTCTTCCTCTGAGCCACCACAAATTGGATGGTTAACAATACTAGCGAATCTAGAAATCTTGGAGTTGTGCCTCTCAAACATCACCAGGCTACCTGAACATTTTAGTAAACTTCAACTTAGAAAACTTGTTTTGCACTATGCAAACTTGCGTGACCTTGGAGAGCTACCCTCTTGCTTATCGGTATTGTGCCTTCAGGACTGCACGATTCGACATTCACAATTTTCTACGGTGAGAGGTCTATCTGAATTAGAACTCAAACACTGTCGCTTGGCATGGACCATCGGTCTTAAAGATTTGAGGCGACTGGAACTTCTGAAAATATCTGACTGCAATGTGCGAACACTTGATGGGCTGGAAAATTTGCCTTGTTTTAGAAGGCTCACTCTAGACGAGTGCCCTTCATTGACCGGATTACCTGATCGAACAAATCGTACATTCGAAATCGATGGGTACAATTTCGCAGAAGAACAAATAGTCGGCAGTTGTGTTGCTCACACCTAGCTATGGTCAGAATATTGTGTAAATGCTTCGATAATGATTCCGACTTATGAGTGAAGATCTTGCTGCACAATGGATATTCGGTCTACCTTCAATAAAAAGTTGGAGGCTTTTCTGAAAGATAAATATTGCTACTCTTTGCTTTCCTCGACTTGAACATCTGTACAACTCCATGATGCACCAGCGGTCCTTTTCTCTTTTGGCTAAGAGTTCCTGCAGTCAAATTTCTGTGATGTGTCCTCTCCAACTCGTGAGCTTGGAACTTTTCTGTTGGCAGGCCTGACCTTGTGGGCTTGGACAGGCAAGTTTGTGCTTTGAAATCTTTTGCTAGCTTCTGATTCTAATTTCTAAATTTATTTTTTTTTCTTTTAGTGAAAACGCATAAAACGATAACTGGAGCACAGAACCAACATAAAACTAACAAAAGAAAAATTGATACTAGATAATTCAATTTGCCAGTTCTTTGCGCATGAAATCATGAAACATTCTGGGCATTTTAATTTCTTTATTGTTCGCTCGTTTTTGTCATTCAGAAGAAGTTTGGGACAGATTTACTAGCAATATACCGGGTGGGCTGGGATGGATATTCAATATCAGAATGATGATTGGGCAAAAGACTACTTGGTGGAGGAGGAGAGATGGCTGGCTGTTTTGTTTGAATGGGAGATATGTAGCCTTGAAGTCCGGGGGATGCACGTTGAGAAGATAAGCCGATGGGACTCGAGTGCGGCTGCGTGGAGTCGCATACTGCTCCTTCCTTTTTGGGCTGAGGGTTAAAAGATTGACCGGGGAGTTGCAGCTGCAGTGTTGAAGAGTTAAACTCTCAATCTCGGTCGATGTCGGTTACTTAAAAAGTAGCAAGAACGACGCATTTCCCCTACCTGTGAGTGTTGCAACCGGCATCAAATGGTAATCATTGTCTCATATCTGTTCTAATGAAAACACTGACCCTGAGTCCGTGTTGTGCAACTTCCGTCAGGCACTGCATTTTTCCATCAAACATCGTTGTGCTTATTATGCGACAGTTATATGATGTAGGCACTTCCACAAGCCGAAATAATTCGTTTGTGTTTCTCAAAAAGGATTCTCCACCATAAAAGCTTACCGTACTACATATGGCCATGTGATAAGGAGAAGAATCCGCATGCTTCTGTTCTATGATATCATTTTCTTTCTCTTTCTTTTTTTCTTTGCTACTGAGAATGGTGATTCGTGGATGATTTTCCTGAGGAAGCCTCCAAGATGTAACTGGAACTAGAATACTTAATAGGGTCATCTTAAACTTCTGCTCTAATGAGTACAATACATGTAGACTATATATAGAGAGTAAAAAAAAAACATGGAACTCCTGTTGTAGGAGAGAGGAAATGCAGAGTGCTTTCAGGTTGTCCTTTAGAATATGTTGTAGGGATATTTACCCTGTCTCAAGAAATGTTGGAGCATCTTGACTATTACCGTCTGTCTGTTGTTAGAGACTTTGGTCGCGCAGACGCCTTAAATATTTTTGCGTTCCCTTCAAGCAACAGCCTTTGCCCGCCAAGAACAGTGTCATGACAGCCTTTGGCTGCGCAAACTCCTCCAAATTTTCCGAGTGACTATAGTTTGGCATTTGGCTATGCTCAGAGCAACCAATACGTGCATGGAAGCTCCACACGGTCGAAATAACTAAACAAGTAAACCTTACTAGCAGTAGTAGATTCATTTAATCGTGAACAATTCATCGAGAAGATCTCTGGCACTCACATATAGCTGCGTCAATGAGTGTACCGACTGAGCCAATCTATAGCTTATGCCGGAGTAACCTCACTTCATCATGCACTGTTCTATTACAGTAGCACATGAAGATGAATCTCTCCTCTATGCTGAAGATCGACTGAAAAGGATGAAACCCCGCAGAGCGATTCTCTTGAATGAAGTTGGATTTCTCATTCCTGCTGATAATATGCGTTTGGAGTTCTGGAAAATATAGTAGACCGGGCGAAGCTGGTTCGACGATAAAGGGCCAAAGAACCTTGCTAAACGAAGCGATCAGCAAATTCATGAAGTAAACCTCAAGACCAAATTCCCATCTCTTGGTGTCGACCTCTGCCATATAAATAGAGGTTATGATCATGCAAGAAGACGAGGAAGAAAACGAGGAATATCAAGAAACCATCATCAGAAGTTCAAGACCCGTAAATACAAGAACTAAAGGAAGATGAAGGAATGCTCAACCACGCCGAAACTCTTATTGAATTTTTCATATGATCTTTCCTTCGGGTTTTTTCCTGCAATGTCTTCGACTTTAGTCTTTCTCTTTTATGTCACGGTCCGTTTGTTCAAAAGAAAAAAGTTCCCGAGAAATTGTTTTTCGACTTGATGGAAAATTAAACAATTTATGGAAAACGTAGCAACAAGTTTAGATTGGGGGAAACGACTTCCTCTTCTGACCTAAATCGCCAAATAAATGACTTATCATAAAGTTTTCAGTGAAATAAGGTGTGCCATTCGTAACACGTCAACCGACTCGTGTCAATGTTTTTAACCTTTAGCGAGTAGATTTATTTCATAAGTAAAATTTATGTATTATTATTTTTGGGATTACTTGCCTAATGAAAGATTAGTCCTTTATAACGACCTCCACGATTTGGCTCAGTACTCGCATCGCAGCCGTCCGACCTCCCTGCGCACCGTCGCCCTCCGGTGCTCGCCTCCGGTCCCTTAAACGACGAACCTCTCCCCGCCGCCTCCGCCAGGTCCGTTCTCTCTCTCCACCAAGCTCAGCATGTCGCAATTTAGGGGTTCCGATCACTGAAAACCCTAGGAGAAATCTCGTACTGCCGGTGATGCGTGCGGTTGAGAAATGGAGTGGAGCTTCTTTTTTTTTGGGGGTTTCTAGCTTCATTTTTATTAGGGTTTTTTAGTGGCGTATCGACAAGGACTGTTGGAATTGGAGTGTGGCATGGAGTTGTTCGGCGCTTCATTCTAAAGAAGTGTGGTGGAGGAAGGTATTGGCGTAGCGCAAATGTGGTGGAGATGCTTTTGGGGGCAAGAGGGCATTGGACCATGACGATGTTCGCTTCATATTATTTCGAACTGATGAGCAAGAGCGAGTGTAGAGATCAGGAAAAAAAATGAACTTGGCGTGTAGGATGCTTTCGTTTAGATGCAGTGCGGCAAGAATAACCCTAAAAGTGGGTTGTGGAAGCATTTCTCCGAGACTATGGGGAGTTTTCTCGAAGGGCTTTTCGCGTCGTGAATGCTGAATTCCTTGTCGAAAGCTGTGTACAGCAAGATTCGATTTGTTTGCTGTTTCTGCTATCTTCGTCGAATCTGACAATCGGTTTTCTGGCCTTTTCTTATCATATGTTGATTTTCTTGCGTGTAATTGCTTTGCCGAGGCAGCTCAATATTTGTGGCTTTCGTGTTTATATTCATCTTGGGAGTTCAAGATTTACTTTTAGTTTGCGATGACTTGATGTTTATTAGTTGTAATTTGTATTGCAATATCTTTTATTTAAGAATTTGATGTAGTTTTTTCAGTCTATGGACATGGTTGAAGTTCTCTATCTTGCTTTCTCTTGCCCTTTGTTTTTTCAGTAATTACCATGACTTGATTTTGGCATTTCTGTTGGTTTCTAGATTGGACTGCTTCTTATTCTAGGTAGATTAATTGGATGGACAATGTTTGCAATTGTTGACATGTTGGCCTTCCCTTGCAAATTTGACCGAACAATTTGACATGGGGTAGCAAATGTCTCACGATCCTTTTCTCTTTTCCCTTGAGGAAAACACCTATATGGCGTAGCTTGGTCCACCGTCACAATATATTGCTTTTCATAACCGTAAACTAGCAAATTAGTGATAATTTGTCTGTAAACTTACTTGTACAGACCTGTATTGCCTTCTGGCTGAAGATCAAGTGTGTGTTAACTTGCATACGTAGATAATGAACAGAGGAGGGGGAGCAGGAGCAGGACTAGGTAGTGGGAGTGGGCCCACGGCTGCAGCAGCAGCTGCAGCTGTCCAGAAGCAGAGGGTGCTCTTACAAAGAGTTGAAACCGACATTGGCCACATTGTCGACAATTTCAGTCAGCTTGTGAATGTCGCCAGAGTGTGTATTCTTTCCTCCTTGCCCCTTCGTGTCTGGAAACCTTTATCCCTTTCTCAGTATTAATCATAACAATGGTTAAGGTTATCTGTCCTTTTCGTTTGTGTGAGGTTAGATTGAACATCAATAAACTGTCTCTTTGTCACTTATTGACTACCATGTAGTGTGAGGTCTACATCTCCTTTAAATGTATCGACTTGATGCTGGACTAAGGTATCGTGAGGTTATATCGATAGATAGGAGGGAAGGTTGCTTAAGCTCTTGTAAGCTGTGGAAATTGGGAAAGAGTAAATGTTTCCGTGGTCTTGTTCTTCATGAATGGAGTGAAAGTGTTTTTATTTTCCAAATGGAAAGAAATCCGTTTGAGATCTTTGAAGGTTTTTGAGATGGACCTTTTAATAATGAAGAATGGAGACCTAATCAGAAATTTTCAAGATGTCATGGTGAGGGAATACAAACTGATAAAGTATGGATGATATTCAAAATGTGGATGCTTACTTCCTGATATTGATGCTTTCGAAAATATGAGCTTAGATCAAATAGATGATAAAAGTAAAGTTTGTCTTTTCCACCCTAGTGATTCAAGTAGCATGTACACTCCGAGAGATTTTTTTTTTTGAACATAACATGCGAAGAGATAGTACTCTTATAAAAAAAAAAAGAACAGTTGTTCTATACTTTCATCTTAGATTTGAAATTTACAAACTGGGAAGGGTTTGATATGTGAAGAGCATCTATCATGATATTGACTCAGTATTCTCACTTACGGCAGGTGAATGACCCTCCGGTCAGAAACTCACAAGAAGCTTTCATGATGGAGATGCGCGCAGCAAGAATGGTAAGATTTGGACTTCAATCTGAAGTGAGGTTTGGCCATTTAGTTATTGTAACCTACAAAAGATAGTTAAATGTGCTCATTAACCCAAAAAGCAGTTCATGTTCGCATATATATATAGATATTCTTGCTGTGTGTCAATTTAGTATATCTCTGCTGAATCCATCAGAGACTCACAATTGCAGAGCTGTGAGACTTCTAGAAAATGGATGTAGAATTTCTCTTTCATGACAATAGGCATTTCAGTATCTCAGAGATTGCGCTTGCCACACATGTATTAGCAATAAGCAATAAACATAATGCGAAACAACCCTCACAATCTGGATTTTCTGTATAGTTTAAATGAACTTGAGGGAACACAAGTGGTCACTCCAAAATTAGTTACTCGAATTGGCGATGCAGGTGGCTTAGGATTATTAACTTTTCAAGGAATATGATGAAGTGGCGACAGCATCTTTCTATAGTTTAAATGAACTTGAGGGAAAATAAGTGGCATAACCTCGAGATTAGTTACTTGAATAGGTGATGTGTGCGGTTAAGGACTAAAAACTTTTCAAGGAATATTATTAAGCGGTGGGAGCATCTACTCGCAACGCATCAGAAATGTTAACCCTGGATTGATCTTCTTTACTTTCTGAAGCTTATCAAAGAAGCAGCTTCTCTGTGCTAATGTATTTGTCTCCTCCGCCATCTGATGCATGTACCAAAAACAGGTTCAAGCGGCTGATTCGCTGCTGAAATTGGTATCGGAGCTGAAGCAGACTGCCATATTTTCGGGATTCGCATCTCTGAATGACCATGTCGAACAGAGAATCGTTGAGTTCAACCAACAAGCTGAAAAATCGGATCGAACATTGTCTAGAATTGCCGAGGAGGCAGCTGCCAGTCTCAAAGAGCTTGAATCTCATTACTACTCTTCGTCGCAGAGGACGACTCATCCCACAGAATCTTATTGGAACATGGCCGCGATCTTGTGTATTCTGGGATTATTTGGACTTGTTACTTTTCTTGAAGCTAACAACAGCTATGTACATTATATCGAGCTTCTAGGTATTCTTTAATTTTAGTTTTTAATTATATGCTCCGTTTACTGTGCGGGAATCTTGACAAACATTTTTTAAAAAGTCATTTTTTTAAGGAAATAACAATATTTTTCGGTGTTTGATTGAAATTTGAAAATGAACTGGAAATTATTCTTCGTTGTTTGGAACGGAAAATTTTTATTTTCCTAAAGAGGCATGCACTATTCACGATGTGTGTACATGTTTATCGCAGTCCACCGGCGAGGATTTAGTAATTTGGTAGAAAATACAAATAGAGTCATTCATTAACTGAACTTTTGAAGTAATTGAATATCTTGATTTTGAGTTGATAAAGTTAAGGCTCCTCTCATTTTATTAGACCTGGGCTCGGCCATCGAGGTCCTGAATACTTAGGCACAATGGTTGAAAACTCGGGCATGGGGCGCTGAGATCTTGGGTCAAGCCTTGTGGGACCTAGGGCTAGCCGCTAGGGTCCGGAATCTGGGTATTGAGGACCCCGCCTCGGTCAGAGACTAGGCCCCGACCATGGGGGACTCGAGCCGGCTTCAAAGGTTCCAATTAGAGGAGTCGGGTTTCTTGGGCCCAACCATTTGGAACTTGAGCACAGGTGCCGGGGATCGGTGCCCAATCTTGATTGACTAAGCTCGGGTGTCGGTGACTTGGATGCAGGATCCGAGTAGTCGAGCACGGCGACCATTGACTCTAGCATGAACATTGGGGTGTCAAGCCCGGCCTTGAAGGACTTGGGACCCACCTCTTTATATCCAGGTTCGACCTAGATCTGACCTCAATGGACGGGTTAATTCCAAAAAAAAACACCAACTTTAGGTCGAGGGACAATTCTGGCCCGAACTTTTTTTTGTTCCATAAAAAAGCACAAACTTTAGGTCGAGGGACAATTCTAGCCCGAACTTTTTTTTGTCCCATAAAAAAACACCAACTTTAGGTCCAGGGACAATTCTGGCCCGAACTTTTTTTTGTCTTGTAAAAAAGCACAAACTTTCATTTAAATCCCAAATTTGGGCTCCCATCGACTTTCTGTCTGAAGTTACCCTTGTTTGAGAAAAAAAGTTTTGGTGGTGAGCCTGGCGAATCTCTTTCATGGCGTCTGTTGACGGTCGGTGGTCTACAGCTTCAAATTACGACAAAACGACGATGTTTGGCCAGAAAGATTCAATCTAGAGATATTTTTGACTTGCCAGTGAAGTGAAGGAGACGAACAGTTTCACCGTTATTCTTCAAGCTGTGCTTCAAAAGCTATAGAAACATCCTTAGGAAGCTTGGTACATGTACCAACGTCACGATCGGTGATGCAAGCTAAGTGTCACTCAACCCCACCTAATTGCTCTGCATACTCCCAAAATCTGTCCCTTTTCCTAATCATCTCATCCCTAGCCAAACCACACGCACCAGACTATTATTAGACTCCCAAATTATATTGAAACCAGGCGCAAGCTAATGTTGGCTAATTGAAACTTCAAACTCTATCCGAGTTCGCCTAAAAATGTTTAAGAGAGTCATGGATCGTTTATGATAACTATCTCTACGAATCCTTAATCTTTTTTATTACTCTTAATGACCGAACATCCAAACTAAAGACTTTAGATTGCGCATCACACAATCTAAAGTCTTTTTATTTGGCTTTAGATCTTACAGAGGAAAGAGATTCGTGAACAAAACGACATTCATGAAGAGAGAGAGAGAGAGAGAGTTTCACTCGTTTGTGCATGGATAGACATGGAAGCAAGCGAAAGAGAGTGGTTGTTACCTTAATGAATCCAAGCAGAAGCAGAGTTCACTGAAATTTCTCACACATCGCTACCCCAGAAAACCTACAAGCGATCAAAAATCAGAGAGAGAGAGTACATAAACGATTGCATTGTTGGGAGGCTTGTGCGGCCTTTGAAGAGTAGCGTAGCAGCAAAAGTACACTAGCATGGTTGGGCGATGGGGGTTGCTCCAATTCACAATACAGGGATGGATTGTAGGTAAGATACCCAAAGAAACCCCATGCCCGAAACGCCTGAAATTTCCCAGGAGAAATCTTTTCAACATTAGACTTCGATCAAAGCAGTCTAATGGCTCCTACCGTTCTCAACACCAATCCACCATAACTCAACCACATTAAGCCCATAATCAACCCATTCATGTCAATTATCTTAACCAAAAGAGCACCCCAAAACATCGCAGCCGAATCCGAAACGCAACACTCCCAATTCACAAAATGATCAACAACCACATACAAGCTCTACGTTCCTATGGAAAATTACCCTTCGTTGGGCTGAGGATGAGGAGTACGGTGAGGCTGTTAAGAAAAGGGTGCGCATTTACTTGGGCTAATAATCGAGAGAGGGAGTATGGTGAGGTTGTTAACCAAAAAACAGCAGGGACACAAATTCTCAGGTAAACAAAAAAGTGAAGAGATACATTCTCTACTTTCCTATGGAAAATTACCCTTCCCCGTTGAACAATACTATATACTGGAAAATCTGATCCAAATCTCAAAAACTCTAGAGATTGGGCTTTAATGGCTAGCCCTAATAAGCCACCGGGATACAAATGAAGCTCTTATGTTGGAATTGTCAAGGGTTGGGCACACCCATGACAATTCAAGCTTTAAGAGTCCATGTGACTCAAGAAAGGCCCAAGGTGTTATTTCTTATGGAAACAAAAAATCAGCAGCAAGTGGTGGTTCGGCTAAAACACAGGCTTAAATTCCAACACTGTTTTGTGGTTAATCCTAGGGGTATAGCAGGAGGTTTGGCGGTCATGTGGAGTAGCGGGGTGTCTGTCACAGTGCAGTCCTTCTCTGATGAGTTCATCGATGTGGTATATAATGATATAGAGTGCAAGAAACCTATGAGAATTACCTGTGTGCATGCACCAAATAACTTCAGAGAAAGATTGAGACTATGGGAGGAATTGAAGCACATAAGCTCCCTAAATCACCTTCGTGGATTTGTTTAGGGGATTTCAAAGAAATTCTTTATCATTGGGAAAAAGTTGGGAGAAGGATGGCCAAATATTATAGATTGGTGGCTTTCTGGGACTTTGTAAATGAATGTTCGCTGATGGATCTTGAATGCAAAGGGTGCGCATTTACTTGGGCTAATAATCAAGAGAGGGAGGCTTTTGTCAAAGAAAAATTGGATCGCATCCTATGTAATATGGACTGGAGGGTATCTTTTCCATCTGCAGAAGCTTATGCATTGCCGGCTATAGGCTTAGATCATAGTCTGATTTTACTGACTTTTGAAGTTGAAGCAGTCAAACAAAAGAAAAATTTTAAATATGAAGCTTATTGGGCTGAGGATGAGGAGTACGGTGAGGTTGTTAAGAAAGCCTGGACTGCCACAACTCAGGAAAACCAGCATTTACTGGGCAAACTGAAAGGAGTCTCCAGGGCCCTAACAGTGTGGAGTACGAAAAAATTCTCCCATGCACAACGGCAAATTAATATTCTAAAACTGGAACTTCAGCAGATTACAAATGACACCGAGCAACAGGTTGATAGCGAGAGAGTTAGACAGCTTAAAAATAGAATTCAAGAATTATGGAGGCAAGAAGAAATGTACTGGGGAATGAGGTCTCGAATTACGTGGCTGAAATGGGGGGACAAAAACACTAAATTCTTCCATGCAACTACGATTCAAAGAAGGCAACAGAACAAAATTTCAATGCTGAGAATGTCAGAAGGGGAATGGAGTAGGGATCCTAGTAGACTCAAACGGGCTACTGCAGATTTTTTCAAGGAGTTATATACATCGGTGGGCTACTACGACTTTCTTCCTGTTCTTGAGCAGTGCACCACCACTGTGAATGAGGAAATGAATAATATGCTGACTGCAGAAGTCACTCTTCAAGAAGTTAAGGACGCAGTTTTTCAATTGGGAGCCTCGAAAGCGGCGGGACCAGATGGACTTAACAGGCAATTTTAGCAGCATCATTGGGGGGATATTCAGGGAGATTTATTAAAGCTCGTCAAAGATTTCATGAACTGTGGTGTTTTTGAACCTGAGATTAACAGGACACTTATTGCTCTCATTCCAAAGGTCCCAAACCCAGAAAATCTCACCCAATACCATCCCATTAGTCTGTGCAATTTCACGTACAAGATCATCTCAAAGGTGTTAGCAAATCGTTTGAAACATTGGCTGCCTTTCTTAATAGAAGAGGAGCAAAGTGCTTTCATAACTGGCCGCCAAATCCAAGATAATATATTGGTTGTACAAGAGGTACTCCACCAGCTTCATATCAGAAAAAGAAAGAAGAAGTTTCAAGCTATCTTGAAACTAGACATGCAGAAAGCCTACAATAGGATTGAATGGGACTTCTTGGAAGCTTGCTTGTTGAAAATGGGGTTTCACAGAAAATGGGTATCTTGGATCATGCAATGCGTCACAACGGTATCTTTCAGTGTCAAATTTAATGGTGAATCACTACCATACTTTCAGCCATCAAGAGGAATCAGGCAAGGAGACCCTCTTTCCCCATATTTATTCATACTCATAGCCAATGTTCTATCTTTGCTCGTGAAGAAAGCTACTGACATGGGGAATCTAAGAGGTATAAAATTGAACAGACATTGTCCAACACTAACTCATTTATTGTTTGCCGATGACTCCATTTTTTTCCTGGATGGGAAAGTCAGCGAATGTCAGAATATGGCTGATGTGCTAAACCAATATTGCTATGCTTCGGGCCAGTCTATAAACTTGAATAAGTCAGGCATCTTCTTTAGCGCAGGCTGTCCTTGGAGTTTGAGACAGAACAAGGCCCTAGAATTGCAAGTCCCGGAAATAGAAAAAACAGGAAAGTATCTAGGTATCCCATCAGATTGGGGAGCCTCAAAGAAGGATATGTTTGCATGGATTTTGGCTAGAGTAAATATGAAATTAGAAGGGTGGAAAGAAAATTTGATGTCCAAGGCAGGAAAGGAGGTCCTTCTGAAGGCCGTGATTCAAGCATAACCGCAATATGTGATGTCAATTTTCAAAATCCCATTATCAATATGTCGAGCCATAGAACAGAGGATTGCTGCCTTTTGGTGGAAAAATGGAGAATCAAAAACTGGAATACACTGGAGGAGATGGGAGCTGCTCAAAACTAGAAAGGACAAAGGAGGCTTAGGATTCAGGGATTTAACTACTTTTAACAAGGCAATGCTGGTAAGCAAGCCTGGAGATTCTCCCAGTTTCCATCAGCACTTTGGAGTAGAGTATTAAAAGGTTTGTACTTTCCACACACTGACTTTTGGCATGCGGGGAAAAGATATAGATCATCCTGGGGCTGGCAGAGCTTAATCATGGGAAGGGACGCAATTTCAAACTCAGTATTGTGGTCGGTCGGAAATGGACAGTCCATTAAAATCAGAGAAGACAGATGGCTCCCTTCAGGTGTGATTGGCACCCCAGCGAACCGCGACGAACCAGAATATGTGACAGCTCTTATAAACAAACATGCATGTTCCTGGGATGAAAAGGAAATGCGATGGTGGTTGGAGGACAGAGTAGTAAAGGAGATAGTTTCTATCCCTATAGGTACTTTTATTGAAGCTGATAGAATGGTCTGGACAGGAACCAAATCGGGTCAATACTCAGTGAAAAATGGCTACAATGTCCTCAGACAGACAGAACCCACAGCACGCATACAGCAACCATCCTCCTCCTACCAAACCCCAACAGAACTTTGGAATATAATATGGAATCCAAACAGCTCACCAAAGCTGAAAATGTTCCTATGGAATGTCTGTCAAAATGCATTGCCTACCAAAGAAAAATCTACTTAAACGGAAAATAGTACCTGATTCCTCTTGCCCCTTCTGCCGGCTAAACAGCGAAACCATCGAGCACCTGATCCTCCTCTGCCCGTGGACAAAAGCAGTATGGTCAGATCTGCGGGTAAACATCCATGTCTCCAGTCAGGGGCTTAATCGAATAGAACAATGGCTCTTGAACTACAAGAACTCACAAGAAGAACCGCCAAACCTGCAATTAATCACGACGATTATGTGGCAAATCTGGAAGGCGCGGAATGAATTTGTCTTCAGACGGAAAATCCCAGATCCGAGAAAAGTAGTTACTGAAGCGTGTGCCCTGAACGATAAAATCACTCGCTGGAACTCGAAAACCACAGGGAAAGGAAAGAGAAAGCAGAGCTTACCAGAGTCATGGATCCCGCCGCGCTCGGGGACGCTCAAAATAAACGTTGATGGCTCGTTCTCGGCGAGTGAGAGTACCGGCGCTGTCTCTTGGGTGTGCAGGGACTCCTCCGGGAAGCTGATCGACGGTTCCGGGAGTGCAGCGCAGGTCCGATCGGCCCTCCATGCCGAAACCCTAGCTTTGCTGCAGGCGTTGAAGTGGGCTTGAGAACAAGAGTTAGAAAACGTGGAATGCCCGAAGGCACAGATCAAGTTTGTTGGGAAGTCCAATCGCTTATCAGGGAATGCCACCCGCTACTTATCAGGAGTGAGCGGTTACAAATTCCTCAAAAATTTCGCTTGAAACATGAAATCTACCCTCGAATACAGATTTTTCATTTTTTGAAATCTAGAACCTACCTATTCGAATGCAAAACGTAAAACCTACTCTGTCACAAGTTCTAAGGTCAATTCCAGATTCTAACAGGTTCTATTTTTAAATTTCATTTTTAGTTAAACAAAACGAAAATAAACGCAACAATAACTAATTACTGGAAAGCAATATTTCGCTTAATAAAAAAGGGATAGAACATACAAATAATAATTGTTGGGATGCAACACATGACTTTAATTCCAAGGCATGATTAGAGTCACTTTATTCATCCAAGCGGTGGCTACAATTCTTATATAGAAAATTCCCCATAATCTCTCTAAAATCTACCCAATAATGACAAATCGCACAAATAATTATAAAGTGCTAGTGACTCGGATCTTAAGTGAGACCATATAATTTTAGACGATGTCAAGGTAGGTTTATCATTTGGCAGATAAAATGAGCCAACTAGAGCTCATTTTATATCTATGGTCCGGGTCGGACCAGCAAATTGGACTGGGTCCATCGATCCGGTTTTAATATTATATTATTATTTTATTTTAAAAAAATTAATTAAAAATTTTCGAATTTTTTTATTTTCTTTTTAAAATTAGGATATAATTTAGATATAAATATTGTCTAATATTTTTTTAAATTGTGCGACATATCTGAATGTTTTAAATTGCTGTTGTATTATTATTATACATGTTTTTTTAATTAAAATATAATTACATAAATTGTCATGTTTTAAATCAAATAGACCTATAAAACTATGCAGTAGGACTTTGCATGTTATATTCATCATTGTTGTTTTATTATTATGCATGTTGTGTTTTTAATTAGAGTATAACTGCATAAATTGTTATGTTTTGAATGTTGTCCCCTTAGTTAGGGTTGGAACCCTAGATTGCATATCTTTCTTGACTGCTAATCAGTAATGATTGTGCACTCGCTTGATCACCTCACATGTTAGGAGAAAAATCCTAAAATCAATCTAAATTGCCTGACAAATATTTTCTGAAATGAACGGGGTAAAAATGTACCGAAAGGGCATTAGTTATTTAACTAGTGTAACCAAGTCCCCGAACTCATTTAATCTCTGGTTCGCAGAAGTAAACAATTCTCCCATTGTTTTGCTTGGGTGTCTAATCGACCCACCATAAATCAATTAGTGGCGACTCCTAGATAAAAATTATTTGCAGGTTAAAAACCTAAACTCCTAAGTCGCGATATGGTATGGGCTTGGGAGAAGCCCGAGTTAACTCCCGAATTTAGACTTAGCGCGTAGCAAGTGAGACCCTCATCGTTTTTTGAAAATAAAAATCGGAGGTCGGTCGCGACAGTTCACAAAAGAAGAAAAAGAAAAATTCACAATGTGAATATGTTTACAAAGTATCACACAAATTATTACCATGAAGATCCAACAAAAAACACAGGTAACTGCAGAAGCTATGAATCCAGATTCTCGTGTCACGGTAGGTATGGCGAGAATCCCAGCTCCTACCTATCAAACTTCGAATCATTAAAGCAAACATCACAGCAAGAATGAGCCGCTATAATTCCTCGACAAATACGACCAGACTTAACAAGCAATTTGTTATGCCCATAATTTGCATCGGACAGTAAGAGATCAGATTATCAGAGAGTCCATGATCCAGACAAAATTGAACATAACCTACGTACGAAATTCACTATGCACACAACGCGACCCTAACTTAGGCCAGTCACTGCAGAAATTTCACACAAATCGGTAATCGAATCCTTACCGTAGTGCCTGCCACCATAAAAATCACACTGGACAAACTTCCTGAAAACAGCAAAACAAGAACACGAATGCCGTCACACTAGTAAAAAGCAACATTGGACAATGCAGCCGCTAAGAATCGTGCATGCCGCGCGAGGTCGGAGGATACCATACTAGGTTCCTGCTTGAGAGTGGCCCGGTTGAGATTCGAGAACAGCTGCTCGACTTCGAGTTTGAGCTCGCTCTCGTTGGGCGATGGCCTCTGCGAAGAGCATCTGAGCCTCACCGTCCTTGAAAGCTCGGAAGAAGAAGAAGAAGAAGAAGAGAGGCGGTGAGGATGTACGGACGGTCCGCATCCGGGGAACCGCGAAGCAGGGGGCGGCGAGCGAAACGAACGGCGGTTTCAGGGTTGGACCGAGAGAGAAGGCCATGGAAGACAAAGAGACGAAGACGACGATGGCACCATCGACAGCGTCCCTCTCTTCTTCGCTGTGGTGAGCAATGCGAGGAGAGGCAAGAGGGTCTCGTCGAGTTGTGGGTGTGGGGAGTGGGAGAGAAAGCGCAATGGAGGAGCGACCGAGCGAGGGGAAATTTAGGAAGAAAAAGAGAGTTAGGGTTCTTAGTGGCTTCCAGTTCCTAAAAAATTAGAACCAAGAACCGGAACCTCCCACCCTAGAATCGAGAATCGAATTGGATCCGCCGGTTCGATTCTTCGATTCTCGGTTCTGTCTTGAAATCGTGCTCACCCTACTACTTATCAGTGTTAAAGGCCTTCGTTTGGCCCAGTGTGTAAGAACCCAAAACAAGGTTGCCAATTGGGTAGTGAGAGCCCGAGCCCAAGCCCATAATGTCCTTCCTCTAAATTGGGTCTCCAGTCCCTCCGAGGTTCTTTGGAATTTATTATGCTCTGAAGCCCACTTAGAATGCGTTTGTTTTGCGGAAAATAGATCATTTCTGGAAAATGCTTTCCAGGAAATCATTTTCAAGAAAAATGAGTTCATTTTTCTAGAAAAATGAGTTTATTTTTCGATATTTGGCTAAAACCTAAAAAAGACTTGGAAAATATTTACAATTGTTTGGTGAGAAAAATCTAATAGTGAAAATTATCAAAAAAATTTATATTTTTTAAAGTATTTCATCTTACTTGTTATTTTTATTAAGAAAAGAAAATACATGAATGTTTTCTTTCTTAGAAAGAAAAGAAAAAAATAATAACAAATTCAAGATGAACAATTTCGAAAAGTGTTTTCACCTTGTTAGATTACGGAATTCACTTTCCTAAAATTAAACATGATATCTATGTTGACTGGAAAGTATTTTTCATTGACCAAATCATTTTCAAAGAGTCAAATGGATGAAAATCCGAAAAACACTTTTCGGAAAAACTCTTTTACCAAAACAAACACACCCTCAGTGTAACTTTCAGTTTCTACAATATGAATGAAATGCACTTGTTTACCAGCCAAAAAAAAAACCAGATACAAGCCGGTAACGGCACATTGCCAAAACCCAATTGAATGAAAGAAACTTGTTTACTCTCCCCCTTGGAATCCAGAACAAGAGCCGAGCCGCTAAGGGTGCGCATGGAATGCATTCCGGAATAAAAATTCTATTCCGAAATGCATTCCGAATGCAGAATCGGCGTTTGTTAAAAATTTCCTAATGCATTCTGAGCGATTTTTGCATTCCGGAATAAAAATGCGTTTGTTAAAAATACTTGATTCCAGAATGCATTCTTGATTCCAGAATGAGTTTTTGACAAGAAAAAGAGAAGCTACTTTTTGTAGCTTCTTGATTCCGGAATGCATTCTCTTTATTTTCTCACAATTTTTTTTTCAGAAATGCATAAAAATTGAAAAATTCTAGAAAAATTCATAAAAATTTTCATAAAAAAAAAATCAGATTTCTGGAAAATATGAAATTTGGTGAATTTTTTTTTTAAAAAATCAAAAAAATAAAAAATTTCAAAACTTCACAGAATAGCTTAAAACACATGTGGCCACCCACTTTGAGTGAAATTTAAATTTTTTGAGGTGCCCAAAAAAATCTAAAATTTCAAAACTTCACAAAATGGCTTAAAATACCCGCTGCCACCTACTTTGAAATAAATTTAAATTTTTGAGGTGCCAAAAAAAAAAAAAAAAATAATAATAAAAATAAAAATTTTCAAAACTTCACAAAATGGCTTAAAATACCTGTGGCCACCCACTTTGAGTGAAATTTAAATTTTTTGAGGTGCCCAAAAAAATAAATAAAAAATAAAAAATTTCAAAACTTCACAGAATGGCTTAGAATATCTCAGTAGCCACCCACTTGGAAGTAAAATTTAAATTTTTTGAGGTGCCCAAAAAAAAAAAAAAATAAAAAAATAAAAATTCAAAACTTCACAAAATGGCTTAAAATACCCGCGCCACCCACTTTGAATGAAATTTAAATTTTTTGAGGTGCCCAAAAAAAAATTTAAAAAAATCAAAAATTTCAAAACTTTACAGAATGACTTATAATACATATGGCCACCCACTTTGAGTAAAATTTTAATTTTTTTAGGTGCAAAAAAATCAATAAATCAAAACAGATTTCTGTTCCAGAAATCAATTTCTGGAGCAGAATTAGTCATGTTTTACCAAACAGATTTCTCCTCCAGAAATCAATTTCTGGCAAGAATTTGATTTCTGGAGCAGAATGGTTACCATTCGCACCCTAAACGGCTCCGTCGCGCTTTCAATATCCCGCGAGAGGAAGGTCCGACGCTCTTCGCAGCATGTTCCCCGATCTTCGCCTAGTTCCTTCAGCCTCGCACTCCGAATCTCCGACGAGATCGAACGAGGCGGCCAATGCCGGATCGGATTCGTCAGATTTGGACTCCGGAAGACACGAGGAGAGCGATCAATCCGTGGGAATGGCTCGTCGCTCCTCTTCCCCTCTTCTCCATCTCCTCCTTCGCCTGGTCGTTCCTTCATTCCTTCGCTCTAATCTCCCCGACGAGTCCCCGTTGGCTTTTCCCTTCCTGTCGAAATGGCCGACCGGAGGAGGAGTTGAAGAAATCGTCGAGGTCCTTCTTGGCCCAATATCAGCGTCTCCTCTGTACATCTCTTCTTTCGTCATTTTTCTAAGGTTAAGATTTAAGATTTCTTTCTTTTATTTTCCGAAAAGAAAAAGAGGATTCTATTTATGAGCTTCTTGTATTGGGTATTTTAATGAGAAATCAATTAATAAGAATTTGAAATTCTCAATGCTGCTCGTACCGTGCGACGATAATATTTTTGCAAATCGAAATATCTTTCGCTTGGATTGACCAAAAAAATATCGCAGTTCGTGATTTTTATTGTCCAGATAAAACTCCGTCCACTTACTTATATTTTTTTAGGATAATGTCAGCCACGCTAAAAAAAAACTAAACTAAGATAGATTTGCTAAATTGACAATGGCCATTTAGATCTGAACATCCGAATAAAATTATGCCATCAAATCAATCGGTATCCGAGTTTTAACAAAATTCCGTATCTTTATCATAAAAAAGCGGAGTGCCAAATCCAATCTATTTTTCTAAACTTATCTATAACCCTGTAGCAATGTCTGCAAGACTTTTTTCTACTTGTGCTTGGTGAAGCGCGTAGCTTAGAATGAAAGAAAAAAAAAAAGATCTGACACAGTAGAGATTTTTGTAGGCACCCTGTCGGTGCTAGAAGGGGTATGCAGTGGAACTGCCCGAACCAGGAACAGCCCGGACCGGACCGATTTATGTTATGAACAGCCAAAGTCAAAACTCGAAGAAAGATCATCTTCATAGAAAATGGTTCAATCCTGTCTACCGAAGGGAGAGAGTAGGCCAAAATGGTAAAAGTGACTGGGCAGAGCACTAACTGAACAACAGCCTACCTTGCTCAAGCTGATACTTTCCAATTCAATTCGACACCCAGTGAGCTTCTCTTACAGACCAAAAAAAAAAAGATTTTCCTCCTTTTCCTTTCTCCTGGGAACGACTGTGTTTTG
This sequence comes from Syzygium oleosum, assembly GCF_021117445.2. Classification (NCBI taxonomy): domain Eukaryota; kingdom Viridiplantae; phylum Streptophyta; class Magnoliopsida; order Myrtales; family Myrtaceae; genus Syzygium; species Syzygium oleosum. The sequence goes on from NW_026607526.1 coordinate 2,363,045, forward strand.
AGGGTTATTGCCTACTTAATTTTGCATTACAATATAAAGTTTTCAGAACCCATTTAGGTACTCTAGCCTAGTTGCAGACGTTAGATCAATTCTTGTTTGGATATGATGGTGTTCAATGCTTATGTTGGCAGCGTTCACAATTTTCTGTTGTTTGGAGTGTCGAGGCAGGCCAACCTTGAACTAGCTGCTCGCGTCGGCGAACGTGTTTGTTTGCAGATCTCCAGAGATTGTCCAAGGAGCATGTAAATTTCCATGCCTTTGCATTAGCCCGCCTTAAGGTAAATGGTTTGAATCTGTGATAGGACTCCAATGGGCTTTAGTAACTTCAACGAGCATGCTTAATGTCCGATCTGCTGTTTAAGTCCTTTGTTGGCTAGGACTACGTAACGTAGAATGCTCTGTAGAATGCCTAGTGTAATTGGGTTGGATTAGTAGCAATGAGGTTTTAGGCCTTTCTCAAAGCAGCTGCCGCCTATATCGTTTGAACTGGTTATACCGGCTACATTAGAAAGACCAGGACACATAACTACTACCTAAATGCTTCTCTGATTCTACTGCTGAGGCAATATTTAAGACAAAGATATAATTTCCTCAGCCATGTGATCTTGTTCTTCTGATAGAGATGTCAACATCTTAACCTAAATAGTCAGAGGGAACCTGTCAATAACTGAAATAACGTTTGGGGCCAAACAATCATGGCAGCTTGTCTGGAGGTCCCCCGGGGAAAGCATGCTTGTTGAAAAGTAGGAGAGCTTCATCCTCACCCATCTGTTTAACTACTGTGAGTCATAATGAAGTTGTTGGTTTCAGCGCCGAACCAATTGGAGCTTCCGCGCAAATGTTCCTATTCCTGGACTGTCGACATTGTTGAGGACAATCAAAACTTTTCGACAATGGAGAATATGCTTTGTGACGTCATTGCCTTCATTCAGAAGAATTGAGCTTGGGACATTCTCATCTGTGTAGGTCAGTAATAAGCTGTTCTTGCAGGAGAGATGTTTTTTCTGTTTCCCATTATCACAAATCCCTTCAAGCAACGTAGACTCCAGAAAGAATGGACAGATTGAAACACATGTACACCTACGCTGTGTTTGGGTTTATCTCTTTTTCACGACGATCTATTCCAACCAGCTTGCCTTTAAAATCTAGGTAACATTTCTTCGGGCATTCGCTTGACATATGTTGGCCCCTAATGAAACATTGATTTCAATTATTCTTTTAAATACTAAAAATAAAAAGCATAGATACTAACCAGTATTCATGGTAATAGGAAATGATATGGTCCTCGTCTCTGCCATTGATGCACAGAAAACTTTGAAATTCGCTGATTCAAGCACTGTTGCAACTATTATTTGAAAAATAATCATGAGCTCTATCCCACAAGCTCATGTGCAGATTCTTGAAATCTGAATTGATTCTCATTAGAGCTTTGTCCAAGAAGTTAACGACGACCTGATTTTTTTAGAGAAATGATGCCAAAAATAGTGCTGAGTAGCTGAAAATGCCAGACAGAGACTATATATTATCTGATTGAGATGATACAAGAAAAGTACGTATATATCAGTACACTAAACATGGCTCCCTCCCAAGGTTGTAACGAATTCCCGAGGAGTATAGACTCTCAAGGTTGTAACATCAAAGGTATTATTAGGCCTAAGCATTCCAGCTCCTTGGCCCGTCTTGTTGCAGCCATCTTTCGTATGGTTATCGCCCACCTAAAAGCGGCTTTCAGCTTAAGCCACTCCACAGCAGCCTTTCTCGGCTTCCAGTTCTTCGTAGTTCCAATTAGAACCTGCAATATTCCAATGTCCAACGGTCTCAGATGTCTCTTAGTGATCTCTGTATTTAACGAAACCTATTTAGTAGATGCTGAATGGTTACATTTTCCAGGTGCTGTTCATTCCATGGTAGAAGCATATCACCTTGAACTGGAAAATCAGAAGTCATCGAAGCAGAACGAGCTGCCATCGACATAGAGCTCATGGTATCAGAAACTGTAGCTTGTAGGCAGTTCTCGATATTCCCCGCTTCATGGAAAACAAATTGTTGCAGGTTTTGATGAGTGCCAAAAGAGCAACCAACATAGCATAGGGTGGTGTCATCACTGGTGAAGGCTGACATGCTGTTTGAACTGGTCATTGAATCGAAGTCGAACATATTGCCACAATATTCTGAGATTTGGTCATAATTCTGGTAGGCAATTTTCGACATGGATTCGAGGTAGATCTGCAGAATGGATTCAAAAGAAAAATTTCTACACATTCAACAGGAAAGTCAAAACATATCATTGCATAGGTAGTATTAGTGCAGAGAGGAAGTACCTAGGAAGTCTGTCTAATAAGAAGATCACTGACGTTTCCCTACTATAATTTCGCACTTAAAACAAACTGCAAATTGTCATTACGTCATGCCTTATTTTATTAAAGAATTATGTTCATTTAGTATCAATGTGATTTTTTGTTTGTTTTTCTTATGCTCAGAGCTTGTAAGCTCTGGTTTCTTTGCAGATATGCATGCTCAATGATCAAGACTGAGCCAGATTGTGGCAACACTTTGAGCCTAACCTTTTGATCGCTGGAAAGTGATTCCATATCTAAGAATTGTCCATTACAGATGAGTCCTTTGAGCTCATAGTTCCAGTTGAAAAGAATGGCATTGGATTGCCCTTCATTGCAATAGTAAACGTACTGCTTGGCATCGGAGACACATGACATGGCATGCTCCAAAGTATGTTTCCACATAGCATTGGAGATTCCACCACCTGTGATCTGAAATTCAGATAATTCAACAAGAAATAAGTAAAGAAAAATAAGGATTTAAATATAAGGCACGGTCATGACAGTGGCGAAACATAACGGACAAAAAGGGGAGACTTTACATTTATCAGTCTTAATTGATCCCTGGAAAGAAGGGCGAGAAAATCTTGGACCGTGACAATCCCAGCTCCTGTCAATTGTTTGTGCACTTGTCCACCCATCGCTATTCCAACCAGTCTCCAGACGTAGTCACTTAGTAGAAGTGGGACACGCTTCTTGGCAACTATAGAAAGTATAAGAAGCAGAAACTTCACAACTAAGTACAGCATTATAAATCTCCTCCAAAGTTGAATTGGTTGCTAACATGGTTGTACCATAAGAATGACCAATTAATTTTGTCGCATTGTCTCCACAATGTTGAGCAAATTCATCTTGTGATAGTCTCTATGTCAACGAAAGTACTAGCCTCTATCCAACACTGGTTTTAGCCTATGCAACTCTTGATACTAGCTGTCTGAGTTGTTTTAGATGATGTGTTTAAACAAAGACTATATAAACAGTAGTTGCTTCGAAGACTCACATTCTCCACGGCTATCTTCAACAGTGAAAGCCTCGGATATGGTCCCATGGATATGCACTGCATCAGAGCATCTCCAAGAAACCTTAACTCCAAGCCTATATTTGCCACTCTTTGTCCAGCTCGAATCCTGCGTAAAAGTGAAATCGCCTAAAGTGCCAATCCCTCCTTCTAGGGTCACTAGCAAGTCGCCAGATAGAAGCGGCTTTCTGTTCTCACACCCTTTGGATAATAAATGGCTTTCCAATTGTTCCCTTGTCCAATCAACTTTCTCAACATCACCATCGAATACGACAATCTTCAGCTTAGTGGTTGATCCTGGTCCGCTCTGAACAACTTCTCCAGTTTCAGGATTTAGCAAAGCAACTTGAATGGCTGTTCCTTGATGTCCCTGAACCTTTGCCTCGGTGAATAAGTGTGGGGGCAGGCTGGTCATGAAACGAAGTTTAAAAGGTTTCCCCTTCAGAGCTGGTAGTTTGTGCACTGGGAACCTGTAATAGACAAAGTTCATTCTTAGAGAAATTTGAGGGGACCAATTTCATAGCACTACCATCTTATCCTATCCAGTACCAAAAGATGGTCAACGGTGACTAGTGAACTGTGAAGGGGAGTAAGGCAGCTAAGCAAGATTCAGGAATTATTATGAAAATTAGTCCGTTATGCTTTCTTAGTTGTCTCAAAACAAGAAACAAGCAGACATGAAAGAAGGGAAACTTGACCACAGATACTAGAATAAAAGAAAACTTTGTGCAAGATACCAGTCAAAAGCAAATTAACAAAAACAAGCTGCATTTCATAAATGATTGCCATGTATGAACTTGTAACTTACAGTAACTAGAGAGCAATTGAGGGAACTAATATTATGAGCAAAAACTAGGTGACCTTACCAGTATGTGCTTGCTCCGTCGATGTCACCTCGACTGCGACTCTCTGGTACTGTATTGGCAGAGTTATATTTCCAGTCTTGCTCAAGCTCAACATAATCATCATGGTTGTCTCTAAGATGTGCAAAATTGATAGGTTTCATTGGTCCTGACTCCAACATTCTAAACTTGTCCATCATCAACGTATTCGCCCTCAGGTACACAGAGTCATCCACCTTACCGACAGGTAATTCACTCGACTTCGTGATTTGGGTAGTTTCTGATGCATTTCGACACTCCAAGCATGAAAAGGAACTACAAGGTTGGCTTAGAATCAGAAGAACATACTTTTGAAGTACAGGAAGGCCATCACCACAATACTCCCACCATTCATCTGTCATGAGAAAACAATCACTAAATAAAGAAATAATGACTGTCTATTGAGAATTAATAGAGAATCCCAGTCAATAAAAAGTTTATGGAAAGATTTCTTTTGCAGATCACATGCTCTGTGAGGGGTTGATATATTGTAATTCTAGAATTCTATAGTGGCTTTTCGTAAATAAAAATCACAATTTGAGCTTCAAAAGTTGCAAACTAAACGAGGAAAGGTAAAGATTCTAAATATTTGGCTACAGTAGGAGTAGATCATCTTATCTTGATTGACTTTAACATAGTGAGGAAATATAAGGAAACGAGAAATCCTTACAGGGATGAGATGCTTTCGACATTGTTTTTGCTGCATATGGGAGCAAGTTTGACTCTCTTTTGCGGTATTGTAGCACCTGCCCCATGAAAGCTTCTTGTTCTTCTTCAGCAACCATATTTTGTAGCACATAATCGATTCCATCTTTCATTTCTTGACTCTCATGAAAATTGTCACTCAAAAAGTAGGACGGATTCAGAAAAGCTGCAGCTGCATGCACTGGATGAATTACTTTAGCTCTCATGCCATTATAAAGCTTCCATATGCACTCATATTTGCCATCATTATTGTCAGAAAGCCTCTTGAGAGATTCTTTTACTCTCTCCATCGCTTCATATAAGTATGAAATTGTTGGATTAGTATTACGGGACAAACAATAAACTTCAAATAGTGGTTCCAAAACTTGCAACACCTCCTGGCATTGGCTCCAAAATTGGGGGCTTTCAACCATAGAAATAACTTTGCTCGCTATTCCTTCCTTAAGACTCAACTGTCTCCATTCAGTAGATGTAACCAAACGTTGTATCTCTGATTTTGCATTGTGAATGCATTGAAGCATTCTAAAGTTTGAGGCTAAACCATTAGGAAGAACATCTCCCAATCCCCTTTTGGCTCCAAATTTCACTGACAGGGACAAAGACTCGGCATACTTGTGTAGATTGTCATTCACCAATTTAACCTCACACGTCGTCCTTCCAACCCATTCAACCTCTTGAAAGATATATGTGAAAAGCAACTGAATGCCGTGAGCAGCACAAAATGTCATGTAGGTACCTGAATACCTTTGGATAAGCATCTTCTGGAGGGGCTGATGGTTACCTAAATCATTAGTGATAAACTGTACAACTTTGTGAAGTCCTATTTCATCCATCACAAATTGCAATTGATCCACAATAGACCTATATGTTAACTCATTCTTTGGAAGTTCAACGGTATTAACTAGGATTACACCCTTTAGAGAATATAAAATGATGTTCAGGAAGGCTCTACCGTGAACATTAACCCAACTATCTAGAATTACCGTACACCCCGTTAAATCACATGATTTCTTGACACTATTTACATACTGAACGACTTCGCTATTTAATTTGGGGATATACTTTGTGGTGAGAACGGAATAAGAGGGTAACTCATAATTCTGCCCATAGTTTGCAACCCCACGCAAGAAACTCGCAAAATGCGAACTCTGAAGGACATTTTCAGAAATGTTATTGAACACAACGTGTTTTGCAAGCAACTCATCTAGGCAATCCTGTCCTTTGTCTGTAGATGTTTCTGGCATGTCGATTATCTGGATGTCTGCAAGTCGTGTTGAAGTGGTTGGTTGAGACAGACTCTTATCTTTCCTATTATGAGGGCTAATTGCTTCAAAAGCTATAGCCTGGACATCCTTAGGAACCTCGGTGCATATTGCAACATCGCGACCGGGGACACAAGCTAAGTGCGACTTAACCCTTGGAATTCCACCGGGGAAATCACGTCTGCAGAATTTACACTTGAAGCGACCACTCAATTGCTCTGCATACTCCCAAAATCTGTCCCTTTTCCTAGTCATTTGGTCCCTAAGCAAACAACACACACCATTCTCTTAATGACTGAACTTCCAAACTTATAATTAATTAGTGCTATTGCGCATCACACAATCTGAAGTCTTTTTCTTCGGCTTTAGCTCTTATAGCGGAAGGAGATCCATGAACAAAGCGACAAACCATTTCTAAACTGAAGATTACAGTAGAAATGCTAAGCATTTAATTGTAGTGAATGACATTCGGCGGAAATGAAATGACCATGAATGAATCTATCGATGTGTGAGGATACGAACTTAGAATTTTCAGGGACAGAGAGAGAGAGAGTTTCACTCATGTGTGCATAGACATCGAAGCAAGCAAAAGAGTGGGGTTGTTACCTTAATGAATCAAAGCAGAAGCAGAGTCCACTGAAATTTCTCGCGCAGCGCTACGCCTGAAGACGTCAAAGCCATAAAAAATCAGAGAGAGAGAGAGATTGCATTGTTGGGAAGCTTGTGCGGCCTTTTCAAGAGCAGCGAAGCCACAAAAGTACGCGAATGATTTTCAAAGTTACGCCATGCCAGCGTCCTTGCGAACCATCACGAGCGTACGTAACGTTACGAATCCAACCTAAAAGTCGTCGAACATTCTGGGCACTCAGTCACCATTGTCTCTGAGCTAACACGTGAACTTCTTTTTGTGGAATTCTTGGGCACTTCCAAAAGGATAACCCACGATGGACTTTGAGTAAACGACCCAGTGACGAGTCCCAGATCGTGCTCTATTCTGGATTGGCAAAGTATTTTACTTTTTGACCGGACACTTTTGACGACTCTCCATTACTTTGGCCAAATACAAAAATAGCACCACGTTTTATCTGAGAAAAATTTATTACTACTTTCCAAATGAAACAGCAACAAAAAAACACAACATGTGACCATTGTGATAAAAATAGCAAGTATTCAGTCCATTCTCCTCGTTGTTTGTTCACACTAGTGTTATGCAAAAGTTGGTTGGGTTATTCATAAACAGAGTTGGACGGTCATTTAGTGAAGTGGTGGAAGTGAACCGTTCCAAAAGATATGTAGTCCAAAAATAAATTATTTGCAAAAGTTGGATGGTTATAGTGGTAAAATTTTGTAATATTTTTTGTACGTTTTGAAGGTCGTATTAAATTTGTCTAAGAGGTTGTGCGTTTTTGTTTTTTTTTGGGTTTTTGGGCCAATCAATTTTCATCTAGAAGCTTTGTCGATGATTGCAAGGTGCTCCATCCATCACTCTAAATTTTGCATTTTACTGAATTCATCATAAAAATTCAGCCTTTATTGAGTTACACAAGAAACAGCCCAAGGAAAAATAACTCACATTGGAGTGATGTTATTTTCATATTATGGACGGTGTGACTTATGCACCCAGCTGAAAAATCCTTCCTATCCATCCTTTCTCAGTCATATATAAACATTATCCATTCACATGACTTTAATATTGTTTATTCTTCAATGTGCATGTTGATCGAGGCATTGGAGCCAGAGCTAACGCGTTCACCATGTGAATGGGAATCTTATAATCACGACAAATCTGTCTGCTTCTTAATTCCTTATAAAGAACGACGTTCAAACTTGCAAGTGGAATGTCGAAGTAGGTGAAGAAAGACTAACAGTTCACTATCTCATTATTGATGATTTTCCCAAAAGTACGGAACAATCTCAACCATTCTTTTCTTAACCTGTCAAAGCTATTATCCAATCTCCTAATAATTGTTGATACTTAGTAAGCGTCCCTCGTTATGTGACAAATGGTTCTAGGGACATTTCCAAAATTGCGTTGGCCAAAAACGGAGTTCCGTTTCGTAAATATGTGACACTAGTAGTGAATTCTAAATCTCGTCTATAAATTCTTGCAATTGATAACCTGTTCATCTGGTTAGCAGCTATAGTTCACGAATGACGTTAATTGATTCGCTATGATGTTGATAATTTACTAACTAGTTGCTTGATAAAAAAGTTACAAGTCGTATCTTTTTTATGGACAACATACATAGCTTACTAGCAATTTTAAAAACTTCACCTTTTTACTTATTGGAAACTAGACTAGTCCTTTTAATAGCGGATAAGCGACCACTGACAGCGTTTGATTTTCTAAGTTACGCCATAGAAGCATCCTTTTGAAATATTACGTGCTTAGGACAAATCATTAGATCATCACCATCTATGTCCGTACTTCTTGGAGGCTAAATGTTATCAGATATTCCTGTACCCTCTGTCACTCTTCGAGCTACATGTGTACACAATTCCCATTGGTGGAATTGCGAAGTCATAAAGGAAAAGACAACTCAAATAATGCTTTGAGGCAATAATGATCACATGACAACCTCCCTCGATTGTGCTCTGTCAATTCTGAAACATATTGACAAGTTCGTCCAATGTTCATCTAGAAGCTCATTGACGATTGGAAGGGTGTTCAATGCATCACTTATCTCTTTTGGATTCAACTGAATTTATCACCAGGTGAGAAACAAAATAAAAATTCAGCAGCAACCAGCACAAAAAGACAGTCCAAGAACACTCCCATGTGATTGATTTCGCTCGATTGGATGGACGGCGTGACTTAGGCATCCAACGCCGAGATAAGTCAATGGCCTTTTCGGAATTTAATGCTCTCCCTTATCTTTTATGGTAGGCCAAGGTACAAAAGAATCTAATGGGAATCCATCCTTTTCCAAGCATAGCATTATTATTGGATTTACCCGCATTGACTTAATTAATTCCTAGCAAGTTATGCACAACAAGAAAGCAATTCTTGAATGTCCACATTTGGGGCATTATAGTTCAATAAGTTAACGCGCAAAGTACGCGTTTAGTTCTAATACTATATCGTCTATGTGACCGGAATATTATGATGTCAACAGATTACTCATCTCTTACTTCTTAAACCATTAGGATATATTTGCTTGGATGTTAAAAGAAATGTGACAACAAGGCAAAATCATTTTCATGTACTACTATTTTAGATTGAACCTACATGGACATATAAGAATCAAGTGATCTCCTCAGAAGTGTTAGGATTCCTTCCTTTTGTTGTCGTCGTCGTTGTAGATCATCTAACCCTACGAGCTAGCTGCAGTGATTGTACAGCCTGAGGCTCACTTTTTACTCGACGTAACACAAACATTAGGTCAGAAGAATGTAATTCTTTGCCTCTCCTCTATCTGAGTATAGATGACTTGCTTTAAACAACATCATATGTCCACCGTTAAAACACAAGAAAACAAGTTGATGATTTTTGAAAAGTCAGTATTGTTTTTGAGGTTTAACGGGAAAAACTTGCAATGTGTTCATTTCGTCTTATATCAATAACAAGTGTCATCAATCCATTTCTTCTAGTATCTGTGAAGTGCTTATGCTATTTTTGTGAATTGAAGAAGTTAATGACAGCATTAACACCTCTAAGAATGTTTACATGCCATAAGCATGCCATATTTAGTCCCTAGTTTAATAAATATTACCTTAATCAAGTAGCGATCGGGCTAGCAATCTTTTCGTGATTTCAAGAATAGTGAGATTTACAAATGATATTCCGAAGACCAAATCAACTCAATTATTTGCAGTATTCGCAAGGCACAATTAGAGAGAAAACTCTCTCAAGACTTGTTATAAGAGAAACTTAACGAATAAGTACTCCGAGATCCACAGCAAGTCCAAATTAAGTTGGGGTTTACGCCTTAAACATAAAATACACAAATCATTAAATATACAGCAAATGGGCCTAATGAGTGCTCTACGAACAGCCATAAACCCAGGAAAGAAATGGACTGTTTGGGGGCAAAAATGACATCAGTGGGTTCCATAACTCCACTCAAATCAAAATTTTGGGCACGTCAAACTAATCAGCCAATGTTAGTTCTAAGCCGCTTTTGGATTTCTACTTATTTAAATTGTAAAGTTCACTTTAACCTCCAATGACATTTTTTAGCATTTTGCTGTGTAGATCAATGTTTCATAGTGGTACTAATTATGTACCTGCTAGCCGTTACGGTGTATATGCTTGGGCAATGTAATCAAAAGTGGCAATAAATCATTTTAATATACTACTATGTCTAGTTTGAACCTACGTTGGCATAGAAGAAGTAGAAGATCTATTGAGAAGTCTTAAGGGTTCCTTGCTTTTGTTGTGGTTGTTGAAGACAACATAACCCAACGATCTAGCCATGTTGATAAGACCTTAGAAATTTCGCATCTCAAGAATTGTATGGCCTGATGCTCATTTTCTTCTCGTCGTAACTCAATAATTAGGTCACAAGAATGTAATTCTTTGCCTTTCCTTTATCTTCGGATAGACTTGCTTTAAACAAAATCAAGACGTGAACTTGGCATGTTGTATGAGGTTAGTTCCTTATATCATCCGATGAAACTATTAAAGCACAAGAAATAAAAAGTTCATGATTTGCGAGAAGTCGGTACTGTTTTTGAGGTTTAAGTGGAAACACTTGCGACGAGTTCATTACGTCTCAAACCAATATCAAGCGTCAAAAATCACTTTCTTCTAGTATAGTTTTTGTGAACATGTTAATGGCAAAATTAACGTCCCTAGTTTAAAAATCTTTCAAGTGTTTTAAGAAAGCTTAATGAATAAGTGTACTCCTACAACCACAGCAAGTCCAAGTTAATGGGGGGTTTAAGCCTTAACGTGAAATGCATTAATAATTGAACCTACAGGTAATGGGCTTGAGGAGTGCTTTGAAAACAGCCCAAAGCCCAGGAAAGAAGTGAAGTTTTTGGGTTAAAAATGACGGCAGTGGGTTCTTCATTTAAGAAGGTCATTTGGACCCTTAATGAGCTTTGTAATTGGATTTGTAGGCTCTATAACTCCACTTAAAACAGAAATTATGGCACGTCAATGCAATCAGCAAATGTTATTTCTGGGCGGCATTTGGATTTTTTTTTTCTAATTTAAATGATCTAGATTGAAAAAATGTTATTATGGATGTATCACATCCTCTCAGCTTCCTATATGCCTAAATCCATCCCATATAGTAAAAAGAGACAAAATTGCCCTTAATCACCCTGCTAAAGTTCAAATTGGTGGACCAAATTGTCAAAATTTCCCTTATTCACTTTCCTCCTTTTTCTTTATTTCTTCTTTTTCTATGCCGGACCAAGTTGTCAAAATTAAGAATATCACGGGTTTGTTTATTAAAAAAAATTTAAGTGGGTTTTACCATGCATTTTTAAAAAGCACTAAATTTTTATTTAAATTTTTTTCCATTGTACATAGTAGCTTTGTCGAAGAGAGAATTTTCTGGAAAACTTAGTTCTATTTCATGTTGTCCAGCAAATTTATGAATTGATTGTCAAGAAAAATAAAAATAAATATTGAACATCAACAACAATTAAAGATAATTAAATATTCATAAAACTTTCATTTTTATTTTGCATATCACCATCAAACTCTTTCTTGTAAGTTATTTTTCATATTCAAATAACGAGATGAGTGGATGAAATAAATATATAAAAAACTCTCTTAAAGACTTGATGCAATAACATCACTAGTACATTCCCTAATAAGGAAATTTAAAAAATGAAAATTAATTATAGAATACATTTGCATAAATAACTCAAAGTGACGGTTAAATTTAATTCGTTTGAATTGACAAAAAGAAAAACAACAACGACAAGAAGGCATAGGACGAAGCAATTCCACAGCCAATCGAATAGTCCCAACCACCTAACCCAAATTCACGATTTGATAATTCAATAAGAAAAAAAGAACTTACGATTCTTGTCATAATCGAGCGTGCTTCAATCAAACACGAGAAGCAGTGAAAGCACTGAGAGGCAGAGAATAAGAATGGGATAGTCATAATATCATGTTTTTTTTTCCTGAAAATTGGAGGAAATACATGAAATAATGTTTGTAGCCCGGAAAGAGCTTTATTGGTTTCTTCGTGCCTTACAAAAAAATCGAACCAACCTAGAATTAATTTTAAGTCTTTCATCTTCAGTTTAGCTAAAATAATTATCTCAACTGTCGAGCTGGATGAAGCTTTTGCAGCCATGGTTAAGCTCGACGAAACTCAATTGGCCGGGATTGCGAGCTTGAAGAATTCTGGTAGCTAGAGTATCCATGGCTGAGCTTGACGAAACTCGAGCAGCTACAGCCCGTGGCCAAGAGCTCGATGAATCTCAAGCGGCCATAGGCCGTGAGCTTAAAGAAGCCTAGAAGCTGAAGTTGCAGTGACTGCAAGCTTGACGAAACGAGAGCAGTCATGACCAAAATCTTGAGAAAAGCTTGGGGGTTGGTGGTCATGGCCAAGCTTGACGAATCTCGTGCGGCAAGGCTTTGCTTTTTTTTTTTTTTGCCATAACTTTTTAGCTTTTTTATTTATTATTTTTTAATGCTTATACTTCTTTCTTTTATCATATTTTTACTATTAAAAATAATCTTGTTATCCTTTTTTCTTTTTAAAGTTTTAAGTTTTTTTCCAGATGTGGTGCTTGGTGAACATTACATTGGCGCTATGTTTGTTTTGGAAACTAATAAAAAAAAAAGTCATATCAGCATTTTCCGCAAGTGAAATTGGATAAGGTTAATTGAGAGATTTTATTACACAAACTTAACAACTTTTAAGACTTGGTTGCATTTGTTTAAAGTGCATGGACTCAATTTCACTTTTGTAACAAGTTTAAGATTTTTAGTGCACTTATTCTTATTTGTAGATTGGATTTTCAATAACTTTTGCACATGGACCCGAAACATATAAAATCATTGTCATCTGACTAATAAATCAAGTTATTCAACATATAACCCCCACATTGTAATGGATCAAATCCATTGAGCAGATGCGATCCGCGGACCACACAATAAACTAAATAGATTTCCACATAGGCTCCTGCATCCACACTTGTTATTGAACATTCAATTTCCACTATGAACCTTGATTGGCTTTACGCTGAATCAGCTGTGGTGCCTGCGTTCTTCTCTATCATTTTCATGTCCTCAATTGTCAACTAATTTGAAATGGTTTGCGCACTTTTCCTTGGAAAATTTCCGGGTCGATGACAAGCTTTAATGACCGCGTGAGAGGATAAGATGTGTTCGCATCTTTGACTTGAAGAGGTCCCTAGCAGAAAATTAAGTGTCTTCCATTAGTTTTGAACATGTGAGTGTGGACTTGGGTGGCGTCGATGTTCGAAGAAAGTGGAAGCCGAAGTGGAAGTTGTTTAAGAGCATGTTTGCGAACTTTTTTTTTTTTTTCCGAAACAGAAAAGTGATCAAGGAATATATTTGAAACAGAAACAAGAAGTAAAAAAAATCTACTTCTTGTTCCCGGCAACAAAAAGAGAAACAATAACAAAACAATATCAACTTTCTTTCTCTCACAAGATATTCCCGAATTGTTTTTTAAATTTTGAGTGGGTTTTACCATGCATATTAAAAAAGCATTGAGTTTTTCTTTTTAAATTTTTCCATTGTACAAATCAGCTTTCTCGAAGAGTGAATTTTCTAGAAAATCTAGTTCTTTTTCACGTTGTTGTTGAGCAACTTTATGAATTGATTGTCAAGAAAAATACAAATAAAAATCGAACATCAACAACTATTAAAGACAATTAAATATTCATAAAAATTTCACTTTTATTTTGCATGTCACTGCCAAACTCTTTCTTAATAGTTATTTTCAATATTCACATAATGAGATGATTGGATGAAATAAATAAATAAATAACTCTCTTAATAACATGTCGTAATAAGATCACCATTACATTCCCTAATACGGAAATTTGAAAAATAAAAATCAATTAAAGCATACATTTGCATAAATAAATTAAAATTATGGTTAAAATATAATTCGTTTTAAATTGACAAAAAGAAGGACAACAATGACAAGAAGACAAGGAGGAAGTAATTCCACAGCCAATAAAAAGTCTCAACACCTAACCCAACCATGCGAGCTTAAGGAAGCCTGAAGCCTGAAGCCTGAAAGCTGAAGCGGCAACGGTTGCAAGCTCGATGAAACTCGAGAAGCCATGGCCAAAATCTTGAAAAAGCCTGGAAGTTGGTGGTCATGGCCAAGCTTGACGATACTCGTGCAGCAAGGTTTTGCCTTTTTTTTTTGTCCCCCTAAATTCTTAGCTATTTTTTTTATTTTTTTAATGCTTATACTTTTTTCTTTTATCCTATTTTTATTTTTTAAAAATAATCTTGTTATCCTTTTTCTTTTCTAATTTTCAAGTTTCTTCCCGATATGGTGCTTGACAGACACCACATCGATGCCACGCTTTCTTAGGAAAGTAATAGAAAAAAAGTCACGTCAGCATTTTTCGTTAGTGAAACTAGATAGAGTTAACTGAAGGATTTGATTACACCAATTTAACAAATTTTAAGAATTTGTTGTATTTTTTGAAATTTTAAGGAGTTGATTGCACTTTTACGACTGCGACGAGTTTACTGAGGGATTTGATTACACCGATTTAACAAATTTTAAGACTTGATTGAATTTTTTGAAAGTTTAAGGATTCAATTGTACTTTTGCGACAAGTTTAAGACTTCTAGCACACTTATTCTTATTTATGGACAAGATTTAGAATAACTTTTGCACATGGACCCAGAACATAATAAAATCAATGCCTTCTAACTAATAAATCAAGTTATTCAACATAGGACCCACATAATGTAATGGATCACATTCATTGAGCGCAAATGATCTGCGAACCTCACAATAAACTAAATAGATTTCCACATACGCTCTTGTATCCGCTGTTATTATTGAACATTCAATTTCTACGATGAACCTTGATTGGTTTTATGTCACAGCGATTGAATTAACTGTGGTGTCTGCCTTCTCCTCTATCATTTTCATGTCTTTAATTCTCAACATAACGAGAAAAATGCTTTGCATACTTTTCCTTGGAAAATTTCTGTGTCATGACAAGCATTAATGACGGGGTGGGAGGATGAGACGTGTTGCATCTTTGACTTGAAGAGGTTCCCCAGCAGAAAATTAAGTGTCGTCCAATTGTACTAAGCATGTGCAGGTGGACTTTTGGATGGTGTCGATGTTGGAGGGAAGTGGAAGCTGAAGTGGAAGTTGTTTAAATCAGCCTTACACAACCCGAATGGATCTGCTTCTGTTGTGGCGTGGCGGCTAAAAAGATTCTAACCAGGAGTTTAAGACTATATATATTTTTTATATTATTCTAAAGAATTGATAGTTAATCGATTTTGCATTCATTGATACTTCAAGTTAAATATAAAATATATTGAATGTTGATCAGTATTGTGTTGATCACGTTATCAAATTGGACGAAGTTTTCTCATTTTTCTTCAACAAGTTGAAACAAATGCCAATTATGTGATATTTCTTGATAAAACAACACCTATACTAAAAATTTATCACAATCAAGTCTTAGTCATTTATCTCATTTCATTCAGAAATGATACTTGGGAACGTATTTTTTTTCTTTATTACTTTAATGAAATCACTCGTAACTTTTATTTTGTCGATTTGCTAATAATCATTTCTTATCAATTTATAATATTCATCTTATTATTTTCGTCTCTCTCTTTTGGAGAAGTTCTGGGTCAAGTCACGTGTTCCGTGAAATTGGCTCCAGAAGACTTGAGTTTGCCCAACGAGAAAATCACTCGAAAGGGAAAGACTCTGCACATATAAAATAAGTAGATGACCCTTGTCAGTTTCCACATGGTGAAGCAGAGAAACATAGAACCCGCAAAACACCGTATAAACATGAAGTGTCTTTTACTGTGTTCGTGGACTTGGGTGTTGTTGGTATTGATAGGAAGAGGAAGCAGGAGTTGCTTGGAAGAAGAGAGGAATGCACTTCTCAAGATTGAGGCCGCCTTCAACTACCCGGATGGGTCTTCTCTTCCGTCTTGACGAGACGGCAATGGTGACTGTTGCGACTGGGAAGGCATCGTGTACGATGATACCTCTTCACGAGTGACTCAACTATATTTGAATGGTACACACCGTGCGAAATTTGTTGTGCGCAATTGGGAAGCGCCTTGGCCTTGGGTTATTCACGCCTCTTTATTTCTTCCTCTAGAGGAACTTCAAATGTTGGATTTAAGTCATAATTCTCTCTCAGGTGAATCTCTCTCTCTCTCTCTCTCTCTCTCTCTCTCTTAGTTATTTGTTTCATTTTTCCTTTTCCAAATATGTTCAAAATAATCGTTTACTCACCGTGTTTGAATAATAAAAAGAATGTCATACAAGATTGCAGAAATGATGCAGCTCTTAAAGTATTTGATTGCACATATCATAAATTAATTAGGAGACTCATCTCCAGGAGGAGGATTATGCCAAAGAGCAAATATACAATTAACTTTGTAAGCAATGATTTGCGAAATGCCGACTTTTTTGCCATCATAGAGGTAAAGTCAAATGTCACGGGGGAGCACGTGATTGAATGTTCTCTCACCTCTGCTAGAACCATGTCTAATAGATATTGTTAAGATTATAAGTAATTTGATTATGGACTTGGTTTACAAAGTCATGTGATGAGGACTTTTTTTTATGCTTGGATATGTTGGACCAACTGGTTTCTGCTTATAAATGTATCCTCCTCATCATAATCATATAGTATTCTTGAAAAATTGAAGATAATTAGACACCTAATATATGTAGATAATTAATTAATCATTATTCGTGGATATTTCCAAAATCAGATTTAAACGGAACGTTACACCTGAAGAAATTGAAACAGCTAGATCTATCTTTCAATCACCTAGAACGAGTGCCCTCACTGTACAAGCAAACTTCAATGAAGGCCCATAATTTGTCTTCCAATCAGCTTGAAGGTACATGTAAAATAGAAGACCATGCCTTGATACATACCATCGGATATTGAGAACCTTTTGTCAATCATAGGTGTGAATCTGGAGGTGTTGGAGCTTTCTTTTAACAATTTGGTCAATGATGCCCTCGTAGACATCATGAGGATAACATCTTTTATGGCCTTAGCCATCAGATATTGTGGATTGAATGCTTCGAAATTATTGGAAGCTACTTCTTTGAAGATCACTTACGTTTATCATTATTGGTAACCTATCACCTTTTTAGAATAAGATAAGGTAAGATTGTCTTGAGCATAAAAGGCATGACTGCATTATATTCAACATCCTTCGGAGATCATATTTTGGCTGCACTTTTTCTTCAAATAACTTAACTCCAGCGAGGGCTAAGTTAAATGTCTATTGAAGCCATAAGTAAACTGCGACTTACTGCTAAAAAGATATAAATAATGCGAAATAACTATATACTGAAGGAGCCCAAATTTTGTAAAAGAATCATAACCAAATTAAATGCAAGAGT
Source organism: Syzygium oleosum (assembly GCF_021117445.2). Taxonomy (NCBI): domain Eukaryota; kingdom Viridiplantae; phylum Streptophyta; class Magnoliopsida; order Myrtales; family Myrtaceae; genus Syzygium; species Syzygium oleosum. The sequence goes on from NW_026607526.1 coordinate 2,380,787, forward strand.
TAATTAGAAATCAAAATTAAACAATATTTAAAGTTTACAAATTGATGGCCAACCTTCAGGGATCGCAAGTGTTATTAGTAGAATTATTGCGTTTCATAAAACTTTGATTTTTCATATGTTGTATTGTCTTGAGCATAAAAGGCATGACTGCATTATATTCAACATCCTTCGGAGATCATATTTTGGCTGCACTTTTTCTTCAAATAACTTAACTCCAGCGAGGGCTAAGTTAAATGTCTATTGAAGCCATAAGTAAACTGCGACTTACTGCTAAAAAGATATAAATAATGCGAAATAACTATATACTGAAGGAGCCCAAATTTTGTAAAAGAATCATAACCAAATTAAATGCAAGAGTTAATTAGAAATCAAAATCAAACAATATTTAAAGTTTACAGATTGATGGCCAAACTTCAGGGATCGCAAGTGTTATTAGTAGAATTATTGCGTTTCATAATACTTTGATTTTTCATATGTTGTGAAATTTTGTTTGATTCTATTGATAGAAATATATCAAACATAGATTTTTTCCCTCTAAAATAGCCACATAGAATGAACAATTTTTGAAATAATTCTTTTAGTATAACTATTTCATTCTTTTACCCTGTTATAATTTTTCATTTCTTCCTGCATATCCAGTTTCTTCAACATTATCATTACCATTACTGTGTATATGATTCATCAATAGTAGTGCAATATTTTTCTTCATAAGTTTAGTAAATTTTAGCTAGGGGGATAGATTATCCATTTGATTGTCATGTTTGAAATACTATGTATATTACTTGATTTGACGTATCGTGATCCTTGGAGCCATCATATGGTCCATCTTTCCATTTTTTATAATGCATACAAAACATGATAACAAGATACTATTTCATAAATGGCTCCTAGCTCCTGGAGTGAGGGCAATATGGTTAGGCAGGAGCGGAAGGGCCTTTCTCAAAACTCAAAAGTAAACTAGAACGAATTGGTACATGGATACTGAGATATAGAAACATTAAAGACACAGATAAGAACGAAGCAGAAAAGAAATGTGTAATATTTGTATATTATGTATATTATTGTATATCATAATGAAGAGTACATGAGTTTATTTATAGATTTTATTAGATGATTATTAAGGTAACATCTGCACAATGAAATGGAGATATGGAGAATTTCTTAGATATATGCAACATCGAGAGATATGGAAAATAAAGGAAGATATCTAAATATCTATAACAAACACCATTTCTTTTTGAAAAAAAATGATTATGGTTTACCACATATTGCAACCAATAAATGTCATACTTTCTTAATATTTGGTTAAATTAACTACAAGTACTATGTTTACGTAGTAGTTGGATTCATATACACTTGTAAGTCGGTAAAACTCCAACAAGATTGAGCCACGAGGCACTCTCACGTGCAAGCTTCACCCTATAATTTGCCTTTTATGATCATTTTAGTAAATGTTTCATCCTAGCAAATCTCTAATTCCATGTCTGTAATTCTTATGCATACTCTCATAATAAGTTTGTTAGCATTATATTTTCGTATATTCTTATGCATAATTATCTAATAGAACAATGCATATTTTGGTAAAAAAATGTTTTATATTTGGGTAAAACTCACATGAGATTGAGTTATGGGCAGCTCATTTAAGAGTTTTACCTAGTAATTTTTTTTTTTGATAACCGAGGTGTCCACGCGGCCGGCGAGCTAGGGCTCAAACCAGCGGTGATGCCCGATTAGTCCTCGGGGGGGGGCTAGCGCAGCATCCCACCGCCACGACCCCCCACTTAAATCACCGATGGACGAGTTTGAACCCAGGACCTCTCGTGAAAGGAATTGAGCGCAAACCAACGCGGCCACCGATGGGTGGGTTTTACCTAGTAATTTTTTATGGTCGCTTTAGCAAATATTTAATCCTAACAAATCTCTTATTCTACATGTCTAATTCCTATGCATACTTTGGTCATAAGTTCCTAAACAATATATTTTCGTATATTCTTATGCATAACTCTCTAATAAAATTGTACATACGTTGATAATATAAGAATAATTGTTTATGTATGTATAGATTCTATACTGAAACACTCATTTATTATATGTTTAAAAATAATTGTTTATGATAAGGTTTTGAAAGAGTTCAGCAATGTAGGGATACGTATCTCATATTTGCAGTGTTTCCTAAACAATATATTTTCGTATATTCTTATGCATAACTCTCTAATAAAATTGTACATACGTTGATAATATAAGAATAATTGTTTATGTATGTATAGATTCCATACTGAAACACTCATATATTATATGTTTAAAAATAATTGTTTATGATGAGGTTTTGAAAGAGTTCAGCAATGTAGGGATACGTATCTCATATTTGCAGTGTTCAATACGATAGGCTTGTGCGTATTGAGGAACCTTGAAGAGTTGGACATAAGTGGTAATGGATTTTGGGGTCCTTTTCCTTCATGCTTATGCAATATGACCTCACTCCTTGTGCTTGATGTTCAATATAACAACTTCAGCGAGGCCATTCCTTCATGTCTCCTCTATAATCTCAAGTCACTTGAATATACTGTGTTTTCTGGAAATGCTTTTGAAGGCTCACTTTTTCTTGCTTCCCTAGCCAATAATTCTAACCTTGAGATATTCCACCTCCTCAACAACCGCAATCATCTGGAAGTAAATATGGAAGAGCCCACTTGGTTTCCTTCATTTCAACTGAAGGAGCTTGGTTTATCAAACTATGTGCTCAACAAAGATGCAAATGGCGTAATTCCCAGCTTTCTGAAAGAATAGTATGACTTTAGAAATGTTCAACTTAGCAACACTGAAATGATAGGAAATTTCCCAAATTGACTATTAGACAACAATGCAAATCTTAAACTGTTCAAACTCACAAGCAACAATTTGTCGGGTGCTTTTCACTTGCCCTCCAGTTTGAATCTTGTCAACTTGTTGTGGTTCGATGTGTCTGCTAATATTATTGAAGGGGAGCTTCCATCTTGGATTGGCTCTATCCTCCCGAATTTGAGTTATTTGAACCTATCAAACAACTTATTGAAAGGTAGAATCCCTCCCTCAATGGGCAATATGAAGCTACTCGATACATTGGACTTGTCGGATAATGGCTTCACGGGAGAGATACCAGAGACACTTGCTAAAGATTGCACACGAAACTCGTGACATTGATACCGTCAGGCAACAATTTGCAAGGCAAAATGCTACTGGGGTATTCTAACTTGACAAATTTGACATTTTTGCAATTGGATAGAAATCGTTTCATCGAGGACTTATCACCTGCTATATTAAATAGCTCATCCTTGCAGATTTTGGATGTAAGTCATAATTTTCCATCCAGAACACTTTCCAATTGGATTGGAGATATTTAACAGTTGAGAGGGCTTACGCTGTCGAGTAATTTATTAGGAGGTCCTTTACCGTTGAGCATCTGCAACTTACATTATCTTGTTCGTCTGGCCAATATACCCCCCTGTGCCATTGTTATAGATACGAGGTTTTTGCATTTAACAAATGACACACTTGCTAGGCATTTTCCTGAGTTTCTTTCTAGAGCTTCATCTATAGTTACATTGGATCTTAGACACAATGCATTGTCAGGTGAGGTCCCTGGTTGGATCGGTTCACTTCAGAACTTGAAGGTTCTTCTCCTACAAGGAAACAATTTTGAAGGTTCAATTCCTCTGGATCTATGTCTCTTGAAATTTATGAGCATATTGGATCTCTCCAATAATAATCTTTATGGAAAAATTCCTTCTTGTTTGAAAGATTTGACATTTGGAAATGATGGGGAATCTACGGGCGCATTTTCTACATCTTCTGGTTGGGTAGACTATTGGGAACCATTCGACCATAAGGGTAGATTCTTAATGATGTTTTCGTATAGGGAAGCTGATGCATCTGGCTTGAGGGATGGATTAGATGAAGCAAACTTCATGACAAAGAGTGGGTTGGAATCTTACAAGGGCAACATTCTAAAACTCATGTCGGGAATGGATCTCTCACAGAACAATTTGATGGGCTTTATTCCTCCAGAGGTCGGCTACTTAAGTGAACGTCGAGCATTGAACCTGTCACATAATCATTTGATAGGATCAATCCTAGAAACGTTTTCCAATTTAAAGGACGTAGAGAGCTTGGACCTGTCTTACAACAACTTAACCGGTTCAATCCCTCCACAACTGATAGAGCTCTACGTGTTGTCAAATTTTAGGGTGGCTCACAACAACTTGTCAAGCAGGACACCAAAACCAAAAAGTCAATTTGAAACTTTTGGTGAAGCAAGTTATGAAGGTAACCCTCTTCTTTGTGGACCACCATTAACAAGCTGTGATGCCTCAAAACAAGGACGAGGGACACTGCCATATTTTAATCATACCAAGGAAGATGATTCCCGGAGAGAAGCCTTCTTATGGAGTTTTGTAGGATCATATGTGGTGGCGCTCCTTTGGGTGGTTCTCTTTCTCTACCTAAACTCGTACTTTCAGTATGTGCTATTAGGTCTTGTTCGTCAGCTTATCCCATCATTTCCCCAGTAAAGATTGTTCTTCCAAGCATTTTGTGCTGGAAAAATGCGATGAAACAGTGGAGAACCTTTGTTTAATAGGATTATAAGCATTTGAGTCTTGATTATGCATTTTGAACGTTTGAATCCGAGAATGTTCATATTGCATTCGTTGTCCTGCTAATTTAAAATTTAGAAGATTTGATTTGGTTGACAATTGAAAGAGAATAGTTTATAAACCATAAAAAGGAATCCATCATTCACAAATTTTTTTAAATGTTACATGAAAGGTGAATTATCTTATGGATGCAACTAGCAACATCAAACCAATCGGGTTTTACTGTCTCAAGAATCCTACTAACATAAAGGATTTGGCGCTGGAATTGCTGCAAATTGACGACAAAGGCATGGATTGCAGGACCACTGCTCTGCAGCCTAAACCCGACCTACTTGTTGCAACCCTCCCTGGCGGCTCTCTTAAAGGGAGCGGGTTTAGTGTCGTGTTGAACGGAATGGGCAGTCCCTCTATTTGAGATGCTCGCTCTTGTTTGACACGGGTTCTTCCACACCCTACCGGGCACATCGTTGGATGATTCGATTTGATTAATCGATGAGATCCTACCTAATTTGGAGACTCATACTCCCACAAAAAATAACATTCATTGCATTTGCATAGACAAAATTTAGGTATCATCTAGTCTTTGAATGCAACCTCTTCGAGCTCACATTTAAAGAGGGGCAGCTGTTGACACTTAAATTTTGACTAACCATTTAGTTATTAGTTGAATAGAAAATTAGGGATTAAATTTTAGTCCCTAACAAAAATATTAAAGTTAAATTACATAGCATTTTGTTTGAAGAACATTTATTAAGTAGTTGCATTTGCATCGGATGGTGGCGGATGGGCTTAACAAAATTTAATTGAACCTGAGTTAATGGACTCAAGTACGTAGGTTCTTAACCCAATGGAATTAATTGGATCAAGCCCGTGTGAATTAAAGATTTGGCCCAACTCGTTATGCCCTCAAGTGGTCAAGATTGACATGTGCGTTGCGCGTACACATTGAATTAGGAAATATTGAGAAAATATCATGAAAATCTTTGGGCGCAAGATAACAATATTCACGTGAAAAAGTGGACAAAGCTGGAATTTGGACAGGATGGGGTGGAAATATTCGGTAAGGGACAAGGTTGCACGTGGTGATATATACTTGATCTTAATATATCTTCAATGAGGGCACGTGGATTTGCAAGGAAGAGGGAGGAGGATCAGTAGATTTGGTTTCCTTCGTGCTAAGGGGAAACAATATAAAGAAAATAACAAAAGAGGGAAAGAAGCATAGGGAATTTGGTCAGCATGGGGGCATATATTGGACAGTATTATGGAGGCCTTCACGTCTTTCGGTAGTGCGGACAGAAAGAAATTTGATCACGTGCAGGGAAGAATATATATTTGGCTATATTCTCTAGTCTCAAAGAAGGCAAGTACAGTGTATGCTAGGATCAGAAAAAGAAAATACGGGGAAGAAGCCAAAGCATAATATATCTCAAATATCCCAAGAGGTTCTCTTTCTCTGAAAACCCTTGGCCCTCTCACCTATAAAAAGGACCTCCTACGGGCAAGAATAAAGGGAGAGACTTGACATGCGAGGATCACCATTGAGAGAGAAAAAAATCGTGAGTAATAAAGGGAGACAATTGAATACACGGTCATGATTCTGGGGAAAGCCGAGAGAAAAGAGAAGGCGTGAAGAAGAGAAAAGGAGTCTCTCGACCAAACCTTGGCCGAGATCCCCACACGGCCAGACCTGTGGCCGTGCCGCTCGACTCAACGCCATACTGTCCTCCTCCGTGGCGTCCAACCTCTCGGCTGCGCCACGTTTGCTGCTCCGCTACCGCGACACCTGCTATTTCCACTGCGAGCCAAAAGCCCCCGTGACGAGCTGCTCCAATATCGAGTCCGCTGCTGCTCTTCTAGCGTCCATCCATTATACCAACGAGCTCCAGTCCACGACGATTCTTCCGGCGAGCCAACGCACAAAGGCGAAGCCTCGGTATCGCATCTGCGGTTTTTCCGGATCCATCCACTGCTCGCTAGTGTCTTCGCTTGTTCTCTGCCTTTTATTCACATCATATTGACTCAGTCAAACTTCCATCCGTCGTTTGCGAGGAGTCAAGCAGTGGCCAATAGAGCAATAATTAAACAAAGAAGTGTTTCAGTGGAGAAAGAAGCAAAAGAATTCATCCTTTTCTCTCCCTGTCAGAGACGATTTTTGTTTGCAGGTTCACAAGAGGACAAAACCGAGTGCAATTGGTGGAGAGTGAGTTCACTGCTGAAGGAGACAACATCATGCTCTTGGGATCCTGTGTTCTCCGGAAACAAATAACATAAAGGAACGACAAACGTGTGGAGTCAAGCTTCGTCCCCGCGCTCTCGCCACGGGTTCTCCTCACTCTACTGTTTTGCCACCTCTTGCCAATCACGCGAGTCACCACGAGCTCTTCGCGGCTAACTTCATCCGCGCCACCATCCGCCGGTCCAAACTCGGAAAGAAAATATTCAAATTAGGTAAAGATCTCATTTAATTTGATTTTCAAGTATATTGCTTCTTTGTTTGAAATATTACAATTTTGTGTGAATCTTTGAGTGATATTATCGTATCCATTACGTCCCCGAATATCCTTTTAAATTAGGAATTATTTCCTAATTTCACAACGTGCATATGATCGACAGTCCGATTTCATGCCCGAAATATGACTCGCGATCGCACGAAAAATCGTCAATCCGATCTCCCGCCCGAGATATGATTCGCGTTTGTGTGAAAAATTGGTCAATCCGATCCTCATGCCCGGGATACGATTCGTCAATCTATTGTTTCTAAATTTAAACGGATATCGGTAATATTTCTTGTGCGAGATGGTGTCGTGTTGATTCGATTTCTATCTTTGTTTGATTTGAATTGATCTTGTTTTTCTCAAAAAAAAAAAAATCCCAAAAAGAATGAGTTGCTTTAGGATAGAATAGGATAGATTGCATTCTTAATTTGAGTAATTTTTAATTTCGAATTTTAATACCAAAAGAAGACACTTTAGGATAGATTAAATTATTATTTTTTTAGAATAGGTTGCATGTTAATTTAGGCATTTTTTTATTCCGAATTTCATTGAAAAAAATACCAAAAAATAAATTATTTGTCCGTCATTAGAATTAGGTCACGTCGTCGCATGACATATAGTTTGCATGCTAGGTTGCATTAATCGCATGTCATTTTTGCACGTCATTGCATATAGGTTAGTTTGCATTTTAATAAAGCGCAAACCCTAATGAACATCTTGAGTGCCTTGCTTTGTTAATTAGAAATCATATTAGGATTGTCTGTGTGATTTTTTACTAACAATGCAGATGCTTGCGTGGCTTTAAGGTATGTTATCCTGCTATTTATTTACTGCTTTCTTGGGTGTTACTTTGGTGGTTTGCGCACCCGCATGATCACCTCACATGCTAGTGACTGAGTTAAAATGAATCCAAACTGTCTGCCAAAACATTTTTTGAAAAGAAAAGGTACCGAAAGGGCGTTAGACTAGATTTAGCGTAACCAAGTCCCCGAGCTTAGAATCTCTGGTTCGTAGGAATAAAACATATCTCCCTATGTTTTATTTAGGTTTCTAATCGACCTACCATAAATAGATTAGTGGTGACTCCAAGTACGAAAACTTTTGCATGTTAAAAACTTAAACCCTAAGTTGCGAATTGGTAGGGCTTGGGAGGGCCCGAGTTAGGCTTAGTCTTAATAATCCATTAGCCTGAGAGAAATTTTAGGTCGCGACAGCTTGGCGACTCCGCTGGGGACTTGAGTTAAAACTCTTAGTGGACTTAGGCCGAATTTTCTCTTTTTGAAAAAATATTTTTGTTTGGCAGCGAGGATTCCAGGTACGTTCCTAACGTTTAAGGTGTTAAATGTTTTTGCAGAATAGGAGTTATAAGGGGTGGAGTGTTTGTTAACCATTTTCTTGCAGGGAGGTGTTGAGATTGGATGTTTTAATTTTGATATTTGAAGCGCTGTTTGTATATGATCTGTTGTGCATGCCCGTGCATTTTCACTACACTCTAGCACACACAACCCGTCGCCGGACCCGGGCCGCATAGGATCACCTAGGATGGTATTGAGATGGATACCACTCCGACCGTCTGCCCGCGGTACGAGTTGCCCATCTCAATCCCGATATTTCTTTCTTGATGTCAAAGAGATTACCACCCCGGTCCGCATGCCCGCGACATGGGTCGGCTCTTTGACGATGCCGGAGTTACGAGGACCCGACTTAGTCCGCATGCCCGCGGCTAGTCCGGATCATCCCCGTGGCTCCACTTTGTTAAGCTTTCTAGAGTAGAAATCGAGCCACGTAGCATGCGTATGTCTATGTGATTGCCATCCGGTTATTGGTAAAGTAAGTCCTTTGAGCTTTTTCTTCGCAATTTATTTACTTTATCGTATTGTTTTGTCGGTCCATGACATTAGGTTGATCGCAAGTCTAGGTCAATATACAATGGGAAATTCCGACATTCGACTTATTCTTCCTCCCAAGAAGGAACTCAACGCGTGGTGGGACAAGCTAGACCGAGCTGGTCGTGAGTTCGTGGAATTAACAATTGGCCGACTCCTCCCTCTGTTGCGTATCAACATTCATGGCGGCCTCATTCAAGCACTTGCCCATTGTTGGTGTCCAGAGACGACTACTTTCATCTTCGGTAATTACGGACCGATCACGATCGCCTATTCGTACACGGTCAAGAACTAGAATGGCCGATCAAACTGACTTACGAGATCGTGTCGTTGGCATTGAGGACCAAATGAAGCAAGTCCTCACCGCAATGCAATGGATGTCTGCCGAGATTAAAGCCTTTCGATCGACTCCCATTCCCGCATCCCCCGAGGCATCGGCCCCAAAGCGCGAAAGGTGGAAAGAATGCCGATAGTGAGGAAGATGACGATCTTCCCGATTTAGTAGATGGCCCCGTCCATTATCGTCAATAAGGACAAACCTAATGAACGGGTCAACAAGCTTGAAGAGAGAGTGAAGCAACTGGAAGGCTCACATGATTCACCCTCAATTGACTTATCTCTTTACTCACAGATCAAAATCCCGAAGAAGTTCAAGATGCCAGATTTTGACAAGTACAATGGCACCTCCTGCCCAAAGGCCCACCTGCAGCTATATCACGTACAAATGACCCCGTATGTTGATAATGAACTCCTCGATGATTCATGCATTTCAAGCAAGTCTCGACGGGTCCCGCCTTGAATTGGTATCTCATGAAGAAGATAAATGGCTTCAAAACCTGGAAGGAAGTTAGTGAAGCATTTCTAAAGCAAGACAGTTCATAACGGACATTATTCCCACCCGCGATGACCTCGAGCGTGCTCGGATGAAAAGACTCGAGTCGTTCAAAGATTATGCTATCGATGGAGAAATATAGCCGCTCGGGTTGTCCCGGAACCTATAGACAAGTGAATTGAAGAGAATGTTCATTAAAACTCTCCCGTTCGAGTACCGTAATCGGATGGTAGCCACTCCAGCTGACAACTTCAATCAACTCATCCCCATAGGCGTACAGATTGAGATAGGGCTGAAAGATGGGTGGTTTGTGGAGCCATCTTCCTCGACCAAAAGATTTGGTGCAAGGAAGGAGAAGGAACCGGCACTTGAAGTGAATGCGACTTATACCCAAACGGGCCGACGGAATGCTAACCTTGTCCCAGCAATCCAAGTAGCAGAAACTCAACAACATAGCATGGGTCGTCAACCCTCTCAGAGGAGGAACAACAAGAGGCAATTCACCCCCCTCCCCGGGTCGTTGTCTCAAGTGCTGGTGGTCCTCCGGAAGAAAGGTTTGGTTACCACTGAGCCAAAGCGGCCCAACCCCGAGCAGTTCTATAACTACGATCCGTCCAAGAAATGTGATTATCATATGGGTGAAGTGGGGCATTCAACTAATGACTGTATCACTCTCAAGCATCGGATCCAGAACTTGCTTGACACAAAGGCATTTTCCTTTTAACCCGCTAAGCCGAATGTTCAGAGCAACCCGCTCCCTGATCATGCGGGCAATGTGAATGCCATATTTAGTTTTGATGCTAGTCGAATCAAGAATGTCAAGGTGTACATCGCCGACGTCTACGGTGAGTTGGTGAAAGCCGGTTATTACCCGAGTAATGAGGTCCTTCCCCTGGCTATCATGAAGAAAAGAATCTCTGAAATGGTAGAAGCCGGAACGATTGTCTATGCCAATCACACTGGCATCGTCTCCATAATCTCCGAAGTGGTTATTAATTGGGACGAGGAGTTTGCTACATTGAACACCGGGAAGGACAAGCTCGACCCTCTGCCTGAAGACATGCCTCCGCTTGAAGACGCGTCTGGTGATGAAGAGATCGTAGTAAGCATGCCTACAACTGATGAAGGGATAGTGATCGAGATACCTCAACCGTATGAGTACAGTGATAATAAGGCAGTCCCTTGGTCTTACAATCTCGATGTCGACTTGGTTACCAGATCTGGGCGTACCTATGGCCAAGCTAATGCCCAACCTGCAAAACCTGTTACTGATGAAGAAGCCAAGGAGTTTCTAGCTGTGATTAAGGCTAGCGAATACAACATAGTTGAACAATTGCGCAAGATGCCCGCACAAATCTCTCTGCTTGAACTACTCCAGACATCTGTCAAGCATCAGAAGGCCTTAATGAAGGTGTTAAGCGAAGTCCACATGCCAGAGACGATCGATCATGACAAATTGGAGGAATTTGTAGGTTCTATACTCCTCAAGGACCTCATAGCCTTTTCGGATGAAGAGTTCCTCCGGAAGGGAGGGGGCATACCAAGGCACTTTACATTTCTGCCAAATACAAGGCCTCGCATGTAGCCCGGTACTCATTGACAACGGATCAGCCTTGAACATTTGTCCTTTGGCGACTTTACACCGCCTCAAGATAGATCCTTCTAGGATAAATTCTGCGAAGACCTCCGTGCGAGCCTTTGACGGAACAAAGAAAGAAGTGATGGGAGAGATCCACCTTGATATACAAATAGGACCAACAATGTTCAACATCCTATTTCAAGTTATGGACATTCCCACTGCATTCAATTTTCTGCTGGGTCGTCCATGGATTCATACTGCCGGAGCTGTGCCATCCAGTTTACATCAGAAGGTGAAGTTCGTTGTGGAGAGAAAGTTAGTCACAGTCCACGGTGAAGAAGAGCATCCAATATACCACGCAACGGCTATCCCCTATGTTGAGCCGGATTGCAAAATAGAATCGAGCTATCAGTCGCTCGAGCTCGTATCAACCATACATGCGTCTAGAGGATCATCACCGCCCATACCTGAGGTGTCAAATGCTGCAGTCATGGTTGGCAGAGTAATGGTGTCCCATGGCTTTACTCCAGGTGAAGGCCTTGGTAGGAATGGTCAAGGTATCCGCCAACCGGTGAAAGTCTCTCGGAGGCCCCACACTACTGGGTTGGGGTACCAGGGGTCAAGCGAGCCAAATAATGGGGGATGTGGACGTGGACGTGGTCAAGGTCGAGGTCGAGGAGATGGGCAGAATAGACAGCGGTCCGAAGAAGAGCCGAATGGTGAAGAACGTGGGCGTGGAATTACCCAAAATAACGGAGAGCTTGGGCGTGGTAGGTTGCTTCCACACATCCGCGCCACATTCCCAGGCCCTGCAAGAATGATGCATGAAGAGAATGAGGTGATCGACACTTTGGGGCAACCGAGCGGCAAGTTCGATTATTATGTGAAATACTCGGCGCCCCCGAGCTTCTATGTTGACCCCTGTGACATAGTCCCGGATGGATGGGGAGGTATGGATGATCCAACACCTCTAATGACAGAAGATCCTGATGATTCAATGGATGGAATCACTGCCTTGTTCGATGATTTCTTCATTGGAGCTATCGAGGAAGGACCATTGGAGAGAATGGGCACTGGCCCGCAAGAGTAACACCTTTACTTTTTTCGCACACTCCCCTGCGTGGGAATTTTTACTGCTTTTTAGGACTTGCCCCGTCTCAGGAGCTGCTTTTCAGGACTTTTCAATAAATGTAATTCATCTGATGATAATCAATGAAATTACAAGTTATTTTCATTTGTGAGGGCATGTTGAGGTACATCAAACCAGCCTGGTGATGATATCCAACCGATAAAAAAATATAGTCCAAGGAGAATTCTGAGGCCTGGGCTTCTTCATGCTTCCTCGTGTTAAAACTTTTTTGAAAAGAATTTCGAAAACAAGTCACAAAAAAAAATCAAAAGAAATAAAAAATACACTGTTTAGCCCTGTTTGTCCTTCTGAACCCCCTACTTTATGTTTCGGGGGCAATCTTGTGACACGTGAGGGTATGGAAACGGTCCAATCTGATGAATTATGTGCCACCGAGCCTAATCTCGATGACACCAATGAACTCGAAGATTCCTCGGACCTTCAGCGCGATCTAGAGCATCATGAAAGACCTAAAGTCCTAACGGTAGACCAAACTATCACTGTCAACTTGAGTGATTCCAGAGAACCCAAAGAGGTGAAGATAGGGGCAACCCTTCCCGAAGGTGAAGCGAAACGCTTGGTCCAACTGCTGAAGGATTACCAGGATATCTTTGCCTGGTCGTATACCGATATGCCAGGTTTAGACCCTTCTATTGTGGAGCATAGTCTACCTACTAATCCGGACATGCCGCCCAAGAAACAGAAGCTGCGAAGAACCAAACCTGAACTTTCGAAGAAGATAGAGGAGGAGGTCATGAAACTTTTGAAAGTAGGGTTTATTGAAGTCACCCGATACCCCAGTTGGGTGGCCAACATCGTGCCAGTCATGAAGAAAGATGGCCGAGTTCGGGTTTGCATCGACTATCGTGATCTAAACAAGGCCAGCCCTAAAGACGATTTCCCATTGCCACATATAGATGTTTTGGTGGACAGTACTGCTAGGTTCGAGCTGTTTTCCTTCATGGATAGTTTCTCGGGTTATAATCAGATAAAAATGAAGGACGATGATAAGGAGAAAACAGCGTTCATCACTCCATGGGGAACATTCCACTATAAGGTCATGCCCTTCGGCCTTAAAAATGCCGGGGCAACATACCAACGGGCAATGGTGACGCTTTTCCATGATATGATGCATAAGGAAATCGAGGTCTATGTCGATGACATGATCGCCAAGTCTCAGTCTGGGAAGAGTCACGTCGATACCTTGAAGAAATTATTCGAGAGATTTCGTGAGTTTAAGCTTCGTCTCAACCCAACGAAGTGCATGTTTGGAGCAACCTCGGGCAAATTACTCGGGTTCATAGTAAGCAGTAAGGGTATTGAAGTTGACCCCTCCAAAGTGAAGGCTATATGTGAGTTACAACCTCCATCGACCGTGAAAGAAGTGCGAAGCCTCCTGGGTAGATTGAACTACATAGCCCGTTTTATTTCTCAACTCTCTGAAACTGCTAAGCCATTCTTCAAACTTCTAAGGAAGAATGCTCAAGTGGAATGGGACGATGATTGTCGGGAAGCGTTTAACGAACTAAAGCAGTACCTGATGAAACCACCAGTGCTAGTCCCACCAATGTCGGGCCAGCCTTTGATCCTTTACCTCACGATTCATAGCGAGTCTCCAGGTGCGATGTTAGCCCAGAAAAATCCTGAAGATGGAAAAGAGCGAGCCATTTATTACCTAAGTAAGAAGTTCACCGTTTCGGAGTTGAATTATCCCGAAGCCGAGAAGACTTGCGTTGCACTAGTATGGGTGCTCCATAGGTCGCGACAATATACACCGCATCATCGACTTTGCTTGTGATCGAGAGAACGATCCCATCAAGTATTTACTTGATCAACCGGCTTTGGTAGGGAAGTTAGCCAAATGGCAGATTTTAATTTCGAGTTTGATGTCCGGACAATGCCACGTAAGTCGGTTAAAGGCCGAGTAATTGCTGATGTATTAGCCGAAAATCCCGGAATCCCGATGATGATAGATATTCTCCGTAAGATCGCATTCTCGGTAATAAAAGAAGACGCATGGACCATGTTTTTCGATGGAGTCGTAAACTTGGTTGGTTCCAAGACTCTGGGGCGCTTTAATATCCCCAGATGGGCAACATTATCCAGTAGCAGCAAAGTTGGTATTCCCCTGTACCAACAACATAGCCGAGTACGAAGCTTGCATCCTCGGACTCCAAGCCGCAGTGGAAATGGGGATAACCAAGTTGAAAGTGTTTGGTGATTCCGCTCTAATTATTCTTCAAACTGTAGGAGAATGGAAGACGAGAGACACCAAACTAGTGCCGTACCATGAATACCTTGAAGAAATTATAGAGGAATTCGAGGATATCTCTTTTGAGTACTTGTCGAGGTCCCATAATCAGGTTCACGACGCACTAGCTACATTATCATCCATGCCGCAAGTGATCGGTGGATTAAAGGTAGAACCCTTGAAGATCGAAGTCCCGACAAAACCGGCCTACTGTATGATTGTGACCGAAGAACCTGACAAAAAGCCATGGTATTACGATATCATGAGTTATATCCAGAGACAAGAATTTCCTGAGGGAAGCACCCCTGCCGATAGGAAGTACATAATGAAAATGGCTTCAAAATTCTTTGTCAGTGGTGAAAAGCTATACAAAAGATCCTACAATTCGATCCTGCTGAGGTGTGTGGATGCGTGAAGCTACCGTAATCATGCAAGAAATACACGAGGGGATATGTGGTCCACACATGAATGGCCACATGCTAGCTAAGAAGATCATGAGGTTGGGTTATTATTGGCTCGGTCTTGAAAGTGACTGTATCCAACATGTTCAAGATGTCATATTGTCGGGTTCATGGGGATAAAATAAATGTTCTCCCGACGTAACTACATCGCTTGTCCGAGCCATTGCCCTTTTCAATGTGGGGCATTGATGTGATTGGCCCAATTAATCCCAAGGCATCAAATGGACACCGATTTATCTTGGTCGCGATTGATTATTTCTCCAAGTGGATTGAGGCAGCATCTTATGTGAACGTCACTGCAAGGAATGTTGTAAGATTCATCAAGCGAGACATAGTCGCTCGTTATGGTGTCCCCGAGGCTATTGTCACCGACAATGGGACAAATTTGAACAACAAGTTCATAGATCAATTGTTCAATGAGTTCAAGATCCGGCACTTGAATTCATCTCCTTATCGTCCACAGATGAATGGAGCGGTTGAAGCCGCTAACAAGAACATCAAGAAGATCCTAGCCAAAACGGCTGAAAGCTATCGTGACTGGCATGAAAGGTTGCCATTTGCACTAATGGCGTATCGGACTTCCATCCGAACCTCTGTCGGGGCAACCCCTTTTTCCTTAGTATATGGTATGGAAGCAGTCCTGCCCGTCGAAGTAGAGATCCCTTCCCTGCGAGTCTTGTCTCAGGTGGAGTTGTCTGAGGCAGAATGGATGCAACAAAGGCATGAACAGTTGAACCTGATTGATGAGAAACGATTGAAAGCCATTTGCCATGGTCAAACCTATCAGCAGAGGATAGCTAGATCCTTCAACCAAAAGGTGCGTCGAAGACACTTCGAGGTAAATGATCTAGTCCTAAGGAAGGTACTACCAGCTTTTTCCTGTTCTGGGGTAAATTTGCCCCAAACTACATTGGTCCATATGTGGTTAAAAGGTGCTTCCGGAGGTGCCCCGATTCTCGCAGAAATGGATGGTCGTGAGTTCTCCACTCCTGTTAATTCTGATGCTGTGAAGATGTATTACCCTTGATAAAATCTAACATTTTGCAGCAAAAGTTTGCAAGTGTTTGGTTTTATATTCTAAATTGCAAACATTTCACTGATGAATAAATGGTTTCAATCAATTTCAATTTAAGATGTGTGCATTGGCTTTAAATTCTGCATGGTTATTTTGGTCTACATCATCTATTTCAAAAGGGGAATCTATTTGGACAATCTGATAACTCATGTTGAATGAATTGAATGTGTTGAATGAGGTACATTGGGATGATGAAAGGCAAGCCCTATCCTATACACAGTCCCATGCACTAATCCCCAATGAGTTGAGTGGAAAAATTCCATATCTGCAAGGTAAAGGGTTATCTCGCAAAAGGTACGGCAACCGAAGTGAAGAAAGGCGGTTCCATTCTCTATCCCAAACACTACAGGTTATCCATTGTTTTGCCACTTTGAGCCTAAACACTTGGAGAAATTCTTTCAAATTACCCCTGTTAAGAACCACCCCACATCGGGGCAAACTGGAGGTAAGTCAGCATTATAAGGTGAAAAATGAATAGAGATTGTCTTGCTCTCACTTACATCAATCTTCGAGTGTTGCTTTTTCAGATGAATTCACACGAATTTCAAGTGCCTTAGGATGATGAAGAGCGGTTCTTTCTCTATCCTACACACTTTATCCATTGCTTAGCCCACTTGAGCCTGCAATTTCATTTCATAAAAACCCAGTTGGTGATCATCCCCCACACTGGGGCAAGGCAATTACCCCTGGAAGTCTAATGTTGAATCATTCAGTCAGAGTATAGTTGGCCAACATATGCATTGTAAACAGCGTATGTCAAGTGTAAAAAAAAAAAAAAAAAGAGTGCAGTGGGCAAGAAAGAGCAGTGTGCCTGGTAAAAGTAAGGCCAATGCCCAAAGATGAAAGATAAGTGTATCAAAATCATCCCCAGTGGGATAGTCATAGTCCTGCAAATTTAAAGAAGTGGTGAATTCAAGCCCAATGAAGCATTCGCTGAAAAGACAACTCCCAAGAATGAACAAGAAGACCGGTGACAATGCCAAGATGATCACCAACTTATTCACCCCAATTATACACATTTTGAGCCTAATGATCCATTCATTTCTCAACTCATGAGCCTAGACTATGTTACGTCCCTTGCAAAGTCTCTTCAGATTAGGGCACTTGAACTAATGTAGGATTCAGATGTTTATAAGCTTAGCTCGAAGAAGTGCGAGCAAGTCCATTTCTATCTCATTTTGCAGGTTCTTGACTTGTAAACCCGGAGACGATTGCGAAGTATTTTCTTTCAATAGCCTCGACTCGAAGAGTCCCCTTTTGCTAAGCCATTGACCAAGCCCACGTTACGGTCCTAACAAAGACCTCTCGGATTGGTAAGGTCGTACCTCTTGCGAGAATACTCGGACCCTTGTTGACATGATGATGGTGAGATGGAGCAATTCTCATAAATCAGCCTTTTTCAATAAGAGCAAGTGAAAGCCTTTTCAGACTGGAGGTCCCTCATTTGACATTTTCAAGACATCCACTTGTGAATCCGAATTGTCTTGTCATGATTCTCCCCAGTGAAATTTTGTAATGCTGATTTGACAAAATTGTCATGCATGAGAACCGGTTGAATTCATAGTGCATGAGTATATGTGTTCTTGATTGCCCATGAATACATGTTACATGTCGCCTAAAATCGTGTCTAGCAGGAGACACGCCCTCAAGAGTTAGAGATATCACCAGGTAAGTATATCTCTATACCTTGGATGCCTGTGACTATCCAGGTATCCCTAACCTGTTCGAGCAATCGTCAGGCCCCATATTTGATCATTTTGTTGCGATCTCTAGATGCCTCTGACGATATCCAAGCATCTATTGATCAAGCCTTTTCAGGTACCTCTGATGATATCCAGGTACTTTGTCAAGGAATCTTCGAGCATTCGGGCTAGCCCCTCTGTTCGCCAAATCGTTAAATACCTTTGACGATATCCAGGTATTTATCGATCAAGTCCTTTTAAATATCTCAGATGATAACTAGATATTTCGTGAGGCACACCTTTCAAACAATTTGGTAAGTTCCTTCTTGAACACCTCAGACGATATCCAGGTGTTTAGCAGTTGACTTTTTCCGATTACCTCTGACGATATCCAGGTATTTCGTTAAAAGTAGGAATGTATTCCAATTTGTTGAATCGCTTTTCAGGTACCTCAGATGATAATTAGGCACCTTGTTAAGCCCCCTTTCTAGCAAATTGGAGAAAGCCCCGCATTAGGCACCTCTGATGATATACAGGTTCCTAATGAATAATTTTCTCGAGTACCTCTGATGATATCCGGGTATTTCGACAAAAGGTGGGATAAATTCCGTTTCGCTAGGTTATCACTGGATGCCTCTGACGATATCCAGGCATTCAGCGGAAGGTCCGTTTCGAGTATCTCAGACGATATCCAGATATTCGAAGTAGTCTTCCATTCTTTGATCTCTAGACTCCTCAGACAATATCCAGGTGTCTATTGATCACCATCTTCGATTACCCCAGACGATATCCAGGTAATTCGAACTACCCTTTGTGTGTCCTAATTGAATTACAGGTCACCGAAGTCCATTAGCGTTCATCAGGCAATACTTTTGGGACTGAGCCCAAACATTTGCCAAACAACCTGTAGGATCAGAGTCATGCCTCAAATTATGCTACCACTCTTGTCAGGTAAGTAACTTCAGGTATGTTTTATTCATGTTAACACGCATCATGATATACTGCATTTCAAAATGAGACTCATACTCCCACAAAAAATAACATTCATTGCATTTGCATAGACAAAATTTAGGTATCATCTAGTCTTTGAATGCAACCTCTTCGAGCTCACATTTAAAGAGGGGCAGCTGTTGACACTTAAATTTTGACTAACCATTTAGTTATTAGTTGAATAGAAAATTAGGGATTAAATTTTAGTCCCTAACAAAAATATTAAAGTTAAATTACATAGCATTTTGTTTGAAGAACATTTATTAAGTAGTTGCATTTGCATCGGACTGGTGGCGGATGGGCTTAACAAAATTTAATTGAACTGGAGTTAATGGACTCAAGTACAGAGGTTCTTAACCCAATGGAATTAATTGGATCAAGCCCGTGTGAATTAAAGATTTGGCCCAACTCGTTATGCCCTCAAGTGGTCAAGATTGACATGTGCGTTGCGCGTACACATTGAATTAGGAAATATTGAGAAAATATCATGAAAATCTTTGGGCGCAAGATAACAATATTCACGTGAAAAAGTGGACAAAGCTAGAATTTGGACAGGATGGGGTGGAAATATTCGGTAAGGGACAAGGTTGCACGTGGTGATATATACTTGATCTTAATATATCTTCAATGAGGGCACGTGGATTTGCAAGGAAGAGGGAGGAGGATCAGTAGATTTGGTTTCCTTCGTGCAAAGGGGAAACAATATAAAGAAAATAACAAAAGAGGGAAAGAAGCATAGGGAATTTGGTCAGCATGGGGGCATATATTGGACAGTATTATGGAGGCCTTCACGTCTTTCGGTAGTGCGGACAGAAAGAAATTTGATCACGTGCAGGGAAGAATATATATTTGGCTATATTCTCTAGTCTCAAAGAAGGCAAGTACAGTGTATGCTAGGATCAGAAAAAGAAAATACGGGGAAGAAGCCAAAGCATAATATATCTCAAATATCCCAAGAGGTTCTCTTTCTCTGAAAACCCTTGGCCCTCTCACCTATAAAAAGGACCTCCTACAGGCAAGAATAAGGGGAGAGACTTGACATGCGAGGATCACCATTGAGAGAGAAAAAAATCGTGAGTAGTAAAGGGAGACAATTGAATACACGGTCATGATTCTGGGGAAAGCCGAGAGAAAAGAGAAGGCGTGAAGAAGAGAAAAGGAGTCTCTCGACCAAACCTTGGCCGAGATCCCCACACGGCCAGACCTGTGGCCGTGCCGCTCGACTCAACGCCATACTGTCCTCCTCCGTGGCGTCCAACCTCTCGGCTGCGCCACGTTTGCTGCTCCGCTACCGCGACACCTGCTATTTCCACTGCGAGCCAAAAGCCCCCGTGACGAGCTGCTCCAATATCGAGTCCGCTGCTGCTCTTCTAGCGTCCATCCATTATACCAACGAGCTCCAGTCCACGACGATTCTTCCGGCGAGCCAACGCACAAAGGCGAAGCCTCGGTATCGCATCTGCGGTTTTTCCGGATCCATCCACTGCTCGCTAGTGTCTTCGCTTGTTCTCTGCCTTTTATTCACATCATATTGACTCAGTCAAACTTCCATCCGTCGTTTGCGAGGAGTCAAGCAGTGGCCAATAGAGCAATAATTAAACAAAGAAGTGTTTCAGTGGAGAAAGAAGCAAAAGAATTCATCCTTTTCTCTCCCTGTCAGAGACGATTTTTGTTTGCAGGTTCACAAGAGGACAAAACCGAGTGCAATTGGTGGAGAGTGAGTTCACTGCTGAAGGAGACAACATCATGCTCTTGGGATCCTGTGTTCTCCGGAAACAAATAACATAAAGGAACGACAAACGTGTGGAGTCAAGCTTCGTCCCCGCGCTCTCGCCACGGGTTCTCCTCACTCTACTGTTTTGCCACCTCTTGCCAATCACGCGAGTCACCACGAGCTCTTCGCGGCTAACTTCATCCGCGCCACCATCCGCCGGTCCAAACTCGGAAAGAAAATATTCAAATTAGGTAAAGATCTCATTTAATTTGATTTTCAAGTATATTGCTTCTTTGTTTGAAATATTACAATTTTGTGTGAATCTTTGAGTGATATTATCGTATCCATTACGTCCCCGAATATCCTTTAAATTAGGAATTATTTCCTAATTTCACAACGTGCATATGATCGACAGTCCGATTTCATGCCCGAAATATGACTCGCGATCGCACGAAAAATCGTCAATCCGATCCTCATGCCCGGGATACGATTCGTCAATCTATTGTTTCTAAATTTAAACGGATATCGGTAATATTTCTTGTGCGAGATGGTGTCGTGTTGATTCGATTTCTATCTTTGTTTGATTTGAATTGATCTTGTTTTTCTCAAAAAAAAAAAAATCCCAAAAAGAATGAGTTGCTTTAGGATAGAATAGGATAGATTGCATTCTTAATTTGAGTAATTTTTAATTTCGAATTTTAATACCAAAAGAAGACACTTTAGGATAGATTAAATTATTATTTTTTTTAGAATAGGTTGCATGTTAATTTAGGCATTTTTTTATTCCGAATTTCATTGAAAAAAATACCAAAAAATAAATTATTTGTCCGTCATTAGAATTAGGTCACGTCGTCGCATGACATATAGTTTGCATGCTAGGTTGCATTAATCGCATGTCATTTTTGCACGTCATTGCATATAGGTTAGTTTGCATTTTAATAAAGCGCAAACCCTAATGAACATATTGAGTGCCTTGCTTTGTTAATTAGAAATCATATTAGGATTGTCTGTGTGATTTTTTACTAACAATGCAGATGCTTGCGTGGCTTTAAGGTATGTTATCCTGCTATTTATTTACTGCTTTCTTGGGTGTTACTTTGGTGGTTTGCGCACCCGCATGATCACCTCACATGCTAGTGACTCGAGTTAAAATGAATCCAAACTGCCTGCCAAAACATTTTTTGAAAAGAAAAGGTACCGAAAGGGCGTTAGACTAGATTTAGCGTAACCAAGTCCCCCGAGCTTAGAATCTCTGAGTTCGTAGGAATAAAACATATCTCCCTATGTTTTATTTAGGTTTCTAATCGACCTACCATAAATAGATTAGTGGTGACTCCAAGTACGAAAACTTTTGCATGTTAAAAACTTAAACCCTAAGTTGCGAATTGGTAGGGCTTGGGAGGGCCCGAGTTAGGCTTAGTCTTAATAATCCATTAGCCTCGAGAGAAATTTTAGGTCGCGATACTTGGCGACTCACTGGGGACTTGAGTTAAAACTCTTAGTGGACTTAGGCCGAATTTTCTCTTTTGAAAAAATATTTTTGTTTGGCAAATGAGGATTCCAGTGCACGTTCCTAACGTTTAAGGTGTTAAATGTTTTTGCGAGAATGGGAGTTATAAGGGGTGGAGTGTTTGTTAACCATTTTCTTGCAGGGAGGTGTTGAGATTGGATGTTTTAATTTTGATATTGAAGCACTGTTTGTATATGATCTGTTGTGCATGCCTGTGCATTTTCACTATACTCTAGCACACACAACCTGTCGCCGGACCTGGGCCGCATAGGATCACCTAGGATGGTATTGAGATGGATACCACTCCGACCGTCTGCCCGCGGTACGAGTTGCCCATCTCAATCCCGATATTTCTTTCTTGATGTCAAAGAGATTACCACCCCGGTCCGCATGCCCGCGACATGGGTCGGCTCTTTGACGATGCCGGAGTTACGAGGACCCGACTTAGTCCGCATGCCCGCGGCTAGTCCGATCATCCCCGTGGCTCCACTTTGTTAAGCTTTCTAGAGTAGAAATCGAGCCACGTAGCATGCGTATGTCTATGTGATTGCCATCCGGTTATTGGTAAAGTAAGTCCTTTGAGCTTTTTCTTCGCAATTTATTTACTTTATCGTATTGTTTTGTCGGTCCATGACATTAGGTTGATCGCAAGTCTTGGTCAATATACAATGGGAAATTCCGACATTCGACTTATTCTTCCTCCCAAGAAGGAACTCAACGCGTGGTGGGACAAGCTAGACCGAGCTGGTCGTGAGTTCGTGGAATTAACAATTGGCCGACTCCTCCCTCTGTTGCGTATCAACATTCATGGCGGCCTCATTCAAGCACTTGCCCATTGTTGGTGTCCAGAGACGACTACTTTCATCTTCGGTAATTACGGACCGATCACGATCGCCTATTCGTACACGGTCAAGAACTAGAATGGCCGATCAAACTGACTTACGAGATCGTGTCGTTGGCATTGAGGACCAAATGAAGCAAGTCCTCACTGCAATGCAACAGATGTCTGCCGAGATTAAAGCCTTTCGACTGACTCCCATTCCTGCATCCCCTGAGGCATCAGCCCCAAAGCAGAAAGGTGGAAAGAATGCCGATAGTGAGGAAGATGACGATCTTCCCGATTTAGTAGATGACCCCGTCCAGATTATCGTCAATAAGGACAAACCTAATGAACGGGTCAACAAGCTTGAAGAGAGAGTGAAGCAACTGGAAGGCTCACATGATTCACCCTCAATTGACTTATCTCTTTACTCACAGATCAAAATCCCGAAGAAGTTCAAGATGCCAGATTTTGACAAGTACAATGGCACCTCCTGCCCAAAGGCCCACCTGCAGCTATATCACGTACAAATGACCCCGTATGTTGATAATGAACTCCTGATGATTCATGCATTTCAAGCAAGTCTGACGGGTCCTGCCTTGAATTGGTATCTCATGAAGAAGATAAATGGCTTCAAAACCTGGAAGGAAGTTAGTGAAGCATTTCTAAAGCAGTACAGGTTCATAACGGACATTATTCCCACCCGCGATGACCTCGAGCGTGCTCAGATGAAAAAGACTGAGTCGTTCAAAGATTATGCTATCAGATGGAGAAATATAGCCGCTCAGGTTGTCCCGGAACCTATAGACAGTGAATTGAAGAGGATGTTCATTAAAACTCTCCCGTTCGAGTACCGTAATCGGATGGTAGCCACTCCAGCTGACAACTTCAATCAACTCATCCCCATAGGCGAACAGATTGAGATAGGGCTGAAAGATGGGTGGTTTGTGGAGCCATCTTCCTCGACCAAAAGATTTGGTGCAAGGAAGGAGAAGGAACCGGCACTTGAAGTGAATGCGACTTATACCCAAACGGGCCGACGGAATGCTAACCTTGTCCCAGCAATCCAAGTAGCAGAAACTCAACAACATAGCATGGGTCGTCAACCCTCTCGGAGGAGGAACAACAAGAGGCAATTCACCCCTCCCCGGTCGTTGTCTCAAGTGCTGTGGTCCTCGGAAGAAAGGTTTGGTTACCACTGAGCCAAAGCGGCCCAACCCCGAGCAGTTCTATAACTACGATCCGTCCAAGAAATGTGATTATCATATGGGTGAAGTGGGGCATTCAACTAATGACTGTATCACTCTCAAGCATCGGATCCAGAACTTGCTTGACACAAAGGCATTTTCCTTTTAACCCGCTAAGCCGAATGTTCAGAGCAACCCGCTCCCTGATCATGCGGGCAATGTGAATGCCATATTTAGTTTTGATGCTAGTCGAATCAAGAATGTCAAGGTGTACATCGCCGACGTCTACGGTGAGTTGGTGAAAGCCGGTTATTACCCCGAGTAATGAGGTCCTTCCCCGGCTATCATGAAGAAAAGAATCTCGAAATGGTAGAAGCCGGAACGATTGTCTATGCCAATCACACCGGCATCGTCTCCATAATCTCCGAAGTGGTTATTAATTGGGACGAGGAGTTTGCTACATTGAACACGGGAAGGACAAGCTCGACCCTCTCGCCCTGAAGACATGCCTCCGCTTGAAGACGCGTCTGGTGATGAAGAGATCGTAGTAAGCATGCCTACAACTGATGAAGGGATAGTGATCGAGATACCTCAACCGTATGAGTACAGTGATAATAAGGCAGTCCCTTGGTCTTACAATCTCGATGTCGACTTGGTTACCAGATCTGGGCGTACCTATGGCCAAGCTAATGCCCAACCTGCAAAACCTGTTACTGATGAAGAAGCCAAGGAGTTTCTAGCTGTGATTAAGGCTAGCGAATACAACATAGTTGAACAATTGCGCAAGATGCCCGCACAAATCTCTCTGCTTGAACTACTCCAGACATCTGTCAAGCATCAGAAGGCCTTAATGAAGGTGTTAAGCGAAGTCCACATGCCAGAGACGATCGATCATGACAAATTGGAGGAATTTGTAGGTTCTATACTCCTCAAGGACCTCATAGCCTTTTCAGATGAAGAGTTCCCTCTGGAAGGGAGGGGGCATACCAAGGCACTTTACATTTCTGTCAAATACAAGGCCTCGCATGTAGCCCGGGTACTCATTGACAACGGATCAGCCTTGAACATTTGTCCTTTGGCGACTTTACACCGCCTCAAGATAGATCCTTCTAGGATAAATTCTGCGAAGACCTCCGTGCGAGCCTTTGACGGAACAAAGAAAGAAGTGATGGGAGAGATCCACCTTGATATACAAATAGGACCAACAATGTTCAACATCCTATTTCAAGTTATGGACATTCCCACTGCATTCAATTTTCTGCTGGGTCGTCCATGGATTCATACTGCCGGAGCTGTGCCATCCAGTTTACATCAGAAGGTGAAGTTCGTTGTGGAGAGAAAGTTAGTCACAGTCCACGGTGAAGAAGAGCATCCAATATACCACGCAACGGCTATCCCCTATGTTGAGCCGGATTGCAAAATAGAATCGAGCTATCAGTCGCTCGAGCTCGTATCAACCATACATGCGTCTAGAGGATCATCACCGCCCATACCCGAGGTGTCAAATGCCTGCAACTCATGGTTGGCAGAGTAATGGTGTCCCATGGCTTTACTCCGGGTGAAGGCCTTGGTAGGAATGGTCAAGGTATCCGCCAACCGGTGAAAGTCTCTCGGAGGCCCCACACTACTGGGTTGGGGTACCAGGGGTCAAGCGAGCCAAATAATGGGGGATGTGGACGTGGACGTGGTCAAGGTCGAGGTCGAGGAGATGGGCAGAATAGACAGCGGTCCGAAGAAGAGCCGAATGGTGAAGAACGTGGGCGTGGAATTACCCAAAATAACGGAGAGCTTGGGCGTGGTAGGTTGCTTCCACACATCCGCGCCACATTCCCAGGCCCTGCAAGAATGATGCATGAAGAGAATGAGGTGATCGACACTTTGGGGCAACCGAGCGGCAAGTTCGATTATTATGTGAAATACTCGGCGCCCCCGAGCTTCTATGTTGACTCCTGTGACATAGTCCCGGATGGATGGGGAGGTATGGATGATCCAACACCTCTAATGACAGAAGATCCTGATGATTCAATGGATGGAATCACTGCCTTGTTCGATGATTTCTTCATTGGAGCTATCGAGGAAGGACCATTGGAGAGAATGGGCACTGGCCCGCAAGAGTAACACCTTTACTTTTTTCGCACACTCCCCTGCGTGGGAATTTTTACTGCTTTTTAGGACTTGCCCCGTCTCAGGAGCTGCTTTTCAGGACTTTTCAATAAATGTAATTCATTTGATGATAATCAATGAAATTACAAGTTATTTTCATTTGTGAGGGCATGTTGAGGTACATCAAACCAGCCTGGTGATGATATCCAACCGATAAAAAAATATAGTCCAAGGAGAATTCTGAGGCCTGGGCTTCTTCATGCTTCCTCGTGTTAAAACTTTTTTGAAAAGAATTTCGAAAACAAGTCACAAAAAAAAATCAAAAGAAATAAAAAATACACTGTTTAGCCCTGTTTGTCCTTCTGAACCCCCTACTTTATGTTTCGGGGGCAATCTTGTGACACGTGAGGGTATGGAAACGGTCCAATCTGATGAATTATGTGCCACCGAGCCTAATCTCGATGACACCAATGAACTCGAAGATTCCTCGGACCTTCAGCGCGATCTAGAGCATCATGAAAGACCTAAAGTCCTAACGGTAGACCAAACTATCACTGTCAACTTGAGTGATTCCAGAGAACCCAAAGAGGTGAAGATAGGGGCAACCCTTCCCGAAGGTGAAGCGAAACGCTTGGTCCAATCGTGAAGGATTACCAGGATATCTTTGCTCGGTCGTATACCGATATGCCAGGTTTAGACCCTTCTATTGTGGAGCATAGTCTACCTACTAATCCGGACATGCCGCCCAAGAAACAAGCCGCGAAGAACCAAACCCGAACTTTCAAGAAGATAGAGGAGGAGGTCATGAAACTTTTGAAAGTAGGGTTTATTGAAGTCACCCGATACCCCGCTTGGGTGGCCAACATCGTGCCAATCATGAAGAAAGATGGCCGAGTTCGGGTTTGCATCGACTATCGTGATCTAAACAAGGCCAGCCCTAAAGACGATTTCCCATTGCCACATATAGATGTTTTGGTGGACAGTACTGCTAGGTTCGAGCTGTTTTCCTTCATGGATAGTTTCTCGGGTTATAATCAGATAAAAATGAAGGACGATGATAAGGAGAAAACAGCGTTCATCACTCCATGGGGAACATTCCACTATAAGGTCATGCCCTTCGGCCTTAAAAATGCCGGGGCAACATACCAACGGGCAATGGTGACGCTTTTCCATGATATGATGCATAAGGAAATCGAGGTCTATGTCGATGACATGATCGCCAAGTCTCGGGCCCGGGAAGAGTCACGTCGATACCTTGAAGAAATTATTCGAGAGATTTCGTGAGTTTAAGCTTCGTCTCAACCCAACGAAGTGCATGTTTGGAGCAACCTCGGGCAAATTACTCGGGTTCATAGTAAGCGGTAAGGGTATTGAAGTTGACCCCTCCAAAGTGAAGGCTATATGTGAGTTACAACCTCCATCGACCGTGAAAGAAGTGCGAAGCCTCCCGGGTAGATTGAACTACATAGCCCGTTTTATTTCTCAACTCTCTCGAACCTGCTAAGCCATTCTTCAAACTTCTAAGGAAGAATGCTCAAGTGGAATGGGACGATGATTGTCGGGAAGCGTTTAACGAACTAAAGCAGTACCTGATGAAACCACCAGTGCTAGTCCCACCAATGTCGGGCCAGCCTTTGATCCTTTACCTCACGATTCATAGCGAGTCTCCAGGTGCGATGTTAGCCCGGAAAAATCCCGAAGATGGAAAAGAGCGAGCCATTTATTACCTAAGTAAGAAGTTCACCGTTTCGGAGTTGAATTATCCCTGGCCGAGAAGACTTGCGTTGCACTAGTATGGGTGCTCCATAGGCTGCGACAATATACACTGCATCATCAGACTTTGCTTGTGACTGAGAACGATCCCATCAAGTATTTACTTGATCAACCGGCTTTGGTAGGGAAGTTAGCCAAATGGCAGATTTTAATTTCAGAGTTTGATGTCCAGACAATGCCACAGAAGTCAGTTAAAGGCCGAGTAATTGCTGATGTATTAGCCGAAAATCCTGGAATCCCTGATGATGATAGATATTCTCCAGAAGATCGCATTCTGGTAATAAAAGAAGACGCATGGACCATGTTTTTCGATGGAGTCAGTAAACTTGGTGGTTCAACTTTGGGCGGTTTTAATATCCCCGGATGGGCAACATTATCCAAGAGTGTGCAATAGTTGGTATTCCCCTGTACCAACAACATAGCCGAGTACGAAGCTTGCATCCTCGGACTCCAAGCCGCAGTGGAAATGGGGATAACCAAGTTGAAAGTGTTTGGTGATTCCGCTCTAATTATTCTTCAAACTGTAGGAGAATGGAAGACGAGAGACACCAAACTAGTGCCGTACCATGAATACCTTGAAGAAATTATAGAGGAATTCGAGGATATCTCTTTTGAGTACTTGTCGAGGTCCCATAATCAGTTCGCTGACGCACTAGCTACATTATCATCCATGCTGCAAGTGACTGGTGGATTAAAGGTAGAACCCTTGAAGATCGAAGTCCTGACAAAACCGGCCTACTGTATGATTGTGACCGAAGAACCTGACAAAAAGCCATGGTATTACGATATCATGAGTTATATCCAGAGACAAGAATTTCCTGAGGGAAGCACCCCTGCCGATAGGAAGTACATAATGAAAATGGCTTCAAAATTCTTTGTCAGTGGTGAAAAGCTATACAAAAGATCCTACAATTCGATCCTGCTGAGGTGTGTGGATGCGGCTGAAGCTACCAGAATCATGCAAGAAATACACGAGGGGATATGTGGTCCACACATGAATGGCCACATGCTAGCTAAGAAGATCATGAGGTTGGGTTATTATTGGCTCAGTCTTGAAAGTGACTGTATCCAACATGTTCGAAGATGTCATCGCTGTCAGGTTCATGGGGATAAAATAAATGTTCTCCCGACAGAACTACATCAGTTGTCTGAGCCATTGCCCTTTTCAATGTGGGGCATTGATGTGATTGGCCCAATTAATCCCAAGGCATCAAATGGACACCGATTTATCTTGGTCGCGATTGATTATTTCTCCAAGTGGATTGAGGCAGCATCTTATGTGAACGTCACTGCAAGGAATGTTGTAAGATTCATCAAGCGAGACATAGTCGCTCGTTATAGTGTCCCCGAGGCTATTGTCACCGACAATGGGACAAATTTGAACAACAAGTTCATAGATCAATTGTTCAATGAGTTCAAGATCCGGCACTTGAATTCATCTCCTTATCGTCCACAGATGAATGGAGCGGTTGAAGCCGCTAACAAGAACATCAAGAAGATCCTAGCCAAAACGGCTGAAAGCTATCGTGACTGGCATGAAAGGTTGCCATTTGCACTAATGGCGTATCGGACTTCCATCCGAACCTCCGTCGGGCAACCCCTTTTCCTTAGTATATGGTATGGAAGCAGTCCCGCCTCGTCGAAGTAGAGATCCCTTCCTCGCGAGTCTTGTCTCGTGGAGTTGTCTCGAGGCGTGAATGGATGCAACAAAGGCATGAACAGTTGAACCTGATTGATGAGAAACGATTGAAAGCCATTTGCCATGGTCAAACCTATCAGCAGAGGATAGCTAGATCCTTCAACCAAAAGGTGCGTCGAAGACACTTCGAGGTAAATGATCTAGTCCTAAGGAAGGTACTACCAGTTTTTCCTGTTCCTGGGGGTAAATTTGCCCCAAACTACATTGGTCCATATGTGGTTAAAAAGGTGCTTCCCGGAGGTGCCCTGATTCTCGCAGAAATGGATGGTCGTGAGTTCTCCACTCCTGTTAATTCTGATGCTGTGAAGATGTATTACCCTTGATAAAATCTAACATTTTGCAGCAAAAGTTTGCAAGTGTTTGGTTTTATATTCTAAATTGCAAACATTTCACTGATGAATAAATGGTTTCAATCAATTTCAATTTAAGATGTGTGCATTGGCTTTAAATTCTGCATGGTTATTTTGGTCTACATCATCTATTTCAAAAGGGGAATCTATTTGGACAATCTGATAACTCATGTTGAATGAATTGAATGTGTTGAATGAGGTACATTGGGATGATGAAAGGCAAGCCCTATCCTATACACAGTCCCATGCACTAATCCCCAATGAGTTGAGTGGAAAAATTCCATATCTGCAAGGTAAAGGGTTATCTCGCAAAAGGTACGGCAACCGAAGTGAAGAAAGGCGGTTCCATTCTCTATCCCAAACACTACAGGTTATCCATTGTTTTGCCACTTTGAGCCTAAACACTTGGAGAAATTCTTTCAAATTACCCCTGTTAAGAACCACCCCACATCGGGGCAAACTGGAGGTAAGTCAGCATTATAAGGTGAAAAATGAATAGAGATTGTCTTGCTCTCACTTACATCAATCTTCGAGTGTTGCTTTTTCAGATGAATTCACACGAATTTCAAGTGCCTTAGGATGATGAAGAGCGGTTCTTTCTCTATCCTACACACTTTATCCATTGCTTAGCCCACTTGAGCCTGCAATTTCATTTCATAAAAACCCAGTTGGTGATCATCCCCCACACTGGGGCAAGGCAATTACCCCTGGAAGTCTAATGTTGAATCATTCAGTCAGAGTATAGTTGGCCAACATATGCATTGTAAACAGCGTATGTCAAGTGTAAAAAAAAAAAAAAAAAAGAGTTCAGTGGGCAAGAAAGAGCAGTGTGCCTGGTAAAAGCAAGGCCAATGCCCAAAGATGAAAGATAAGTGTATCAAAATCATCCCCGATTGGGATAGTCATAGTCCGCAAATTTAAAGAAGTGGTGAATTCAAGCCCAATGAAGCATTCATGAAAAGACAACTCCCAAGAATGAACAAGAAGACCGGTGACAATGCCAAGATGATCACCAACTTATTCACCCCAATTATACACATTTTGAGCCTAATGATCCATTCATTTCTCAACTCATGAGCCTAGACTATGTTACGTCCCTTGCAAAGTCTCTTCAGATTAGGGCACTTGAACTAATGTAGGATTCAGATGTTTATAAGCTTAGCTCGAAGAAGTGCGAGCAAGTCCATTTCTATCTCATTTTGCAGGGTTCTTGACTTGTAAACCCGGAGACGATTGCGAAGTATTTTCTTTCAATAGCCTCGACTCGAAGAGTCCCCTTTTGCTAAGCCATTGACCAAGCCCACGTTACGGTCCTAACAAAGACCTCTCGGATTGGTAAGGTCGTACCTCTTGCGAGAATACTCGAACCCTTGTTGACATGATGATGGTGAGATGGAGCAATTCTCATAAATCAGCCTTTTTCAATAAGAGCAAGTGAAAGCCTTTTCAGACTGGAGGTCCCTCATTTGACATTTTCAAGACATCCACTTGTGAATCCGAATTGTCTTGTCATGATTCTCCCCAGTGAAATTTTGTAATGCTGATTTGACAAAATTGTCATGCATGAGAACCGGTTGAATTCATAGTGCATGAGTATATGTGTTCTTGATTGCCCATGAATACATGTTACATGTCGCCTAAAATCGTGTCTAGCAGGAGACACGCCCTCAAGAGTTAGAGATATCACCAGGTAAGTATATCTCTATACCTTGGATGCCTGTGACTATCCAGGTATCCCTAACCTGTTCGAGCAATCGTCAGGCCCCATATTTGATCATTTTGTTGCGATCTCTAGATGCCTCTGACGATATCCAAGCATCTATTGATCAAGCCTTTTCAGGTACCTCTGATGATATCCAGGTACTTTGTCAAGGAATCTTCGAGCATTCGGGCTAGCCCCTCTGTTCGCCAAATCGTTAAATACCTTTGACGATATCCAGGTATTTATCGATCAAGTCCTTTTAAATATCTCAGATGATAACTAGATATTTCGTGAGGCACACCTTTCAAACAATTTGGTAAGTTCCTTCTTGAACACCTCAGACGATATCCAGGTGTTTAGCAGTTGACTTTTTCCGATTACCTCTGACGATATCCAGGTATTTCGTTAAAAGTAGGAATGTATTCCAATTTGTTGAATCGCTTTTCAGGTACCTCAGATGATAACTAGGCACCTTGTTAAGCCCCCTTTCTAGCAAATTGGAGAAAGCCCCGCATTAGGCACCTCTGATGATATACAGGTTCCTAATGAATAATTTTCTCGAGTACCTCCGATGATATCCGGGTATTTCGACAAAAGGTGGGATAAATTCCGTTTCGCTAGGTTATCACTGGATGCCTCTGACGATATCCAGGCATTCAGCGGAAGGTCCGTTTCGAGTATCTCAGACGATATCCAGATATTCGAAGTAGTCTTCCATTCTTTGATCTCTAGACTCCTCAGACAATATCCAGGTGTCTATTGATCACAATCTTCGATTACCCCAGACGATATCCAGGTAATTCGAACTACCCTTTGTGTGTCCTAATTGAATTACAGGTCACCGAAGTCCATTAGCGTTCATCAGGCAATACTTTTGGGACTGAGCCCAAACATTTGCCAAACAACCTGTAGGATCAGAGTCATGCCTCAAATTATGCTACCACTCTTGTCAGGTAAGTAACTTCAGGTATGTTTTATTCATGTTAACACGCATCATGATATACTGCATTTCAAAATGAGACTCATACTCCCACAAAAAATAACATTCATTGCATTTGCATAGACAAAATTTAGGTATCATCTAGTCTTTGAATGCAACCTCTTCGAGCTCACATTTAAAGAGGGGCATTGTTGACACTTAAATTTTGACTAACCATTTAGTTATTAGTTGAATAGAAAATTAGGGATTAAATTTTAGTCCCTAACAAAAATATTAAAGTTAAATTACATAGCATTTTGTTTGAAGAACATTTATTAAGTAGTTGCATTTGCATCGGACTGGTGGCGGATGGGCTTAACAAAATTTAATTGAACTGGAGTTAATGGACTCAAGTACAGAGGTTCTTAACCCAATGGAATTAATTGGATCAAGCCCGTGTGAATTAAAGATTTGGCCCAACTCGTTATGCCCTCAAGTGGTCAAGATTGACATGTGCGTTGCGCGTACACATTGAATTAGGAAATATTGAGAAAATATCATGAAAATCTTTGGGCGCAAGATAACAATATTCACGTGAAAAAGTGGACAAAGCTAGAATTTGGACAGGATGGGGTGGAAATATTCGGTAAGGGACAAGGTTGCACGTGGTGATATATACTTGATCTTAATATATCTTCAATGAGGGCACGTGGATTTGCAAGGAAGAGGGAGGAGGATCAGTAGATTTGGTTTCCTTCGTGCAAAGGGGAAACAATATAAAGAAAATAACAAAAGAGGGAAAGAAGCATAGGGAATTTGGTCAGCATGGGGGCATATATTGGACAGTATTATGGAGGCCTTCACGTCTTTCGGTAGTGCGGACAGAAAGAAATTTGATCACGTGCAGGGAAGAATATATATTTGGCTATATTCTCTAGTCTCAAAGAAGGCAAGTACAGTGTATGCTAGGATCAGAAAAAGAAAATACGGGGAAGAAGCCAAAGCATAATATATCTCAAATATCCCAAGAGGTTCTCTTTCTCTGAAAACCCTAGGCCCTCTCACCTATAAAAAGGACCTCCTACGGGCAAGAATAAGGGGAGAGACTTGACATGCGAGGATCACCATTGAGAGAGAAAAAAATCGTGAGTAGTAAAGGGAGACAATTGAATACACGGTCATGATTCTGGGGAAAGCCGAGAGAAAAGAGAAGGCGTGAAGAAGAGAAAAGGAGTCTCTCGACCAAACCTTGGCCGAGATCCCCACACGGCCAGACCTGTGGCCGTGCCGCTCGACTCAACGCCATACTGTCCTCCTCCGTGGCGTCCAACCTCTCGGCTGCGCCACGTTTGCTGCTCCGCTACCGCGACACCTGCTATTTCCACTGCGAGCCAAAAGCCCCCGTGACGAGCTGCTCCAATATCGAGTCCGCTGCTGCTCTTCTAGCGTCCATCCATTATACCAACGAGCTCCAGTCCACGACGATTCTTCCGGCGAGCCAACGCACAAAGGCGAAGCCTCGGTATCGCATCTGCGGTTTTTCCGGATCCATCCACTGCTCGCTAGTGTCTTCGCTTGTTCTCTGCCTTTTATTCACATCATATTGACTCAGTCAAACTTCCATCCGTCGTTTGCGAGGAGTCAAGCAGTGGCCAATAGAGCAATAATTAAACAAAGAAGTGTTTCAGTGGAGAAAGAAGCAAAAGAATTCATCCTTTTCTCTCCCTGTCAGAGACGATTTTTGTTTGCAGGTTCACAAGAGGACAAAACCGAGTGCAATTGGTGGAGAGTGAGTTCGCTGCTGAAGGAGACAACATCATGCTCTTGGGATCCTGTGTTCTCCGGAAACAAATAACATAAAGGAACGACAAACGTGTGGAGTCAAGCTTCGTCCCGGCGCTCTCGCCACGGGTTCTCCTCACTCTACTGTTTTGCCACCTCTTGCCAATCACGCGAGTCACCACGAGCTCTTCGCGGCTAACTTCATCCGCGCCACCATCCGCCGGTCCAAACTCGGAAAGAAAATATTCAAATTAGGTAAAGATCTCATTTAATTTGATTTTCAAGTATATTGCTTCTTTGTTTGAAATATTACAATTTTGTGTGAATCTTTGAGTGATATTATCGTATCCATTACGTCCCCGAATATCCTTTAAATTAGGAATTATTTCCTAATTTCACAACGTGCATATGATCGACAGTCCGATTTCATGCCCGAAATATGACTCGCGATCGCACGAAAAATCGTCAATCCGATCTCCCGCCCGAGATATGATTCGCGTTTGTGTGAAAAATTGGTCAATCCGATCCTCATGCCCGGGATACGATTCGTCAATCTATTGTTTCTAAATTTAAACGGATATCGGTAATATTTCTTGTGCGAGATGGTGTCGTGTTGATTCGATTTCTATCTTTGTTTGATTTGAATTGATCTTGTTTTTCTCAAAAAAAAAAAAATCCCAAAAAGAATGAGTTGCTTTAGGATAGAATAGGATAGATTGCATTCTTAATTTGAGTAATTTTTAATTTCGAATTTTAATACCAAAAGAAGACACTTTAGGATAGATTAAATTATTATTTTTTTAGAATAGGTTGCATGTTAATTTAGGCATTTTTTTTATTCCGAATTTCATTGAAAAAATACCAAAAAATAAATTATTTGTCCGTCATTAGAATTAGGTCACGTCGTCGCATGACATATAGTTTGCATGCTAGGTTGCATTAATCGCATGTCATTTTTGCACGTCATTGCATATAGGTTAGTTTGCATTTTAATAAAGCGCAAACCCTAATGAACATCTTGAGTGCCTTGCTTTGTTAATTAGAAATCATATTAGGATTGTCTGTGTGATTTTTTACTAACAATGCAGATGCTTGCGTGGCTTTAAGGTATGTTATCCTGCTATTTATTTACTGCTTTCTTGGGTGTTACTTTGGTGGTTTGCGCACCCGCATGATCACCTCACATGCTAGTGACTGAGTTAAAATGAATCCAAACTGTCTGCCAAAACATTTTTTGAAAAGAAAAGGTACCGAAAGGGCGTTAGACTAGATTTAGCGTAACCAAGTCCCCGAGCTTAGAATCTCTGGTTCGTAGGAATAAAACATATCTCCCTATGTTTTATTTAGGTTTCTAATCGACCTACCATAAATAGATTAGTGGTGACTCCAAGTACGAAAACTTTTGCATGTTAAAAACTTAAACCCTAAGTTGCGAATTGGTAGGGCTTGGGAGGGCCCGAGTTAGGCTTAGTCTTAATAATCCATTAGCCTGAGAGAAATTTTAGGTCGCGACAGCTTGGCGACTCCGCTGGGGACTTGAGTTAAAACTCTTAGTGGACTTAGGCCGAATTTTCTCTTTTTGAAAAAATATTTTTGTTTGGCAGCGAGGATTCCAGGTACGTTCCTAACGTTTAAGGTGTTAAATGTTTTTGCAGAATGGGAGTTATAAGGGGTGGAGTGTTTGTTAACCATTTTCTTGCAGGGAGGTGTTGAGATTGGATGTTTTAATTTTGATATTGAAGCGCTGTTTGTATATGATCTGTTGTGCATGCCTGTGCATTTTCACTACACTCTAGCACACACAACCTGTCGCCGGACCTGGGCCGCATAGGATCACCTAGGATGGTATTGAGATGGATACCACTCCGACCGTCTGCCCGCGGTACGAGTTGCCCATCTCAATCCCGATATTTCTTTCTTGATGTCAAAGAGATTACCACCCCGGTCCGCATGCCCGCGACATGGGTCGGCTCTTTGACGATGCCGGAGTTACGAGGACCCGACTTAGTCCGCATGCCCGCGGCTAGTCCGATCATCCCCGTGGCTCCACTTTGTTAAGCTTTCTAGAGTAGAAATCGAGCCACGTAGCATGCGTATGTCTATGTGATTGCCATCCGGTTATTGGTAAAGTAAGTCCTTTGAGCTTTTTCTTCGCAATTTATTTACTTTATCGTATTGTTTTGTCGGTCCATGACATTAGGTTGATCGCAAGTCTTGGTCAATATACAATGGGAAATTCCGACATTCGACTTATTCTTCCTCCCAAGAAGGAACTCAACGCGTGGTGGGACAAGCTAGACCGAGCTGGTCGTGAGTTCGTGGAATTAACAATTGGCCGACTCCTCCCTCTGTTGCGTATCAACATTCATGGCGGCCTCATTCAAGCACTTGCCCATTGTTGGTGTCCAGAGACGACTACTTTCATCTTCGGTAATTACGGACCGATCACGATCGCCTATTCGTACACGGTCAAGAACTAGAATGGCCGATCAAACTGACTTACGAGATCGTGTCGTTGGCATTGAGGACCAAATGAAGCAAGTCCTCACCGCAATGCAAATGTATGTCCTGCCGAGATTAAAGCCTTTCGGACCGACTCCCATTCCCGCATCCCCGAGGCATCAGCCCCAAAGCGTAAAGGTGGAAAGAATGCCGATAGTGAGGAAGATGACGATCTTCCCGATTTAGTAGATGACCCCGTCCAGATTATCGTCAATAAGGACAAACCTAATGAACGGGTCAACAAGCTTGAAGAGAGAGTGAAGCAACTGGAAGGCTCACATGATTCACCCTCAATTGACTTATCTCTTTACTCACAGATCAAAATCCCGAAGAAGTTCAAGATGCCAGATTTTGACAAGTACAATGGCACCTCCTGCCCAAAGGCCCACCTGCAGCTATATCACGTACAAATGACCCCGTATGTTGATAATGAACTCCTGATGATTCATGCATTTCAAGCAAGTCTGACGGGTCCTGCCTTGAATTGGTATCTCATGAAGAAGATAAATGGCTTCAAAACCTGGAAGGAAGTTAGTGAAGCATTTCTAAAGCAGTACAGGTTCATAACGGACATTATTCCCACCCGCGATGACCTCGAGCGTGCTCAGATGAAAAAGACTGAGTCGTTCAAAGATTATGCTATCAGATGGAGAAATATAGCCGCTCAGGTTGTCCCGGAACCTATAGACAGTGAATTGAAGAGGATGTTCATTAAAACTCTCCCGTTCGAGTACCGTAATCGGATGGTAGCCACTCCAGCTGACAACTTCAATCAACTCATCCCCATAGGCGAACAGATTGAGATAGGGCTGAAAGATGGGTGGTTTGTGGAGCCATCTTCCTCGACCAAAAGATTTGGTGCAAGGAAGGAGAAGGAACCGGCACTTGAAGTGAATGCGACTTATACCCAAACGGGCCGACGGAATGCTAACCTTGTCCCAGCAATCCAAGTAGCAGAAACTCAACAACATAGCATGGGTCGTCAACCCTCTCAGAGGAGGAACAACAAGAGGCAATTCACCCCCCTCCCCGGGTCGTTGTCTCAAGTGCTGGTGGTCCTCCGGAAGAAAGGTTTGGTTACCACTGAGCCAAAGCGGCCCAACCCCGAGCAGTTCTATAACTACGATCCGTCCAAGAAATGTGATTATCATATGGGTGAAGTGGGGCATTCAACTAATGACTGTATCACTCTCAAGCATCGGATCCAGAACTTGCTTGACACAAAGGCATTTTCCTTTTAACCCGCTAAGCCGAATGTTCAGAGCAACCCGCTCCCTGATCATGCGGGCAATGTGAATGCCATATTTAGTTTTGATGCTAGTCGAATCAAGAATGTCAAGGTGTACATCGCCGACGTCTACGGTGAGTTGGTGAAAGCCGGTTATTACCCGAGTAATGAGGTCCTTCCCCTGGCTATCATGAAGAAAAGAATCTCTGAAATGGTAGAAGCCGGAACGATTGTCTATGCCAATCACACTGGCATCGTCTCCATAATCTCCGAAGTGGTTATTAATTGGGACGAGGAGTTTGCTACATTGAACACCGGGAAGGACAAGCTCGACCCTCTGCCTGAAGACATGCCTCCGCTTGAAGACGCG
This sequence comes from Syzygium oleosum, assembly GCF_021117445.2. Taxonomy (NCBI): domain Eukaryota; kingdom Viridiplantae; phylum Streptophyta; class Magnoliopsida; order Myrtales; family Myrtaceae; genus Syzygium; species Syzygium oleosum. The sequence continues at coordinate 2,419,460 of NW_026607526.1, forward strand.
TCTGGTGATGAAGAGATCGTAGTAAGCATGCCTACAACTGATGAAGGGATAGTGATCGAGATACCTCAACCGTATGAGTACAGTGATAATAAGGCAGTCCCTTGGTCTTACAATCTCGATGTCGACTTGGTTACCAGATCTGGGCGTACCTATGGCCAAGCTAATGCCCAACCTGCAAAACCTGTTACTGATGAAGAAGCCAAGGAGTTTCTAGCTGTGATTAAGGCTAGCGAATACAACATAGTTGAACAATTGCGCAAGATGCCCGCACAAATCTCTCTGCTTGAACTACTCCAGACATCTGTCAAGCATCAGAAGGCCTTAATGAAGGTGTTAAGCGAAGTCCACATGCCAGAGACGATCGATCATGACAAATTGGAGGAATTTGTAGGTTCTATACTCCTCAAGGACCTCATAGCCTTTTCGGATGAAGAGTTCCTACGGAAGGGAGGGGCATACCAAGGCACTTTACATTTCGTCAAATACAAGGCCTCGCATGTAGCCTTGGGTACTCATTGACAACGGATCAGCCTTGAACATTTGTCCTTTGGCGACTTTACACCGCCTCAAGATAGATCCTTCTAGGATAAATTCTGCGAAGACCTCCGTGCGAGCCTTTGACGGAACAAAGAAAGAAGTGATGGGAGAGATCCACCTTGATATACAAATAGGACCAACAATGTTCAACATCCTATTTCAAGTTATGGACATTCCCACTGCATTCAATTTTCTGCTGGGTCGTCCATGGATTCATACTGCCGGAGCTGTGCCATCCAGTTTACATCAGAAGGTGAAGTTCGTTGTGGAGAGAAAGTTAGTCACAGTCCACGGTGAAGAAGAGCATCCAATATACCACGCAACGGCTATCCCCTATGTTGAGCCGGATTGCAAAATAGAATCGAGCTATCGGTCGCTCGAGCTCGTATCAACCATACATGCGTCTAGAGGATCATCACCGCCCATACACGAGGTGTCAAATGCTTGCGATCATGGTTGGTAGAGTAATGGTGTCTCATGGCTTTACTCCAGGTGAAGGCCTTGGTAGGAATGGTCAAGGTATCCGCCAACCGGTGAAAGTCTCTCGGAGGCCCCACACTACTGGGTTGGGGTACCAGGGGTCAAGCGAGCCAAATAATGGGGGATGTGGACGTGGACGTGGTCAAGGTCGAGGTCGAGGAGATGGGCAGAATAGACAGCGGTCCGAAGAAGAGCCGAATGGTGAAGAACGTGGGCGTGGAATTACCCAAAATAACGGAGAGCTTGGGCGTGGTAGGTTGCTTCCACACATCCGCGCCACATTCCCAGGCCCTGCAAGAATGATGCATGAAGAGAATGAGGTGATCGACACTTTGGGGCAACCGAGCGGCAAGTTCGATTATTATGTGAAATACTCGGCGCCCCCGAGCTTCTATGTTGACTCCTGTGACATAGTCCCGGATGGATGGGGAGGTATGGATGATCCAACACCTCTAATGACAGAAGATCCTGATGATTCAATGGATGGAATCACTGCCTTGTTCGATGATTTCTTCATTGGAGCTATCGAGGAAGGACCATTGGAGAGAATGGGCACTGGCCCGCAAGAGTAACACCTTTACTTTTTTCGCACACTCCCCTGCGTGGGAATTTTTACTGCTTTTTAGGACTTGCCCCGTCTCAGGAGCTGCTTTTCAGGACTTTTCAATAAATGTAATTCATTTGATGATAATCAATGAAATTACAAGTTATTTTCATTTGTGAGGGCATGTTGAGGTACATCAAACCAGCCTGGTGATGATATCCAACCGATAAAAAAATATAGTCCAAGGAGAATTCTGAGGCCTGGGCTTCTTCATGCTTCCTCGTGTTAAAACTTTTTTGAAAAGAATTTCGAAAACAAGTCACAAAAAAAAATCAAAAGAAATAAAAAATACACTGTTTAGCCCTGTTTGTCCTTCTGAACCCCCTACTTTATGTTTCGGGGGCAATCTTGTGACACGTGAGGGTATGGAAACGGTCCAATCTGATGAATTATGTGCCACCGAGCCTAATCTCGATGACACCAATGAACTCGAAGATTCCTCGGACCTTCAGCGCGATCTAGAGCATCATGAAAGACCTAAAGTCCTAACGGTAGACCAAACTATCACTGTCAACTTGAGTGATTCCAGAGAACCCAAAGAGGTGAAGATAGGGGCAACCCTTCCCGAAGGTGAAGCGAAACGCTTGGTCCAACTGCTGAAGGATTACCAGGATATCTTTGCCTGGTCGTATACCGATATGCCGGGTTTAGACCCTTCTATTGTGGAGCATAGTCTACCTACTAATCCGGACATGCCGCCCAAGAAACAGAAGCTGCGAAGAACCAAACCTGAACTTTCGAAGAAGATAGAGGAGGAGGTCATGAAACTTTTGAAAGTAGGGTTTATTGAAGTCACCCGATACCCCAGTTGGGTGGCCAACATCGTGCCAGTCATGAAGAAAGATGGCCGAGTTCGGGTTTGCATCGACTATCGTGATCTAAACAAGGCCAGCCCTAAAGACGATTTCCCATTGCCACATATAGATGTTTTGGTGGACAGTACTGCTAGGTTCGAGCTGTTTTCCTTCATGGATAGTTTCTCGGGTTATAATCAGATAAAAATGAAGGACGATGATAAGGAGAAAACAGCGTTCATCACTCCATGGGGAACATTCCACTATAAGGTCATGCCCTTCGGCCTTAAAAATGCCGGGGCAACATACCAACGGGCAATGGTGACGCTTTTCCATGATATGATGCATAAGGAAATCGAGGTCTATGTCGATGACATGATCGCCAAGTCTCAGTGCGGGAAGAGTCACGTCGATACCTTGAAGAAATTATTCGAGAGATTTCGTGAGTTTAAGCTTCGTCTCAACCCAACGAAGTGCATGTTTGGAGCAACCTCGGGCAAATTACTCGGGTTCATAGTAAGCAGTAAGGGTATTGAAGTTGACCCCTCCAAAGTGAAGGCTATATGTGAGTTACAACCTCCATCGACCGTGAAAGAAGTGCGAAGCCTCCTGGGTAGATTGAACTACATAGCCCGTTTTATTTCTCAACTCTCTGAAACTGCTAAGCCATTCTTCAAACTTCTAAGGAAGAATGCTCAAGTGGAATGGGACGATGATTGTCGGGAAGCGTTTAACGAACTAAAGCAGTACCTGATGAAACCACCCAGTGCTAGTCCCACCAATGTCGGGCCAGCCTTTGATCCTTTACCTCACGATTCATAGCGAGTCTCCAGGTGCGATGTTAGCCCAGAAAAATCCTGAAGATGGAAAAGAGCGAGCCATTTATTACCTAAGTAAGAAGTTCACCGTTTCGGAGTTGAATTATCCTGAAGCCGAGAAGACTTGCGTTGCACTAGTATGGGTGCTCCATAGGCTGCGACAATATACACTGCATCATCAGACTTTGCTTGTGACTGAGAACGATCCCATCAAGTATTTACTTGATCAACCGGCTTTGGTAGGGAAGTTAGCCAAATGGCAGATTTTAATTTCAGAGTTTGATGTCCAGACAATGCCACAGAAGTCAGTTAAAGGCCGAGTAATTGCTGATGTATTAGCCGAAAATCCTGGAATCCCTGATGATGATAGATATTCTCCAGAAGATCGCATTCTGGTAATAAAAGAAGACGCATGGACCATGTTTTTCGATGGAGCTGTAAACTTGGCTGGTTCCGGCACTGGGGCAGTTTTAATATCCCCAGATGGGCAACATTATCCAGTAGCAGCAAAGTTGGTATTCCCCTGTACCAACAACATAGCCGAGTACGAAGCTTGCATCCTCGGACTCCAAGCCGCAGTGGAAATGGGGATAACCAAGTTGAAAGTGTTTGGTGATTCCGCTCTAATTATTCTTCAAACTGTAGGAGAATGGAAGACGAGAGACACCAAACTAGTGCCGTACCATGAATACCTTGAAGAAATTATAGAGGAATTCGAGGATATCTCTTTTGAGTACTTGTCGAGGTCCCATAATCAGTTCGCTGACGCACTAGCTACATTATCATCCATGCTGCAAGTGACTGGTGGATTAAAGGTAGAACCCTTGAAGATCGAAGTCCTGACAAAACCGGCCTACTGTATGATTGTGACCGAAGAACCTGACAAAAAGCCATGGTATTACGATATCATGAGTTATATCCAGAGACAAGAATTTCCTGAGGGAAGCACCCCTGCCGATAGGAAGTACATAATGAAAATGGCTTCAAAATTCTTTGTCAGTGGTGAAAAGCTATACAAAAGATCCTACAATTCGATCCTGCTGAGGTGTGTGGATGCGGCTGAAGCTACCAGAATCATGCAAGAAATACACGAGGGGATATGTGGTCCACACATGAATGGCCACATGCTAGCTAAGAAGATCATGAGGTTGGGTTATTATTGGCTCAGTCTTGAAAGTGACTGTATCCAACATGTTCGAAGATGTCATCGCTGTCAGGTTCATGGGGATAAAATAAATGTTCTCCCGACATAACTACATCAGTTGTCTGAGCCATTGCCCTTTTCAATGTGGGGCATTGATGTGATTGGCCCAATTAATCCCAAGGCATCAAATGGACACCGATTTATCTTGGTCGCGATTGATTATTTCTCCAAGTGGATTGAGGCAGCATCTTATGTGAACGTCACTGCAAGGAATGTTGTAAGATTCATCAAGCGAGACATAGTCGCTCGTTATAGTGTCCCCGAGGCTATTGTCACCGACAATGGGACAAATTTGAACAACAAGTTCATAGATCAATTGTTCAATGAGTTCAAGATCCGGCACTTAAATTCATCTCCTTATCGTCCACAGATGAATGGAGCGGTTGAAGCCGCTAACAAGAACATCAAGAAGATCCTAGCCAAAACGGCTGAAAGCTATCGTGACTGGCATGAAAGGTTGCCATTTGCACTAATGGCGTATCGGACTTCCATCCGAACCTCTGTCGGGGCAACCCCTTTTTCCTTAGTATATGGTATGGAAGCAGTCCTGCCCGTCGAAGTAGAGATCCCTTCCCTGCGAGTCTTGTCTCAGGTGGAGTTGTCTGAGGCAGAATGGATGCAACAAAGGCATGAACAGTTGAACCTGATTGATGAGAAACGATTGAAAGCCATTTGCCATGGTCAAACCTATCAGCAGAGGATAGCTAGATCCTTCAACCAAAAGGTGCGTCGAAGACACTTCGAGGTAAATGATCTAGTCCTAAGGAAGGTACTACCAGTTTTTCCTGTTCCTGGGGGTAAATTTGCCCCAAACTACATTGGTCCATATGTGGTTAAAAAGGTGCTTCCCGGAGGTGCCCTGATTCTCGCAGAAATGGATGGTCGTGAGTTCTCCACTCCTGTTAATTCTGATGCTGTGAAGATGTATTACCCTTGATAAAATCTAACATTTTGCAGCAAAAGTTTGCAAGTGTTTGGTTTTATATTCTAAATTGCAAACATTTCACTGATGAATAAATGGTTTCAATCAATTTCAATTTAAGATGTGTGCATTGGCTTTAAATTCTGCATGGTTATTTTGGTCTACATCATCTATTTCAAAAGGGGAATCTATTTGGACAATCTGATAACTCATGTTGAATGAATTGAATGTGTTGAATGAGGTACATTGGGATGATGAAAGGCAAGCCCTATCCTATACACAGTCCCATGCACTAATCCCCAATGAGTTGAGTGGAAAAAATTCCATATCTGCAAGGTAAAGGGTTATCTCGCAAAAGGTACGGCAACCGAAGTGAAGAAAGGCGGTTCCATTCTCTATCCCAAACACTACAGGTTATCCATTGTTTTGCCACTTTGAGCCTAAACACTTGGAGAAATTCTTTCAAATTACCCCTGTTAAGAACCACCCCACATCGGGGCAAACTGGAGGTAAGTCAGCATTATAAGGTGAAAAATGAATAGAGATTGTCTTGCTCTCACTTACATCAATCTTCGAGTGTTGCTTTTTCAGATGAATTCACACGAATTTCAAGTGCCTTAGGATGATGAAGAGCGGTTCTTTCTCTATCCTACACACTTTATCCATTGCTTAGCCCACTTGAGCCTGCAATTTCATTTCATAAAAACCCAGTTGGTGATCATCCCCCACACTGGGGCAAGGCAATTACCCCTGGAAGTCTAATGTTGAATCATTCAGTCAGAGTATAGTTGGCCAACATATGCATTGTAAACAGCGTATGTCAAGTGTAAAAAAAAAAAAAAAAGAGTTCAGTGGGCAAGAAAGAGCAGTGTGCCTGGTAAAAGCAAGGCCAATGCCCAAAGATGAAAGATAAGTGTATCAAAATCATCCCCAGTGGGATAGTCATAGTCCTGCAAATTTAAAGAAGTGGTGAATTCAAGCCCAATGAAGCATTCGCTGAAAAGACAACTCCCAAGAATGAACAAGAAGACCGGTGACAATGCCAAGATGATCACCAACTTATTCACCCCAATTATACACATTTTGAGCCTAATGATCCATTCATTTCTCAACTCATGAGCCTAGACTATGTTACGTCCCTTGCAAAGTCTCTTCAGATTAGGGCACTTGAACTAATGTAGGATTCAGATGTTTATAAGCTTAGCTCGAAGAAGTGCGAGCAAGTCCATTTCTATCTCATTTTGCAGGGTTCTTGACTTGTAAACCCGGAGACGATTGCGAAGTATTTTCTTTCAATAGCCTCGACTCGAAGAGTCCCCTTTTGCTAAGCCATTGACCAAGCCCACGTTACGGTCCTAACAAAGACCTCTCGGATTGGTAAGGTCGTACCTCTTGCGAGAATACTCGGACCCTTGTTGACATGATGATGGTGAGATGGAGCAATTCTCATAAATCAGCCTTTTTCAATAAGAGCAAGTGAAAGCCTTTTCAGACTGGAGGTCCCTCATTTGACATTTTCAAGACATCCACTTGTGAATCCGAATTGTCTTGTCATGATTCTCCCCAGTGAAATTTTGTAATGCTGATTTGACAAAATTGTCATGCATGAGAACCGGTTGAATTCATAGTGCATGAGTATATGTGTTCTTGATTGCCCATGAATACATGTTACATGTCGCCTAAAATCGTGTCTAGCAGGAGACACGCCCTCAAGAGTTAGAGATATCACCAGGTAAGTATATCTCTATACCTTGGATACTGTGACTATCCGGTATCCCTAACTGTTCGAGCAATCGTCGGGCCCCATATTTGATCATTTTGTTGCGATCTCTAGATGCCTCGACGATATCCAAGCATCTATTGATCAAGCCTTTTCGTGTACTCTCGATGATATCCAGGTACTTTGTCAAGGAATCTTCGAGCATTCGGGCTAGCCCTCTGTTCGCCAAATCGTTAAATACCTTTGACGATATCCAGGTATTTATCGATCAAGTCCTTTTAAATATCTCAGATGATAACTAGATATTTCGTGAGGCACACCTTTCAAACAATTTGGTAAGTTCCTTCTTGAACACCTCAGACGATATCCAGGTGTTTAGCAGTTGACTTTTTCCGATTACCTCTGACGATATCCAGGTATTTCGTTAAAAGTAGGAATGTATTCCAATTTGTTGAATCGCTTTTCAGGTACCTCAGATGATAACTAGGCACCTTGTTAAGCCCCCTTTCTAGCAAATTGGAGAAAGCCCCGCATTAGGCACCTCTGATGATATACAGGTTCCTAATGAATAATTTTCTCGAGTACCTCCGATGATATCCGGGTATTTCGACAAAGGTGGGATAAATTCCGTTTCGCTAGGTTATCACTTGGATGCCTCGACGATATCCGGGCATTCGGCGGAAGGTCCGTTTCGAGTATCTCGGACGATATCCAGATATTGAAGTAGTCTTCCATTCTTTGATCTCTAGACTCCTCGAGACAATATCCAGGTGTCTATTGATCACCATCTTCGATTACCCCAGACGATATCCAGGTAATTCGAACTACCCTTTGTGTGTCCTAATTGAATTACAGGTCACCGAAGTCCATTAGCGTTCATCAGGCAATACTTTTGGGACTGAGCCCAAACATTTGCCAAACAACCTGTAGGATCAGAGTCATGCCTCAAATTATGCTACCACTCTTGTCAGGTAAGTAACTTCAGGTATGTTTTATTCATGTTAACACGCATCATGATATACTGCATTTCAAAATGAGACTCATACTCCCACAAAAAATAACATTCATTGCATTTGCATAGACAAAATTTAGGTATCATCTAGTCTTTGAATGCAACCTCTTCGAGCTCACATTTAAAGAGGGGCAGCTGTTGACACTTAAATTTTGACTAACCATTTAGTTATTAGTTGAATAGAAAATTAGGGATTAAATTTTAGTCCCTAACAAAAATATTAAAGTTAAATTACATAGCATTTTGTTTGAAGAACATTTATTAAGTAGTTGCATTTGCATCGGACTGGTGGCGGATGGGCTTAACAAAATTTAATTGAACTGGAGTTAATGGACTCAAGTACAGAGGTTCTTAACCCAATGGAATTAATTGGATCAAGCCCGTGTGAATTAAAGATTTGGCCCAACTCGTTATGCCCTCAAGTGGTCAAGATTGACATGTGCGTTGCGCGTACACATTGAATTAGGAAATATTGAGAAAATATCATGAAAATCTTTGGGCGCAAGATAACAATATTCACGTGAAAAAGTGGACAAAGCTGGAATTTGGACAGGATGGGGTGGAAATATTCGGTAAGGGACAAGGTTGCACGTGGTGATATATACTTGATCTTAATATATCTTCAATGAGGGCACGTGGATTTGCAAGGAAGAGGGAGGAGGATCAGTAGATTTGGTTTCCTTCGTGCAAAGGGGAAACAATATAAAGAAAATAACAAAAGAGGGAAAGAAGCATAGGGAATTTGGTCAGCATGGGGGCATATATTGGACAGTATTATGGAGGCCTTCACGTCTTTCGGTAGTGCGGACAGAAAGAAATTTGATCACGTGCAGGGAAGAATATATATTTGGCTATATTCTCTAGTCTCAAAGAAGGCAAGTACAGTGTATGCTAGGATCAGAAAAAGAAAATACGGGGAAGAAGCCAAAGCATAATATATCTCAAATATCCCAAGAGGTTCTCTTTCTCTGAAAACCCTAGGCCCTCTCACCTATAAAAAGGACCTCCTACGGGCAAGAATAGGGGAGAGACTTGACATGCGAGGATCACCATTGAGAGAGAAAAAAATCGTGAGTAGTAAAGGGAGACAATTGAATACACGGTCATGATTCTGGGGAAAGCCGAGAGAAAAGAGAAGGCGTGAAGAAGAGAAAAAGAGTCTCTCGACCAAACCTTGGCCGAGATCCCCACACGGCCAGACCTGTGGCCGTGCCGCTCGACTCAACGCCATACTGTCCTCCTCCGTGGCGTCCAACCTCTCGGCTGCGCCACGTTTGCTGCTCCGCTACCGCGACACCTGCTATTTCCACTGCGAGCCAAAAGCCCCCGTGACGAGCTGCTCCAATATCGAGTCCGCTGCTGCTCTTCTAGCGTCCATCCATTATACCAACGAGCTCCAGTCCACGACGATTCTTCCGGCGAGCCAACGCACAAAGGCGAAGCCTCGGTATCGCATCTGCGGTTTTTCCGGATCCATCCACTGCTCGCTAGTGTCTTCGCTTGTTCTCTGCCTTTTATTCACATCATATTGACTCAGTCAAACTTCCATCCGTCGTTTGCGAGGAGTCAAGCAGTGGCCAATAGAGCAATAATTAAACAAAGAAGTGTTTCAGTGGAGAAAGAAGCAAAAGAATTCATCCTTTTCTCTCCCTGTCAGAGACGATTTTTGTTTGCAGGTTCACAAGAGGACAAAACCGAGTGCAATTGGTGGAGAGTGAGTTCGCTGCTGAAGGAGACAACATCATGCTCTTGGGATCCTGTGTTCTCCGGAAACAAATAACATAAAGGAACGACAAACGTGTGGAGTCAAGCTTCGTCCCCGCGCTCTCGCCACGGGTTCTCCTCACTCTACTGTTTTGCCACCTCTTGCCAATCACGCGAGTCACCACGAGCTCTTCGCGGCTAACTTCATCCGCGCCACCATCCGCCGGTCCAAACTCGGAAAGAAAATATTCAAATTAGGTAAAGATCTCATTTAATTTGATTTTCAAGTATATTGCTTCTTTGTTTGAAATATTACAATTTTGTGTGAATCTTTGAGTGATATTATCGTATCCATTACGTCCCCGAATATCCTTTAAATTAGGAATTATTTCCTAATTTCACAACGTGCATATGATCGACAGTCCGATTTCATGCCCGAAATATGACTCGCGATCGCACGAAAAATCGTCAATCCGATCTCCCGCCCGAGATATGATTCGCGTTTGTGTGAAAAATTGGTCAATCCGATCCTCATGCCCGGGATACGATTCGTCAATCTATTGTTTCTAAATTTAAACGGATATCGGTAATATTTCTTGTGCGAGATGGTGTCGTGTTGATTCGATTTCTATCTTTGTTTGATTTGAATTGATCTTGTTTTTCTCAAAAAAAAAATCCCAAAAAGAATGAGTTGCTTTAGGATAGAATAGGATAGATTGCATTCTTAATTTGAGTAATTTTTAATTTCGAATTTTAATACCAAAAGAAGACACTTTAGGATAGATTAAATTATTATTTTTTTAGAATAGGTTGCATGTTAATTTAGGCATTTTTTTTATTCCGAATTTCATTGAAAAAATACCAAAAAATAAATTATTTGTCCGTCATTAGAATTAGGTCACGTCGTCGCATGACATATAGTTTGCATGCTAGGTTGCATTAATCGCATGTCATTTTTGCACGTCATTGCATATAGGTTAGTTTGCATTTTAATAAAGCGCAAACCCTAATGAACATCTTGAGTGCCTTGCTTTGTTAATTAGAAATCATATTAGGATTGTCTGTGTGATTTTCTACTAACAATGCAGATGCTTGCGTGGCTTTAAGGTATGTTATCCTGCTATTTATTTATCGCTTTCTTGGGTGTTACTTTTGGTGGTTTGCGCACCCGCATGATCACCTCACATGCTAGTGGACCGAGTTAAAATGAATCCAAACCTGTCGCACAAAACATTTTTTGAAAAGAAAAGGTACCGAAAGGGCGTTAGACTAGATTTAGCGTAACCAAGTCCCCGAGCTTAGAATCTCTGGTTCGTAGGAATAAAACATATCTCCCTATGTTTTATTTAGGTTTCTAATCGACCTACCATAAATAGATTAGTGGTGACTCCAAGTACGAAAACTTTTGCATGTTAAAAACTTAAACCCTAAGTTGCGAATTGGTAGGGCTTGGGAGGGCCCGAGTTAGGCTTAGTCTTAATAATCCATTAGCCTGAGAGAAATTTTAGGTCGCGACAGTAGCTTTACAAAATATTTTTACCAAATACCATTTACATTTGCCCAATGGGCTTTCACTCAAAGGTATTTGCATTCCCCCAAGTAACATTTTCAAAGTTGAACCAAACAGGCCCTTTGTACGTCCTACTAAATGCCCAATGATGGTTATTTGCTAAAACATTTTTTCAATCGGTAATATGAGACAAAAATCATAACAAATATCAAAATAATAAAAGCCACACATCAAAACGATATTAAGCACAAAAGTAAAGATGACGAAAATAAAATGTGAAAAATAAACTCGATACGAGTCGAGCGAAGAAGATATGTGCACTTGTTATTGAGCCCCGGGACAGAAACCTGTCAGCTAAACTTAAAACATCACATCACATCACTCAAGCATGAAAAAAGACGACAAAATATAAAATGCAGGAAAGTATTCGGATGAATCAGGCAAAGATTATACGTGACCTCGTTATTTGAGCTCTGGGACATGAACCCTCAATCTAGTTTTGAAATCCGAGTCAAAATCTAAATTTAGCTAAACAAAACAACCTACTAAAAAATAATCACCGAGTGAAACTCAAAAAAGGATAAAACAGAAGGCGTGGATGATTATAGTCCCTAAATATGAATACTTGATTTTTTTTATCCTTTTTATTTATTATTATTATTTTTAAGAGAGAGAGAATCCAGCACCCATCGTAGCATTGATAGAGTAAGACTAAATTCGATTCTGCATTTGAAGTCAAGCAAGCAAGCAAGCATTGTCATGAGATCAAAACATCAAAACGAGCATTCACGGACACTAGCCAAAGTTCGCACATAAAAAAAGACTGATCAAGCAGATTTTGTCCACCCAAACAGCCACGAAGAAAGATATGCAACAGAAGAGACTTCCACCATTCCCATAATATCCAAAAAAACAGTAGAGAAAACTCTAAACAAGGCGGGTTAATTAATGATAAATGCTCCTTCAGAACAACGAAACAGAAAGGCCCAATCCGAACTCTCTCGAATGCTCCGATTCGCATTCACCTTCTCTCTCTTGCAAAACAAATCCAGTGTACATAAACTCAAGGCGAGAGGCGACAGACAAGATCTCAACATGTACAGGATCAAGCAGACAATCAAATCAGTAAATCGTATCTCAGGGTCGATGCGTCAACTAATAACCATGCAAATCGCACTAGAATACTCTCAGATTGACTAATGACATAAGCAAATCAATACTGGAAGTCACTTGGGCAAAACATTGAACACCTGATGAACATGAAGTTCGACGTGCTCGGACCAGAATATGTAACAAATGGGTGAGGAGTATAAAGTGAGGTGTTCATTTAAGCATTATCAAAGACAAATCGACGAATCGGAGGACAGGCGATAAACGACCATGCACTGAAACATGCTCGGCTGAAGCCAAAACAGAGCATAGAAGAGGGATACGTTGCCAGAGCCATCACTAGTCGAGATTGATCGCCTGAAGTAGAGAGATCGTAACGGACGGTAACGCCGGGGCCTAGAACCGCCAACGGGAGGAATAGACCGAAAGAGTACTTCAGCAGCGATGACTTTGAAACAGGGGCGAACAATGCCTCTTCACGGCGGCGGAGGAACTGGTGGCGATCTGGCGGCTAACGGTGGTTGTAAGTGACTTGACCAAGAGGGAATGAAGATGGAGAATCTTCTGGAACCAATTCTGCGAGAGGGAATTTTCTCCCCCGACCTCCCCTTGTGCCTGTGCTCTGTTCTTTGTGGATGTGGTCTCTGTGATTTCTGCGTGCGTCTGGTGGCCAGCGATGGTCGATTGCCGGTGGCTACCGGTGGCCTGAGGGCGATGGAGAGGGAACCACCATGAGAAGCTGCTGAACAGCGAGAGTGGAAAGTGGATCGGGTCTGGGCTGCGCAAATTGGACCCGGCCCTTTCAATTGTGACCAAGTTGGAGCCTTTCTTATTATTTTCTTTCTCTTTTTTACTATTTGTTATTTATTTTTTTTCTTACTATTTCTCATGTCTCTCTCTTTCTTTTTATAACAAAAATACATGTTTGACTTGCCGGTAAAAATTCAGGTGTCAACACTTGTCACGAAACATAATAAAAGGTAGAATACCTACTTCAGTGGGCGACATGAAGATGTTATGGACTTTAGATGTGTCGACTCATAGCTTCACGGGAGATATGTTAGATGCACTAGCCACTGATTATCCTAATTACCAACTTGACTAGTCTGAAATATTTGTATCCGGAGAACAATGAATTCACAAGGGATTTATTACCCGGTCTGTTGAATAGTTCCGAGCTTAAGGATTTTGCATGCTAGTAATTAAATTAGGGGACAACTTTTATGGACAAGCCCAGCCCATTCAACATCAAAGATAAAAACAAGGGTTAATACCATGAAAAACCCTAAACTGGTACACTTATGATAGATTTACCAAAAACTATTTTTTTGACCATAAAAAACTCCAAACTTGTACATTTATGACAATTTGGGGTTTTTGGTGGTCAAAAAAATAGTTCGGGATAAAATTGTCACAGATGTACCAGTTTGGGGTTTTTTATGGTCAAAAAAATAGTTTGGGGTAAATTTGTCACAAGTGTACCAGTTTAGGGTTTTTCGTGGTATTAACCCTAAAAATAAAGATATTAAAAGATCCACCTCTCCAACACTAGTGATACTAAAGATGAAAATTAAAAATTAATAAAATTTAGGAGCCACCAAGAGATCGAAAACCCGAATTGGCCTAGCCAAACGGACCGCACATTTCTCAGGCACGATTTAGACGGGCCAGTCCTTGGGGTGGATTTTTCTAATTTTGTTTTCGGGCTTTTTTGGCTGCTAGCCTAGGGGAGTCGAGATGCCATTAGCAAAAATAAGTGAAGTAGCAATTATAATGGAATGAAGTGAATTATAAAGGAGATACAAAGATATGCAGATGAGAAGGAAGGCTAATGAGAATCGATGAAAGTATGGTATGAAATATATTCCAAATTTAGCAACTGCATTATTTCTATTAATATGACTTTGCAATGGTTAAACGTATAAGAACATTGTTTACTCATCCTATATCTTGCTATATACTTCCATTAGAAAATGGAATTTGACAGGCTATGAAATCAATACAAAAGAAAATTTCCCATGTAGGGCTTCGTGGCCTCTTTCCTAGTGGCCGACGCACTGTGGGGAAGAAAAGGAAAAAGAAAAAGAAAATAAAATAAATAATTCGAAAAAAATATTTAAAAATTGCCCCGTCATTGTTGATCGGATGGCCAGCGTCCACGTCAATGCCTGCGGGCCAAAATTGGCCGGATGTACTAAATTAACACAAATACAAAATGTTAAGGACTGAATTGGCACAATTGTAATAGGTTTATAACTTTTTTGGTAATTTTCCCAATTGATACCTCACCAAGTGCATTGGACGGTTTAGATTTAATCTTCTTTTTTCCTTTTTTGCCCCTTTATTTTCTTTCCTTTATTTTCGTTTTCCCTTTCCACTTCTGCCTCCGTCCCTCTCTCTCCTTGGATCTTAAATTTGGGGTTAACATCACCAGATAAAGCTACTCCAGACTTTAGAAAATTGCAATCTGTATTTTCAAATCCGCGTAAGGAAAAGGGTCCTTGCATTGACCAATCTTTGGAGTATTGGCCAAGTGCTTGACCGAGAAAATAAGTAATTAGTCTAGCGTTTTGTCGGGGTAAAGAGGCAAAATCTCATTCAAGATTAGATGAGATGGAAAGAGAAATTGACTGACTGGGCCTCCTTTCTTTTTCTTCATCCTCATATTGCTTTTGCTTTAAAGAAACATAAATTTAGTCAAGGTCTTTCCACTTATTTTCTATAATGGACATGCTTGTCAAAAAGGTAAGTGGGAACTGATGGGGTGCTTGGAAGGAGAGGCGCCCTGCTCAATAAATCATTATAAACACAAAGAGCATGTCTCTTCAATTTCCATACTTAAAGATTTCATTTTATTTATTTCTTAATTAGTCAACACATATAATTAAGTAATTAGTTAATGTTCCACATAAAACTTTCCTACTGTATGGCTCGAACCTTCTTTTGAGACGTGATTGTACACTCTCAACGATTTAGCAACGGTCTTTTTACATATTACGTAAATCAATTTTATGATATTTTTTTCTAGGAACATCAATGTTAAATAAGTAATTGAGCTTCTTTATCTAATTAATGTGTAAGAAGATTGCATAAAACTAAAATATTTTCTAAAAGAGAAAAGGTACATCTAACGGGCATAGGGCAAAATTAGCGTAACCAAGCTCCCAAGCTCGAACTCTCTAGTTCATAGATTAAGGTTGCCTCTCACGCCTTACTCGTCTCTTAACCGACCTAGAGTAGGTTAGTGAAACTCTAATTTCTTTAGATTAAAAGTAATTGAGAAATCAATTTACGGCTAGTATGGTTTGCGAGAGTTTGAGCAAAGCATTAGTGCTACCTTGCAATAGGGTTACATGCGTCCGCTTGGCAATCTGTTAAACTCCCCTTGAAGTTCATCTCGGGACGGTCGTGAAACCACTATTTGAGAACTGAGATTCTCTAATTTTCAAAGAATTGATATTCTCTAATATTACTAGGAGGTAAATTTATATCTTAAATTTTCTCACTTAGGAAGTTGATACCTCACCACGTGTGTCATTGGACAGTCTACATTCATTTTCTGGTTTTCCTTTTTCCCCTCTTTCTTTTCTTTTTCCCTTTCCACTTCTGCCTCCATCCCTCTCTCTCCTTCGATCTTGAATTTGGGGTTAATATGACCAGATAAAGTTACCCCAGACTTTAGAAAATTGCAATCCATTTTTTCAAATCCGCGTAAGGAAAAGGGTCCTTGCATTGACCAATTTTCGGAGTATTGGCCAAGTGAAAAGAAGTATTTAGTCTAGCGTTTTGTCGGGGTAAAGAGGCAAAATCTCATCCAAGAGGGATTGAGGCCGGCTTTCTTTTCCAATATTTTCGTGCCGCTTTCCCATTTCAATTTGGTCAAGGTCTTACGACTTTGCTTTCTATAATGGACATCCCTATCAAAAAAGTAAAGCATATTCCAGCTTTCATCGCAAGTGACCGAAACGACTTGGGAGAAGTCTAAGTCAAGCTATAATGGACATCCCTATCAAATCATTAAAGCATTTAACAGCTTATACCGCAAGTGACTAAAATGACTTGCTCGAATTATAAATGAGTCCCTAAATTATGAGGCAGACATTTAAACATTCAATATAGTATAGGTTTGGTGAAAAAATAAAGTAGAACATGGTACATTGAATCCAACTGATAAGTTCAACTTATTGATTGACAGGTTTGGATATATTGTTATATTGATTTATCCGTTCTATTTTGTTATATTTGGTTGAAATTTTTTTCAAAGAAAACCTTTTTAAAAGTGGAAGGAACAAGAATATCATATCTCTCTTCCCATGCATCCACACAATGTAGACCTTAAAGGAAATTAGACGTGAATTTGCCAAAAAAGAAAAAAGAAAAAGACGAAGGAAAGAAACTTGCAACCATATCTCTCATCTCTCTTTCCATCAACTCATAGAATGACTCAATCGCCAAAGAGGGAAGACTCATTCGGTGACTCTTAAAAGGACAGTAACATACAATTATATCTAATGGATGAATTACTAAATTACGAAAATCCAATTTGAACGATTTTTTTTTCAGAACTTGATTCTTTTATATTTTTTATGCTTATTAGAATAATTATGGATATAAGATAGTAATTTGAATTTGTAAAATAAAGTCTCAAGATTATTATACAGTAGAATTATAGTGTAGCTAAACTCTGCAACATGGCTTTTCTCTTTTCACGCTGCTCATGAACTTTGCACATTGCTTGGACAGATGACCTCTAAGAAGTGAAGTTCATCTCACACATGGACTGGTACTTATATCAAATAACCATTTGAATGATTATTTAATAAAAATAAGTTTTGCGGAGGTTTGATTTTTTATACTCTATTTAATGCTTATTAGCATAAATATGTACAAAAGATTGAAACTTGAACCTGTAAAAAGAAGTTTCAATATTAATATACTGTGTAGGATTATACTGCAGCTAAACTCTGCGGCATGGCTTTTCTCTTTTCGCAGTGCACTTGGACTTTGCACATTTGTTGCATTCACCCGCTGTTTTATTTACTTTGGATAATATTATCTTAAACACTTTCACTACAGTTTTGGCCATTAATGACCATTATAATTAGAAAGCTAAATTCTATATCAAAATATCAAATTATATTTTTCCTGCAATAATATACAACCAATTGATCTGTTTAATCCAGAAAAAGAAGTTAACATGGTCTAAGACTGCCGGGGACCTTCCATCTTCAATTCAGTCCCCTCGTTCACAATTTTACATGGTATTTTGTCCTTTTCTTTTCTTTTTTTGCCTTTTACGTGATTATTTTCCCGGTACAATGACTTTTGATTTTCTGAATAACAGTGACAATTCATTGACTACCATATAACACCCTTTCGTGCTTTAAGAAAACAAAATCATAAGGCACCTATATATTCAGGGGGATACGCACCTGTGCCTCCATATATTCTTTTAGTGCCGCCTTTCCTTCTTCTATTACGCTATTATGTAGCTCATAATTCTAAAATAACGTGATGGTCAATTTTACGAAAACTCAATTTGACTTTTGTCATTCTCTTTATAAATAATCAATTATAAAAAAAATGCCAAACTGCTAATTTAGTTGTAGAGTCTATGCACAATGAGTCTACACATAACAAATCTTAAATCTCTTGTTAGTTAAATACACAAAGTTTCCAATTTTATACCCTCAAACCGCCTCAAAAGAAATTTTAGCAAATATAAAGATAAATAAATCATATAACTCGAAAAACAGTTGGTACCGTACCCTATTTGTAATAATCTTTAAAAAATTAGTTAACCCATTGATACTGATAAATGTACAATCTATGAAATTGAGAGAACATGGATGTTACTCGGACTTAGCCTTTAGTAAAATAGACCACATATAAAGGGTAAAGGTCCTCGATGGTCAAAAAGAGAAAACATCGATGTTTCTTTTTTTCACAATAAAGCAATGATTTGTAAACATTTTCCTAAAATTAGTTATTTGTATCGGTTAGAATATTCATCATCAACAATAATCTTTGTCCGAATGTTTTTGTTAGTGATAAAGTATTTCCCATTAATTAATTTTTTGCAAGCGATAGAAGTGAATGTTTTTAGAGAAATATTTCAAATTAGTGATTTGTGACATGCACATATAAAAATTAAAGGTTTTCATCAAATTGGTGATTTTTCACTGAGGGTTTTTCCTTTCATCACTCTCTCTCTCTCTCTCCAAAATATCTTCTGTTTTTCTCTCTCTTACTAAAGGGTTTATGTCTGACCAAAAAAAAAAACTAAAGGGTTTATGTATCGCTGCCACCAATCCGTGGCCGTGCGTGTGGGTGACAAAAAGCCACTAGCAACCGTCGGTGGTGGCTCCAACTCATTGATAGGGTCTCGCTGGGTTCATTTTGGACAACTTTTACGGACAAGCCTAGCCCATTCAACATCAAAGATAAAAAAAAAAAAAAAGAGAAGGAACTAAAGAAATTCCACCTCCGCAGCACAAGGGATGCTAAAGATGAGAAATAAAAAATAATAAAATGTCAGCAAAATTCGGGAGCCATCAAGAGCTTGGAAACTCGAATTAGCCTGACTGAATCGACCCCTGCATTTCTCTAGCACGAGTTAAATGGGGTAGGTTTTTAGGGCGTATTTTTCTAATTTTGTTTTCAGGCTTGTTCAGGCTACTTGCCTAGTGAATGCAATGAAATGTAAAGGAAACACGAATATACACAGATGAGCATGGAGGCCAATGAGAATCGATGAAAGCATGGCAAGACATATATTCCAGATTAAGCAACTGCATTCATTCCATTAATATGACTTTGCAAAGGTTATATGTAAAAAATAATGTTTATTCATCTTATATCATGCTATAAACTTCCATTAGAAAATAGAATTTGACAGGCTATGAAATCACTACAGAGCAAATTTCCGCGTAGGACCAATCTAATGTTCCTTGGTCCGGAAACTGCCATCTGGCATTTGGAAAACACCCCCCCCCCCCCGCGCTTAAATCAGTAATCGAGGGAACAAATGAGAAAAAAAGATTAGGAATAATATAATGAGAGACGTCGTTTGGAAGCTCATCTGATGCATGACACCAACACTTACACGTGTCTCATCTGCTGTCTCGTGGTGAGAAGCTTGATCATGTTGGGATGAGAGAGAGTGAGTTGAGAGAAGAGGCTGATCAAATCTAAACATATAATTACAAAAACAAAGGAAGCTGAGAAAGGAGAGGAGGGGTCGACAGTGAGTTAACATATAGATACGCGGGAGTTACAGGTTCTTCACATTAGAAAGTCGTTGACATCAACCCCTGTCTTTAAGATGATTAAGTATGATTTATCAAATGGTATTTACCAACAAAAAAAATTAGATATGGATTTACAAAAAAAAATGGAAGGAAAAAGAACTTCCATCATATATCTCTATCCATCAACTCAAGTGACTATTAATGGACGAATTACTAAATTACGAAAATCCAATTATATATGCTAAGTTAATTTGTGGTATTTTGAATGAAATTTCTCAAATAACCGAAGCATTTTGGTAAGATGGTTAACATTACCAGATAAAGTGACTCCAGACTTTAAAAAATTCCGATCGGTTTTTCATATCCGTGTAGGGACAAGGGTCCAACTGTCCTTGCACTGACCAACTTTCGGAGTATTGGCCAAAGTGCTTTATGAGAAAAAGAAAGAGTTAGTCTAGCGTTTTGTCGGGGGTAAAGATGCAGAATCTCATCCAAGATAACATCGAGTTGGAAAGTGAAATTTGACTGGGCCGACTCTCTTTTCCATCAGCCTCATATTGCTTTTGGATTTATGAAACATATAAATTTGGTCAAGGTCTTGCCACTTACTTTTTATAATGGACATCCCTGTCATAAAGGTAAAGCATTTCCCAGCTTTTATGGTAGGCAGCCACCACGACTTGGGAGAAATCCGAGTCAAGCTATGATGGACATCCCCATCCAAAAAGCAAAAGCATTTCACGGCTTTTGTCGCAAAGTTGATCAAAATGATTTGCTCAAATTATACATGAGTCCCTACACGATGAAGCAGGCAATTAAACATTCAAAACACCTAATAAACCTTCAATCCCATGTCAGTTGAATACACAAAAGTTTCCGATTCTATACCCTCAAAATGCCTCGAATGAAATTGGAGCAGATATAATAAAAATGAATCGTATAACTGGACCAATAGTTGGTACTGTATACTACTATTATTAATCTTTGGAAAATTTGGTAACCAACTGATAATAATACATATATATTAATTTTTTTATCTTTTAAGAAGTTGATAGCTCACCACTTGTTTTATTTGACAGTCTAAATTAATTCTTCTTCTTTTCCTTTTTCGCCATTTCTTATCTTCCCTTTGTTTGTTTATTCCCTTTCCACTTTTGCCTCCGTCCCTCTCTCTCCTTGGATCTCGAACAAATTGCACAATATTGATCCACATCACACTTAACTCTCTCTCTCTCTCTCTCTCTCTCTCTCTCTCTCTCTCTCTCTCTCTCTCTCTCTTCTCGGTTTGAGCCACCATTGCTAGTGGCCTCCTTTGCTGTTGTCGCCCTACCACATCTGAACCCCTTGACTTGTGGGGTGAGGCCTCAACCATAGATGTAACATTACTGGCCTGGGGCGACCTTGAATTTGTGGTTACCCGAGGCCGCCACTTTTGCAGGCGGTTGTGTCCTCTATAGTCGTTACCATCTTTGCGAAGCTCCTTTTTGTTGATGTCAAAAAGTGGGAGAAGTGCTATAACAAGTTTTATCATACTCAAGCTATTTGATTAAACAGGGGAATGAGAATGTGAATATTACTCTATCATACACAGAATATTATTTTGACATTATTACACAAATTTTATTAGAATTATATTGATAGTTTTGTTATCATAAAAAATGGGGAGATTGTTGAGAAAAATCCCTAATTAGTTTTGAAGTATGACAAAATAATCCTGTCTGACCAAATTATGCTTAAGATGTTTGATGTAGATCTACATTAAGTCATCAGACTTAATAAATGGAACTACTTAGTCATCAGACTCAAATACTGTATCATAAGACTTAGTCGTTGAAAGGACTTTGTCATCAGATGCAGATATTGAGTCATCAGATGCAGAATTTCTCATCAGATTCAACAAGCGTTATTTTTGGCAGGTTTATGAAGGACGATCAAAATAATATCATAAGATATTATATTTTGGTAATCACAAGATTATTCCTTAATACGAAGAACTACACTTTTGGAAACCAAGATTTAATTGTATGGGCGATCGAATCAACTTGGAGATAATGATTCTTTCTAACGGCTATGTATCTTCTTTTGGGAAGTTTCTCCAACGGATTAATTTGGAGATAAATCCTCTGAAGACTGTCCAACGGGTAGATTGGAAGTGGAGGAGTATAAAAGGAGTGCATACGTCGTACAAAGAGAGAATTAGAATCGAGAATTCCAGAGTCTAAATAGAGCTTCGATCTTACACACACTTGTGATTACTGTTTTTCACGCTGTGATTTTTTAGAGAAAAATTACTTGAGTGTAGAGTGTATGTGATAGTGTGATCTATCATATGAAGAAACAGTACTCTTGTAATCTCTTGGTGATTCATAGTGAAACACAGCCAATAGGCTGCCAGCGTAGAAAGTGGACACAGGCTTGATAAAGCCGAACCACTATAAAGATCAGTGTGCAGTATTCTCTATCTCTAAACTCTCTTTAATTATTCTTATTATCATACTGCACATATATCTTCATCAGAATATCATCGCTGTCATCAGTCGTAAAAATCGTAGTCATTAGACGCAAGCATCTGACAGCAATTTATCATCAGACACAAGCATCTGACAACAATTTATCATCAGACGCATCCATCTGACAAAAAATTTTATCAGACATAAACATATGATATAGCGAGTATAAGTTGTTAATCTTGACTATATTCATTCCGCAATTTTATTTTATTAAATTTGATACAATCACCTATTCATCCCCCTCTAGGTGATAGCACTAGCCCTAACACCTTGGAAAGTTTCTGGGTCATGACAAGCTTTAATGACCGCGTGGGATAAGATGTGTCGCATCTTTGACTTGAAGATGTCCCCAGCAGAAAATTAAGGGTCCTCCATCTGTACTGAACATGTGCGTGGGGACTTGGGTGGTGTCGATGTCGGAGCGAAGTGGAAGCTCAAGTGGAAGTTGTTTAAATCTGCCTTAAACAACCCAAATCGGTCTGCTTATGTTGTGGATTTTTATAATACTAACAAGATTATCCGTGCATCATAACAGTTTAAGACTACGTTTTTTATATTATTCTAAATTATTGATAGTTAATCAATTTTGCATTCATTGATACTTCAAGTTAAATATAAGATATATTGAACGTTGATCAGTATTGTTTTGATCACATTATTAAATTGAACGAAGTTGTCTTATTTTTTCTTCAATGAGTCCAAACAAATACGAATTTGTGTAATATTTCTTGGCAAAACAATATTTATACTAAAAATTAATAACATCAAGTTTTTGTTATTTATCTCTCTTTTTTAGAAACGATACTTGGGGAATGCATATTTACTTTATAACTTTGGTGAAATCACTAGTGACTTTTTTTTTTGTCGATCTGCTTATAATCATTTTTTTTAATCAATTTACAACGTTCATCTTATAATTTTCATCTCTCTTTTGGAGAAGTTCTGGGTCAAGTCAACGGCAAGAATCACGTGTTCTGAAGAATTGGTCCGAGTAGACTTTGAGTTTGCCCATGGTTGTTTCGTGGAGTTGGCCCAACCGTAATAATCACTCAAAAGGGAAAGACTCCGCATGTATAAATGAAGTAGATGACCCTCTTAAGTTTGCACAGGGGGAAGCAGAAGAAACAGATAACCCACAAAACACCATTATAAACAAACATGAAGTGTCTTTTATCGTGTATGTGGACTTGGGTGTTTTTGGTATTGATGGGAAGTGGAAGAAGCATGGGGTGCTTGGAAGAAGAGAGGAAAGCACTCCTCAAGATTAAGGCCGCCTTCAACCACCCGAATGGGTCTGCTCTTCCGTCTTGGCGAGACGACGATGGTGACTGTTGCAACAACTGGGAACGTGTGGAGTGCAATAACACCATTTCGCGAGTGACTCAACTAGATTTGAGGCATATACGCGCTTTGGAATTGCCTTGGGTTATGGACGCGTCTTTGTTCCTTCCTCTGGAGGAACTTCAAGAGTTGGATTTAAGTTGGAATTCTCTCTCAGGTGAATATCTCTCTCTCTCAGCTATTTGTTGCTTTTGTCTTTTTTCAATTATGTCTCTATATAATCGTTTACTTACCGTTTCTGAATAATGTAAAAATGTCATACGTGGGTGCTCCAAACAACAAAGTGGATTAAGTGAATTAATGACAAACACATGATTGCACAAATGATGCAATTCTTAAAGTAGTAGATTGCACATGTCATAAAATAATTAGGAGACTCATCTCCACAATCAGGATAGGTGCGAAGAGCGAAAATAGAATCATCTCAGTGGGCAATGATTTACCAAATGCTGACTTTTCTGCCATCATAAAGAGTCTTGACTTGTTTGTATTTTGCACCCCAAGAAAGTTGACTTGAAGGGCACTTGTTTGGAAGTGGACTAAAATCTACTTAATGCTTTTATTTGTGACTTTCTCTCAAGATTCAATATAAGAAAAAGAAAATCAAGTTCCATCAGATTATGAAAGAACTATATATAATTCTACGTACTAATATTTACATGTTTGGAAATGTTTTGAGCGTTTCATGATAATTAAAAGTCAAATTGCGAGAGTGATAAGGTTTGCAAAAAATAAAAAAATCGGGAAAAGTAGATTGATAGAGGGGATTAATTTAGAGCGAAGAGAAAGGATCTTAAAGGTAGTGTAGTGTTTGGATAGAGGGAAAGAAAGGGACAGGAAAAGAAAGAGTAGAAGCTATTAGGAGGAATTATGTATAGTCATGTGTCTTTTAAATCCCCCATATAAGGGGATTTGGAGGGACTAAGGGGGACCAATACTTTCATCAAACATCATTTTTCTTTCCCACATATACCTTTGATGCATTTCAAATTGTAAATACATATAAATTATATATACATAAAAGTACAATAAAGTGATAATGCATCTTTTCTTTTCTTTTCTCTCTAGATCATTCCTTTTTCTAGTATCCAAACAATAAAATAAGGGTACATTTTCTCAAGTCTACTAGTGCCAGTTAACTACATATGATCGACATTGAAGTTACTTGTTTACTCAATTAGTTTACAAATTCATGTGACAGAGACCTTTTTCATGCTTGAATACGTCGAACCAGCTAGTTTCTGCTTATAAACCAATTCTTCTCATCATGAGCATATAATTATTATCGATAAATTTAAGGTAGTTTGACATCTGATATCTATAGAGAATTAATTAACCATCGGATATGCATGAATCTTTTCTTAACCAGATTTAAACGGAACGCTACACCTGAGGAAATTGAAGAGCCTAGATCTATCTTTCAATTATCTACAACGAGTTCCCTCGTTGTACAAGCAACAGTTAGTGGAGGCCCAAAATTTATCTTCCAATCAGCTTGAAGGTACATGTAAAATAGAAGACCATGCCTTGATATATATAAAGTTCGATTTTGAGAACCTTTTGTCAGTTACAGGTGTTAATCTTGAGGCGCTGGAGCTTTCTGCTAACAATTTGGTGAATGATTCCCTTACGGACATTGCGAGGATAACATCTCTTAAGGCCTTACACCTTAGTAGTTGTCGACTGAATGCTTCGAAGCTACTGGAAGGTACTTCTCTGAAAATGCTTTCATTTATCACCTTCTTAAGAGAAAATAAGATAAGATTGTCTTGAACATAGAATGCATGATTACATTATATTTGACGTATTCTGGATCTTATTTTGGCCGCACATTTTGTTCAAATAACTTAGCGCCAACGACTTGCATCTAAGTAAATGATATCATATAGTTGTTTGCCTTATGCTTGAAGTGGGAAGGATTTAGTTAAATGTCTATGGAAGGCATAAATAAACTCATGTCATGCTCAATGTCTTTATAGTGGGATCATGATGTCGGTGATCCTAAAAAATTTGGTCACTTTCAATTTAATCCCAAATCTTTAAATATTGAAGTTTAGGCTCCATGCTTTTACTTTTGTGAAACTTTTTTACTGGCCAATCTGAAGAATAGTGCGATAACATAACAGATGCAAGGAGTAATTGCTAAGAAGATAAAAATAGTCAAAATAACAATATACCAGAGAGGTTCAAATGTTGTGCAGGAATCATAATAAAATTAAATGCAAAAGTTAATCGGGAATCAAAATCCAAAAATTCCTTACAGTTTACATATTAAACCACAATGGTGGTCAAACTTTAGGGATTGCAAGTGTTAATAAATTCAACTAGGCCATGAAAATTATATAAGAAACTGAAAATTCATATCGGTAAACTAAGATGCATAAAATCAATCAAAGAAAGCATTTCTTATAATGGATAAATTAATTAATTTGAAAAATGGTTTTTCCATTAAGATAAACAATGTATAGAATAGAATAAATAATTATAATATTAAAAACTCATTCGGCCTTAAAAAAACCTCGGCTTCTTTGCACCAATGTCCATTGCTGCCTCTGCCCACCGCGGCGCTCATGCCCATCATCACACCACGAAGCTCGGTCGCCATTACTACCGCCATAAGACCCTGCATGACCTTTGGTGTGAACTACGACGACCTAAGATCTAAAGTGTCCTCAATTTTGAGGCCGTGATATGCTCAAAACTGAGGTCACGTGTCTCAAATCTAAGGCCCGGAGGGTGGAATGGACAGGCAGCGAGGTGGCAGTGATGGACAGCAAACCGGGACGATAATGTGGATGGTGGTGGGGGGCGGCAGGTTGCGATGGTGAGTTGCGAGTCCAAATAATGTTTGGGGGGCCTCCACTGCTGACATGGCAGCATGTCAGCCAAAAGATCACAGTGATCTCTCGCTGCACTAGATGGAGGATCACATTGCATTGATTTTGAAAAGTACATAATTAAACTGGAAAAAAAAAATTCAGAAACTATAACGAAAATGGAGCCAAGGTTTAGAGGTTGCCCATGCAATTAACCCATAAATTTTAGGAATAATATCAACTTTAGAGTTCATTTCCGATCCAATTCAAAATTTGTCAAACTCCGGAAGTAATTAATTTAATGTGAAGAATAGTGGAGATGAAGCATCGTGGTGGTGCGACTCCACTCTAAAGCTCCATCTTACCAATTTTTCTGTTTGTATTTTTGGATATTAGATTGCATGCTCTTTCTATCCTCCATTCTCGACACAAACCATGACCTCGAGTGTTTTAATCATGCAAAGTACAATTTAGTGATGATACTCACAATTGCAGTGTCCATTTCAATAGGCTTGTGCGGATTGAGGAACCTTGAAGAGTTGGATATCGGTACTAATGGATTTTGGGGTTCTCTTCCTTCATGCTTCAGCAATATGACCTCACTCCGTGCGCTTGATGTTCAAAATAACAATTTTAGCGGGGCCATTCCTTCGTCTCTCCTCTATAATCTCAAGTCACTTGAATATATTGCGTTATCTAGAAATGCATTTGAAGGATCACTTTCACTTGCTTCCCTGGCTAATAATCATAACCTTAAGAAATTCCACCTCATGAAGAACCGTAATAATAGTTTGGTAGTAAATACAGAAGAGCCCACTTGGTTTCCTTCATTTCAACTTAAGGCGTTTAGTTTATCAAACTGTGTGCTCAACAAAGACGCAAGTGGCGTAATTCCCAGCTTTCTGAAAAAACAGTATAACTTGAGCAGTGTTCAACTCAGCCACAATGGAATGACAGGAAATTTCCCAAGTTGGCTATTGGACAACAATGTAAATCTAGAGCAGTTCATACTCAGAGGCAACAATTTGTCAGGTTCATTTTATTTGCCTTCCAATTCGAATCTTGTCAGCTTAAGGATTTTCGATGTGTCTGCTAATTTTATTGAAGGAGAGCTTCCATCTCATCTTGGTTCTATCCTCCCCAAAATGGGCTATTTGAACCTGTCAAACAACAATTTGAAAGGTGGAATCCCTTCCTCAATGGGCAATATGCACCGGTTGTCCATATTGGACTTGTCGAATAATGGCTTCACAGGAGAAATACCAGAGACATTGGCTAAAAATTGTACGTCACTTTCTATGTTGATACTGTCAAGCAACAATTTGCACGGCCAAATGCTACCGAGGTATTCTAACTTGACAAGCTTGCAAATATTGTATCTGGATGGCAATTGTTTCACAGGGAGCATATCGCCTGGTATATTAAATATCTCCTCCTTGCAAGTTTTAGATGTAAGTGATAATTCCCTATCTGGAACACTTCCCAATTGGATTGGATATATTCAACAGTTGAGAGCACTTATACTGTCAAGTAATTTATTGGGAGGTCCTTTACCGTTGAGCTTATGCAACTTACGGTATCTCGATCTTTTAGACTTTTCAAGTAACAACCTTGGGCCGAATATACCCCCTTGTGTCAATGTTACAGTTACGAGGTTCTTGCATTTAGCAAATGACACGCTTGCCGGGCCTTTTCCTAAGTTTCTTTCGGGAGCTTCATTGATTGTCACGTTGGATTTGAGAGATAATGTATTGTCAGGTGAGGTCCCCAGCTGGATCGGTTCACTTCGGAACTTGAAGTTTCTTCTACTACGAGGAAACAAATTTGAAGGTTCAATCCCTTTGGATCTATGTCTGTTGAAAAATATGAGCATATTGGATCTTTCCAATAATAATCTTTCTGGAACAATTCCTTCTTGTTTGAAAGATTTGACATTTGGAAACGTTGGGGTATCTACGGAGGCATTTGCTACCTCGTTCTTTGCTATATATTATGGCATACAGTATATTGGCAGATCCGGTTTTGATTATTCGTATAGTGACATATATGCTTATATGAAGAGATTCGACGAAGTACACTTCATGACAAAGAGTAGGTTGGAATCTTATAAGGGCAACATTCTAAAACTCATGTCGGGAATGGATCTCTCGCAGAACAATTTGACTGGCTTTATTCCTCCAAAGGTCGGCTACTTAAGTGAACTTCGAGCATTGAACTTGTCACATAATCATTTGAAGGGAACGGTCCCGGAAACATTTTCCAAGTTAAAGAACATAGAGAGCTTGGACCTGTCCTTCAACAAGTTAACTGGTCCCATCCCTTCACAACTAATAGAGCTTTGCATGCTATCAGATTTTAGTGTGGCTCACAACAACTTGTCAGGCAGGATACCAGACCAAAAATATCAATTTGGAACTTTTGGTGAAGCAAGTTATGAAGGTAACCCTCTTCTTTGTGGAGCACCATTAACTAGCTGTGATAACTCCGATCAGGAACAGGAGACACAACCACCTTTTAATCATACCAGGGAGGATGACTCCTATAGAGAAGCCTTCTTGTGGAGTTTTGCAGGATCATATGTGGTGGCGTTCCTTGGGGTAGTTCTTTTTCTCTGCCTAAACTCGTACTATCGGTGCGTGATGTTCGAGCTTGTTCGTAAGCTTATCCCATCGTTTCCCCTTTAGAGATTGTTCTTCTAATTATTTTGTGATTGAAAAATATGATGAAACAATGGAGAACCTTTATTTAATACGATTGTAAGCATTTGAGTCTTTATTATGGATTGGGAACGCTTGGCTCCTAGAGTGCTCATATTGTATTCCTTGTCCTGCTAATTTGAATAATAGGAGAACTGATTTGGCTGTCAATTGAGAGAGGATAGTTTACTTCACAACCAAAATGAATCCAAATTGTTACCCAAGCTGTGAAATATCTTATGGTTGCAACCAGCAACATCGAACCAACTGGGTTTTAGCGTATCAAGACAAGATCCTTCTAACATAAAGGATTGGGCGCGGGGAATTGCTCCTATTTGATGACAAAGGCATGCATTGTAGGACCACTGTTATGCAGCTTGGGCCCACCTTCATGGTCACTGCTTGATGAAGATTTATAGCAAGAGAACGAAGCTTATCCAATACTTTGTTGAAAATATGTCTCGAGTTTAAGCCCGAAGCGAAAATCTGAATTTTGGAAATATAAATTAATGCAAGACCAAGTTTCGGAAATAAGGTTTCCTAATATGTGCTGGAGTCTTCGGCCACCGAAGTTGGAAAGTCCAACGTATATTTGAATTGGACCAAATTGTGAATATCTTCAGGCGGTGGGATTTTCTTCTTGGTTGATTTGCTGGACTTCGTGTGGAAACAATTAAAAGAGGAAAGTTCAAACTTTGACTAGTTGACCGAATAACATGATTTCCTAATCCATGTTGACGTGGGCTTCTGAAGGTGTTCTTCTTTTGGCTATAAATATATTCAGTGGGCACTTTGGGCGCAGAGTTGTTGATAAATACGTGAAGAAAAGACTTCTTGAAGCGCCGCTCCAAAGCGAGTGCTTGTTCGTGGGTTCGTGATTTTGTTCGTGGAATTACACCAAGAATTCAAGTGTTCGTAGCGATTAAATCTTGTGTTAAGATTTGTGTACAATTCTTTTACGAGATTGAGAGATTATTTCGTAAGGAATTGTGGGGCTAAACACTGCATGAGTTATTGGGTGTAATTGGGGCTTGGGAAACACTGAGAGTGTTTGAGTGACTCGAGTGTGGTTGTAATCTCCGTTGTATCGCTTGATCTATAGTGGAATTCCGTGCTGCTCTCCCCGTGGACGTAGGTCACTACGACCGAACCACGTAAATCTGGTGTCCGATTTATTTTCTTATTCTGTCAATTTTATTGTTCGATCGCTTGGCTTCCGCAACAATTGGTATCAGAGCTAGATTTGGCTAAGTTGAAGCGAATCGATGGCGATAGAAGAAGGAAAAGTGAGAATCGACAGATTTGATGGGAAAGATTTTGGTTTCTGGAAGATGCAGATTGAGGATCATCTATATCAGATGAAACTGCACTTGCCCCTGTCTGGGGAGAAGCCAGAGACGATGAAGCAAGCTGATTGGGAATTGCTGGATAGACGAGCTTTGGGTGTTATTCGGTTGACGTTGGCCCGTAACGTCGCGTTTAACATCGTGAATGAGAAGACCACTGCGGGTTTGATGAAAGCCCTGTCAGACATGTACGAGAAGCCCTCTGCGATCAACAAGGTCTATTTGATGCGACGTCTGTTTAACTTGAAGATGAGCGAAGGTGCGTCAGTTGCTGATCATATTAATGAATTCAATGTGATTGTTAGTCAATTGAGTTCAGTTGATATTGACTTTGAAGATGAGGTACGTGCTTTGATTCTATTATCTTCATTGCCTGATAGTTGGAGTACTACTGTTACTGCTGTTAGTAATTCCTCTGGGTCAACAAATTTGACGTTTGATGGTGTTCGAGATTTAATTCTAAGTGAAGATATCCGTAGAAGAGAATCTGGCGAACATGTATCTGCTGCTTTAGTAGGTGAAAGAAGAGGAAGAACTGGTACACGTGTTAGCAGAAGTAGTATGAACTCAAATAGACGAAGTCAGTCTAGGACTGGTGGTGTTGTCTGTTGGAGTTGTGGCAAGAAGGGGCATCTTAGAAGGGATTGCCTTAAGCTGAAGAACGACAAGGGTAAGGAAATTAGAATTGATCCTGCGGATGATGTTGCAGCTATTGCTGACGGTAATTCGGATAATGCTGATTTTGTCTTGTCTGTCACTGAAAATTCATCGTTTGATGGATGGATTATGGATTCTGGTTGTTCTTTTCACGCTACACCAAACAGGAACTGGTTTACTACTTATCAGTGCACGAATAGTAGTAAAGTGCAGTTGGGGAACAACGCTGAATGCGATGTTGTTGGTGTTGGTGACGTTAGAATTAGAATGCATGATGGTATCGTGTGGACATTGACTGGAGTGAGGCATGTTCCAGAGTTGAAGAAAAATCTGATTTCCTTGAGTGCCCTGGATTCAGCTCGGTGTCGGTATTCTTCGGAATGTGGACTTCTGAAAGTTGTTCGAGGTGCCTTGGTGATAATGAAAGGAATCAAGCACAGTGACCTGTATGAGCTTCAAGGTGAGACAGTGACGGAATTCGCTGCGGAGATGTCGAATGCATCGGTTCGAGAGTCTGAATTGTGGCATATGCGTTTGGGGCACATTAGCGAGAGAAGCCTAAAGGTTCTAAGTGAAAGAAATTTGCTATGCGGTTATGTGGCTAACGAACTGAATGTATGTAGGTGCTGTGATTTAGATCAACGGCGGAAAGTGCAGTTTAGTACGGTTGTCAGAGAAACCACGGGAATTGCAGAATTGATTCACTTAGATGTTCGCAGGTTGTCACGGTTTCCTTCGAGGAAGAGTGCCAGATTTATACTAATAGTTGTTGATGACTACTCGAGGAAGACTTGGGTATTTGTGCTAAGACACAAGTTTGATGCTATTGTCAGGATCAGGCAGTTGAAAGCTTTGATCGAAAAGGAGACTGGTAAATCGATCAAGCAGGTGCAGACTGACAATAGTATGGAGTTTTGCTCGAAGCTGTTAAATGAATTCTGCATGAAGGAAGGCATAGTGAAACACCGCACTAGTGCCAATAAATCACAACATGTTGCAGAGTTGATGAGCAAAACATTACTAGAGACGGCCCATAAAATGCTCTCTAGTGCTGGTATGGCTAGGAGATTCCTGGCGGATGCGCTTAGTACGGCGAGCTACCTGAAGAATAGATCTCCATCGACTGCGATTGAATGTCGGACTCCCGAAGAAGTGTGGTCAGGTAACGTTGCTGATTATTCTATTCTTAGAATATTTGGTTGTCCATGTTATGTTCGAGTTAGTGATGGTAAGCTCGATGGAAGGACAATGAAGTGCATGTTCCTAGGTTATGCACAAGGTGAGCGGGGCTATAAGTTGTGGTGCCCGGAATTAAATTCACCTGTTATCAGCAGAGAAGTTACATTTGACGAGTCTCCAGTACTTCTGGCTAGGAGTGTTAGTAGCAGTGTTTATACGGATCTGGACGGTGTTCAGCTTGAGGTGGAGTTGCAACCAGAAACTCCCGAGGTAGCGGGTGCTAGCGAAATAATCGACACGGATGGTGCTTGTAGCGAGGTGGAGCCTATTGAGCCAACGGTTGCTGTAACTGCTGAAATTGACAAGGTGCGTATTCGATCTCCTGATAGATATGGATGCAACGATGGTTTTGCTTTATCTGCGATTGAGGAGATTGTGTCGGAAAATCCTTGTGGAGCGGTTAAAGGTGCATGTGGAGTTGGTATTCTGATGAGGTCCACGGCTATAGCGAAGTTCAAGCAAGGCTTGGACTTGAAAGATGTCTGTGGCGGTTGAGCCCATTGGGGCTATGGAAGAGTAGTAGTGGAATTCGGATTCTATCAAAGCGATTGTGATTTGGCTCAAACGTCGAGCCAAGGTGAAGATTGTTGAAAATATGTCTCGAGTTTAAGCCCGGCGAAAATCTGAATTTTGGAAATATAAATTAATGCAAGACCAAGTTTCGGAAATAAGGTTTCCTAATATGTGCTGGAGTCTTCGGCCACCGAAGTTGGAAAGTCCAACGTATATTTGAATTGGACCAAATTGTGAATATCTTCAGGCGGTGGGATTTTCTTCTTGGTTGATTTGCTGGACTTCGTGTGGAAACAATTAAAAGAGGAAAGTTCAAACTTTGACTAGTTGACCGAATAACATGATTTCCTAATCCATGTTGACGTGGGCTTCTGAAGGTGTTCTTCTTTTGGCTATAAATATATTCAGTGGGCACTTTGGGCGCAGAGTTGTTGATAAATACGTGAAGAAAAGACTTCTTGAAGCGCCGCTCCGAAAGCGAGTGCTTGTTCGTGGGTTCGTGATTTTGTTCGTGGAATTACACCAAGAATTCAAGTGTTCGTAGCGATTAAATCTTGTGTTAAGATTTGTGTACAATTCTTTTACGAGATTGAGAGATTATTTCGTAAGGAATTGTGGGGCTAAACACTGCATGAGTTATTGGGTGTAATTGGGGCTTGGGAAACACTGAGAGTGTTTGAGTGACTCGAGTGTGGTTGTAATCTCCGTTGTATCGCTTGATCTA
This sequence comes from Syzygium oleosum, assembly GCF_021117445.2. NCBI lineage: Eukaryota > Viridiplantae > Streptophyta > Magnoliopsida > Myrtales > Myrtaceae > Syzygium > Syzygium oleosum. The sequence goes on from NW_026607526.1 coordinate 2,452,967, forward strand.
TAGTGGAATTCCGTGCTGCTCTCCCCGTGGACGTAGGTCACTACGACCGAACCACGTAAATCTGGTGTCCGATTTATTTTCTTATTCTGTCAATTTTATTGTTCGATCGCTTGGCTTCCGCAACAATTGGTATCAGAGCTAGATTTGGCTAAGTTGAAGCGAATCGATGGCGATAGAAGAAGGAAAAGTGAGAATCGACAGATTTGATGGGAAAGATTTTGGTTTCTGGAAGATGCAGATTGAGGATCATCTATATCAGATGAAACTGCACTTGCCCCTGTCTGGGGAGAAGCCAGAGACGATGAAGCAAGCTGATTGGGAATTGCTGGATAGACGAGCTTTGGGTGTTATTCGGTTGACGTTGGCCCGTAACGTCGCGTTTAACATCGTGAATGAGAAGACCACTGCGGGTTTGATGAAAGCCCTGTCGGACATGTACGAGAAGCCCTCTGCGATCAACAAGGTCTATTTGATGCGACGTCTGTTTAACTTGAAGATGAGCGAAGGTGCGTCAGTTGCTGATCATATTAATGAATTCAATGTGATTGTTAGTCAATTGAGTTCAGTTGATATTGACTTTGAAGATGAGGTACGTGCTTTGATTCTATTATCTTCATTGCCTGATAGTTGGAGTACTACTGTTACTGCTGTTAGTAATTCCTCTGGGTCAACAAATTTGACGTTTGATGGTGTTCGAGATTTAATTCTAAGTGAAGATATCCGTAGAAGAGAATCCGGCGAACATGTATCTCTTTGCTTTAGTAGGTGAAAGAAGAGGAAGAAGCTGGTACACGTGTTAGCGAAGTAGTATGAACTCAAATAGACGAAGTCAGTCTAGGACTGGTGGTGTTGTCTGTTGGAGTTGTGGCAAGAAGGGGCATCTTAGAAAGGATTGCCTTAAGCTGAAGAACGACAAGGGTAAGGAAATTAGAATTGATCCTGCGGATGATGTTGCAGCTATTGCTGACGGTAATTCGGATAATGCTGATTTTGTCTTGTCTGTCACTGAAAATTCATCGTTTGATGGATGGATTATGGATTCTGGTTGTTCTTTTCACGCTACACCAAACAGGAACTGGTTTACTACTTATCAGTGCACGAATAGTAGTAAAGTGCAGTTGGGGAACAACGCTGAATGCGATGTTGTTGGTGTTGGTGACGTTAGAATTAGAATGCATGATGGTATCGTGTGGACATTGACTGGAGTGAGGCATGTTCCAGAGTTGAAGAAAAATCTGATTTCCTTGAGTGCCCTGGATTCAGCTCGGTGTCGGTATTCTTCGGAATGTGGACTTCTGAAAGTTGTTCGAGGTGCCTTGGTGATAATGAAAGGAATCAAGCACAGTGACCTGTATGAGCTTCAAGGTGAGACAGGTGACGGAATTTTGCGGAGATGTCGAATGCATCGGTTCGAGAGTCGAATTGTGGCATATGCGTTTGGGGCACATTAGCGAGAAAAGCCTAAAGGTTCTAAGTGAAAGAAATTTGCTATGCGGTTATGTGGCTAACGAACTGAATGTATGTAGGTGCTGTGATTTAGATCAACGGCGGAAAGTGCAGTTTAGTACGGTTGTCAGAGAAACCACGGGAATTGCAGAATTGATTCACTTAGATGTTCGCAGGTTGTCACGGTTTCCTTCGAGGAAGAGTGCCAGATTTATACTAATAGTTGTTGATGACTACTCGAGGAAGACTTGGGTATTTGTGCTAAGACACAAGTTTGATGCTATTGTCAGGATCAGGCAGTTGAAAGCTTTGATCGAAAAGGAGACTGGTAAATCGATCAAGCAGGTGCAGACTGACAATAGTATGGAGTTTTGCTCGAAGCTGTTAAATGAATTCTGCATGAAGGAAGGCATAGTGAAACACCGCACTAGTGCCAATAAATCACAACATGTTGCAGAGTTGATGAGCAAAACATTACTAGAGACGGCCCATAAAATGCTCTCTAGTGCTGGTATGGCTAGGAGATTCCTGGCGGATGCGCTTAGTACGGCGAGCTACCTGAAGAATAGATCTCCATCGACTGCGATTGAATGTCGGACTCCCGAAGAAGTGTGGTCAGGTAACGTTGCTGATTATTCTATTCTTAGAATATTTGGTTGTCCATGTTATGTTCGAGTTAGTGATGGTAAGCTCGATGGAAGGACAATGAAGTGCATGTTCCTAGGTTATGCACAAGGTGAGCGGGGCTATAAGTTGTGGTGCCCGGAATTAAATTCACGTGTTATTGCAGAGAAGTTACATTTGACGAGTCTCCCGATACCGGCTAGGAGTGTTAGTAAGCGAGTGTTTATACGGATCGGACGGTGTTCGGCTTGAGGTGGAGTTGCAACCTGAAACTCCCGAGGTAGCGGGTGCTAGCGAAATAATCGACACGGATGGTGCTTGTAGCGAGGTGGAGCCTATTGAGCCAACGGTTGCTGTAACTGCTGAAATTGACAAGGTGCGTATTCGATCTCCTGATAGATATGGATGCAACGATGGTTTTGCTTTATCTGCGATTGAGGAGATTGTGTCGGAAAATCCTTGTGGAGCGGTTAAAGGTGCATGTGGAGTTGGTATTCTGATGAGGTCCACGGCTATAGCGAAGTTCAAGCAAGGCTTGGACTTGAAAGATGTCTGTGGCGGTTGAGCCCATTGGGGCTATGGAAGAGTAGTAGTGGAATTCGGATTCTATCAAAGCGATTGTGATTTGGCTCAAACGTCGAGCCAAGGTGAAGATTGTTGAAAATATGTCTCGAGTTTAAGCCCGAAGCGAAAATCTGAATTTTGGAAATATAAATTAATGCAAGACCAAGTTTCGGAAATAAGGTTTCCTAATATGTGCTGGAGTCTTCGGCCACCGAAGTTGGAAAGTCCAACGTATATTTGAATTGGACCAAATTGTGAATATCTTCAGGCGGTGGGATTTTCTTCTTGGTTGATTTGCTGGACTTCGTGTGGAAACAATTAAAAGAGGAAAGTTCAAACTTTGACTAGTTGACCGAATAACATGATTTCCTAATCCATGTTGACGTGGGCTTCTGAAGGTGTTCTTCTTTTGGCTATAAATATATTCAGTGGGCACTTTGGGCGCAGAGTTGTTGATAAATACGTGAAGAAAAGACTTCTTGAAGCGCCGCTCCGAAAGCGAGTGCTTGTTCGTGGGTTCGTGATTTTGTTCGTGGAATTACACCAAGAATTCAAGTGTTCGTAGCGATTAAATCTTGTGTTAAGATTTGTGTACAATTCTTTTACGAGATTGAGAGATTATTTCGTAAGGAATTGTGGGGCTAAACACTTGCATGAGTTATTGGGTGTAAGTGGGCTTGGGAAACACCGAGAGTGTTTGAGTGACTCGAGTGTGGTTGTAATCTCCGTTGTATCGCTTGATCTATAGTGGAATTCCGTGCTGCTCTCCCCGTGGACGTAGGTCACTACGACCGAACCACGTAAATCTGGTGTCCGATTTATTTTCTTATTCTGTCAATTTTATTGTTCGATCGCTTGGCTTCCGCAACAATTGGTATCAGAGCTAGATTTGGCTGAGTTGAAGCGAATCGATGGCGATAGAAGAAGGAAAAGTGAGAATCGACAGATTTGATGGGAAAGATTTTGGTTTCTGGAAGATGCAGATTGAGGATCATCTATATCAGATGAAACTGCACTTGCCCCTGTCTGGGGAGAAGCCAGAGACGATGAAGCAAGCTGATTGGGAATTGCTGGATAGACGAGCTTTGGGTGTTATTCGGTTGACGTTGGCCCGTAACGTGTCGCGTTTAACATCGTGAATGAGAAGACCCGCTGCGGGTTTGATGAAAGCCCCATCGGACATGTACGAGAAGCCCTCTCGCGATCAACAAGGTCTATTTGATGCGACGTCTGTTTAACTTGAAGATGAGCGAAGGTGCGTCGATTCTTGATCATATTAATGAATTCAATGTGATTGTTAGTCAATTGAGTTCGAGTTGATATTGACTTTGAAGATGAGGTACGTGCTTTGATTCTATTATCTTCATTGCCTGATAGTTGGAGTACTACTGTTACTGCTGTTAGTAATTCCTCTGGGTCAACAAATTTGACGTTTGATGGTGTTCGAGATTTAATTCTAAGTGAAGATATCCGTAGAAGAGAATCCGGCGAACATGTATCTGCTGCTTTAGTAGGTGAAAGAAGAGGAAGAACTGGTACACGTGTTAGCAGAAGTAGTATGAACTCAAATAGACGAAGTCAGTCTAGGACTGGTGGTGTTGTCTGTTGGAGTTGTGGCAAGAAGGGGCATCTTAGAAAGGATTGCCTTAAGCTGAAGAACGACAAGGGTAAGGAAATTAGAATTGATCCTGCGGATGATGTTGCAGCTATTGCTGACGGTAATTCGGATAATGCTGATTTTGTCTTGTCTGTCACTGAAAATTCATCGTTTGATGGATGGATTATGGATTCTGGTTGTTCTTTTCACGCTACACCAAACAGGAACTGGTTTACTACTTATCAGTGCACGAATAGTAGTAAAGTGCAGTTGGGGAACAACGCTGAATGCGATGTTGTTGGTGTTGGTGACGTTAGAATTAGAATGCATGATGGTATCGTGTGGACATTGACTGGAGTGAGGCATGTTCCAGAGTTGAAGAAAAATCTGATTTCCTTGAGTGCCCTGGATTCAGCTCGGTGTCGGTATTCTTCGGAATGTGGACTTCTGAAAGTTGTTCGAGGTGCCTTGGTGATAATGAAAGGAATCAAGCACAGTGACCTGTATGAGCTTCAAGGTGAGACAGTGACGGAATTCGCTGCGGAGATGTCGAATGCATCGGTTCGAGAGTCTGAATTGTGGCATATGCGTTTGGGGCACATTAGCGAGAAAAGCCTAAAGGTTCTAAGTGAAAGAAATTTGCTATGCGGTTATGTGGCTAACGAACTGAATGTATGTAGGTGCTGTGATTTAGATCAACGGCGGAAAGTGCAGTTTAGTACGGTTGTCAGAGAAACCACGGGAATTGCAGAATTGATTCACTTAGATGTTCGCAGGTTGTCACGGTTTCCTTCGAGGAAGAGTGCCAGATTTATACTAATAGTTGTTGATGACTACTCGAGGAAGACTTGGGTATTTGTGCTAAGACACAAGTTTGATGCTATTGTCAGGATCAGGCAGTTGAAAGCTTTGATCGAAAAGGAGACGGTAAATCGATCAAGCAAAGTGCATCGACAATAGTATGGAGTTTTGCTCAAGCTGTTAAATGAATTCGCATGAAGGAAGGCATAGTGAAACACCGCACTAGTGCCAATAAATCACAACATGTTGCAGAGTTGATGAGCAAAACATTACTAGAGACGGCCCATAAAATGCTCTCTAGTGCTGGTATGGCTAGGAGATTCCTGGCGGATGCGCTTAGTACGGCGAGCTACCTGAAGAATAGATCTCCATCGACTGCGATTGAATGTCGGACTCCCGAAGAAGTGTGGTCAGGTAACGTTGCTGATTATTCTATTCTTAGAATATTTGGTTGTCCATGTTATGTTCGAGTTAGTGATGGTAAGCTCGATGGAAGGACAATGAAGTGCATGTTCCTAGGTTATGCACAAGGTGAGCGGGGCTATAAGTTGTGGTGCCCGGAATTAAATTCACCTGTTATCAGCAGAGAAGTTACATTTGACGAGTCTCCAGTACTTCTGGCTAGGAGTGTTAGTAGCAGTGTTTATACGGATCTGGACGGTGTTCAGCTTGAGGTGGAGTTGCAACCAGAAACTCCCGAGGTAGCGGGTGCTAGCGAAATAATCGACACGGATGGTGCTTGTAGCGAGGTGGAGCCTATTGAGCCAACGGTTGCTGTAACTGCTGAAATTGACAAGGTGCGTATTCGATCTCCTGATAGATATGGATGCAACGATGGTTTTGCTTTATCTGCGATTGAGGAGATTGTGTCGGAAAATCCTTGTGGAGCGGTTAAAGGTGCATGTGGAGTTGGTATTCTGATGAGGTCCACGGCTATAGCGAAGTTCAAGCAAGGCTTGGACTTGAAAGATGTCTCAGTGGCGGTTGAGCCCATTGGGGCTATGGAAGAGTAGTAGTGGAATTCGGATTCTATCAAAGCGATTGTGATTTGGCTCAAACGTCGAGCCAAGGTGAAGATTGTTGAAAATATGTCTCGAGTTTAAGCCCGAAGCGAAAATCTGAATTTTGGAAATATAAATTAATGCAAGACCAAGTTTCGGAAATAAGGTTTCCTAATATGTGCTGGAGTCTTCGGCCACCGAAGTTGGAAAGTCCAACGTATATTTGAATTGGACCAAATTGTGAATATCTTCAGGCGGTGGGATTTTCTTCTTGGTTGATTTGCTGGACTTCGTGTGGAAACAATTAAAAGAGGAAAGTTCAAACTTTGACTAGTTGACCGAATAACATGATTTCCTAATCCATGTTGACGTGGGCTTCTGAAGGTGTTCTTCTTTTGGCTATAAATATATTCAGTGGGCACTTTGGGCGCAGAGTTGTTGATAAATACGTGAAGAAAAGACTTCTTGAAGCGCCGCTCCGAAAGCGAGTGCTTGTTCGTGGGTTCGTGATTTTGTTCGTGGAATTACACCAAGAATTCAAGTGTTCGTAGCGATTAAATCTTGTGTTAAGATTTGTGTACAATTCCTTACGAGATTGAGAGATTATTTCGTAAGGAATTGTGGGGCTAAACACTGCATGAGTTATTGGGTGTAATTGGGGCTTGGGAAACACTGAGAGTGTTTGAGTGACTCGAGTGTGGTTGTAATCTCCGTTGTATCGCTTGATCTATAGTGGAATTCCGTGCTGCTCTCCCCGTGGACGTAGGTCACTACGACCGAACCACGTAAATCTGGTGTCCGATTTATTTTCTTATTCTGTCAATTTTATTGTTCGATCGCTTGGCTTCCGCAACAATTGGTATCAGAGCTAGATTTGGCTAAGTTGAAGCGAATCGATGGCGATAGAAGAAGGAAAAGTGAGAATCGACAGATTTGATGGGAAAGATTTTGGTTTCTGGAAGATGCAGATTGAGGATCATCTATATCAGATGAAACTGCACTTGCCCCTGTCTGGGGAGAAGCCAGAGACGATGAAGCAAGCTGATTGGGAATTGCTGGATAGACGAGCTTTGGGTGTTATTCGGTTGACGTTGGCCCGTAACGTCGCGTTTAACATCGTGAATGAGAAGACCACTGCGGGTTTGATGAAAGCCCTGTCAGACATGTACGAGAAGCCCTCTGCGATCAACAAGGTCTATTTGATGCGACGTCTGTTTAACTTGAAGATGAGCGAAGGTGCGTCGATTCTGATCATATTAATGAATTCAATGTGATTGTTAGTCAATTGAGTTCAGCTTGATATTGACTTTGAAGATGAGGTACGTGCTTTGATTCTATTATCTTCATTGCACGATAGTTGGAGTACTACTTTATTCTTGCTGTTAGTAATTCCTCCGGGTCAACAAATTTGACGTTTGATGGTGTTCGAGATTTAATTCTAAGTGAAGATATCCGTAGAAGAGAATCCGGTGAACATGTATCTGCTGCTTTAGTAGGTGAAAGAAGAGGAAGAACTGGTACACGTGTTAGCAGAAGTAGTATGAACTCAAATAGACGAAGTCAGTCTAGGACTGGTGGTGTTGTCTGTTGGAGTTGTGGCAAGAAGGGGCATCTTAGAAAGGATTGCCTTAAGTGAAGAACGACAAGGGTAAGGAAATTAGAATTGATCCCTGCGGATGATGTTGCGGCTATGCTTCGACGGTAATTCGGATAATGCTGATTTTGTCTTGTCTCCTTTGAAAATTCATCGTTTGATGGATGGATTATGGATTACGGTTGTTCTTTTCACGCTACACCAAACAGGAACTGGTTTACTACTTATCAGTGCACGAATAGTAGTAAAGTGCAGTTGGGGAACAACGCTGAATGCGATGTTGTTGGTGTTGGTGACGTTAGAATTAGAATGCATGATGGTATCGTGTGGACATTGACTGGAGTGAGGCATGTTCCAGAGTTGAAGAAAAATCTGATTTCCTTGAGTGCCCTGGATTCAGCTCGGTGTCGGTATTCTTCGGAATGTGGACTTCTGAAAGTTGTTCGAGGTGCCTTGGTGATAATGAAAGGAATCAAGCACAGTGACCTGTATGAGCTTCAAGGTGAGACGGTGACGGAATTCGGCTGCGGAGATGTCGAATGCATCGGTTCGAGAGTCCGAATTGTGGCATATGCGTTTGGGGCACATTAGCGAGAGAAGCCTAAAGGTTCTAAGTGAAAGAAATTTGCTATGCGGTTATGTGGCTAACGAACTGAATGTATGTAGGTGCTGTGATTTAGATCAACGGCGGAAAGTGCAGTTTAGTACGGTTGTCAGAGAAACCACGGGAATTGCAGAATTGATTCACTTAGATGTTCGCAGGTTGTCACGGTTTCCTTCGAGGAAGAGTGCCAGATTTATGCTAATAGTTGTTGATGACTACTCGAGGAAGACTTGGGTATTTGTGCTAAGACACAAGTTTGATGCTATTGTCAGGATCAGGCAGTTGAAAGCTTTGATCGAAAAGGAGACTGGTAAATCGATCAAGCAGGTGCAGACTGACAATAGTATGGAGTTTTGCTCGAAGCTGTTAAATGAATTCTGCATGAAGGAAGGCATAGTGAAACACCGCACTAGTGCCAATAAATCACAACATGTTGCAGAGTTGATGAGCAAAACATTACTAGAGACGGCCCATAAAATGCTCTCTAGTGCTGGTATGGCTAGGAGATTCGGCGGATGCGCTTAGTACGGCGAGCTACCCGAAGAATAGATCTCCATCGATCGCGATTGAATGTCGGACTCAAGAAGAAGTGTGGTCAGTAACGTTGCTGATTATTCTATTCTTAGAATATTTGGTTGTCCATGTTATGTTCGAGTTAGTGATGGTAAGCTCGATGGAAGGACAATGAAGTGCATGTTCCTAGGTTATGCACAAGGTGAGCGGGGCTATAAGTTGTGGTGCCCGGAATTAAATTCACTGTTATCGGCAGAGAAGTTACATTTGTGAGTCTCCGATTACTTCGGCTAGGAGTGTTAGTAGCGGTGTTTATACGGATCGGACGGTGTTCGGCTTGAGGTGGAGTTGCAACCAGAAACTCCCGAGGTAGCGGGTGCTAGCGAAATAATCGACACGGATGGTGCTTGTAGCGAGGTGGAGCCTATTGAGCCAACGGTTGCTGTAACTGCTGAAATTGACAAGGTGCGTATTCGATCTCCTGATAGATATGGATGCAACGATGGTTTTGCTTTATCTGCGATTGAGGAGATTGTGTCGGAAAATCCTTGTGGAGCGGTTAAAGGTGCATGTGGAGTTGGTATTCTGATGAGGTCCACGGCTATAGCGAAGTTCAAGCAAGGCTTGGACTTGAAAGATGTCTGTGGCGGTTGAGCCCATTGGGGCTATGGAAGAGTAGTAGTGGAATTCGGATTCTATCAAAGCGATTGTGATTTGGCTCAAACGTCGAGCCAAGGTGAAGATTGTTGAAAATATGTCTCGAGTTTAAGCCCGAAGCGAAAATCTGAATTTTGGAAATATAAATTAATGCAAGACCAAGTTTCGGAAATAAGGTTTCCTAATATGTGCTGGAGTCTTCGGCCACCGAAGTTGGAAAGTCCAACGTATATTTGAATTGGACCAAATTGTGAATATCTTCAGGCGGTGGGATTTTCTTCTTGGTTGATTTGCTGGACTTCGTGTGGAAACAATTAAAAGAGGAAAGTTCAAACTTTGACTAGTTGACCGAATAACATGATTTCCTAATCCATGTTGACGTGGGCTTCTGAAGGTGTTCTTCTTTTGGCTATAAATATATTCAGTGGGCACTTTGGGCGCAGAGTTGTTGATAAATACGTGAAGAAAAGACTTCTTGAAGCGCCGCTCCGAAAGCGAGTGCTTGTTCGTGGGTTCGTGATTTTGTTCGTGGAATTACACCAAGAATTCAAGTGTTCGTAGCGATTAAATCTTGTGTTAAGATTTGTGTACAATTCTTTTACGAGATTGAGAGATTATTTCGTAAGGAATTGTGGGGCTAAACACTGCATGAGTTATTGGGTGTAATTGAGGCTTGGGAAACACTGAGAGTGTTTGAGTGACTCGAGTGTGGTTGTAATCTCCGTTGTATCGCTTGATCTATAGTGGAATTCCGTGCTGCTCTCCCCGTGGACGTAGGTCACTACGACCGAACCACGTAAATCTGGTGTCCGATTTATTTTCTTATTCTGTCAATTTTATTGTTCGATCGCTTGGCTTCCGCAACATACTTGATGCAAAATTACCTGGAAAATAAGTTCGACTCTGCTGGCAGAAATTTAAGAGCGACTGTCTTCTACATATGTATCAAGATCAATGATTGTGCCAGCATTTCTTTTCCCATCACCTTGGTGTCGTGTTCAAACTAAACCAACATAGAATATTAGTCAAGGGTCAACCTAGTCACACCTTTTATCAAGAAGTAATTTGGGTCAAGCTAAATTAATAGCCATCTTAAAAAAACAGAGAACATAATGCTGAGCTACATGTATAACGGGTACTGAATCAGGCAATGACGCAATGCAACAGTTCAACAGAAAAACATGAAGTGTCCTTTGCTAGTGCTGTGCATGTGGAGTTCAGTGGTGTTGAGATTGGTTATTGCAAAATAAGGTGAATCTCGTTAAAACTCACTGGCAACAACTTGCCGGGTGTTTTTCATTGGCCATCTTAGTCAAATCTTGTGAATATGTGTTGGTTCAATGCATTTGCCAATAGGATCGAAGGAGCGCTTCTATCTTAGATTGATTCCATCCTTTCGAATTTGCAGTACCTAAACCTGTCAAGGAACTCGATAGGAGTTAGAATCTTTCCATCTGTAGGCGATATGAAATTGTTGTCAACGTTAGATCTGTCAAATAACAGCTTCCCGAGGGAGATGCCAGAGCCACTGGCCATAGGTTGTGTCACACTATCTATACTAAAATTGTCAGGCCAGAAGTTGCGTGGCCGAATGCTACCAATAACCACTAACTTTACAAGGTTGAAATATTTGTATCTGGATGACAATCAATTCACTGGGATGCATCACTTGGCATTTGGGATAGCTCAGACTCAAGGATTTTGGATTTAGGCAATAATTTCTTGTCCAGACCAACACCAAACTGGATTGGAGATATTCAACTTTTGGAATTTCTAACGTTGTCGGAAACTTATGGGTGGTCCTTTATTATTGAGCTTTTGCAAGTTGAATCCTCTCGTTTTTTATACCTTTGGACTAACAAATTTCGGTCCAAATATACCCCACCGTGCCAATGTCAGATTTATGAGGTTATTGCATCTACAAAGAGTTGAGCTCACTAGGCTTTTTCCTTAGTTTCTTCCTAGATCTTCGTCCATCGTCTCTACGAAAAATGCATTGACAGGTGAGATGCTCAACTGGATCTGTTTCTTCTACTGAAAGGAAATCACTTTCAAGGTTCAATTCCTCTGGCTCTTTGTCAGTTGATCAAGATGAGCATACTGGATCTCTCTTATATAGGCCTTTCTAGAGAAGTTCCTTCTTGTTTTTAAGATTTTCAATTTGGAAATGGTGGGGTATCTAATAGCACATTCATTACTTTAAGTGAAAACGCTGAGTATGGCAGCGCTACTAGTACGAGGGAAAACTTGGCTTATAATTGTTCTATGATGGTAGCGGTACAGATGCGTTTTCGGATGAACTAGGAGAAAGCGACCTTCATATCAAAGAGTAGATTGAAATATTAAAAGTGCAACTTTCTAGAATATCTGCCTGGAATGATCTCTTGCACAATAATTTGATGGCTTTATTCCTCTAAAATCGATTATTTGAACGAAATATATGTCTTAAATCTGTCGCATAATCATTCGACGAGATCAATTCTAGAAAAATTCTCCAATTAAAGGAATATAGAGAGCTTGGACCTTTCCTTCAACAAATTAACTGGTCTGATTCCTCCGCAAGTGAGAGAGCTATACGCACTCACTTTTTAGCTTTGCTCACAACTTGTTAGGCAAGACAACAGACAGAAATTATCAATTCAACTTTCTATCAAGCAATTTATGAAAGTAACCCTCTTCTCTGTGGACCACCGTTAATAAGTTATAAAAGCTCAAATGACAGTCCGTGGACTGTGTCGACTGTTGACATAGGCGAAGATGATGAGTCCCGAAAAGAAGACTTCTTATGGAGTTTCGCCGGATCATATGTGGCGGCATTTGGTGGGGTCGTTATTTTTCTCTACTTCAACTCCTACTATCTCAACGTGTTAAATTTTGTTTGTAAGGATATCTGATTGTTTCCTTAGCAGACCTCATGCATGCTTGCGAGCATTTGAACATCTCGAGTCTCCACTATGCATGTTGAACCCTCGGATCGTCATATTGTCTGTCTTTGCCTACAAATTTGGATATGGAGTATCGTCAGATTTTCTTTTGATTGTGAACTGAAGGAAAGATCACTGTGATCACAGATACAATAACCATGAAGAATAATAATTCATAGCTATGGCCGTGACTTTTCATCACAGATTGACGAGTGCGTCTCTGATTTTCCTTGAGAGTCTCTAAGGTACGCCAGTATATCTAACCGCATCTTTTTCATGACTCTTTTACGCTACCATTGAAGTGGCTGATTTTTCCGAAGCCAGATCGGCTGTCAACTGACTTTGCCAATACTTAACTGATTCTTCTTCGAGAGCAAGTACCGTTACTGCCAGAATGAAACGTCACTGAAGGTGGAAATTACATCGTCTGAGTTTTTCCTTCCTAACAACGCCTCCTTCTTGATGGATGCAGAGATTGCAAATGGGCTAAAGCAAGTTCCACGTCTGCAATTTCTATTTGCTTACATCTGTTGTTGTTTTTTTTTGGTCAGACATCTGTTGCCTTTTCCCGAACCCTATTAGGTAGACTCTTAGCAGTTCTATATGTTGTATTGGGTCATAATTTGTCTTCTTAAAATTAACCACACAAAGAATTCATCATCCTCCCGCTCTAGCTTTTTTTCTTTCGTACAGAGGACGATATAGCGTTTATAAAACTATTCTCATGGTGGTGGTGGTAGTATTCTTTAGCCAAAAAAAAAAAAGTAATAGTGGTCAAACTAAAATTATAGAGCAACTACTCACAAACAACTGAAAACAAGATGAAAGCAGAAAAGATTATTACCCGAATATGATCACATTGTAAATCAAATCATCCATGGAAAATGAGAAAAATATAACAACTACAATGAGCATTCCACTTCTTTTTGAATGGAGGCAACTCCTCTGTCATGGGACGCCATCTTTCCTTGAGGCTTTTTGATTTGGGGTGTACACACACTAACAACATAATAACACGAAACCCCAGCAAATCGCTTGCATTCAGTTCAATTGAAATGAATCGAATTTTGACTAATTTTTGTATTGTTACACAGTTCTATCACACCCGACTCTATCTCGCCACTGTAAGAGCAACAGAGTAGCACCATAATGAGCCAAGGCACCCATGATCACAAAAACGTGAAATATCTGATGGCTGTGACCAGCAAGGTCGAACCAACCCGGTTTTAGTCTCTCAGGAATCCTGCTAACATAAAACAAAGTACCTGTAATGTAAGACAGTGCCATGGCCAACTCATAAGCAAGAGTGATCGGGCGCTGGGGATTACTCCAATTCACAATACAGGCATGGATCGCAGGAACAATGCCAAATAACCCCATGGACAGGAAGAGCATTGCCCGAAATGCCCGGAATTTCCCAGAAGAAAGAGAAGGGGCAAGCAGTGTCGCGACGGTGAACATCCCCATCGCCGTTATTCCACTAAGGTAGATCAGTTGCCAATGGGGCTCGCACTGGAAAATATAGTAGATTGGGGGGAAGAATGAGGTGATGATCATGACCGTGATGCCGACATAGTCCATCCGCAGCAGCTGGATGTTCAAGCAGTGTGAGTGGCATGAGAAAAGGTGGCAAATGCTGCTTGAGAGGAGGCAGAACATGGATCCGCCTAAGAAGACAAAGAACGGCCACCGTGTTGCGGCTGGTTGGAGTGAAGTGATCTTCAAATCTTCTTCTGTTATCTGATTCAAGTTAAGCAAAGAATTTGTACCCTGAAAACTATGTTGTGTTAGATACATCTGTAGACTTCAAAAGAGAGTATTCTTTTCGTAAGTTGAATGAAACATCGTTGCCACGCCACTCACCAAAAGCAATTCCTTTGAGTAAGAGATATAATTTCCTGCACTAGTAGAGTTTGACCTGCACAAGTGGGTTTGCATATCAAGCCATTGCATAATCTATGGTACACTAGTCGGAGTCCAATCTTCAGATCATAATTTATAGAACATGGTTCGATCCTGTCTGCCAAAGGGAGAGGGTAGGCCAAAACGGTGAAAGTGAATGGGCAGAGCACTAACTGAAGAACTATATAGCTTGCTTAAGCTGATTCTTTCAAATTCAATTTGACAACCAGTGTACTACTCTTCACTATAAAAGCTATTTACCATTATGATTTCGTTCAAAAAATCTTAGCAGCAATCAACATTCAGAGCATTCTGCAATAGTTTATTACAAGGTCCACCATGTGTGAACTTTTTCTAGACACACAGTGCTACTTGCGTGGAAAATGATTATCTATTGACGGTTTGACTGAATGCATGTTGTATTACCAGGAACAGAGAGAGATTTTCCGATGGGTTTGATCGTTTATTTCTTTCTGAAAAGAATAGAAATTTCTATTAGTACTTTGATCCATCATGGTAAGTAATCACAGATGACCCTTGTTATCCATCTTAATTTTGCACTTGCTATTTGAGCAAGACTGTCTTGACTGTCAGGCTACTACTCCTGAAATTTAGCAACAATAAAAATGGCGAGCACGACCCTTGTATATTCCTATGAAACAAACTTTCTTAGTTTAATTTTATGTGCCTGCAATTAATGTCACAAACTCAGAGTTATTCATCTGTGGCACCTGCAATTTCGATACAGCACCAGAAGAAAATGAAGGTTAATGGCAATTTTGGTTTCTGGTTGCAAGAAAGGTCAGCTAATGAAAATGGTCGGTTGCTCGGTATGGTAACAAGCCACGGATATCACAATACTACATTCACTTGTACATACTAAAAGCGCCGGTCTGCTAATAAACAGGTAGGAAAAATCTAAGCGGTTGTGACTGTGAAATTCAACAATTTTAAGCTGGTTATGGAGGATTTGATCAAAACAGGGTAACTCAAACATCTTCACTAAATGAGCAATTTTGCAAGCTCTCTGGTGAGTTATAACTCGCACCTACAAGCCTCATCTTATATTACACTTGAGACAGTGAAATCGAGATATGATAGTCAACACAGATGGAGCTGCTACTGACAAATTCCTCACTAGAAATTATGGGTTCCATCCGATGTCATTGAGTTGGGACAGACAAGTTGCCAAATACAAACGATCAATAAATCAGAACTCACTAAAATGTGCACGCTAGTATAGGATTGAATAGTACAAAACACACCTTGAGAATAGGCCGAGAAGATCAGCAACCTGAGGCACGTCCACAAAATTGGCCACCGTCAATCCCAGAAGCACCAGAAACCCAATCAAATGCCTGCTCCCCCATCACACACAGAACGCAAAAGAGATCACCACAAATCACAAAGGAGAGAGAGAGAGACAGAGACAGAGACAGAGAGAAAGATAAAGATGAACTCAAGAAGAAAATATGAACAAAGTTGGCCTCGCATGAAAAAACAAATCAAACTAAAAACACATCAGTCATCCATACGTCCAAACGTTGAGCGTCTCATTGTGCCAACGGAACAAGCTGAGGGCAGCCTCGGCGAGCGGCCAGTCGGCGCGGTAGTGGCGGAGGATGAACTCGTTGTCCTTCATGTACTCCGGCAGCTCCCAGAACGACACCAGCGCGTATCGCCTCGCCTTCTTCGGGCTCCCGCGAGCCGCCTTCTTCCATCCGTTCTTGGCGGCCGCACAGTCATCATCATCAGCAGAAGAGCAGCACCCGGCGCCGAGCTTTTGATGATCCATGGCCTCACTTCCCGACTTCCTCCTGCAAACAACCGTCTCTCCCTCGCCAGCACTCATCGTCCGCACAAACCGCCCCCTCCGACGACAATATATAAGCGACAAAGGGACAACCCCACGAAGGAAAGAATCAAGAAACGAGCAAACACGAAGGGTTTCTTCGCTTCTCTCTCTCTCTCTGTACGTGTTCTTGAACGTGCCTTAGACAGAGAGAAAAGGTTGGAAGGGGTGGGTGGAGGAGCGACTGCAACATCCACCGAATTGGGTGGAGGAGCATTTAAAGAGCCATAAGGAGGAGGGAGGAGGGAGGAGGGAGGAGGGAGTTGGCTTGGCGTGGGAAGGAGGGAGAGAGGGAGGTTGGTCATCCATAAATATGGGCGGGGGAAGGTCCGTTCTTGTCCTTTGGCGACGGAACGCTCTCGTTAGATTAATTAGACGCTAGTGGTTTGATTTGCTTGAAACGAGAGGGAAAGGCAAAGGCAAAGGCAAAGGCAAAGGAAGCAACAGATCCATGTGGGTGAATGAGATAGGTGATCGGGAGTGGGATACAATGAAAACGTTGCGCCGCAATGTATTCAATGCCGTTCGAGTTGTCACCGTGTCGAGAAAGCATTAGATGAGCGTCGCCATGCGCTTATGACGTGATTGCTTATAAGTGAAAATTTTACGAGAAAAAAAGTGTAGTTAAAGTGAATTCTTTTGGTGAAAGAATAGAGGTGATAATGTAACGTGGGATAATTTTATTTTTTTTTATGAAAGAAGAGAACATATGGTGGATTATCATCCGTAATGATAAATCATACATCAACTGATGGACGATACAGTACCAGGTGACGTTTGTTGATAATTTTTTTTTTTAATAATGTCTATTGATGCGGCCCTATTTGAACCATTTCGCGAGTTCAAAATGTTCAATTAAGACTCATATATTAAATGGAGGGAAGTGTACAACTTTTTTATTGGGTTGTAGGTTTCATTACGAAATTAAGAAGAGATTTTAATTAAAATATTAGGGAAAATTGTTCAGAAAATTCTAAATCTATTGTAAGACAGTCAATTCATCCTAAACCTTTCAATTACACAAATTTAGTCTTAAAATTTTTTGACAATTTGCAAATTTAACCCTAAACTTTTCAATTGTGCCAGTTTAGTCCTAAACATTTTAACGATTTGTCAATTTAATCCTTCCGGCTAATTTTGATCGGAAATCACTGGTGTAGAGGTTTAGTCAGTGCTAGCCGTCTGATGACAATTTTTTTGCAATTTTTGTGGATTGTGTTCGTTGCCACTTTATGTAGTGGATTATATACCTCTTAAATTCTTACATCTCCTTCTAAGGATAAAGAAGATTGCGTGCATTTCTTTGCTTTATCAACGCATTTATTAGCTTTTTAATTTCATCAGCTAACCGTCGATGGTGATTTGTTGAACTTCCAATGTGGTGGAAAACATGAGCTGTCCTACGTTATGAGCACAAAAATCGTTTTGGCCCCTCAGCACTCGCCTTAACTAATTGCAATTGTGACGTCATCGACCCATTATATATATATAGTTCATGTAGGTGGGAAAATATGGAATTAATGCTCCCAATCCCCCAACCTACCTGATCTCATGCAGATGAGGCTGGTCAATGGGGACCGACCGTTCATAGGTTTTGCCATGAATAGGAGCTGAATTAATGCATAGAGAACGTATGACCCATAAAGTAATGAGGGCCGTGCTTGACCTTTCTTCTTATCATTTGAACATGCCATGCGATACCAATGTTGCATGAGTTATTAGATTTATTCCAAGAAGTGGTGAATGTATATCATGCAAAATTGGCATTTTCTGATGTAATTTTCAAAAATAATTCGGAAAGCGGTTTTCAAACGATTCGTCCCTTGCTTTTTGTTGAATTATCCAATTTTTTTTCCAGATCTTTGACTTCCCATTTCTATTATCCCTAGTCATTGGTAACGCAAGACCGAGGACAAATTTGTCATGTCGAAATATGCGGGTTTCCTTTTGACTCTCATGATTTATCCCAAGAGAATGATTGGAGTGATGTGTTTCTCTGCGGAGGAGAACGACATTCCAACCGTAAAGATTGACGCGATTTGTTGAGGCATTGGAAGATTTTCAACTCAAGTTAAGGTTATGTACACAGAGCCATACCTACAACCCAAAAGGCCAAAACTTACCGATTAATGGAATATACATGGTATTTCATGGGTCTCGAGATAATCAAATCTCCAATTCTTGAATTAGCTAGTTTAAAAAGCAAAAGAATGCTTCATCATTTTCACGTATAAATTCCAATATAATTTTACCACCAACATCAACTAGTTCGCTGCGAACACGTGAAAATTATATCATAAAGGAAAGTGAAAATGAAAAACTTGCAAAATCTTAGCTCCGACAGATCAAAAAGATTGAATGATATAATAAATGTACAGAAAGATAGGCCGAGGTCACGTTGCCCCCAGAGGGACAGAAGCCCTCTGCAGCTAGCATGCCGTCGTCCGTATGACAAGACACGGCCGGACAACGACTGCTGCCACCGCCAATAGCGGCGGCCCCACCGCCAGTCCAACCACCAACTAGCCATTAAATTCGTCAACAAACTTCCTCGATCCCCCTGGCTACAAATTGGCCTTGCAATGTTCATGAAATCCTCCTAAAATAATCTCGTTCTATAAGTACCTACCGTATATATGTAAGTTGATGGAAAGCATTCTATCAAAAACTATCTAGTAAAAATCTTTTTCACCTTAATTTTTTTTTAGCTATCACTCGCCATTCGATAAGTGAAATAATTATGATAATCTCACAATATAAAATTAACCCATTCAATACACATCTCCTCTCGAAACAATTGCATCCAAAGAAATTTCGACATGCGTCTTTCCACAATTTCTTGATTTTTCGTTTCTTTTTTTAAATTTTTTGAACTGGTCAACCTTCATATTGTTGTCATATGATTTTTAATGCAACACAAAGACACGACAAAACATTATATTATCCTTACACAGTCCCAACGCTTTCAAGAATAAAAGTTTCTGCAATGGAATATGCTCTGCATACGAAGGTGACGGCATACCCTTTTTCGTGTTGGACAACATAAATGCAAACCCCATTAGCTTAATCTTGAGATTATTGAAATTGGGCAGGCGGTGTTTTTATTGGTGAGATTTAGATTTAGATGGTGGGGGGAAATTTGACTGATTAGGTAAACGTCTTTTGAGACAGTAGGGGACAGGTGGCCAAACGTTGGACTCCTTCAAATTTTTCTGGATTTTACTCCACGGATTGCCGTTAAGAAACTTCAAACGTGTCCGCAAATTAGTTTACTTTGCTTGCTCCGACGGCTCCAACGGGTGTGACTTGTTGAGTTTAACGATTGATTATCAATCAAAACCACACGCAAAATAAGGGGAGGAAATGAACGAAAAATGGCTTTCTTGAAGTGACCCAAGTATGTCCCCATCTTTCTTTTTTTAAGGAGGTAAACTTCATGCTAAGCCGGCACTAATGGCTACTGTAGAGAGGTTTGTTTCATGATTAGGGTATTATTAAATCCAAATTCCACCGCCGGGGCACTACACATGAAAATTTTGGTTTTTGTCGATATATTTACCAAAAACTAAACATATATTGCCCATACACGGAAATAGTAAATCGACTAAATAAGACATACTTAAGCAATGATTGAAATTGATTAAATTGACTTCTATTCCTTGTGCATCTCATTGGAAGGAAATTGATAGATTAGTGGAATAATTTAAATAACCATGCAATTAGTTACTATAAACCACCCAGAAGCCGAAAAGTTTTTCTCTTTCTTTTCTTTCCATCTTCTTCCTCAAGCTTCAGCTATGGGGAGGATGAGACTAGCTCAAACCTTCCCCTCCTGTTGATTTTGTCCGAATATTTTTGTTCTTTTCTTGTTTTTTCTTCTCTTCCGATCCAAATCTAGGAGCTCTCTTCTCCCGATATAATTCTAGATCTGAAAGTATGAACTCTCTTGATTTAATTCTAGATCTAAGAACTTTTCTCTCACAATTTAGATTTGAGAGTTTAATAATATTTTCGGGGATTTGATACTCCCGTACTCTGTCTGTATACAGGTTCTCTGTCTCCATTTTCAATGATGATCGTAGGAACTTCGGTGTCTCGCTGAACCACGAAGATTTGCTTTTTCAAAAGTTATATCTGTATTTTTTCAACCCGTTTTAGCTGTCTCCGTACAATAATGGTGTAGAGGAAATCGAACCTAGGCATATACCGTCAACAAGCAATGCCGTAGTTATTAGAAAAGGACTTTCTAGCATGTGCTCATCACTGATGGTAATACGAGATTCAATTATCGGCCACCGATTATTTTGCTTGACAAATCCATTTTTATGAAATGAATATGTGCTTAACCTGCCGGTGCTATGTTGCTCCTCCTTATTTTCTAGATTTTGCTTTGTTTTGTTGTATTTTGAGCTTTGTTATGCTTCGATTTTCTTTACCATGAAAGTCAATGTACTTCTCACGTATCCTTTCAAGCAATGAATAGAATTTTCTTTCGACAAAAAAAAATAAATAACCATGCAATTTTCATTGTGCTACTATGCTTCTTCTCTTTCATTTGAATGTTATTCGGAAGCGAATCGGGCTTCAAACAAATATAAATCTACTAACGGAATGCAAGTATATTGTTATGTCATTAGCTGGAATTACTTGGGCTAGGAGATTATTGAGAAATATTACTTTTTACGCATGCTCCTTTGCATCTATAGCCAAGAACAAGTAGATTTCCAATAAGATGGGATCCGCCTTGAAAGGATTCGCCTTCGCGAGTGTGGAAGCCAGGGTCGTTTCCGATGAGCCATGGTACCGCTCTAAAGCTTTTCGTTAAACCCCGATTAGTGCTCACAACGCAGAGTCTTGAAAGATCCGACAAGTCTTGTGCAATATGAGCAAAATCGGATTAGTAGTTAGAGATCAACGTTGGTCCTCTCAACTGTTAAAATTTTGTTTCAACATAGGTTCGAGGATATCCACGTATGGGTCGTCCATTGTATTAA
Source organism: Syzygium oleosum (assembly GCF_021117445.2). NCBI lineage: Eukaryota > Viridiplantae > Streptophyta > Magnoliopsida > Myrtales > Myrtaceae > Syzygium > Syzygium oleosum. The sequence continues at coordinate 2,474,040 of NW_026607526.1, forward strand.
TTGTCAATAATTCGCGGTGTAGTTATTTTTCTTGGAAATGGAGGGGAATGTCGTGAATTTCTATAGAAAATTAATTAATTTAATAAACTTGGTCCCGGTTGGTCTTTTTGTGGCGGTTGTACCATTTGATTTACTCTTTATCTATAGTTCGTTTATCGCCGTTGGTGTAGGAATCGGTTTTCTCCGTTGGAATGAAACCACATAGGTGATAGGCATAAAATTACGTACGTACGTACGTACATACATACATACATATATTATGTTAGCAACTCTTTAAGGCAAGGTCTTTGTATCTTGGGAATAGAATTTCTATCGAAATCTGACTAACTTGTATCACGAAATCACTGTATTTAAGACAAAATCATCGATACACCTTAACTTGAAAATTTCATCTCTTCGAATCCCTATAACATAACTTACTTAAGATGGCTTTCCTGTGATCAAAATCAGCCTCCAGAGATTGGTTGAATGATCAGAGCAGTTAGCTTGAATGTTGCTAATTTCACAATCGCATCACAGCGTCTCTCACTTAGAGTTAAACTTGAAGACACGTCCACCACTCTATGAATGGAGTCTTACCCGCTACATGCGAACATTTGTGATGTGATATTGTAACAAATGTTCAACTGCCGTCCAAACCACACATTCTTTCAAAACTTGGTATTCGAACCTTGTGGATCGATCACTCCGTATGGAAGCAAATAGATTCCAATCCATGTGCATAGGATAAGGCTTCACCCACCAGTTGAGTATATTTGAATAAGACACGTGCACAGGATAAGACATGTCTACCACTCTATGAATGGAGTCTTACCCGTTACATGCGAACTAAACAGGTTGAGTACATTTGTGATGTGATGTCGTGGCAAATGTTCAACTACCAACCAAACCACACATTCTGTCAAAACTTGGTATCCGAACCTCGTGGATCGATTACTCCATACGAAAGCACACAAATTGCCAATCCACGTGCATTGGATAAGACTCCACCCACAAGGATACGGGCAAAGCCCTAATTAACATTCCTATGAGTAGAGCACATTGTGTTCAGGACACAAAACTCATTGCATCTAAATCAAGCACTGAATCAAACCGATTCCTCGAGATCATGGAAACACAGATTGACAAGCATCACAGAGAAACTGGAAATAACAAACGAAGCACGAAATATGGTACAGCATCGTCACGCCTCGGTCAATCTGTTTGGAGTTCCCCACACGGGAAAGTTTACTCATTAAAACACGAAGTTGTTGTGAAGATCGTGAATCGTCTAGGAAAGCATCATCTACCAGATCTGATGTCGGGGCCATGCAAATTGATTACGCTTTCACCTGATGCTAACAACTTTCCCAGACTGAATTGGTTTCTCGATGTTGCACTTCACTGTTGCAAAAGACTTCGACAGAATTTCCTTTTTAGCATGCAAAGATAGATAAAACAGCTACTTTTCCAGTTTTTTTTTATGCTCTTTTTAATTTAAGGTTGACGTGCAGCCAAATCAAATTTATTTGCTTTTCCATATCGGATTCACGTCATCGTTTCGAAAACACTCTTGATTGCTGGACTATCGGAGGCTATGTTCAGTTTAAAAAAAAAAAGTTAGGCCATCTCATGTATTAGTTTGAAATTTTCGACCTAATTTTGTGTTTTAACAAAATATTATTTTGACTTTCTGGGGATTAGAATCGACTCGCGCCACGTGCATTTTGGAAACGCGTGTAATATTTGTTTTAAGTAGTAGATAGTTTTTTCTCGATTTAAAAAGTAGTGGGTACTTCTCTATTTTCGGTAGTTTTACAGTCTTGACTTTTGATGATAGTTAATTGAGGAGAGAAATAAGTTAAGGTGGAAACCAAAAAGGAGAGCTTTAATATCCTTCAAAAGATAGTGTAGATGGTGCAAGGTTAAATTTGAAAAGCTAAAAGTGAGACAAAATGGGCTTTAGACTTAAATATATAAATAGATATAGCTACAGATTTTAAGTCCGCACACAAGATAAGTAAACGAGAATTGGATGAGAGACCCGTGATATTTGCCTTATAGGACCCTTCCTAAGTAGGATAATCTGTTTAGTATTCTCAAAATACGATTTTAACGTCCATTCAAGTCAATCACCTCTTGCTAATAATATCACAAGATACTGTTACATCATTCTAAATTAAGCTGTAATTAATTCGAACGTGACAATTGACTACCGCAGACAAAAACATCATGTTCCGAAAGCATTTTAAAGTTTCATCCATCTTCTAAAATAGTGTTTGAAATATTTTCATAAATCTTACACATACTTCATTTCATTAAATATTTCATTTCATCTAAACGAGCTCATCTTTTACTAGTGGAAGAATATTGTGCTTAAGAGAATAATCGCGACCGTTTTAATACCAGAATGCAATGTACATGACTCCATCTTTATCAAATTAAGGCGTACCTTCAAATTATACACTACCAAAGAATGTTTCAGTTTGTATCCGGTGCGTTCTCCACCACAGCTTTGGTCTTCGATCTAGATTCACTTTACAGGCTTAAATGTGCATCTAAACCCCTCTCGTACAATAATTGAACACCAAAGGTATGTGCAAGGAAGTTTCCTGTAGAGTACATTTTCAGCAACGCAACGAGTGGCCCGGCCCTTTGGTAGCAGGGAGTATATCTTAGAAGTGTATCGATTACCCAAGTGAGGTGTGGTGTAATTGATCGATCGCATCACCTATACAACAGTCCTAGTAACAGATTTTGCGTTTGAATTTCGAAAACCAATATATGATCGACTTGTTTCTCTACATGTCACTGTCATGTGGTGCCAGGACGCGTAAATAGGGTATATGACAGTAAAACCCAATGCATATGAACTTTTACAAAATGGTTAATATCACAAAAAATCTCAAACTGGTGTACCTGTGATAAATTTACCATAAACTATTTTTTTTACCACAAAAAACCCCAAACTGGTACACCTGTGACAATTTTACCCCGAACTATTTTTTTGACAATAAAAAATCCCACACTGGTACACCTATAATAATTTTACCCTGAACTATTTTTTTGACAACCAAAAATCCCACACTGGTACACGTATAATAATTTTATCCCGAACTAATTTTTTGACCACTAAAAATCCCAAATTGGTACACTTGTGATAAATTTACCCTCCGCTAGTTTCCATTAAATTTTACTATCGAATTGCTAAATTTGATGACATGTGGTAGTTGACGTGTGTACCAGTTTGAGGTTTTACCCCTCTGTTTATCACAAGTTTGTCAATTTGTGATTTTTCATGATATTAATCAAATTTAATGGACACTAACAGATGGTAAATTTATCACAAATGTACCAGTTTTGGATTTTTAGTGGTCAAAAAATTAGTTTGGGATAAAATTGTTACAGGTGTACTAGTTTGGGATTTTTTGTGGTCAAAAAATTAGTTTGAGGTAAAATTATCACAAGTGTACCAGTGTGGGGTTTTTTGTGATAAAAAAAATAGTTCGCGGTAAATTTATCACAGGTGTACCAATTTGAAATTTTTGGTGGTCAAAAAATTAGTTCGGAGTAAAATTGTCACAGGTGTATCAGTTTAGGGTTTTTCGTGGTATTAACCATTTACAAAAAGCTGACAACATAGAAGATCAAAAGGTGAAACGGAAGATTTTGGTGTGAACTATGCAAGATTCAATTTGATAGCTATTCTATGAAACTCTTGATGGGCCAGACAACATCCAGATGGTTTGAGTCTTAGCTTTTACGTCTTAGTCGAATTGTGAAAGGCCCAAGCCTTGCTTACTTACTCCCTAGAATGGAGGTTTTTGGGCCGTTCTCTTGGATCATGAAAATGATCATGATCAAGATTAGAGTCGGCATTTCTTTTAACATTCTTTTTTAACCCGAAGTCAACTGAACAACCTCAATTTTTTTTTTTTTTATGATTGGTAATTTGATAGGCCAAGTATTACTTCCAATCAGCTGGTGTGAGAAATATGTAATTCTAAAAAGATTGAGTTTCGCGGAATACCGTTCCATTAAAGTTTTTTTTTTCAGATATCTTTGCAAAAATGAGAAAGTTATTTAATGGAGTATATCAAAAAAATTCGACTTCAACGTATGTCTTCCCTTCTTCTCGTTGCTGCATATGCAACTCGTACACATACTCTCTTTGTTTCTTGAACCCCTGACCGACCATCGGCCTCTGTAATGCTAGTTGGAGGATCTTACGGTGAACATGCGTTTGGGGCATGACATATCGACGCCTCTCGAAGATTCATTGTCACGATGTGTAGGAAACCATCTCAAATGTACTTTTTTTTTTCTCTACGCTTGTCAACAACAAAGCAATGGCTGGCACAGCCCGATGACTCGAGATCATAATATCTTTACATGACTAGTTATCGATGCAAAACTCGCATCAAGTCATTATTTTTAAGAGGTTACTTGTCTACCTCAAATATTAACCAAACACATATTAATATCGATGCAATTCCTCGTGTAGCGTTATTGTCAAATCCTTGCCCAAGGTTTTGCAATTGACAACAAACGCGTTGATGAAACCCATCACTTTCTATTTGTGTTTTGATTATCCCTAGAGTCCAAATTCGACTGACTTTCAATTCGACCGATTATCCCTAGGCCTAATCTCACCTAACCCTGACGATGATTGCAGCACCATTTCTAATTGTATGAAGGTTTGTCCTCGCACCGCCATGGTTGAGAACTACCCACTAACTTCTGGATTTTAATATGATGAATAATCTACCCACCATAGATTTTATTGAGCTTTTATAATAAAAAAAATTTACGTATTTGTATTGCTTTTATGTGTAGTGTCGGTCGTTCGTATGCAACTTACATATTACGTCATCACGAGAAACCCTTAAATGCCGACAGAACAAAAAAGAGAGAGAGAAAAATTATGCCTTCCGGCCATATTTTATAATAAAATACGCGAAATCAATTTTTAATATATGCTGCGGAGTGATTAAATATCGCAATCCTTAAATGAAAATCTTTAACTTGATCTTTGCACTTTCTTAATTTCAGTTTCTTCTGAAAATGCTGCAAATTAATCGGTGCTAAGATTGTTATCCGATCAAGTCTTATCGAAAAGAAAAGAACCAATAGATGATATCTGGATAAATCGGATCGGGCTAAACGAGCGTGCCGATCGATTGTTATTTTATTTTTATTTTAATCGTTGAAAGGCGGCAGCTAAACCTTTTGGGGACATGCGAAGTAGAGTTTACAGTCACAACCCAAAGTTTATTTTTGCGAGCAATTTCTCTCCATTAAATAATTAATTTCTTAATTTTTAGCGGAAGATTTAGGAAACCCAAAAAAGGCGGAACGAAGGGTGTGGGCCCCGACAATATCATGCGACTTTTTTTATTCGGGCTTCTTCTCCCGAAGGTAACATTAGTCTATTGTGGGGCCCGCAGTTCGCGGGGAACTGTTTCCAATCTTCCACGGCACGTGCCAACCGTTTCACACCGTCCGACGTGTCGTGCACGCGCCCCCGAGACCAAGAGACGGATAGAGAGAGAGACGGCAGGGGGAGCCTTTTGATCCCGTCGATGATCCACCACCGCCCATCGCGGAAGACGAACGGCTGAGAAGAAGATGAATTTTAAACGTAAGATTCTTTTGCCCTTTGAATCACTTTCGGAATAAAAACGTAAGCAAATCCTTAAACTTTGGCCGACCGTGTAACGTGATTTCTAAACTTTTTAATCCCTGACCTTTAGTTCAGTATTCAATATAATCTATAAAGTTTTAATTTATTCAATGTGATTTCTTGAACTTTTGATACATGTTCAACGTAATCCTCGAACATTATATTAAACATTACATTTTCATATAGTTGAAAGATTACATTGAATATATACCAAAAGTCTATAGACCACATTGAACAAATTAAAAGATCAATGGTCATATTGAACATTGAGTTAAAGTTTAGCGTTTATAATTTAATTTATGGATAATATTAGTTCATGGATAACAAATTAAAGTATTAGGAATTAATGCAGAGACGGTCTGTGCCATTTTTTCGTGACTCTTTAATTTATTATTCGGCGATTACGTAATAATTCGATCGAAATACGTGAGATTAGCCTGGTCCGGACGACACCTCTGGCCCTGGGATCATCCGGCCCCACCCGACCACCCCCCACCCCCGAAACCCGAGGTCAGAAGTCAACGCCTCCAGCTCGCCAGTTTCCGACAAAAGCTCCCGCCGGCCCGAAATGACGGAAATGCCACTCCCTCCTCCTCCTCCTACGACTTCAACGCAAACGCTGCGCTGTATGAGCAGCGAAAGTTCTTCTTCATGCTCCTGTGCGGATTCCTTTCCTCCCAATTTCCCACGTCCTTTCTCGACAACCTTGGTCGTCTTCCTCGTCTTCTTGTACCTACGCCGGTCACATCAACCCCACCTCTCTCTCTCTCTCTCTCTCTCTCTGCCCTCCATTTGCTGAAGCGAGGCGACAAGCCGAAGTTGCCGGCCGAGCATCGCCTCCGTCTCTTCCGGCAGGTTTTGCCGGTGGAGTACAGGTTTCCGGGCTTAACTCTCGTCTTCGCTGATCCGCTTTCGGCTCTGTTTGTCGATCCTTTTTCGGAAGCCGCGACCGCCCGGTTCGTGGTGATTCGGTTTCCGTGATGAGATCGTGCTTTTTGTCGGGATTTCTGGCGGGTTCGGCTTGCGCTGATCGAGATACTTAAGTTTACGGGTGTGCTGGCTGAGTGAGCAGTGAGCTGTTGCGCAGGGTGGTGAAGTCAAGCGACGTGGTATTTGGGGGGTGGGGGTTGTCTGGAGTCTCGAGGTGAGGAGTGGGAAATTCAAGTTGGGGATCAGGCGGATCGAGCTTCGAAGCCTCGAAACATAGACTGCAAGGGTGAAGAGACTGAAGTATGCGCTAAAGGTTTGGTCTTTTGACCGTAGGGGTGGTCCCCGGGACATTGGGTTGCGAGAACTGACTTTTCAAGGATTGACTATGTGAGGTTTGAACAAATTTCTGGGTCGATCATCTCATTTTGGTCCTTGGTTCTCTTGTTCATGTGCTTGGTGGGTTGGAATGACCATCAGCGCATGAAATTTCTTACCTAAAGAACCTTCGAAGGCCACAGAGTTTGCATTTAACACTGAAGCAAATACAAAGGGGATCTCGATCGGCTCTGATGGCTCCAGGTCCTCTCGTGTTCCGTTCTTTGTGTTTTGGCTGGTAATTGGAGAAGTTGGGTGATTCCCCAAAGGTTTTAGCTTCCATGACAGATTTTGGAGGTACCTAAGAATTCTAGATGTCAATTTCGGCATTTACTCAGCTGTTGTTGTTCGTGCAATTTCTCAGAGCATCAGCTTCAGGGTTTGTTCTTAAGTCGAGGGTTTGCGGTGCTGATCAAATAGCATATTCGAGTTATCTAGGTCGTGAATTGTTTTTCATCAATGGGGGTGTAGTCGACAAATTTGTGTTCTGCGAGGCCCTCAAAAGCTACGGCGCAAACAGTTGCGACTTTGAGGAATACCCTGGAGTAATTCAATGTGAACTCGACCTTCCGCAAGGTACTACTTATAACTCACATGGTGTATAATTTCATTGTTTACAGGCTTGATTTTTGGAGGTCTATTGAGTGCGGAAGCTTTATACTTAAAATGTCCGTAATCGTTCCAAACCTTTTCTATTGGCAGCACGTTTGCATCTTGGCCGAGGAAGAAAGCTTTTGCAGAAACATACAATGGACAAATCTGAAGGGAACCATAAGAGTAATTTGACAGAGGATAGCATTGACAATAATGATAAACCTCTATCAACCTCCAAAATTATTGGCGTGGTAGTCCCGGGAACTTTTGCTGTCTGTTGTGTTTCACTTTGTGCCTGGTTCTATGGGAAAAGGAAACCATCTGCTCACACAATGCTTTCAAAGGACCTGAATTCAAGTAAGTACAGTACATCATCATTGGTATATGAACCAAAAGTTATTTACTTTGGTATTGTTTGTTTGTTTCTTTCTTAGTCTTAGATTCTAACACATCTTTCCTCCCAGTGGATTCAATTTCCTCCTTCGACAGGAACTCTGTTTCAGAAAAGGTTTATTCCCATGAAAAGTTCCTGGGCAGTCCAGCTCGGGTGCCCCCTAGTCCAATGAGGGTTCCACAGAGTCCTAGATTTTCAATGTCCCCATCTCCAAGACTGAGTAGACTTGGATCGCTGCATCTCAATTTCAATCAGGTCACTAAAGCAACAAACAGTTTTTCACCTTCATTTCGAATAGGGAAAGGAGGCTTTGGGACTGTCTACAGGGCACAACTAGATGATGGTCAGGTGGTTGCCATAAAAAGAGCAAAGAGGGTGGGTGATTTTTTTCATGTAATAAACATAGCCTCTCCTGCATAATTATTGCCAGTGTGAAATATGATGAGCCACGAGCATACGCCTATAAGAATTACTAGCAAATTATATGCTTTAAGTTCCCGTGGGGTACCATACTCTAGATATTGCAATACCAAATTGCAGATATAGGACTAAGTGGTCTGTGTATACTTGCTTTTGATGTCATCATTTAGAAAGAGGTGGTTTTTTTCCTGAGAGGATTGTTATAATGGAGGAGCTTGTTCTTATGTTTGTATGATTGTCCCAAGATAAGCAGTTGAACTAGTGGGCTAAAAAGAGAATTCGGTTACAGTTTGTTGCCATCTAAGATTTTACCTAAGATGAAGTAAAAGACGGATGTTTCTTACAAAATGTATGCCTGCGGCATAAAATGACTCCGCTTCGTTCTGTTTAATGTTATAGATATATTAATGCTGTCCAACTGAGACAGTTGGTCCTTATGACTTATGAGTGGGTGGAAGTTTCTTATGGAAGAAAGCGAAGAGTTTGCCTTCTTTACCGAAACCAAGATTTAATATATTCAGCTATGATCTAGTTTGACATGGCATTATTTAGTGTTGTCAGACTGGTTTAAAGATGGTTCGCCAACCTAAATTGTTTTTCGTTGTATTATACCATGGACTTGTAATTTACGTGAGAATATCTCACTTTCTGCAGGAGCATTTTAAGGGTTTGCGAACTGAATTTAGCAGTGAAGTTGAGCTTCTAGCTAAGATTGATCATCGGAATCTGGTGAGGCTGCTTGGGTATGTTGATAATGGAGACGAACGCCTTATCATCACAGAGTATGTGCCAAATGGTACTCTAAGGGAACATTTGGATGGTAAGATCTCTAAACTTGAGTTTGGACTAGTTTTTCATTTCGAAGGTAATACTTATGCCCGATCCTTGCAGGACGTCGTGGTAGGATTCTGGATTTTAATCAAAGACTTGAAATCGCCATCGACATTGCTCACGGCTTGACTTATCTCCATCTATATGCAGGTAATAGAACTTCTCTTTTGAGCTTACACTATATTTTTTTTTTTGTTGAATCTTTCATCAAGAAGTGTAGCCGTACGTCTATTACCCCTTCTTCTAGTAATTCCGCATGATAAAAATCATCTAAAATGTCTCATTCTACTCGAGTTGGTCGGCATGGTTGCATGGGTACATGTAGTTTTGTTAGAGCATAAGTGACCGAGTGCTATTGTCAAGCAAGTTACGAATATGACTTAATCCTCACAGGTTAGTCAGTGTGTGAACAGAACCATGAGGGCGATATTCAACAAGTTTATCTTTTAATCTTCTTTTCCATTGATTCTCGACTCTGTTCCCTTTTAGAGGCTGCTAAATGCTATAAACATACTGCCTCTCTTGATCAATGGTCATGAACGGGAGCTGTTCCTTGAAAATCCGAACATGTATTAGGAAATATAAGCTTTTTCTTTTAGGGTAATACTTCAGCCATTCTTGATAGTCTTGTTCACAGATAAAATTCCTCTGCACCCTTTACAATTGTGGAACTTTGCAAGAGCATTTCTGGTGGAGAAAACATCCTCTGGAATTAGCAATTTCTTCGATTTGTCTCAGATATCAAAAGGATGGAATTCATATAGACAGCGATAAACAGATTTGAAAGAGCAAAGAGTAATTTAAACATCACCTACGGATTTACCAGCTATAATTTCTCTACTTGTAGCCGCTGCATATAGGGACAAATTAGGAAGGGAAACAGCATCCTAGCTTGAGCCTACTGCATTTGATATTTGAATTTCACCTGGAGGGATGAAAAGGCTGTCAAGGACTAGAAGGGAAAGGGCTGATAGTTTCTGTTCTTCTATTGCTTATTGCGACTGACATGGATCTGCAATCTCCATGTCATCCTATCATGGTTACTAATACTATCTTTAGCCTTCAAATCAATTGTTTCCTCTTCACACTTTCTTGGAAGCCATTGTCCACGGAAAAACTATGACATAACCATCATGTGATTCATGCATTGTGATCCTTGCTGGCCACACGCGGCTCTTGTAGCTTTAATACCATTCTTTTGTCTTTTCCTTACTAATCAAATCTTATCTTCTGTTGTCCTTAATAGAAAGGCAAATTATCCATCGCGATGTAAAATCATCGAACATCCTTCTGACGGAGACCTTGAGGGCTAAGGTAGCTGATTTTGGATTTGCAAGGCTTGGTGCTGTGGATTCAGATGAATCTCATGTCTCAACAAACGTGAAAGGGACAGTTGGTTACCTAGACCCAGAGTATATGAGGACCTATAAGCTTACTACCAAGAGTGATGTGTACTCGTTTGGAGTTTTACTTGTTGAAATGCTGACGGGCCGTCGTCCTGTTGAACTAAAGCGGCCTTTTGAAGAACGCGTGACACTTGTATGGGTATGTTAATCTCACCTTCTTAAAACAAACGGTTTAGTTACTAGAATATTCATCATAATGTGAGAAAACTCGGACTCCATTGCATGTATGCTTTTTTGATATTGAATTACAGTGAAACCTTCATCAATACAGAACAGCACCAGTTGATGGGTAATAGCTATAGGGATAACTATATAGTATGAGACGACTCGTGATTGAAAAAATGAAAAAGAAAAAAAAAATCCGGTGGTTCCCATTGTTTTCACCAACTGCTGAATTGCACCCAAGCTTGGTTAGATGAGCCGCTCCTTGTTAAGCTTTTCTTCAACTAGATCACATAACTTGTTAAAAGAAAAAGATGAGATCATTGTGTCATTATAGTCAGGTTTACATCAGAAAAATGATCATGCTAGCTTGATGCATGTCTGAGAGTAGTTTGTCAGTTACCTTCATTGACCTAAAACTTCTATCCTTAATTGAATGAATTAATAGTTTAGTCAGAAAATTCAGTGGACACATGACTGTGCAGGCCTTCAAGAAGTTCGACGAGGGAGAGGTCAACGACCTTGTGGATCCAAGATTGGAAGAAGTAGTTGATGCAGGGATACTCGTGAGAATCTTTGGGTTGGCCATTCAGTGTGCAGCACCCATCCGGACTGATCGGCCTGATATGAAAGCAGTTGGCGAGCAGTTGTGGGCAATCAGGGCAGACTATGTTAGGACTGCAAGGAGGGGGCACGGATCGAAATCTGGGCAAGTGGGCCTGGTATGAAGCAGTTGGCGCGCAGTTTATTTATTTACCCTTCTAAAGTATCACACGATCTTCACAGGTTTTCTCCCCTCAAGGACAGCAGTAGTAGTTTAATTTGCTACTCGTGTATAGATGTATTCATTGCATTGTGTATGGCCATTTCATGGGAAGAAATAGTTCACCTGCTTTTGTGAAAATTTACTGTTCTATGACAGAACTTTGCCAGATTAAGTACCGAGCAAACTACGAGGAAAAGTTAGTAGCTTGCGGCACATTGTCATTGTGTCGTTCTACCTTCTTTGCCCCATTTGTTTTCCTTCCTATCAATTGTTCATTGATTCATCCTTTGTCTAGTTGTCACGTGCCAACTTTAGTCCCCAGTATGCTATGGAGAAGAAAATTATGTTAACGAGTGAGATAAATGCTACCTGGAGTTTCCAGTTTTTTCTCCCTTATAAGAACCTGAATGATGGATTTCAGAAGACTAGCCAATATAGATGTGCATCAGCCTACTTACGTGTTTTGTGGGCATATGTTTTACCCGTCCTTATATCAACACAGAAAGTAGATAAATCATGCTATGCTATTGAAGGACTTTTTGGTATCATGCTGTACAACCTCGGGCCAGTGTCATAGGACAGGACATATACACCGTTTGGTGTTACTTTGAACGCAAAGGTGGATGCAGTAATCACGCCGGCGCGCATTAATATAAGAAAGAAACGAAGGGAAACATGCAGTACATTGATCATTGTTACAATGCTGTACAACCTCAGGCCAGTGTCATAGGAAAACATGGAAGAGAAGGCCCACTCAGGCCGTTGAAGGCGGATTATACCTTGAGCAGCTCGCATTGCTCTCACCGTCCAAGCTTCCCATGCTTCCATTCCCCGCCAATTTCTGCTTCGCCAGGTGCATTGATGGGCATTCGTCTGCTTACACAGAATTGACGCCAGCAGACTTTTCCAAAGTGAAATAAACAAAAGTCGAAGACCTTAACCAAAACATATTCTTTCTATGTATTTAGCCGTTCGTGCAAATTGAATTTTGGATTTTGATCTTCGGGATCTTTCCATCGTCTTATTTCGGTATATTTTCCAGTTTTTTCCTGTTGGGACCCGCTATCAAATGGCATTACCTGTGGTTCACTGAGTGGTTTATACGAGATCTCCAAAGATCATTTGCAAAGTTTTACGTATGCTCAGAATATTATCTGCCTTGCGCCACTTCCTTCAATTTCTCGACGGATGAATCAAGAAAAAAGTTCGTTTGATTGTGCTTCAAACTACATGATTTGCGGATTGTGATTTCTTTGGTCTCATTTTGGAGCTTTATCAACAATTTGCTTGTGTAGGCGGAGATCCGGTATTTTCAAAATCCTTATGTAAGGAATTGCAAAAGTCAAACTTCAATTCAACTCAAGAAGAAGCGTCACGGCCTAGGTTTGGGCCAACTCCGATGTTGATCTATAGTAATAGTTTTCGAAAGTAGTCAACCGAGGTAGGTTTTTATTTTAACCTAGAGCAATGCATCTTCTCAAACCGACACCTTTGACTATTGTGTGCCTACTATGGATTTGCACAAATCTTATTTATGCTAGACGTTGGCTTTATTGACTCATTTCAAAGAAGTTGGTGAGCTAGAGGAAGTGAGAGTCTTTCTGTATGAATAAAAATGCAGCAGAACTGTTGAAATTGGGATTTCAGGGCACCAATCCACGACTTGAGGATCAGCAAGTTTCGTATGGTTCTCATCAGTCTAATTTAGCAGATAAGGTCTATTTTGCTTAGATCAGGTTGAGATACTCTTCTACTGTGTCAAATGCAATTTCGGTGAAGCAAAATAGTTGATGAAAATGCTGTGATGGAGCCACATTAGTTTTTCTGTGACATACAGGATATGATCCGCGAAGAATTCCTAAGAGATTCATAACAATAATGCCTGCGAGTTAAGATTTTTCAGTGACAGATACTGCAGCAATCGATGTAGTTACTTGATCACTCAACAATTTAAGACTCTTGTCATAATTGCATACTGGCTCGCCTGCAATCCCTTTTGCCAACAATCGTCAACCCTTTCTCGCTTGGATACATGCGAGGGAGTATTGAACTTCAGGACGATTTAGCTTTTTTAAGCTGGATCCATTTGAAGATATTATGGAAAAGTTTATTCTGGCGTAGTCGCACTTATAGACCGTACGAATACAATTCCTGATTGCAGACACCAGTTGTCTGAATAAGCAAAATCATTTTGAACTGATAGAAGAACTTGGATCTGGAGGGACTGGGACTTCAACAGCTCCTTCCAACATCTGAGTGATTTTCTTCATGGTCGGCCTCAAAGACGGGTCTTCCTGGATGCACCACAATGCTGTCATCACAAATCTTCTCACCCTCTTTATGTCACTTGATGCCTCCTCATCGCTCTCCACTAACTCAAGTACGCTCCCGTCGTGGTAGCAGTCATACACCCAGTCGACCAGCACAATTTGAGCTTCAATTTCTGCTTCCGGCTCATAGTTCTTTCTGCAACAGATGAGCTCTACCAACAAAATGCCGAAGCTGTAAACGTCTACTTTGCTAGAAATAGGCATATTCCTGAACCATTCTCGCGCTAAATAACCTCTGGTGCCTCTGACTCCGGTGGTGGTTCGTGTTTGGTTCCCCATCAAGAGCTTAGCTAATCCGAAGTCTGATATTTTTGCAGAGAGAGAGCCATCGAGAAGTATATTTTGCGGCTTGATGTCACAGTGGATTATATGCCTGGTGCAATCGTCATGCAAGTAAGAGAGCCCCCGCGCAACACCACAGGCAATTTCTATTCTTTTGTACCAGCTGGGCCTTGAAGCGCCAAATAGAAAATCCGCCAAAGTGCCGTTGCTCATTAATTCATACACCAGTAGTCGGTGTTGACCCTCACTGCAGAATCCATGCAACTGCACTAAGTTCTTGTGGTTAGTTTGGCCAATTGCATTCACTTCTCTTTCAAACTCCTTTTCGCTTTCTCCGGTCCTTGTCGCCAACACTTTTACTGCCACAAAGTTTGCTTCCTTGGATCCGAGAACACCTTTGTACACTGTTCCAAAAGCACCCCTACCTAGTTCTTCTTTGAATCCATCTGTTGCTTCTTGAAGCTCCTGATAAGTGAAAGTCTGCGTGCATGTGGCTTGGTTGATCTGGACTAGTCGTGACAACTTATAATCCCTAAATCGGAAGCTTCTATAAATTAAATAGGTAATGAGGAGTAAAAGCAAGTTCACAAACACAGAGCTACTCAACAGCACTGATCCGATGATAATTAGAGTCGAATATTTGTTTCCGTTTCCTGTAGATTTTGAAGTCGAGTTATTTATCCTGACCTTGATCAGAGCTTTTCCAATCTCACTAGGAACCATCCTTCCATTTGAAAGAGGGATCTTCTTTTTCCAGCAAATTCCATCGCCAAAAATAGCAACTGCGCAAAAACAATCAACCAAGCAAGCCTCTCTGCACCAGTCCTCGGTTTGCACCACACTACGCTCGTAATCAGACAGTGGCCAGTTGGTATTGAGCATGTATTGGAAAGTGAACTGGTCTGTTTCCGGCCTACTTCCGTCACAACTTTGTGGTAAGAAGTCCTGTCTGCATCCGTTCATCTCGTTCGTTGAATCTAACAGAGTATATCCAGGTGGGCAACGGCATCGGGGCCTCTGATCGTCTCCAAGAGCACAGTAGCTGTTGAAGCCACAAGCTCCAGGACCGATATTTTGTGAGATGCTCGTGCATATATTTGGAGGGACCGGGGAAGAGACCATCGACCAGGCCATTGCCCAGCCAGAACTTGAATTTGCCGTCTTAGGGTGGATATATTGCCTGAAGACCCCATCATATTCAAGGATCGCTCTCTGGTAAAATCCGCTGTTCGGGACTGTGCCTGAGGTGACGGGATTGAGTACCGTTCCATTCATTGCCGTGAGGTAGACCATACCACTTTGATTGAATATCAACCGGAAGCCGGTACCCAGGGTGTTGCTGGCCCAGTAAGCATCTGAGGGGTCCGACGGGGTAGGAGTGGCATAGAACTCGAGATTTCCGTCGTCTTGTAGTATGAAGTGGAATCTCCCAGTGGAGTAATTCATTTCGGAGTAGCGAGCGTTAACTGTAGTCCCTTGATCCAATTGTTGCGTAGGCAGTATTGTGTCGGTCGGCTGGCTGAACGTCTCCCACAAGTTGACGTAGTTCTGGCTCACCAAGACAAAGTTCCCCGTGTCGAGCATGGCTGCATACGCTACACCGGTCACAGTCGGGCTAGGAGACCACAACTCTCTTCCATTTGGGTCGGCAAGCACCAGCCGGCCGTCGGCAGTCAACTGGATTTTCGAACCATCTGGCGCTAGATCATCACCATTTGCCGACCAGACGATGGTCTGGTCCTCTATTTTCTCGAACCATACAGCCAACAAATGAGCTCTTTGTCCCATTCTCCGGAACCCGAAGGCGAACTCGCCCGACGGCGACAGCCAGGAAGAGTTCCGGTCATCCGCCGTCAACGAGGAGCCCAAGGTTAGGTTGCTGTTGGTCTGAGCTTTGGCGGAAAGTGGAAGCGTAACAAGCAGCAGAAGGATTCCGAGCATCACTGAAGCCATGTGAGATGAAACTTTCAGGTGCTCCTTGAAAGTAGTCAACCGAGGTAGGTTTTTATTTTAACCCAGAGCAATGCATCTTCTCAAACCAACACCTTTGACTATTATGTGCCTACTATGGATTTGCACAAATCTTATTTATGCTAGACGTTGGCTTTATTGACTCATTTCAAAGAAGTTGGTGAGCTAGAGGAAGTGAGAGTCGTTCTGTATGAATAAAAATGCAGCAGAACTGTTGAAATTGGGATTTCAGGGCACCAATCCACGACTTGAGGATCAGCAAGTTTCGTATGGTTCTCATCAGTCTAATTTAGCAGATAAGGTCTATTTTGCTTAGATCAGGTTGAGATACTCTTCTACTGTGTCAAATGCAATTTCGGTGAAGCAAAATAGTTGATGAAAATGCTGTGATGGAGCCACATTAGTTTTTCCGTGACATACAGGATATGATCTGCAAAGAATTCCTAAGAGATTCATAACAATAATGCCTGCGAGTTAAGATTTTTCAGTGACATACTGCAGCAATCGATGTAGTTACTTGATCACTCAACAATTTAAGACTCTTGTCATAATTGCATACTGGCTCGATGTAGAAACTTTCAGGTGCTCCTTGAGGTTGAGCTACTTCAGCCTTAAGGATGAAAACCAGCGCCTCATGTGTGAATCAGCAAGTTTTATTAAGAGCTCCATCTGTCAACGTTCTTGTCGTTGAGACATTTTCCTTTTTACTTAATTGCGTTTTTTTTCCTCTTAAAATACCTTATTAGTTTTATTATACATTCATCAAATTAATAACAAAATTATTTTTCATATCATTGATTATTTTTCTATTTATTGTTTAATCAAATTATTTTTCTCCATTCTTTTTATATATTATCGTTCACATTTGCAAGTGTCGTGTCAAAGTTGAACATTTGCAAGTGTCGTGTAAAAGTTGATTGCCAGAGTTCTTTATCCAGTCAAAATAATTTTATAAGGAAAGCATACCTTTCTCAAATCTAATATCTACTGGTAGATTACCAACTATTTTTCGATTTAACAAGTAGCCCGTCACTTGTCAGCAAGATAATGAATCCTACCACGTTGACATCAAGCAGCAGATTACCGAGTGTTTTAGATTTGTTTAAGTGAGCCTGTCGATTAACTGGTAAATTATCAACAAAAATACGATTTCACGGTCCTAAAATCTAGTATAGTAGATATACGAGATATTATTACGGCGAGGGATGTATAAAAATCGAGAGCTATGTGCTTTGTAAAAAAATTCTAAAGAAGTTGATAATTCACTATTTCACCGGTAGTGACTTACTGAGCTAAAAGGGAGCTTCAGTTGGTAAATTACTACTTTCACAGTCCTTAACTGTACTGGTAAGATCTTGTCCCCAAAGACAACCTCCTAAATAGGTAAATGAACTTATTGTTGAGTAAGACCTTTAATAAATTTCATACTTCATGTGATACTTAACTGCCCTAGAAGCGAGGAGACATGTTGCTAATTTCGTTTGTACTTACTAACTTTAAGGATTAATATCACAAAAAACTCTAAATCGGTACACTTATGACAAATTTACTCAAAATTAATTTTTTGACTACTCAAAATTAATTTTTTGACTACCAAAAATCTCAAATTGGTACACTTGTGACAAATTTATCCTCTATTAGTTTCCGTTAAATTTTACCATCAAATTGCTAAGTTGGATAATACATGGCAATTGATGAGTGTACAAGTTTAAGGTTTTACCCATCTGTTTGTCACATATTTACCAGTTTATGATTTTTCGTGGTATTAATCCAATTTAACAGATGATATATTTGTCACAAGTGTGCCAGTTTGGGATTTTTGGTAGTCAAAAAATTAGTTTGGGGTAATTTTATTACTGGTGCACTAGTTTAGGATTTTTGGTGATCAAAAAAATAAATTGGGGTAAATTTGTTACAAGCATACCAGTTTGGGGGTTTTTCGTGGTATCAACCCTAACTTTAATGGCGGAGGTTTACAATTTGAGATTGAGTTTGGTGTTATTAAATCTCTCAAAATGTTGGTAACTTACCATATTAAAAGCGGGTCTACATTTTTTTTTATCATACTCTAACTATCAACTTACTTTCAGACTTTTGCCCTACTTTGTGCAGTGCGTGAGAGTCAAAATCTACGTCTGAAACTACACGTCCCCACCCCTAGCCCTCCTAAG
Organism: Syzygium oleosum; assembly: GCF_021117445.2. Taxonomy (NCBI): domain Eukaryota; kingdom Viridiplantae; phylum Streptophyta; class Magnoliopsida; order Myrtales; family Myrtaceae; genus Syzygium; species Syzygium oleosum. Next base: position 2,492,334 of record NW_026607526.1, read on the forward strand.
AAGGTGGGGATTCGAACTCCCCACCTCCTCCTTCCCAAGTAGGAAGGGTGGCCACTGGGACAAATTCCAGCGGTGAAAAAAAAAAAAAAAAGCTGGTCTACATTGGTAAGTTACTTATTTCCAAAGTAAGTTACTAACCGAGGTTTTATTTCCAATAGCAAATTTCTTACTTTGTTAGTAACTTACTAACTCGTAGGGAGACCCATGCTGGTAATTTATCGGTTTCGGTCTAATTTTACAGCCAAGCTTTTTATTTTACCGCCAAGTTTTTTATTTCGAGTGGTAAATTATATTCTACTTGAAGTTGGTAAGTTCCTTACTCTGCCGGCGCCAGAAGCTTGCTATCTTATTATAAGTTGATCTATGTCGATAAGTTATTAATTTCACCGATATGTTATTAAGTTCGCTGCTAAGTTTTTTTTATTTTTATTTTGGGCGATAAATTCCTAAGGAAGGTGATAACTTACCCTTGCATGTAGTGTTGGCAAATTCCTAACATGGTCTGCAAATTACCATCGGTTGATTGGAACTTGGACCAACAAGTCACATGATATTACCTACAAGATTTATAAATTATAGTCACATTCGAGAAGTGCCGTGCACGGAACCTGTTGGCCGGCGGCGCAAACGAACCCAATTTAGAACAAGGCAAAGTCTGCTTGGGCAGGGCCATCAAGCTTTGCTGTGACCCAGAAATTTCCCGGGGAGAAAACAGACGAAGTTAGAAGACTTTGACCAAACATCTTTTAGGTTTAGAGGAGACTTTATGAGTTTGAAAATGGTGGAGAAGAATGCAGAGAGACCCCAGTTGATCCATTCCCCCATGAAATCAAACCGATCACGGCTCCCTTCGTGGAAATTGAACGTTCCAATCATAGCTGCGGATGCTCGAATGTATGTGGAAATTTTGCTGTGGCGTCCCGTGTTAAACATGCGCTCGATGGATGTGATCCGTGTTGTTGTGATGATATGATGCTTAGGCTGCAATGAGTCTTGCGCAGCTTGGAGAGGAACAGTTGCGTTAATAACGAAACAACATAATTCTACATATACTCTATGAAAATTTGCATACAAGAGTTCATAAAAATAAGGATAAGCGCACCGAAAGTGCTAAAACTTATCGCAAAAATACAATTATTAAAAATTAAAAAAAAAGTACAATCACGTACTGAAACTTGCCAAAATAATGCAATCAAGTCTTTTTTCGACCAATATGGCTAACGGGAAAAACTGATATAATTTTTCATTGTTGTTCAAAGAGAGAAACGCTGATGGATGTGGTTGCCACATCGTCCATTTTAGAAAAAAAACAATATTAAAAAGTTATTAAAAGCCAAATGTCCTATGTTGCAATTAATATATGAATAATTGTTTTCAATATTTTAGAGAAATAAAAAAATTAGAAAGAAAGAAAAATCAAACAAAAAATGATTCTCAAGAAGCGCATTTATCAACTCGCCAGTGTGTTGGTGGCTGCCAAGGGCCTATTTAATAACATTTCTATTTCTCTTGTTTTTCTATTCTTTTGTTCCCCACAACAGAAAAAGAAAAGAAATTTTTTTGTGTACGTCAATTAATTTTTCTATCTCCCGGAATAGATAAGCGGTTAAGGAATAGATTAGGAACAAAAACAAGAAGTAAAAAAAAACTTTTTTGTTTCTAGGAACAAAAAGAGAAAGAATGTCATTTTAGAGAAACAATTTCCTAAATCCTAAACCCCTAAACCCTAATTCGCTAAATCCACAACCCCAAAACCTAAACATTAAACCCCCAACCTCAAACTCCAAACCCCTAACCCTAAACCCCAAACCCCTAACCCTAAACCCCAAACCCCTAAACTCTAAAACCTAAAATCCTAAATTGCAATTTCCTCGACCGTCACCCGGTATTTGATTTGTCTATAAGGAGTAATTTTTTTATGATTGTATTAAGGTCATCCAATTCTATATCATAATATATTCTGATTATATTTCTAATCTAGTTTTATCCAAACATGAATTGTTAAGTCTCCATTGATATTTTTATAATTGAATGAAAAAAAAATCGCGAATACAAATTTTTAGGGTCGTACCAAATGCATTTTTGTTCTTTTTCTATTCAGTGAATAGAAATTTTCTGCAGTTACCAAACACGTTTTTCTGCTCAGAAAGAAAATAGAAATATAAAAAAATTTATTCCTGAACATAAATTATTTCCGGGAACAAAAATATTACCATACGCACCCCCAAGCTACCTCCACCTAAATTGGAACTACCACCGTCTTTCTCAGCTTCTCCTATGTTTGATTCTTTCTTTTTTTTTTTTCCTTTTTTTCAGATTTTAATTTTTTTAAATCTTAAAATCAATTTTTCCTTTGAATTTCTTTTATTCTTCTGAAATGGTTGACATGGCAACCTCATCAGCATCTCTTTCTTCAAAAAATGGCAGAAAAAAAAAAACATGCAACGCCAGCGGTTTATATTAGCCAAATTGGACGAAGCTAATAGAGGAACATTTTTTTTTTTGACAGAGCTAATAGAGGGACTTGATTGAACTAATTTGATAAATTTTAAGATTTGATTGCACTTTATGAAAGTTCATAACTCGATTGCACTTTTGCAATAGCTTTTAGGACTTTTTGTGCACTTATCTCATAAAAAATAGAGCATTTAGAGCTTGTAGAGGGTCAATGAAGTATCAAGTCAATAACTTAATAAAAATCTTATGGACGCACGTTGGGACAAGGCAAGCTAGCATACTCGGCTATCTTTTTTTGGTCGAAAGTATACTCTGACTTGAAACTTCGATACGATGCTCGATATGTGATGAATGGACCACAACCTAATACCTTTTAGGACGTCAAGGTGATGAAGATTAGAGATGGATGAACTTGAACGGAGCTTGGTTTACTCACGGATTGGGCTGGACAGACACGAATTTTTGCTTGGAGACTCATTGTTGACACCTAAATATTCACCTATTAAACTTTTCAAAACATTTCACAAAATTAGGGATTAATCCTTAGAAAAAAAATACATGTGAATTTGCACTATCTAACATCCATGCTTTTCACTACATTTCATCGCAATTAAGAAGATTGTGATTTTTGCTACATCATGGGAGATTGGACTTGACGAGAACATTTGGAGCCTTTGATATCATTTTCCTCACCTCGATTGATTCTGCATCATTTGATACAGTTACTTGATCACTCGACAATCCCTTTTGCTGACAATCGTCAACCCGTTCTCTCTTGGATACGTGCGAAGACATTACGAAAAAGTTTATTCTGGCGTAATAGCACTTGCAGACAATACAAATACTATTCATGATTACAGACATTAGTTGTCTCGATAAGCAAAATCATAATGAACTGATAAAAGAGCTTGGATCTGGAGGGACTGAGACTTCAACAGCTCCTTCCAACATCGGAGTGATTTTCTTCATGGTTGGCCTCAAAGCTGGGTCTTCCTGGATGCACCACAATGCTGTCATCACAAATCTTCTCACCCTCCTCATGTCACTTGATGCCTCCTCGTCACTCTCCACCAGCACAACTATGTTCCCGTCATGGTAGCAGTCATACACCCAGTCGACCAGCACAATTTGATCTTCAGTTTCCGCTTCCAGCTCGTAGTTCTTTCTGCAGCAGATGAGCTCTAGCAACAAAATGCCAAAGCTGTAAACGTCTACTTTGCCAGAAATAGGCATATTCCTGAACCATTCTGGCGCTAAATAACCTCTGGTTCCCCTGACTCCAGTAATGGTTCGTGTTTGGTTCACCATCAAGAGCTTAGCCAATCCGAAGTCTGATATTTTTGCAGCGAGAGAGCCATCAAGAAGAATGTTTTGCGGCTTAATGTCACAGTGAATTATATGCCTGGTACAATCATCATGCAAGTAAGAGAGCCCCCGTGCAACACCACAGGCAATGTCTATTCTTTTGTACCAGCTAGGCCTTGAAGCGCCAAATAGAAAATCGGCCAAACTGCCGTTGCTCATGAATTCATACACCAGCAGTCGGTGTTGACCCTCATTGCAGAATCCAAGTAGCTGCACTAAGTTCTTGTGGTTAGTTTGGCCAATTGCACTCACTTCTCTTTCAAACTCCTTTTCGCTTTCTCCGGTCCTCATCGTCAACACTTTTACTGCCACAAAGTTGGTATCCTCGGATCTGAGAACACCTTTGTACACTGTTCCAAAAGCACCCCTACCTAGTTCTTCTTTGAATCCATCTGTTGCTTCTTGAAGTTCCTGATAAGTGAAAGTCTGTGTGCCTGTGGCTCGGTTGATCTGGACTGGTCGTGAAAACTTAGAATCCCTAGATCGGAAGTTTCTATAAATTAAATAGGTAATGAGGAGTAAAAGCAAGTTCACAAACACAGAGCTACTCAACAGCACTGATCCGATGATAATCAGAGTAGAATTCTTGTTTCCGTTTCCTGTAGATTTTGAAGTCAAGTTATGTATCCTGACCTTGACCAGAGCCTTTCCACCCACACTAGAATCCATCCTACCATTTGAAAGAGGGATCCTCTTTTTCCAGCAATTTCCGTCTCGGAAAATAGCAACTGCACAAAAACAATCAGCCAAGCAAGCCTGTCTGCACCAGTCCTCGGTTTGTGGCTCGCTAAGCTCGTAATCAGACAATGGCCAGTCTGTATTGAGCATGTCACGCAAAGCGAACTGGTCTGTTTCAGGCTTACTTCCATCACAACTCTGTGGTGCGAAGTCCTGTCTGCATCCGTTCATCTCGTTCGTCGAATCTAACAGAGTATATCCAGGTGGGCAGCGGCACCGGGGCCTCTGAATTTGATCATCTCCAAGAGTACAGTAGCTGTTGAAGCCACAAGCTCCACCACCTGTTTGTTGGGTGATCCTCATGCATATATTTGAAGGGACCGGGGAAGAGACCATCGACCAGCCCACTGCCCAGCCAGAAGTCGAATTTGCTGTCTTTGGGTGGACATATTGCCTGAAGACCCCGTCATATTCAAGGATCGCTCTTTGGTAAAATCCGCTGGTCGGGTTGGTGCCTGAGGTGACGAGAGTTAGTACTGTTCCATTCATTGCCGTGAGGTAGACCTGACCACTTTGATTGAATATCAACCGGAAGGCGGTACCAAGGGTGTTGCTAGCCCAGTAAGCATCTGACAGGACCGGCTTGGTAGGAGTGGCATAGAATACGAGATTTCCGTCGTCTTGTAGTATGAGGTGGAATCTCCCAGCGGAGTAATTCACTTCAGAGTAGTGAGCTCTAACTTTAGTCCCTAGATCCAACTGCTGCGTAGGGAGTATCGTATCGGTCGGTTGGCTGAACGTCCCCCACAAGTCGACGTTGTTCTGGCTTGTCAGGACAAAGTTCCCCGTGTCGAGCATGGCCGCATACGCTGCGCCAGTGACGGTCGGGAGAGGAGACCACAACTCACTTCCTTTTGGGTCCACAAGCACCAGTCTGCCGTCGGCGGTCAACTGGACTGTCGAACCTTCGGGTGCTAGATTATCGCCGTTCGCCGACCAGACTATGGTTTTATCCTCTATCTTCTCGAACCATATCGCCAGCAAATGAGCTCCTCTTCCCATTTCCCGGAACCCGAAAGCGAATTCGCCCGACGGGGACAGCCAGGAAGAGTTCCTGTCATTCGCTGTCAACGAGGAGCCCAAGGTTAAGCTGCCGGGGGTCTGACCTTCGGCCGAAAGTGGAAGCGGAATTAGTACTAGGAGGATTCCTAGTACTACCGAAGCCATGTCAGATGAAGTTTGTGTGCTCCTTGAGTGAAGCTACTTCAACCTTTAAATTGAGACCGGCGTTCATTACAGAATTTTCTATTCTATCCGAGTCTCTCCCGCACGTCCCGTTGTTGAAGACAGGTGACGACTCGTTCTCCATTTAAACCAAATCTATCGCACTCGGGATGTCCATATCAACATTATTTTACATATGTCTAAAATAATGACATATACTAACTGCTCTAATGTTTTGCAAGTTGTCCATCTGTTGAAATTAATAATTTACTACTCCAATCAAAGTTGATAAATTTCATATAACTCCACTAAGCGAAAAGCAGGCCACTAATTTCACAAGTGATTTGTTAATTTTCACCAGTAAAATTTTGTTTCCAGTGGCAACTTCCTAAATAGGTTGACAAGGTTAGTATTGAACTTTACTCTACCAAATTTCATAGTGACTAACCTAAAAGCGAGCATACATTAGTAAGTCACCAATTTCACTTGTATGTAATAACTTCAATGGTGGAGCTTTGCAAAAAGTCTATTTAAAAAAGAGAAAATGCCTCAATAACAGAATATGTAAAATGAAAAAAAATTGTTTGCTCAATAAGTTTATTAATTAATAAAAATATTTATAAAATTTAAAAAGGAAATGATGCCCTCAACTCATGAAAGAAAATGATTTGTCAAATCAATCAGTTGTGTTAATAAACCTTTTTTTTTTGTCGAAATGTTAATAAACCGTTAAAAAATACATAATGTGTAGGCGGCTTTGTAATTTGACCTTTTTTTTGTTGTTGAGACCGTTTTCCTTTTTACTTAGTTTCGTTTCTTTTTCTTAAAATATCTTATTAGTTATATTAATATATCCATCAAATTTAAAGAAATTTATTTGATATCATTATTGAAATTTGTTTCTTCATGATATTAATTTCTCCATTTTCTTTATTTTTCCATTGTCTACATAAATCAATGGTGACAAAAATGTTTCCTTCAAAATGAGATGAAAATACAATTTTACCCCTTAACAGGTATGTGCATTGCGCATGCTAATAATAAACATAACGAAAAAATAACTGCTGTAACATGAGATAACAATTGAAAGCTTAGGGGCAAACCTATACTATCCCAAAGTTCGAGAGAAGATTATGATTGGATCCACAAATGTTTGGTAAATTTGAGTAATTTCCCCTTGATTTTCTTTCCAATGGCAAAATCGTTACTATATTAGAAATTTACTAACTTGTAAGGATTTACGTGGTAAGTTACTAGTATCAGTACTAAGTTTTTTTTTGTCAATTTGTAAGTTACATTACCATCAGCGTGCTTGACTAAGAAGTCGCCAGTTAAATGATTTTACTAACAAAATTTAGAATTTATTGATCATATTGAAAATTATATTGCGCGGAAATTTGCTCCTGTTTCGCCGAACAATTTGTTAGAATTCAGCTATCTATTATACGTGTTGAGGTGAACGTGTGAGGATGTTAGGTGAAAAGAAGTATCACATCGTGCATGTGACACAATATGGAGGAGTTGATATATTCTAATTGGCATATAACTTGTTGGTTTAAGTTTTTTTAATGAAGATTAGTCCAACTGAAGATGCCAATGAGCTCGTACTTGGGCTTCCCCCTCGGTTATTTCTTCGGGCGAAAGTATCGTGTTTCTGTCATGCGTCCCTAGTAATATGTAAAACTGATCCTTAAGCTTTTAACAATTTGGCATTTGCTTGGCGATTGTATCTACATGACCTGTAACATTGTTGCTTACTTCCACCCGGCAATGGCGTTTCCTCTCGTGGATTTTCATGCTGCTGTTGATGCAAAACATGTGAACTGTGCCATGTGCAAGTGGAAACATGTATTTAAAACGATATTGTAGATAGCTGTTTTTACCAAGGCCGAACTTGTTCACCGTTACAAGTTCCCGTAAAAGTTGAGTGGCAGCTTTTTTATTGGCTAGTTAAAAAAAAAAAAAGAAGCACTAACTTTACATTGAGTGACAATCCCGGCACAAACTTTTTTTAGTCCGAATAAAAAACACCAACTTTTACTCGAGTCCCAAATCTGACCTTGTAAGGTGAAATTTTCAAATTGTTCGGGCCAAATTTGAGATTTAAGTGAAAGTTAGGCTCCGTTCGTTTGGCGGAAAATATTGTGCTTTTGGAAAATGTTTTCCGGAAATCATTTTCCTAGAAAATGTTTTTCCGGAACACAATTTTCCGGTGTTATTTGAAATATGAAAAAGTTTCGGAAAATATTTTTCGGCGTTTGGCTTAACTATCGCCGCCGGTCGTGTTCTTTTTCCTTCTTCTTCTCCGGCAAGTCGCCGGCCACAGTCACGGCCGACGTCCGGCGACCGGCCAGAGGCGAGCTCGAGCGTTGCCACAGGCCGGCGAGGCCCCAGCTCACCCGGTCGGCGACCTCGGGCGAGCTCGACCTAGCCCAAGTCGCCGGATCTGGCGAGGCCCGAGCTCGCCGGCCGTGCGAGCTGGGGCCTCGCCAGATCCGGTGACCTGGGTGAGGTCGATCCTCGCCCGAGGTCGCCAGATCCGGCGGCGACCTGGGCGAGGTCGAGCCTCGCCCAAGGTCGCCGGACGTCGGCGAACCTCGCCCAGGTCGCTGGACGTCGGCGAACCTCGCCCGAGGTCATCGGCGAGGCCGAGCTCGCCGGTCGCCGGCCGCCGACTGGCTGAGGTAGAAGAAGAAGAAGGCCTGAGAAAGATGGGAAACAGAGAGCGACGCGAGAGGAGGCAAGGGCGAGAGGGCTTGAGGGCAAACAAGAAAGAAGGGAAAATGATTTCCTCTTTCTCAAAAGAGGAAATCATTTTCCCTAGTTTGTAGAAGGATTTTTTTCATTAGTGGAAAACATTTTCCCCAGGAAGTTATTTTCCATCCTCGAACACCGGAAAACCCGGAAAATATTTTTCCGGAAAATATTTTCTGCCAAATGAACACAGCCTTAGTGTTTTTTTATGAGATAAAAAAAATTCATGTCAGAATTGTCGCTCGAAATAAAATTTGTGCTTTTTTTTAGAATTAACCCCTTTTTTTATCCAGTTGAACTATTTATAATTTACCATTGAGAGAATAATACTGTTCTCAAATCCAACATCCATCAATTGATTGTCAGGTATTTTTCAATTTAAGAAAAATGATAAAAATGGTCCATGAACTTAAAGTTATTAGTTACTAATTTCACTGCTAAATTTTTATTTTGAGTGGTAAATTATATTTTCTTGAAGTTGGTAAGTTCCTTTTTCTGCTGGTAACTTATTATCTTAAAGGCGGATCTAGGTCAATAAGTTATTAAATTTACCGCTAAGTTGTCATTTTAAGTGATATATTCCTAAGACAATTGATATCTTACTCTTGCATTTAATGTGTGTAAATTGCTAACATTGTCTGTAAATTACCATCAGTCGGTTGGACCACCATCATATGATATTGCCATCGGGACTTAAATTTATTATTCATTTTTAGAAAAGTACCGTGCACGGAGATTTATTGTGTTGACACCTATTTTAATTTGCCCAAAAATTAATTGCACAAAATTTAGGAGTTAATTTTTTTTAATTCCTAAAACAAAAAAAATATTTCTATTTAAATGCATTGCATATAGAAATTAGGCACATTTATATTAATAGGATCTATTATAACTTTAAAAAAAATTTCAAATTTAAAAAAAAAATCGAGTTGGGCCGGGTCGGGGCCAGGTCGACTCGGCCCTTTCCTTTTTTCTCTTCTTTTCCCCGCACGGGCCCGGCCCTTTTCTTTTTCTTTTTTCTTCCCCCGCACGGGCCCGGTCTGCTTTTCTTTTCTTTCTTCCTTTTCTCCCCGCGCGGGCTGGGCCTGGCCCGGCCCAGCCCCTTCCTTCCTTCTTCCCCTCGCCGACCGTCTCTTTTTCCGCCCCTGTTCTCCTCTGTTTCTGACGTCCAGACCAACGAACGGACGAGCGCGGCCGCGCTGTCCCCATCACGTCAGATGATGGCCGATGAAGCACGCCAACGGGACTGGCATTAATGGCCAGTCCCATCCTCCCCGAAAACCTGGCCTCCTCTCCCCCTTCTTCCTCTCTTCTTCAGCGTCAGAATGGCCCCCCATCTGCACCGGCCTAATGGTCGCGAAAGTCACGGGACAAAGTAGGCCCGTGCAAGCCGTCGTCATGCAGACATAATGGAGCAGGGGGGCACCGTCGTCGTCGCCTATAAAAGCCGAAGAGAGAGAGAGGCCCGGTCGGCCAGAGAGAGAAAAACAGAGAGAGAGAACAGAGAGAGAAGAGAGAATAGAGAGAGAGAGAGAGAGAGAGAGAGAGAGAGAGAGAGAGAGAGAGAGAGAGAGAGAGAGTAAACCAAGAGTCCTTAGGCCGTGAGAAGGAAGCCCGTCGCCTCGCCAACGCCCCTCGACCAGCCGGAAACCCCCTAGATGCGCCGTCGACCGGTGAGCTTCTCCCGGGTCCCGACTGCTATGTTTTCCCTTGTTTTTTTGGCGTGGTTTGACTGGAACTCGCGCCGGCCATTTTGTGCGAATCCCAGCCCATACCGTCGTTCCCCGTAGCCCGTGTGTCGTCGCCAAAGGTAAGCTAGGCCGCCGGAGCCAACCAAGTCGCCGGAACAGGTCGAAATCTCCTTTTTTTTGTCTCTACACGCCAGGTGTTCGACGAAATGCTTCAATAAGGCCGGTTTTGTTTTGGTTGCCGGCTGGCAAGCAGGCGGTTGGACGGTGACCTAGGTGGGTGGCGAAGCTTGTTGGTGATCCCCTGGGGTGGTTTTCGGTCGGCGGTGGCACGGGTCACCGGCGAGAGGCCAATTTGGCTCGCCAAAGATACCCGTGTATACGTGCACACGGGTCAACCCGACCCGGATCACCGATCCGACCCGAGTCAACGCCCGGGGTCGGATCCGTTGACCCGGGTCAGTCCCGACCAACCCGGCTCAACAGACCCGACCCGCGTCAACGCCCTGGGTCGGATTCGTTGACCCGGGTCGGATTCGACCGACCTGGATTCGCCGACCCGACCCGTTATTATTATATTATTATTATATTTTATTTTAAAAAAATTTTAAATTTTTTTTTTCCCGTATTTACTTCTTATTTTTTTAAAAAAAATTTAAAAAATTTTAAATTTTTTTTCTTTTCTTTTTCTCCGTATTTCCCTTTTTTTAAAAATAATTAATTTAAAAAAAATTTAAATTTTTTTTCCTCTCTAAATTATGTGATATATCTGAATGTTTTAATTTATTGTTGTATTATTATGCATGCTGTTATAATTTCAAAAAATTCCATGTTTAAATTAGATAAGCCTATAGAATTATGCAGTGATACTTTGCATGTGTTCTTTACTACTGTTTTGTTATTATTATTCATGTTTTTCATTAAAATATAATTGCATGAATTGTTGTGTTTTGAATGTCATCTGACTTAGTTAGGACTAGAACCTAAGGCTGCATATCTATTTTGATTGCTAATCGTTTATGATTATGCACTCGTTTGATCACCTCACATGTTAGGAGAAAGATCTTAAAATCAATCCAAATTGCCTGACAAATGTTCTCAGAAATGAACAAGGTAAAAAGATACCGAAAGGGCATTAGTTGTCCAATTAGTGTAACTAAGTCCCCGAACTCATTTAATCTCTGGTTCGTAGGAATAGGGTGATTCTCCCATCACCCTATTTGGATTTCTAATCGACCCACCCCAAATCGATTAGTGGCGACTCTTGATGAAAAACCAACTGTAGGTTAAAAAACTTAAACCCTAAGTCGCGATATGGTATGGGCTTGGGAGAGCCCGAGTTAAATCCCGAACCTAGACTTAGCGCGTACTAGGCGAACCCCCCCTTTTTTTGCATGCATGTCGATAAAAAGCGGGAGGTCGATCGCGACATATTGACTAACAGAATATTATAACTATTCGCGATTGTAGTAAAGCTCATGTCAGAATTTCACTGGCCGGCAGCACAAACTTATCAAATTTATAACAAGGCAAGTCTGCTTGGTCGTGGCCCTTTGAGCTTGCCATGACCCAGAAATTTTCCAAGGAGAAACAGACACATTTGGAAGACTTTGGCCAAAACATCTTTCATGTTTGGTGGAGATTTTATGAGATGAAAATGGTGGAGAAGAAAGGCAAAGGCCGCAATTGATTCATTCCCTGTGAAATCAATCCGATTACAGGTCGCTTCCTAGAAATTGAATGTGTCAATCAGATACTCAAATATACGTGGAAATTTGTTATAGTGTCCCACATCAAACATGAGCTCAATGGATGTGATCCGTGGCATCGTGGTGATCTAATACTTAGATTGCAATGAGCCTTGTGCAGCTTGGAGAGGAATGGTTACATTAATAACCAATCAACATAAGTCTGCATATACTCTACGAAAATTTGCATACAAGAGTTGACAAAAATAAGAATAAGTGCATCAGAAGTCCTAAATTTATCGCAAAAGTGCGATCGAGTATTTAAACCTTTAGAAAAGTTCAAATAAGTCTTAAAACTTGTTGAAATTGTGCAATCAAGTCTCTCTTCGTCCAATATGGCTAACAGAAAAAATCGATACGATTTTTAATTGTTGTTCAGAGAGAGAGAGAGGCGCCGATCTAGTTGCCACATCATCCATTTTAGAAAAAACAATGTTAAAAGATATTAAAGCAAAATGTTCTATGTTGCTATCAATATATAAATAATTGTTTTCAAAATTTCAAAGAAATAAAAATCTGAGTCCAACGAGGAATGCCGGCCCCATCGCCACCAGCTTAACCAGAACTACCACCTTCCTTCTTTCCTTTTTCTTTTCAGATTTTTATTTTTCTATAATCTTAAAATCAATTTTTTTCCTTTTAATTTCTTTTATTTTTCTGAAATGGCTGATGTGGCAACCTTATCAATACCTCTTTCTTCGAAATATGTTAAAAAATAAAAGCCATGTTATCTTTTTCCGTTAACCAAATTGGACAAGCTAACGGATGGACTTGATCGAACCTATTTAACAAGTTATAAAACTTAATTACATATTTTGAAAGTTTTATGATTCGATTGCACTTTCGCAATAAGTTTTAGCACTTTCAATACAATTGTCCTACGAAAGTAAAGAGCATTTAGAGCTTACAGAGGATCAATGAAGTATCAAGTCAACAACTTAAAAAAAAAAAAATCTTTCGATCGCCCGTTGGAGTAAGGCAAGGTAACATACTCGACTTTAAACTTCGATTTAGTGCTCGGTGTGTGTTAAACGGACCACAACCGAATACCTTTTAGGACATTAAGGTGATGAAGATTAGAGATGGATGGATTTGAGTGGACCTTGGCTTGCTCACACTGGACAGACACGGTTTTTGCTAGGGGACTCACTGTTGACACGTAAAATTAAGGATTTAATCCGTTAATCCTAGGCAAAAAAAAAATGTGTGAATTTGCATTATTAACAGTCATGCTTCTCGCTACATTTCATCGCCGTTAAGGGGATTGTGGTGTTTGCTACATCATGGGAGATTCAATTTGACGAGAACATTGAAGCCTTCGATATCATCTTCCTTACCTCGTCTTTTCGTATCCACTCATACTTTGTTAACACACTGACCCTACAAATATTCACCTTGGGATTATTTTTATTTCTAAGTAGCATCATCAAAAATCCTAAGGAGAAAGAACCGAGTCGTGGTCCAACCAAGCAAGAACGCCAAGCCCTAACCCAAATAATTTAGCGGGGGCCGGCCGCATGAAGGATGGAATTGGGCCACATGCTCTTAAATTGAGCATGCATCGGAGATCTTGAAAATTGGAGGAACAAGGAGGAAAGTATATATATCCATTGAATTGAATGGCCCCGTGCATGCATGGGAACAAGTCGCCAAGAGACCTTACCAAGTCGGATTTATTTCGGTTTGCAACAGCTGGTAAGAATTCAAGCCCTTCGTTCTTCTAATCGGAGTAGTTTTTGGAATTATGACTCAAATTCGGATTTCACAGTTCCAATTTAACAGTTCCAATTTAACTTAATTATGAATTTGAGTCATAATTCCAAAAACTACTCCGATTAGAAGAACGAAGGGCTTGAATCGTTATTGGGTGTTGCGAATTGAAGTGAATCCAGTTTGATGAAAATCCCGTGGCAAATACACGTAAAGCCCTATTTCTCTTTTCTCTCTCTCTCTTCTTTCTATTTTCCCTTTTTTTTTATTTTCTCTTCTTTTTCTTTCCTTTCCTCTTTCCTTCTCCGGACGCGCTGTTCTTTCCCCATTATAACTCTTCGTTTTCCCTTTTCTTTCCCCCTTTTTTTAATAAAAAGCTCACTTTTTGATCTAGTCAAAAGAATAGCTAAATATTACATTAACGGGGGCATTCATCTACTTCTATGAAATTGGCGCAAGCAGACTTTTCCGAAGGGAAACAAACAAAAGACGAAGACCCTTGACCAAAACATCGTCCATTGAATTGAGAATGACATGGATATGATAGTGAACGAGCTGGCAGACGCCATAGCTGACTAATCCAACAAATGACTGTTGGATTTTGATCTTCGGGATCTTTCCCTGATCTTGTCTTGGTATACTTTCCAGTTCCGTCCTGTAATTTGGACCAGTTATCGAATGGCATTGATTGTAGCTCACCGAGTTTTTTATACAAGATCTCCGATGATCATTTTGGAAGGGAATACTTATGGTTAGAAAATTGTTTGCCTTGTGTCGCTTCTCGCAATTTCTCAACGGATGAATCGAGAAGAAAGTTCATTTGATTATGCTTCCAACTATGTGATTTGCGGACTGTGACTTATTTGGCCTATAACAGGTTGGTTGCCCAAGAAGGAAGTGAGAGTCCCTTCTGTATGAATTAAAAAAAAGCAGTAGAACTATTGTAATTGCGATTTCTGGGCACCCGATCCACACCTTGAGGATCGGCAAGTTTTCATATGGCTCTCATCATCCAATTTAGCAGAGAAGATCTATTTTGCTTGGGTCAGGATAAATCACTGCTCTACTGCGTCGAATGCCATTTTGATGAAGCAAAATTGTCGATGAAAATGCTTTGATGGAGCCACATTAGTTTTTCCCGTGACATAATGGTATATGATCCACGTAGAAGTCCCAAGAGATTCAATACAATAATGACCCTGACTTAAAATTTTTCAGGGACTAGTTCTGCATCATTTCATATGGTTATCTGATCACTCTATCAATCTAAATCTCTCTTCAAAGTTGCATGCCACCTCACATACAATCCCTTTTGCCGACAATCATCAACCCGTTCTCTTTTGGATACATGTGAGGGAATGTTAAGCATCAGTAAGATTTAGCTTATTTAAGCAGGACCCATGTGAAGACCTTACGAAAAAGTTATGTTGGCTTAATAGCAGTTACAAACAATACAAATACTTTTCATGATTACACAGACACCAGTTGGCTTAATAAGCAAAATCAAATTGCACTGATAAAAGAGCTTGGATCTGGAGGGACTGAGACTTCAACAGCTCCTTCCAACATCTGAGTGATTTTCTTCATGGTTGGCCTCAAAGCCGGGTCTTCCTGGATGCACCACAATGCCGTCGTCACAAATCTTCTCACCCTTCTCATGTCACTTGATGCCTCCTCGTCACTCTCCACCAGCACAATTATGTTCCCATCGTGGTAGCAGTCATACACCCAGTCGACCAGCACAACTTGAGCTTCCGTTTCCGCTTCCGGCTCGTAGTTCTTTCTACAGCAGATGAGCTCTAGCAACAAAATGCCGAAGCTGTAAACGTCTACTTTGCCAGAAATAGGCATATTCCGGAACCATTCTGGCGCTAAATAACCTCTGGTTCCTCTAACTCCGGTGGTGGTTCGTGTTTGGTTGGCCATCAAGAGCTTAGCTAACCCGAAGTCTGATATTTTTGCAGCGAGAGTGCCATCAAGAAGAATATTTTGCGGCTTGATGTCGCAGTGGATTATGTGCCTGGTGCAATCGTCATGCAAGTAAGTGAGCCCCCGCGCAACACCACAGGCAATTTCTACTCTTTTGTACCAGCTGGGCCTTGAAGAGCCAAATAGAAAATCGGCCAAACTGCCTTTGCTCATGAATTCATACACCAGCAGTCGGTGTTGACCCTCATTGCAGAATCCAAGCAACTGCACTAAGTTCTTGTGGTTAGTTTGGCCAATTGCACTCACTTCTCTTTCAAACTCCTTTTCGCTTTCTCCGGTCCTTGTCATCAACACTTTTACTGCCACAAAGTTCGTATCCACGGATCCCAGAACACCTTTGTACACTGTTCCAAAAGCACCCCTGCCTAGTTCTTCTTTGAATCCATCTGTTGCTTGTTGAAGCTCTTGATAAGCGAAAGTCTGCGTGCCTGTGGCTTGGTTGATCTGGACTAGTCGTGAAAACTTAGAATCCCTAGATCGGAAGCTTTTATATACTAAATAGCCAATGACGAGTAAAAGCAAGTTCAAAAACACGGAACTACTCAACAGCACTGATCCAATGATCACCAGAGTCGAGTTCTTGTTCTTCTTCTGGCCGTTTCCTGTAGATGTCGAAGTAAAGTTATCTTTCCTGACCTTTATCAGAGCTTTTCCACCCTCACTAGCATCCTTCCTACCATTAAGAAGAGGGATCTTCTTTTTCCAGCAACTTCCGCCTTTGAAAACAGCGACTGCGCAAAAACAATCAGCCAAGCAAGCCTCTCGGCACTGGTCCTCGGTTTGTTGCACGATAACCTCGTAGTCAAGCTGCGGCCAGTCTGTATTGAGCATGTCACGCAAAGCGAACTGGTCTTTTTCAGGCCTACTTCCGTCACAACTCTGTGATACGAAGTCCTGTCTACATCCATTCATCTCGTTCGTCGAATCTAACAGAGTATATCCAGGTGGGCACTGGCATCGGGACCTCTGAATCTTGTCGTCTCCAAGAGTACAGTAGCTGTTGAAGCCACAAGCTCCAGTACCACTATCTCGCTCGATGCTCGTGCATATATTTGAAGGGATCGGGGAAGAGACCATCGACCAGCCCATTCCCCAGCGAGAACTTGAATTTGCCGTCTTAGGGTGGACATATTGCCTGAAGACCCCATCGTATTCAAGGATCGCCCTTTGGTAAAATTCGCTGGTTGGAACTGTGTCTGAGGTGACGAGATTGAGTACTGTTCCAGTCCTATTCGTGAGGTAGACCTGACCACTTTGATTGAATATCAACCGGAAGCCAATACCTGGGGTGCTGGTGGTGCCGGTGGCCCAGTATGCATCTGAGCTGAGCCGCGGGTTAGGAGTGGCATAGAGCACGAGATTTCCGTCGGTTTGCAGTATCAAGTGGAATCTCCCAGCGGAGTAATTCATTTCGGAATAGCGAGCATTAACTATACTCCCTTGACCTAACTGTTGCGTAGGCAGTATAGTATCGGTCGGTTGGCTGAACGTATCCCACAAGTTGATGTGGTTCGTGCTCGCTAGGATGAAGTTCCCCGTGTTGAGCATGGCCGCATATGCTACTCCGGTGCCAGTCAGTCTAGAAGACCACAGCTCTCTTCCTTTTGGGTCAGCAAGCACCAGTCCGTTGTCGGCGGTCAACCGGACTGTCGAACCTTCGGGTGCTAGAGTACCGCCATTCGCCGACCAGACTATGGTTTTGTCCTCTATTTTCTCGAACCATATAGCCAATAAATGAGCTCCTCGTCCCATTTCCCGGAACCCGAAGGCGAACTCGCCCGACGGCGAAAGCCAGGAAGAGTTCCTGTCATTCGCTGTTAACGAGGAGCCCAAGGTCAAGTTGCCAGAGGTCTGAGCTTCGGCGAAAAGTGGAAGTGGAACAATTATTAGAAGGATTCCTAACATCATTGAAGCCATGTTAGATGAAACTTGCGTGCTCCTTGAGTTGAGCTACTTCAGCCTTATGAATGAAACCAGCATTCTTTATAGATCTTCCACTTTCTATGCTACCCGAGTCTCTCCCACGGCTAGTTTGAACCAAATCTGTGGACAGACTTTGCCCCTGTCAACACGTATATCTAGAATAATCTTATATTACTATTACTTGTTTTTGTTTCTTTTTTCTTAAAGTATCTCATTAGTTCTATTAATATATTCAGCAAAGCTTACAAAAAATTATCTTATAATAGTATCATTGATACTAAATTTTTCTGATAATAATATCTTTGTAAATTTATTTTTCTTCATTTTTTTATTTTTCCCTTTTTCTTTAGAGAAATCAATGGTGAAAGAAAACTTGTCAAATTTAGAATAAGGCAAGTATGCTCCACAAGCTTGCCGGGACCCAGAAATTTTCCAAGGGACACGCAACTCTGGAAGACTTTGACCAAACGTCGTACACGTTAAGTTGGACATTTTATGAGATGAAAGTGATGGAGAAAAAAGGCAGGGCCCACAGTTGATTCAATCCCTATGAATTCAAACCGATTACGAGTTGCTTCGGGGAAATTGACTGTTTCAATAGTAATCGCCGATATGCTCAAACGTACGTGGAAATTCGCTTTTGTAGTCCCACGTCTAGCATGCGCTCAATGGACGTGGTCCATGGTGCTGTGGTGATTCAATGCTTAGAAAACGACGGGTCTTGTGCAACTTGGAAAGGAGTGGCTACAACAATGATGAATATACATAACTCGGCGGATAATCTACAAAAAATTGATACTGGAGTTACGGGTTTTGAATCCGATATATTTGGTTAAATGGATTTCGTAGAGACATAAAGATATCATGCTCATGGACTTAACGACATCATGCAATACTAAAAGCAATTT
The DNA here is from genome assembly GCF_021117445.2 of Syzygium oleosum. Taxonomy (NCBI): domain Eukaryota; kingdom Viridiplantae; phylum Streptophyta; class Magnoliopsida; order Myrtales; family Myrtaceae; genus Syzygium; species Syzygium oleosum. Next base: position 2,510,778 of record NW_026607526.1, read on the forward strand.
GGTTTACACATAATTAATGTGATCAGTACACAAATACGGAGTGTTCCCGTTTATAAATTTTCTCCTCAATAAGAGGAAACTGTCAACAGTATTCTGCACCGTCAATAGTCCCTTTGCATCTCTAGCATCTCGGTCACACTAGAAGTATTCCTGCACTGCCGTGATAATGGCAGCCAAAACTTCCTGTTCATACATTTGGTCCCCAAATGAATCTCAATTTGCAAGGCAAAGGGCTAATTTTCCAGGGTGTGTAGGGTTCAATCCGGGCATGACCTGATAATAAGTACTTCTGCTGAGTTTCATCCTACTAAATCTCCCCCGAGTTGCAATTTTCCCGGATAATCGACGTGTACGCAAGGATAGATCCTTTTTATAAATAATTACATGAGGGGAAACTTTTTGCAGTTTTCTGCATAAAATGCTGTACATTGTTCTCTGCATCATTAGAAAATTGAGCCACACGCTCTTAAATTGTTGCAAGCAGACTTTTCCAAAGTCAAACAACCAAAAGACGAAGACCATGACAGAAACATCGTTCGTTCTATCGATTGAGAATGACACGAAAATGATAGCGAACGAGCTTGCAGACGCCAATACGCCATAGCCAATTAAGACAAATATGAATTCGAACCCATTAAGCTTCTGGTGCAGATCAATTGCTAGATTTGGATCTTCGGGGTCTTTCCATCGTCTCATCTCGGTATATTTTCGAGTTCCGTACTGTTTGGACTTGTTATGGAATGGCTTTAACTGAAGCTCACTGCATTGTTTATACGAGATCTCCAAGGATCACTAGGAAAGGAATACGTATGCTTAGAAAATTGTCTGCCCTGTGTCGCTTCAAGCAATTTCTCGACAGATGAATCCAGAAGAAAGTTCATTTGATTATACTCCCAACTACTTGATTCGCGGACTGTGATTTCTTTGGTCTAGAAGAAGTTGGTTGCCAAAAGGAAGTGAGTGTCCCTTCTGTATAAATAAAGCTGCAGCAGAACTGTTGAAATTGGGATTCCAGGTTACCGATCCATGACCTGAGGATCGGCAAGTTTCATATGGTTTTCATCATCTAATTTAGCAAATAAGATCTGTTTTGCTTGGATCAGGTTAAAATACTCTTCTACCGTGTCAAATGCAATTTTGATAAAGCAATATGTCAATGAAAATGCTTTAAAGGAGCCACGTTAGTTTTTCCCGTGACATACAGGGATATGATCCACGTAGAATTCCTAAGAGAACAACACTATGATGCCCGTGACTTTAAATTTATTAGTGACTGCTTTTGCATCATTTGATATAGCTACTTGATCTCTCAACAATTTAAATCTCTCTTCAAAGTTGCATGTGGCCTCGCATGCAATCCCGTTTGCCAACAATCGTGTCAACCCATTCTCTCTTGAATACACGTGAGGGAATGTTAAAGCTTCAGTAAGATTTAGCTTATTTAAGCAGGATCCATGCGAAGACATTATAAAAAAGTTTATTCTGGCTTAATAGCAGTCACAGACAATACTAATACTTTTCATAATTACACAGGCACCAGTTGTCCTAACAAGCAAAATCATATTCAACTAATAAAAGAGCTTGGAACTGGGGGGACTGGGACTTCAACAGCTCCTTCCAACATCCGAGTGATTTTCTTCATGGTTGGCCTCAAAGCTGGGTCTCCCTGGATGCACCACAATGCCATCATCACAAATCTTCTCACCCTTCTCATGTCACTTGATGCCTCCTCGTTACTCTCCACCAGCACAATTATGTTCACGTCATGGTAGCAATCATACACCCAGTCGACCAGCACAACTTGAGCTTCAGTTTCCACTTCCGGCTCGTAGTTCTTTCTACAGCAGATGAGCTCTAGCAACAAAATGCCGAAGCTGTAAACGTCTACTTTACCAGAAATAGGCATATTCCTGAACCATTCTGGCACTAAATAACCTCTCGTTCCTCTGACTCCGGTGGTGGTTCGTGTTTGGTTGGCCATCAAGAGCTTAGCCAACCCGAAGTATGATATTTTTGCGGCGAGAGTGCCATCAAGAAGAATATTTTGCGGCTTGATGTCGCAGTGGATTATATGCCTGGTGCAATCATCATGCAAGTAAGAGAGCCCCCACGCAACACCACAGGCAATTTCTACTCTTTTGTACCAGCTGGGCCTTGAAGCGCCAAATAGAAAATCTGCCAAACTGCCGTTGCTCATGAATTCATACACCAGTAGTCGGTGTTGACCTTCATTGCAGAATCCAAGCAACTGCACTAAGTTCGTGTGGTTTGTTTGGGCAATTGCACTGACTTCTCTTTCGAACTCCTTTTCGCTTTCTCCAGTCCTCATCTCCAACACTTTTACCGCCACAAAGTTTGTTTCCTTGGATCCGAGAACACCTTTGTACACTGTTCCAAAAGCACCCCTACCCAGTTCTTCTTTGAATCCATCTGTTGCTTGTTGAAGCTCCTGATAAGTGAAAGTCTGTGTGCCTGTGGCTTTGTTGATCTGGACTGGTCGTGACAACTTAGAGTCCCTAGATCGGAAGCTTCTATAAATTAAATAGGTAATGAGGAGTAAAAGCAAGTTCACAAAGACAGAGCTACTCAACAGCACTGATCCGATGATCATCAGAGTCGTATTCGTGTTTTTCTATTGGCCATTTGCTGTACATTTTGAAGTCGTGTTATGTATCCTGACCTTGATCAAAGCTTTCCCAACCTCCTCAGGATCCATCCTTCCATTTGAAAGAGGGATCTTCTTTTTCCAGCAAACTCCGTTGCTGAAAATGGCGATTGCGCAAAAACAATCAGCCAAGCAAGCCTGTCCGCACCAGTCCTCCATTTGTGCCGCGCTATGCTCGTAATCAGGCTGTGGCCAGTTTCTATTGAGCAATTCGTGCAAAGCGAACTGGTCTGTTTCAGGCCTACTTCGTTACAACTCTGTGGTACGAAGTCCTGTCCACATTCATTCATCGCATTCATTGAATCTTACGGAGTATATCCAGGTGGGCATTGGCATCGGGGCCTCTGATCGTCTCCAAGAGTACAGTAGCTTTTGGTCGGCAAGCACCAGTCCGTTGTCGGCGGTCAACTGGACTGTCGAACCTTTGGGTGCTAGATTACCGCCATTTGCCGACCAGACTATGGTTCTGTCCTCTATTTTCTCGAACCATATAGCCAACAAATGAGCTCCTCTTCCCATTCTCCGGAACCCAAAGGCGAACTCGCCCGACGGCGAAAGCCAGGAAGAGTTCCTGTCATTCGCTTTTAACGAGATGCCCAATGTCAAGTTGCCAGAGGTCTGAGCTTCGGCGGAAAGTGGAAGTGGAACAAGTAGTAGAAGGATTCCATGTCACGCCCCGAACCCTACGAAGCGCGAGCATCCCACCTTAGGTCGATTATGATGCGACGTCTCAGGAAGCGTCGCCGACCCACGTTCAGAATAGGCAAAGATCAAACACATGCGGAAGCAATACATAACAAACCCTGACTAATATAAAATACGAGCCAAGGATAGCCAAGCAATAAACAACGATCAATGCAAAAAATATGTACATACTTATATTACTATTTTAAAACTCTTTTTACAGTGTTCACTACAACCAAAACGGAAACACCAACAGCTGGGAATAACCAAATAGCCACTTCTCCGTTCGCTCCGTCCCCACCGGGTGTATGCTCGACGACCATTTGGATAAAATGCGGTATTCCAAAAGAGGTGGTGACCTTGGCATCCTACTGCTGGGAGTCTGAAAAGTTTCGGTTTACACAACCGTGAGACGAATCTCAGTAAGTTCAACCCCTAAACCTAGGCTAGGCTAGCATGCAATCTCCTGACCGGAAACAAATACTTAAAACAATAACACAACAACAATCGAATAGCTCTCTGACCCTGCAGGTTAGACAGTTCAATATATAATAATCACGACACATACGTGGCACACCTAGTCACACGTACGCCAATCACATGCTCATGCACCGAGTCTCACACACTCGCATGCCAGTCCACGCATGTTCATGCATGCAAATGTCGTCGACATGTCACGTTCATTTCCCGGCCCACTGGCCCACCCTGGCACACTGGCAATCGCCCAATTTATTATTCATTACGACTCGAGTCGACAATATTCACGGCCCGGTGCATCTAGCCTGCTTCAAAGTGCATGAGGCGCAGCAACCGATCTGGCCCAGTGTCTCTAGCCTGCTTCAAAGTGCATGAGGCGCAACACTGATCTCCTTACGAACCAAAGCCTGCTTCAAAGTGCATGAGGATGGTCGTCTTCCGGACGTACCGGGCATCGTCCTGCTTCAAAGTGCATGAGGACGGCATCGACTCGAAGGCCCTTAGGTGATCACACAACCCATTATTATCTGAACCCCGCGTAACACGCATCAGGATATTTTAGGTGATCACATACTCATGACAGGCACACAATCTCACACAATTTCATCACAAGCCTCATTCTCGGCATTCATAATGCGTGCCATGAAATGCAACATGAGCATCCACATAACATAGGCACAGGCACACAGTTCAATCAAAGTCATTCCACAGTGCCTAATTCACAAGTCACGTGCTTACTTGGCCTATTAATACCATGCGGGCAATTCCAAATACACAATTCAAGCCATCAATTGGCCAATCACACTCCGCACGATTCAGCCACACAAGCACGCAATATAGCATTTCGCAATTAAACACAATTGATCACCAATCAATCAATAGCCAATCATTCTGGGTAATTCCGGCCATTCAGCTAATAATTCTTGCTGTCCATTATAATCCGGTACATTCCTCAAAAACATGGACAGCCGCTATTTCCTCAATCCGGGCCCAATAATTGTCCATAACAATCCCACTAAATTCCTCGGATTTTATTTCCACTAATCAGTCCTCAATCCAGTCTGAAATACACACTGATACTATCTAAGCCAGTCCAAAATGTACCGATAATACCTAAACCAGTCCAGAAAAACGCACTAACAGTCCTAATCCGGGTTTAGGAATTTTACTCACTTAATCCGAGGTCACGACGACGGGGAACGGCGGCCGATCACTGGTGAACAGTGAAACCGGCGGCGGAATTCCCAGCGACGCGTGAACAGTGACCCGTACGGACGGGGGGATGAACAGTAACTTCCGTACTGACTGCTACAGTAACTCCGTACGGACAGGTACGCCCGGCGTCGTACGGCGAGGCTGGACAATTTGGGTGGTGACAGACGCAGTGATCCAGAGCTCCGGCGAAGCTCCGGCGCCCTTTTTGCCGGACGGGAAAGAGAAAAGAGGGAGAAAGAGAGAGAAAGGGAGAGAGAAAGGGAGAGAGAAAGGGTCGGCCAGGGCAAGGCTGAGGCTGAGGGGGCTGAGGTGGTCCACGGCGGGGCACGGTGGTCGGCGGCGGTGCTCCGGTGGCCGGCGACGAGCTCCCGCGAGCCAAACAAGAGAGGAAAAGTGAGAAAAATGGGGAGAAAAGCGAAGAGGGGCTGGGGTGTTCGGCCGTGAGGGTGAGGTGAGAGAGAGAGAGAGAGAGAGAGAGAGAGAGAGAGAGAGAGAGAGAGAGAGAGAGAGTCTTATCTGGTCAAACATGGCAGCCTAGGGGCAACACGTGTCGCAAATCCGACGGTTTTGACCAAAATACCCCTAATCTAACGGTTCTAATTTAATCTTATCCAAAAATGCGGGGCAAAAGGGTCAATAGGGCCATTAATTGAGCTGATAACCCTCCATAAATATCCTGAAATTTTTCCAAAATAATTCGGAACTGAAAACGGCCCAGGGGCAAACCGTCATTTTTCCGGTCCTGGGGCGAAACTCTAATTTTCGCACATACGTGTTCCATATGTGCGTGGCCAACATAATATGACGTCGGATTCGCGAAATTCACTTTCTAAACCCTCGAAAATCGACTGCGAAGTTCCGGGAATAAAATAATATTATTTTTCCAATTTTTGTCGAAATTCCAATTTTTGGCCATAACGACTCCTGGTATGCGTGGCCACCCAAAAATGGCCTTGGCAGCAAAAAATAACCTCAAACGGCCTCCGAATCCAGCCTCGGTGCCCACAGGGGCAAAACTGTAATTTTTCACCCTCGGACCGAAATTCCACTTTTTAACCATACTAACTCAAAACGTGTGTGGCCAGCGTGCTATGACGTCAGATTCCCAAAAATAGTCTCTTAAGCCATCGAAAATCAACATCGAAATCCGGGCCCAATTTCGTGATCAAAACTCACTCAATTTCCAATTTCAAGGTCTCTCACTAACGGGCGGCTGTTTAGAGGTTACGCGTATCGACCTAGGGTTATCCGAGTCATGACGGTCCTGATCATTGAGAGAATGAGAAATTATCACTAGTCCCAGAGGTCACGATCGTCCGGTTTAAGTTCAGGACTGGTTGGCCACATGCACTCTCGGTCATGCAGAATCACCTGCGAATTCGATTGTACATCGTTGGCCTTGGCCAAACCAAATCCGTTACCTTTCCTAAGATCGATCCACATTGGTTCATAATATTCTCTCATCATTTCTCGTGATCGGTGTCCGCTTCGCGATCGGATCCTTGGTCCACGTACCGTTTTCTAATTAGCCATACCCTATTGGTTAGTATCCCGAGAGTGATCAGCTCTGGGCGAGACTTACTAAAATGAAATGCGAAATATTGTCAATTTTATTGATCCCGGAATTATATCGAAATCCGTTACATTCCGAGTATCACTGAAGCCATGTTAGATGAAACTTGCGTGCTCCCTGAGTTGAGCTACTTCAGCCTTATGAATGAAACCAGCATTCTTTATAGATTTTCCACTTTCTATGCTACCCGAGTCTCTCCCACAGCAAGTTTGAACCAAATTTGTGGACAGACTTTGCCCATGTCAACACGTATATCTATCTAGAACAGTGATTTTGCCAAACGTTTTGAAGTTTTATAAAAGCTCCATTTGTAGTAAAAGAAAATGATTGATCAAAATATAAAGTGATTTTTGTGAAAATATATATTATTAATCAATCTTTCTTTTGTATTGATAAACCATTTAAAATTATATAATGAGTATCCAATTTTTGTGATTTGATCCCTTGGTGTTGAGGCCTTTTTTCCTTTTTACTGGATTTTATTTCTTTTTTCTTAACGTATCCCATTAGTTCTATTAATGCATTAATAAAAAATTCAAAAAAATTATCTTATAATAGTATCATTGATATTAATTTTTCTGATGATAATATCTTTCTAAATTCAGTTTTTTTCATTTTCTTTATTTTTCCCTTTTTTTTTTTTATAGAAAACAATGGTGAAAGAAAACTTGTCAAATTTTAGAGTAACGCGAGTCTGCACCATAAGCTTGCCGGGAACTAGATATTTTCCATAGGAACGCATAAATTTGGAGGACTTTGACCAAACGTCGTGCATGTTTAGTTGGAAATTTTATGAGATGAAATTGATGGAGAAGTAGGCAGGGCCCGCAGTTGATTCAATCCCATGAATTCAAGCCGTTTACAAGTTGCTTTGTGGAAATTGAACGTTTCAATCACAACCGCAAATATGCTAGAACGTACGTGGATATTTGCATTGTAGTCCCATGTTCAGCATGCTTAATGGATGTGATCCGTGGCGCGGTGGTGATTCAATGCTTAGAATACAACGGGTCTTGTGTAACTTGGAGAGGGATGTCTACAACAATGATCGATGAAAAGTATTCAATGATCGATTGTGTTTGAATTGGGAAGGAATACGTATGCTGACAAAATTATCTGCCTTTGTGTCGTTTCTCGCAATTCCTCAACGGATGAATCGAGAAGAAAGTTCGTTTGATTATGCTCCCAACTACGTGATTCGCGGAATGTGATTTCTTTGGCCTATAAGAAGTTGGTTGCCAAAGAAGGAAGTGAGAGTCCCTTCTGTATCAATAGAAAGGTAGCACAACTGTTGAAATTGGTATTTTCATGGCGACGATCCACGCCTTGAGGATCGGTGAATTTCATATGGTTCTCACCGTCTAATTTAGCAGAGAAGATATGTTTTGCTTGGGTCGGATCAAAACACTATTCTACTGCATCGAATGCAATTTTGATGAAGCAAAATTGTCGATGAAAATGCTTTGATGGAGCCACGTAATATTTTCCCGCGACATACAGGTATATGATCCATGTAGAAGTCCTAAGAGATTCAACATAATAATGCCCCTGACTTTAAATTTTTCAATGACTGGTTCTGCATCATTTGATATGGTTACTTGATCACTCCACAATCTAAATCTCTCTTCAAAGTTGCATGCGGCGTCCCATGCAATCGCTTTTGCCGACAATCGTCAAACCGTTCTCTTCTGGATACATGTGAGGGAATGTTAAGCATCAGTAAGATTTAGCTTATTTAAGCGGGATACATGTGAAGACGAACAAGTTTATGTTGGCTTAATAGCAGTTACAGACAATACAAATACTTTTCATGATTACACAGACTCCAGTTGGCTTAATAAGCAAAATCAAATTGCACTGATAAAAGAGCTTGGATCTGGAGGGACTGAGACTTCAACAGCTCCTTCCAACATCTGAGTGATTTTCTTCATGGTTGGCCTCAAAGCTGGCTCTTCCTGGATGCACCACAATGCCGTCATCACAAATCTTCTCACCCTCCTGATGTCACTTGATGCCTCCTCGTCACTCTCCACCAGCACAATTATGTTCCCGTCGTGGTAGCAGTTATACACCCAGTCGACCAGCACAACTTGAGCTTCAGTTTCCGCTTCCGGCTCGTAGTTCTTTCTGCAGCAGATGAGCTCTAGCAACAAAATGCCGAAGCTGTAAACGTCTACTTTGCCAGAAATAGGCATATTCCTGAACCATTCTGGCGCTAAATAACCTCTTGTTCCTCTGACTCCGGTTGTGGTTTGTGTTTGGTTCGCCATCAAGAGCTTAGCTAATCCGAAGTCTGATATTTTTGCAACGAGAGAGCCATCAAGAAGAATATTTTGCGGCTTGATGTCACAGTGGATTATGTGCCTGGTACAATCGTCATGCAAGTAAGAGAGCCCCCGCGCAACACCACAGGCAATTTCTACTCTTTTGTACCAGCTGGGCCTTGAAGAGCCAAAAAGAAAATCGGCCAAACTGCCGTTGCTCATGAATTCATACACCAGTAATCGGTTTTGACCCTCATTGCAGAATCCAAGCAACTGCACTAAGTTCTTGTGGTTAGTTTGGCCAATTGCACTCACTTCTCTTTCAAACTCCTTTTCCCTTTCTCTGGTCCTTGTTGCCAACGCTTTTACTGCCACAAAGTTTCTATGCTCGAATCCGAGAACACCTTTGTACACTGTTCCAAAAGCACCCCTACCCAGTTCTTCTTTGAATCCATCTGTTGCTTGTTGAAGCTCCTGATAAGTGAAAGTCTGCGTGCCTGTGGCTTGGTTCATCTGGACTGGTCTTGACAACTTAGAAACCTTAGATCGGAAGCTTTTATAAACTAAATAGCTAATGAGGAATAAAAGCAAGTTCAAAAACATAGAACTACTCAACAGCACTGATCCAATGATCACCAGAGTCGAGTTCTTGCTCTTCTTCTGGCCGTTTCCTGTAGATGTTGAAGTCAAGTTATCTATCCTGACCTTCATCAGAGATTTTCCACCCCCACTAGTATCCATCCTACCATTGAAGAGAGGGATCTTCTTTTTCCAGCAATTTCCGTCTTTGAAAAAAGCGACTGCGCAAAAACAATCAGCCAAGCAAGCCTCTCGGCACCAGTCCTCGGTTTGTTGCGAGCTAATATCGTAACCAGACTGTGGCCAGTCTGTATTGGGCATGTCACGCAAAGCGAACTGGTCATTTTCAGGTCTACTTCCTTCACAACTCTGTGATACGAAATTTTGTCTGCATCCGTTCATCTCGTTCGTCGAATCTAACAGAGTATATCCAGGTGGGCACTGGCAACGGGGCCTCTGATCGTCTCCAAGAGTACAGTAGCTGTTGAAGCCACAAGCTCCGGTACCGGCAGTTCGCTCAATGCTCGTACATATATTTGAAGGGACCGGGGAAGAGACCATCGTCCAGCCCATTGCCCAGCCAGAAGTCGAATTTGCCGTCTTAGGGTGGACATATTGCCTGAAGACCCCATCGTATTCAAGGATCGCCCTTTGGTAAAATTCGCTGGTTGGAACTGTGCCTGAGGTGACGATATTGAGTACTGTTCCAGTACTATTCGTGAGGTAGACCTGACCACTTTGATTGAATATCAACTGGAAGCCGATACGTGGGGTGCTGGCGGTGGCGCTGGCCCAGTAAGCATCTGAGGGTTTCAACGGGGTAGGAGTGGCATAGAGCACGAGATTTCCGTCGGTTTGCAGTGTAAAGAGGAATCTCCCGGCGGAGTAATTCATTTCGGAATAGCGAGCGTTAACTTTACTCCCTTGACCTAACTGTTGCGTAGGCAGTATAGTATCGGTCGGTTGGCTGAACGTATCCCACAAGTTGACGTGGTTCGTGCTCGCTAGGATGAAGTTCCCCGTGTTGAGCATGGCCGCATATGCTACACCGGTACCGATCAGGCTAGAAGACCACAGCTCTCTTCCTTTTGGGTCGGCAAGCACCAGTCCGTTGTCAGCGGTCAACCGGACTGTTGAACCTTCGGGTGCTAGATTACCGCCATTTGCCGACCAGACTATGGTTTTGTCCTCTATTTTCTCGAACCATATAGCCAACAAATGAGCCCCTCTTCCCATTTCCCGGAACCCAAAGGCGAACTCACCCGACGGCGAAAGCCAGGAAGAGTTCCTGTCATTCGCTGTTAACGAGGAGCCCAAGGTCAAGTTGCCGGAGGTCTGAGCTTCGGCGGAAAGTGGAAGTGGAACAAGTATTAGAAGGATTCCTAACATCACTGAAGCCATGTTAGATGAAACTTGCGTGCTCCTTGAGTTGAGCTACTTCAGCCTTATGAATGAAACCGGCATTCTTTATAGATCTTCCTTCCACTTTCTACGCTACCCGAGTCTCTCCCACAGCTAGTTTGAACCAAATCTGTGGACAGACTTTGCCCCTGTCAGCACGTGTATCTAGAATAATCTTATATTAGTGTTTCTTGTTTTTATTTCTTTTTTCCTTAAAGTATCTTATCAGTTCTATTAATATATTCAGCAAAGTTTACAAAAAATTATCTTATAATAGTATCATTGATATTAAATTTTTCTGGTGATAATATCTTTGTAAATTTAGTTTTGCTCATTTTCTTTATTTTTCCCTTTTTCTTTAGAGAAATCAACGGTGAAAGAAAACTTGTCAAATTTAGAATAAGGCAAGTATTCTCCATGTGCTTTCCGGGACCAAAAAATTTTCCAAGGATCACGCAAATTTCGAAGACTTTGACCAAACGTCGTACACGTTAAGTTGGAAATTTTATGAGATGAACGTGATGGAGAAGAAGGCACGCCCCGCAGTTGATTCAATCCCTGCGAATTCAAACCGAGTATGAGTTGCTTTATGGAAGTTGAATTTTTCAATCATAATGGCAGATATGCTCGGAGGGACGCGGAAATTTGCTTTATAGTCCCGTGTCCAGCTTGTGCTCGATGGACGTGGTCTGTGGCGTGGTGGTTGACTCAATGCTTGGAATATGATGGGTCTTGTGTAACTTGGAGAGGAATGGCTACAACAATTATGAATATACATAGTTCCGGCAGATAATCTACAAAAAAATTGATACAGGAGTTTCGGGTTTTGAATCCGATATGTTTGGTTAAATGGATTTCGTAGAGACATAAAGATATCATGCTCATGGACTTAAAAACATCATGCAATACTTATCACATCTAAGGGTGTATTTGTTTGAGGAAAAGTGTTTTCCGGAAATTCATTTTCCGGACTTTCGTCCATTTGGTTCGCTGAAAATGATTAATCAACCGAAAACACTTTCCGATCAAGGAAAGCATTCATGTATAAATTTAGGAAAGTGAATTCCCTAATATAAGAATGTGAAAACACTTTCTGGAATTGCTTATCTTGAATTTGTTAATATTTTCTTTTCTTTATTCTTTTCTTTCTTTTTATAATTTTTTTCTTTTCTTTCTTTTTTTCTTTTTCTTTTCTTTCTTTTTCTTTTTCCTTCTTCCTTCTTCCTTCCTCCACTGGTCGCCGGCCTCGGCGACGGCTAATGACCTGCCACAAGTGCGGGCCGACGAGGGAGGATGAAGGAAAAAGAAAAAGAAAAGAAAAGAAAATTTTAAAAACTAATTAAAAATTCGTTTTTTTGTTTTTGTCTAAGATAAAATCATGCGATTGAAATCATTTTCCAAGTGAGATCCAAACGCCATAAAACTTTTTCGATCAAAATCACCAAACAAAGGAAAAGTAACCATTTTCCTGGAAAATGAATTCCCGGAAAACATTTTCCAGAAACATTACGTTTTCTGCGAAACAAACGCACCCTAAAAGCAATTTGGTTTACATATAATTAATGTGATCAGTACACATAGAGGGAGTGTTTCTGTTTATAAATCACTCAATAAGAGAAAACTATCAACAGTATTCTGCATTGTTAATAGTTCTCTGCATCTCTAGCATCTCGGTCACACTAGAAGTATTCCTGCACCGACATGATAATGCAAGCCAAAACCTCCTGTTTATACATTTGGCCCCCAAATGAATCTCAATTAGTAAGGCAAAGGGCTAATTTTCTAGGGTTTGTAGGGTTCAAAAGTCGCACACGTTACTTCTGCTGACTTTAAACTTCGATTCAGTGCTCCGTATGTGATAAATGGACCACAACCGAATAACTATAGGGCGTCGAGGCCATGAAGGTTAGAGAAGGACCGACTTGAATAGAGCTTGGTTTAGTCACAGATTGGGTTGGATAGACACGGTTTTTGCTTGGGGACTCACTGTTGACACCTAAATTTTCACTTATTAGACTTTTCATAACATTCCATAAACTTAGGGATTTAACTTGTTAATCCTTAGCAAAAATATGTAAACTTGCATTATCTAATGTTCATGCTTCTCACTACATTTCATCGCAATTAGGGGCTTTGTCATCTTCGCTACATCATGGGAGATTTGACTTGACGAGAACATTGAAGCCTTGGATATCATTTTCCTCACCTCGTTTTTCCATTTCCACTCATACATCATTAACACAGTGGTTTACAAATGTTCACCTTGGGATTACTTGTAGTTCTAATGTGCATCATCAAAATCCTAAGGTGATAATTTACGCTTTCATTTAATAAAATGGGGGCCGGCCACATGAAGATGGAATTGGGCCAATTTTGAAATAGGGAATAGAGCCAACTTGCATATGAAGATGGAATTGAGCCACACGCTCTTAAATTGAGCATGCATTGGCCGGCCACCCGTGGAGGAAGCATGCATTGAATGGAATGGCCTCATGCATGCAAGGGAACGAGCTCATGATCGTCTAATAAGTTTCTGCTTCGCCAGGTGCATTCATGGGGGCATTCATCTACTTCTGTGAAATTGGTGCAAGCAGACTTTTCTAAAGTGAAACAACCAAAAGACAGAAGACCACGTTCTATAGATCAAGAATGACAAGAAAATGATAGCGGACGAGCTCGCAGATGCCATAGCCGACTAAGACAAATGACATCGAACCCATTAAGCTTCTGGTGCAAATTGATTGTTGGATTTTGATCTTCGGGATCTTTCCATTGTCTTGTCTTGGTATATTTTCTCGATGGATGAATCAAGAAGAAAGTTTGTTTGATTATGCTTCCAACTACGTGATTTGCGGACTGTGATTCCTTTGAACTAGAAGAAATTGGTTGCCAAAAAAGGAAGTGAGAGTCCTTTCTGTATGAATAAACAAGCAGCAGAACGGTTTAAATTGGGATTCCCAGGCACCGATCCACGCCTTGAGGATCAGCAAGTTTCATATGGTTCTAACCGTCTAATTTCGCAGATAAGATCTGTTTTGCTTGAATCGGATCAAAACACGGTTCTACTTCATCGAATGCAATTTTTATGAAGCAAAATTGTTGATGAAAATGCTTTGATGGAGCCATATCAGTTTTTCCCGTGACATAGAGGTATATGATCCCCATAGAATTCCTAAGAGATTCAACACAATAATGCCCGTGACTTTAAATTTTTTAATGAATGATTCTGCATCATTTGATATAGCTACTTGATCTCTCAACAATTTAAATCTCTCTTCAAAGTTGCATGTGGCCTCGTATGCAATCCCGTATGCCAACAATCGTCAACCCGTTCTCTCTTGAATACAAGTGAGGGAATGTTAAAGCTTGAGTAAGATTTAGCTTATTTAAGCAGGATCCATGTGAAGACATTATGAAAAAGTTTATTCTGGCTTAATAGCAGTTACAGACAATACAAATACTTTCCATGATTACACAGACACCAGTTGTCTTAATAAGCAAAATCATTTTGAACTGATAAAGAGCCTGGAGGGACTAAGACTTCAACAGCCCCTTCCAACATCTGAGTGATTTTCTTCATGGTTGGCCTCAAAGCCGGGTCCTCCTGGATGCACCACAGTGCTATCATCACAAATCTTCTCACCCTCTTTATGTCACTTGATGCCTCCTCATCACTCTCCACTATGACCCCGTTTGGTTCAGCATTCTTAATGCTTATTTGGGCTCTAAAGTCCCTTGGCCAAATGCAAATGGTGTTTGGTAATTTTTTTTACTCACTTTGGGGAGATGCAATTGCATTTGGAATGCTCCCCAAGTAGTCATGGCCACGGTTCGGAACCGGCCGGTTCCAGTTCGGAACTGGCGGTTCCGGTTCGTGGTCACGTGTGAACCGGAACTGCCCCTAGCTGTTCCGGTTCGTAATTTAAAAATTAAAAAAAATTATGAAATAAAAAAATAATGAATTATAAAAATATGAAATAATGAATTAGTCAATATAAATTATAATCAAAATGAAAATTGTAGGGGTGATCGGTTCCCGGTTCCGACCGGGAACCGAACCGATAAGACCAGTTATTTAATTTTAGAACTAGGAACCAGACCGGCAAATCATAGAACCGGGAACCGGACCATTGGTCCAGTCCGGTTCTAGGCGGTCCAATGGAACCCTTTGCTCTTAACTAGCAAAGGATCGTAGCCACAAAAGGCATACAACTTCACATTTTCATGGCTTGGCTTGGGTTTTATAAACAACCCCTTTGATGGTCTCTTCATTCCCATTTGATGTGGGACTCTTGGCATTTGCATGAAGACAAGCCAAAAGTCTCACATTGAAGGTGTTCAAGGCAAGCCGATAGTCTCATATCGAATGGGAATGAAGAGACAATCAAAGGGGTTGTTTATAAAACCCAAGCCAAGCCTTGTAATTAGAGTTCAATACACCCAAGCCAAGCATTGTAATTGGAGATCAATGCACTTACAATGCATGGCAATTAGAGTTCAATTTGTTTTATAAAAAAAAATTTAAATAATGACTTTTTTTAAAAAAAAATTTCATTATTATTTTTTTTTTTTTAAATAATTTGGAACCGGAACCGGAACCGGGCCCGTAGGCCACGGTCCGGATCCGATTTTGAACCGCGGGTCTGGTCAATGGGCCAGACTCGGGTTTGACCGGGCCGAAACCGTCCCTACCTTTGGCCAATGCTCCTCCGGAGGTACTTTGGGAAGTTGCATTTTCGGAATGCAACTTGCACTGTTCATCAACACTGTTCATCTTCCCCAGACCGAGCTCCGGCGACCACCGCCTAAGGGCTAGCCCGACCCCGGCGACCATCACCTGGGGGTTGCGCGACCCCGGCGACCGCCGCCTGGGGTCGGCCGGGGTCAGCGCGACCCGCACCAAGCGTTGGCCCTGGGTCGCGCTGACCCCTGGCGACGCCCGAGGTCCGGCGACCCCAAAGGGCGGCGGTCGCCGGGTCGCGCGACCCCGAGGAGGTGGTGGCCGGCGACCAGATCTGACCGTCGGCGGTTGGCCGGCGACCAGATCTGGCCGGCGGCGGTGGCCGGTGGTTTAGCTCCACCGGAGCTTTTTTTTTTTTTTTTAAATATTAGCAAAAGTCCTTTAGCCCAAGTTGATTTTAAAAAACACTTACCAAACACTACTTGCATTTCGAAAAACCCCTTTAGCCCAAAAGTATTTGCATTCCCCTAAAGTCGAACCAAACGGGCCCTATCTCATGCACGGTCCCCTCATGGTAGAAGTCATACACCCAGTCGACCAGCACAATTTCAACTTCAATTTCAGCTTCCGGCTCATAGTTCTTTCTGTTGGAAAAAATATGCTCCTCCGAATTTGTAGAAGAAAAAAAAACTTCAACTTCAAACGGGATGAACAACGAAGTCAGACTTTGAGGCGTGATATCACTTTCTTTAAGGAATTATTTGCCCCACGAAGTTGCTAATGGTCACCGGCAAATTTCCTTGCAGGATACAACAAAGTCTCGATTGAGAATACCGAATAGCAATTTCGGTATATCTCCAGAGTCTCTCTAGGGAAACAATTAGAAAAGATGGTTGTATATCTCTTTTTAAGAAAAAATAGTTGTTCAACTTGAAGAAGTTATTTTTGTTGAACAAACATAACCTTTCGAATGTGAGGAAGTTATGTCCGAACAGACACAATCTTCCAAAGGTTGCAAACGCGCCTAATAACCGTTAGGCAGAAAATAAAAATTCGAAATTAAATTATTAAAAAATAACCGCCACTCTATTGCGAACAGTCACACTGTTTCAATAGGACAAAACAGTTATTTTATAATAATAAATTCGAAATTTAATAAATAAAAATTAATGATCGTTGATTAGTACCAAATCTCATCCATGTGCGCACTCACATCCTTTTGATGTGGGACAAGGCACCTTTTCGTTTGTTTTACAAACAAACTACCAATAATCCCCCACTTTGTAAAACAAAATTGAAATAAAACGTTAAAAATATACAGCCAAAATTTCCATGAGATTAATATACATACATAAAGGTCTCTTTCGAGTTAAACCTTTACTTAGTGCAAGTATCTCAAAACTCTATCGAAGTGACAAGTAGATTGGCTTTAAACTTGTACTTTTAAATAATAGACTCGGACATACCACACATATAATAACCTCTTGTTTCAGCAAGAAGTTCTATATTACTCAGCACTATTATGGCCATATGCTTGTACCTGTTTCATTAGCTCTCTAGAAAGCAACACCAACTTTCGTAAGAAGCGACACCACTTCTAAGCTCATATAGGTGAAGTATCTTTCATGTGTTTCTGTTACTAATAACACATTTGAACCATACTTCATTAAGAATTTAATTCAACCTACAAACGTAAGAGACGATATTGACTTCTCATGTCTGGGCTAGCGTCAATATCAAACAATCACATTCAGTAACTTGTTCTTACCCATTAAACCTTGTAACTAGTGATGTTCTAGAAAAAAGGTTGGGTTACCATTACTGGTGATTTTAATTAAAGGGTTTCAACCCTGTTTCTTGTGAGGTCATATTTACCATGTCTCTTGGTAAAGCCTTTGTCAAGGAATCAGCTAGATTATTGCTTGACCTCACGTAGACAATTGTTACGGTACCATCTTTAATCCATTGTCTCAAGTACTTGTGTCTTAGACTAATATGTCTAGACTTATCATTATAAGTGCTATTATAAGCTCTTGCCAAAATAGCTTAACTATCACAATCGATAGACATATGAGGCATAGGACTAGGTCATAAGTTGATATCCAACAACAAATTCCTAATCCATTCAGCCTCTTTCTCAATTGTTACTAAAGTAACAATTCAAATTCCATAGTTGAGTGAGTTATACACATTTGTTTCTTGCTCGTCCAAGAAACAACACAACCATCAAATGTGAAAATCCATCTAATAGTGGATTGTTTATCACCCACGCTTGTAATCCAATTAGTATCGGTGTATCCTCCTAATACAACCGAATAATTATTATAGAGCAGTCCTAAATTTTTAGTTCTCTATAACAACAAAAACTTCGGGTAATAGCTTTCCAATGTTCTATACATGGATTACAAATATATTTACTCAACTTACACACGAAATAAGCAATATCAGGTCTAATACAATGCATCGCATACATTAAAGACCCTATAACACTTGCATATTCAAGTTGTGCCACAACTCTACTAGTATTATAATTTAATTTAATACTGGAATCAAATGGATTACTCATATTTTTGAAACCAAGATGTTGAAATTCATTCAATATTTTTTCAGTGTAATCACATTGGCACAAAGAATAACCCCCACTATGTCTTTTAACTTTAATACCTAAGATAGTATCTACTTCACCCAAATCTTTCATTTTAAACATGAAAGTTATATACTTCTAAGTCTCAATAATTTCAATTATATTGGCTCCAAAATAAGCGTATCATCAATAAAAAAATCACCAACCTGCCACCCTGGCTCATCACTTCTAGCTCGATCTCAAGAAGTGCTTTCATCTGCTTGGAGACATCTGGTATCGAAAAATTGGCAAATGAACTAACAACGTTGACTCCTTATGGTTTCCTTCTCTGACCAGATGGAGCATAACAAACACATTATAATTTATATAGCCAGGATCCATGTAATCGCGCACCATCTCCGGGAAAGCACTCGTGATAGAATCAAGTTCCACGTGATAGTTAACAAACCACCCAGAATAATCTTGAACCTCCTACTCCCCCGATTCTCTGAAATGGGAAGTCTTGGCATTGTCCCAAACTGCTCTTTCTAGACATCAAAGCAAAGGGAAGCCCCCGTTGGACTAATCCAATGAACCCTACCATTCCAAAAGACACCATTGTCGAACACCATATCGAATGGAGTGACAAAAAGAGACTCGGAAAACTTCCTTTCGTGGTCTCGAGAAAGGTAAATCTCAATTTGATAACAGTATACGGATTCCATAGTATTTCTAAAATAGCAACCGCCTCCCCAAACCTCTCGAACTCAATATAACAAGTTATCATTGCAGTCCACGAAATCACATTCTTGTCGAGAATATCGCCACAAACACCTTGTACGCATCTTCGAAATATCTGCATTTCATATAAAAGCAGAGCAAACCGGTCTTGACATAGACATCGCAATCTGGACCCATCTTCACCACGAGAGTGTGCATCCTCCAGCCGAGCTTGAAGTCCAAAAGCCTTGTGCACGCCTTGAAGACGAAAGGGAGAGTGAAGTAATCGGGCAATAAACCATCCTTTCGCATTAAGCGGTAAAAGTCCACAGCCTCGCCGAAATGGTCATTTGAGACCAAGGTAAATATCATGTGAGATGAGAATATCAGATCAGATCAGCACAACCACATATGATTTCCCGCCAATGTGATCGTCATCCAGTCAACTGCATTCGTGACTTCCTTCAAAGAAAAATCAGAGAATACTGAAAGAATAGCTAGTCCACAACCAGAAACCGATTGAATAATAGATACTGGAGCCTGAGATAAAGCTATCGACATCAGCAATGCTCCAAGTATGTCCATCAAAAACCCAACGGCCCAATCTCTGTTGAGAGCATATGCTCTAATAACCTTGAGCTTGAAAAAGAGGGGACAAAATGGCCGTGCTCTTCTTTTGAAAAACCTTCCCGATGTTATTGCCTGCGGTGTCCACCAACGTCAGACAAATCGACTCCAACATCTCTCTCTCTCTCTCTCTCTCTCTCTCTCTCTCTCTCTCTCTCTCTCTCTCAAAAGTGACCCAGAATCAGAGAGAAGAAGAAGAAGGGAAATAAATTTGCAAGATCTGTGCTTTGGATTTGGATTCGGTGATATACCGTTCGGAGGTTCTGATGCCAATTACGTTTCACGTTACCTCTTCGTTTGCGTTGGTTTGGTTCCACAAGATAATTCCACATCCTCCTCCTTGGCACGTCTAACTTGGCATCACCAACCACACACTCAATCATGCCATCTCCACAAATCGCCATGGAATGTGTAGAAAACAAAAAGGATTACGCAATTTGTATGCGATTAGGTAATCAAAGTCTGACTCCATCGTTGCCCAAATAATTCCTTAAAATTGTTGGAAAAATTATGCTCCTCCGAATTTGTAGAAGAAAAGAAACTTCAACTTCAAACGGGATAAACAACGAAGTCAGACTTTGAGACGTGATATCACTTTCTTTAAGGAATTATTTGCCCCACGAAGTTGCTAATGGTCACCGGCAAATTTCCTCCAGGATACAACAAAGTCTCGATTGAGAATACCGAATAGCAATTTCGGTATATCTCTAGAGTCTCTCTAGGGAAACAATTAGAAAAGATGGTTGTATATCTCTTTTTAAGAAAAAATAGTTGTTCAACTTGAAGAAGTTATTTTAGTTGAACAAACATAACCTTTCGAATGTGAGGAAGTTATGTCCGAACAGACACAATCTTCCAAAGGTTGCAAACGTGCCTAATAACCATTAGGCAAAAAATAAAAATTCGAAATTAAATTATTAAAAAATAACCGCCACTCTATTGCGAACAGTCACACTGTTTCAATAGGACAAAACAGTTATTTTATAATAATAAATTCGAAATTTAATAAATAAAAATTAATGATCGTTGATTAGTGACAAATATCGTCCACGTGCGCACTCACATCCTTTTGATGTGGGACAAGACACCTTTTTGTTTGTTTTACAAACAAACTACCCTTTCTGCAGCAGATGAGCTCTAGCAACAAAATGCCAAAGCTGTAAACGTCTACTTTGCTAGAAATAGGCATATTCCTGAACCAGTCTGGCGCTAAATAACCTCTCGTTCCTCTGATTCCAGTGGTGGTTCGTGTTTGGTTCGCCATCAAGAGCTTAGCTAATCCGAAGTCTGATATTTTTGCAGAGAGAAAGCCATCAAGAAGAATATTTTGCGGCTTGATGTCGCAGTGGATTATATGCCTGGCGCAATCATCATGCAAGTAAGAGAGCCCCTGCGCAACACCACAGGCAATTTCTACTCTTTTGTACCAGCTGGGCCTTGAAGCGCCAAATAGAAAATCTGCCAAACTGCCGTTGCTCATGAATTCATACACCAGTAGTCGGTGTTGACCTTCATTGCAGAATCCAAGCAACTGCACTAAGTTTTTGTGGTTAGTTCAGCCAATTGCACTCACTTCACTTTCAAACTCCTTTTCACTTTCTCCGGTCTTTGTCGCCAACACTTTTACTGCCACAAAGTTTGTACCCTCGGATCCAAGAACACCTTTGTACACTGTTCCACAAGCACCCCTACCCAGTTCTTCTTTGAATCCATCTATTGCTTGTTGAAGCTCCCGATAAGTGAAAATCTGCGTGCCTGTGGCTTGGTTGATCTGGACTGGTCGTGAAAACTTAGAATCCCTAGATCGGAAGCTTTTATAAATTAAATAGCTAATGAGTAACAGAAAGGTCACAAACACAGAGCTACTCAACAGCACTGATCCGATGATAATCAGAGTAGAATTCTTGTTTCCGTTTCCTGTAGATTTTGAAGTCGAGTTTTGTATCCTGACCTTGATCAGAGCTTTTCCAATCTCACTAGGAACCATCCGTCCATTTGAAAGAGGAATCTTCTTTTTCCAGCAAATTCCGTCGCCGAAAATAGCAACTGCGCAAAAACAATCAGCCAAGCAAGCCTCTCTGCACCAGTCCTCGGTTTGTGCCGTACTACGCTCGTAATCAGACAGTGGCCAGTTTGTATTGAGCATGTGCTGGAAAGTGAACTGGCCTGTTTCCGGCCTACTTCCGTCACAACTTTGTGGTATGAAGTCCTGTCTGCATCCGTTCATCTCGTTCGTTGAATCTAACAGAGTATATCCAGGTGGGCAGTGGCATCGGGGCCTCCGAATCTTATCGTCTCCAAGAGCACAGTAGCTGTTGAAGCCACAAACTCCAGGACCGATATTTTGGGTGATGCTCGTGCATATATTTGGAGGGACCGGGGAAGAGACCATCGACCAGGCCATTGCCCAGCCAGAACTCGAAGTTGCGGTCTTAGGGTGGACATATTGCCTGAAGACCCCATCGTATTCAAGGATCGCTCTTTGGTAAAATCCGCTGGTTTGAATTGGGTCCGAGGTGAAGATATTGAGTATTGTTCCATTCCTATCCACGAGGTAGACCTGACCACTTTGATTGAATATCAACCGGGAGCCGACACCTGGGTATTGGTGGCCCAATATGCATCTGAGACGACGAACGGGGTAGGAGTGGGATAGAGCACGAGATTGCCGTCGGTTTGCAGTATCAAGTGGAATCTCCCGGCTGAGTAATTCATTTCGGAATAGCGAGCATTAACTATACTCCCTTGACCTAACTGTTGCGTAGGCAGTATGGTGTCGGTCGGTTGGCTGACCGTATCCCACAATTTGACGCGGTTCGTGCTTGCTAGGATGAAGTTGCCCGTGTCGAGCATGGCCGCATATGCTACGCCGGTGCCGGTCAGGCTAGAAGACCACAGCTCTCTTCCTTTTGGGTCGGCAAGCACCAGTCCGTTGTCGGCGGTCAACTGGACTGTCGAACCTTCGGGTGCTAGATTACCGCCATTCGCCGACCAGACTATGGTTTTGTCCTCTATTTTCTCGAACCATATAGCCAACAAATGAGCTCCACTTCCCATTCTCCCGAACCCGAAGGCGAACTCGCGCGACGGCGAAAGCCAGGAAGAGTTCCTGTCATCCGCCGTTAACGAGTGGCCCAAGGTTAGGTTGCCGGAGGTCTGAGCTTCGGCAGAAAGTGGAAGTGGAACAAGTAGTAGAAAGATTCCGAGTATCACTGAAGCCATATTAGATGAAACTTGCGTGCTCCTTGAGTTGAGCTTCTTCAGCCTTAAAGATGAAACCAGCGTTCTTCATTGCGTGCTCCGGTCGTTCAGGGCACGTGAGAGAGGTAACTATTCCTTCTCCGTGTAGATGCGATCGCTCCTTTTTTTCGCCGCAGCTTAGTTTGAACCAAATAGGCGGACAGACTTTTCCCATGTCAACACATATATCTATCTAGAATAATAATTTTGCCAAATGTTCTGAAGTTTTATAAAAGCTCCATCTATAGTAAAAGCAAATGATTGATCAAAATATGAGGTGATATTTGTAAATATATCTTAGGGTTAATATCACGAAAAACCTCAAACTGGTACACCCCTGATAAATTTATCCTAAACTAATTTTTTTATCACCAAAAACCACAAACCGGTACATTTGTGACAAATTTACCCTCCGTTAGTTTCCATTAAATTGGATTAATACCATGAAAAACCCCGAACTAGTACACCCATCAACTGTCACGTGTCATTCAACTCAGTAATTTGACGGTAAATTTACTAGAAACTAACGTAGGGTAAATTTGTCATAGGTGTACCAATTTGAGGTTTTTGGCGATAAAAAAAATTAGTTTTTGATAAATTTATTACAGATGTATCACTTGGATTTTTCGTGATATTAACCATATATTTTATTAAGTATATAATGAGTATCCAATTTTTGTGATTTGATCTTTTTGTTATTGAGGCTTTTTTCCTTTTTACTTTTGTTTCTTTTTTCTTAAAGTATCTTATTAGTTCTATTAATATATTCAGCAAAGTTTAAAAAAGAATTATCTTATAATAGTATCATTGATATTAATTTTTCTGATAATAATATCTTTGTGAATTTATTTTTCTTCATTTTCTTTATTTTTCCTTTTTTTATATAGAAATTAATGGTGAAAGAGAACTTGTCAAATTTAGAAAAAGGCGAGTCACCTCTATAAGCATGCCAGGACCTGATATTTTCCAAGGAACGCACAAATTTGGAAGACTTTGACCAAAGGCCGTACACGTTTAGCACGAGATTTTATGAGATGAAATGAAAGTGATGGATAAGAAGGCAGGGCCCGCACTTGATTCAACCTTATGAATTCAAACCGCTTACAAGTAGCTTCGTGGAAATTGAATGTTTCAATCAAATTGAATATTCCAATCATGATCGCAGATATGAAAATTGAATGTTTCAATCAAATTGAATGTTTCAATCATGATCGCAGATATGCTCAGACACACTTGGAAATTTGCTTTGCAGTCTCGCGACCAGCATGCACTCGATGGATGTGGTTCGTGCCCGTGGCATTGTGGTGATTCAATGCTTAAAATGCGACGGGTCTTGTGCTAACTAGGAAGGGTTACAGCAGTGATGAATGAACATAATTCTGCAGACACTCTACAAGAGTTTGCACACAGGAGTTCCGGGTTTCGAAGCCAATGTGTCTTGTTAAATGGATGTCGTAGCGACATACAGATTTCATGCTCATGGACTTAACGACATCATGCAAAATTTACCACATCTAAAAGTAATTTGGTGTACATTTAGCGTAAGTAATCAGTACACAGGAGGGAGTGTTCCTGTTTATAAATTACTGCATAAGAGGGAAACTATCCACAGTTTTCCGCACATCTTTGATCTTATTGTCATTAGTCCCCTGCATCGTTAGCATCTCAGTCACAGCAGAAGTAATCCCGCACCGTTAAGATAATGCAAGCCAAAACTTCCTATTTTTACGTTCTATCCCGCAAATAAATTACAACCCGCCGCTTTCACAATGCTCGATTAGTAAGGCCAAGGGCTAATGTTCCAGGGTTTGTAGGGTTCAATCAGGGCCTGACCTTATAATGAAGTAGCTTCCAATAAGCTCTATGCTGCATGAATCCCACAAAATCTGGCCTGATTGAGCAGCAATTTTCCTGGATAAATTCCTGAATGCTCAACGGGCTATGCTAAGATAGTTTTAATAGGCGGGGAAACTGTAGTCTTAATCTCTTCCATCTGCTCCTAATGAGGGTTGGGTGCACTGCCAACACATGCTCGGGCATAAAATCATGTCTTGTTAATATGCCCACCACAGGCGATCTCTGCAATAAAAGAGTGTCGAGATTAAAATAAAAACATAAAAGAATATGTTCAACTAAAGCAGAAATATTTATGCACCCAGTCACATCAAAGTATCACACCAAATACTGGCAAGAGATGAGAAGAAAAATCAATTGTGATCCCTCACCCTGATCTGCTCTGATTTTTAAGTGAAACTAGGACGCCACAAAATGTCAAGTAGCTGTATATACAGAAATTCAGCTAAACGGAGAGGAGAACATCCTAGTGCAAAGCTGAGCTAGTGAAGCCACATAAATATTTGGCAGTCTTCACCAAAGTCTTTTCACAGGGTTAAACTTGGACATAAGAAAGAGAATCAAGTGAAATAAGAATGGAAGAGGTGAGGGTGAGAACCAAGTACGTGAGTCCAAAGGAGGATGGTATT
Source organism: Syzygium oleosum (assembly GCF_021117445.2). NCBI lineage: Eukaryota > Viridiplantae > Streptophyta > Magnoliopsida > Myrtales > Myrtaceae > Syzygium > Syzygium oleosum. The sequence continues at coordinate 2,535,950 of NW_026607526.1, forward strand.
GATGTAATTCTGAAAAATGGCCCAATTTGCTGAAAAGAAGGAAGCATCGGTGTTTTTTATATATCGTCAACTGCATCAACCAAAAAGAAAAAGTCTATTTTGCAAGTAGATACAGGACTAGAGATATGAGCAAGATCACTGAATGACGGTGTAGAACTCTATTTACATTGGCAGTAGAGTATCTCGATGCAAAAGACAAAAATAGAAATAGAATAGCTTTTGATAGAATTAAAGAAGTGAAAATGGGAGCTTACGCCAGAGATTTTAGGGATCACCAGCAGATGTCTCAAGCCAACTTCACGGAATAGTATAAGAGCCTTTGCAAGTGACATCGTCTCCACAACTGTGTAAGGTGAAGCATTAGTAAATGGACGTAAATCCAAGAACATCTCCATTTCTTCTTCAGTCAATTCTATATCTTCTATCATGTTATTATGACCCGATCCCCTCTTCATGAAGTCCTCCGCTGAAATCTGCTTAAAGGCATCAATATCTGTCGGAACTGGATCAGACAAAAAAGCTTTCTTCTTTAAAAGCTCTGTCAGATGAGCACGGAGAATTAAACCATACAGAAAGGGGGACTCTGAATGTGGAGGTTTATCAATGACGGGAAACCCGTTGTGCCTTGTAGTTCGCAACACATGCACCACGTTAGCGACCTTCTCGATGCCATGAAACAGCTGAAGGGGCCCGCTCACTACATCACCAACAGTTAGTTGTCTCATAAATGGCTCGGCATGGGTCTCAAGGTACGGAAAGCCCTTTGCTTTCATGATAAGGTCATAGATGTTGCTGTCGAAAGCATCAGCTACTGTCTTTGAAATAAGAAGAACCACCATCATCAAGGGTAGCAACAGCAGATTGTTCGTCAGTTCCAAAAGGATTACACAAAGAGAAACTGTCATCCTCATAGATCCACCAAGAAAAGAAGCAGCACCCAGCACAGCAAAAAGACCATGGTTAAGATTGGAATGAGAACCGATCAACATTCCAACAAAACGCCCATAAGATGCACCAGTAACTATTACAGGAACAAAAAGGCCAGCGGGAGCAACAATGCCATAGCTAAGTATACTCAAGAAAAAACATGTGACAAAGAATATAATTATAGAAGAGTACTGGAACTCGTCGTCTGTGCCCTTGCTAAAGAGATTTTTTATTGCATCATCATTCGTGTTAAATATCAGGCTGGCAAGATCGTTGTAATGTCCGGGAGGACATTGAAACTTCTTGTAGTTGCCAGATCGGCCTATGGTGGGACAGGCTTCTCCAGCATCGATCGGACAAACTCGACAAGATGCCAGCCACGGTAGTCCAAACAGGAGACACGACGTGAAAATTGAAATCCAGCAAGCAAGCACAATTTTGCAGGGAATGCCCTTCCTGAAAGAAAGAAGTCATTGTTGCGATCAGTTGATCGTTACTGCATAATCACATATTTGTGATTACTGGTGAGGAAAGGAAAGGGAGCTTACTCGTTGATGAGGTTGTAGACACGAAGAACCTTCTCCAGCAAGAAGTTATACAAGCTGCCCAACAATCCACCTATTATACCAAGGAGAAGTACAGGAGGTACATCTACAATGTGATAGGCAACATTTGACGAGGTAACGCCATACATTATCAACCCTCCTTTCCCAAAAAGCCCACATTTTCCACTCAAACAGACGTCAATGAGAGCCCTTAGCACGATTGCCACTACAGCTGTAGTAAAGAAAGCTCTCCACACCAGGGCACTTCTCCACCTGTAAAAGAAAATAAAGATTATTCCGTGCAATGACATCACATACTGCCATGGAATATAAAATACTACAAGATCTCAGATAGTCAATAAGTTGCAGCGATATATCTCAAAACCAGATAATAAGAGCAAGGAGAGAGTGCAAACAACTTAAGCAAACACAGCCAAGAACCAAAAACGGGGAGAAACAGACTGGCTGATAGAACAGAAAGGAAGCCCAGAAGCATCTCTTCCTGGCAATCAGAATAAGTTAAAATAGGAATTCAAATAAACAGTTAATATCAGAACACCAGATTTCTGTACTTGACCAGCAATTTTTTACAGCTTTTCAGAACTAAGGTAAATACGACCTGCTAACAAGTCCGATATCCAGGACTTGTGAGAACAATGAGATTTTGAATCGCAAGGATTCTACTTGCTAAATAGACAAATGGAGGCATCAGAAGAAAGCAGCGTATCGGGACAATTCATCATACCAAGACGCCATCTCTTCAAGGGCGAACAGCAAACCACCAACCGGGGCACGAAATGCAGCAGCAATTCCAGCAGCTGATCCACATGTTACAAGGTCTCGCCGATCTCGATCGTTCTTAAAATACCGAAGCCACTTCCAAGTTAAACCATGTTTCTTTGACCCACCTTGACCCAATAGTGATGCGATACAAGCACCAGTGTGCACCAAGGGTCCAGCCTTGCCAACAAGAAGTGATGATGACACTGCAGAAATGCTCCCAATAATCTGACAATTGGAACATGTCCCATGAGACTCTCACAAACTTGACAGAGAACATCCTTAAAAGGCTATACCTTAAATGACAAATTAGCTAAACAGTTACACTTCCAGGAATAGCGGAAAATATGCAAATAAAGCTTGAACTAGCACAGTCATCACAAATTGAACTGTAAAAGAATCAGCCAAGCATAGTTCCTTTTCATCCAAAATATTTATATTCCTGAAGATAGTCAAAATTTTAAAAGGGTTTGCAATTTTAAGGATATTAAATAAGTTATATTTTAAGAGAGGATCCATGAAATTCCTCTTCTAGGTCAGCCAAGACAAATTCAGTCCTACATATTTCACTGGTCTCAAGGAAGTCTCTGAGAATTTTTGGGCCAGTATTGTCAACAAGCCGATCAGAAAAGATGGGTAGATTCATCCTGACCGCTTCAAGAGAGGGGAGTATGGAGAAAAGACGAGGTAATGGTTAATAGATTAAATAGATCAAGATAAAAACATACAGGATAAAAATGGCAATGTTCAATAGATATCATGCGTGCTAATCTGTAAAAAATCGTGTTAACTCAAGTGGCAACTCTACAACAAGCATAATCATGTTGATACTCTCTTACAAGCCAATTACTCTCGCCTCTCACATCCAGGATAGGAAGAGATGCTTGTGAAAACATCAATAAGGAAATTTCAAGATATATACAATCAGAAACTGACGAAGCGAGAAACCAAATGCATGAAATTTTACCTTTACAAACAATGTTCTCAATGTAAAAATTCCTGGTGCATCCACACCATTGAGGTAAGCCTTAACTTCCGGAATACCCGAACCAGCAGCAGCTGGTGACACCAATGCTGTGATAAGGGCCGCAAAAAGAGTGAGCCCGAAATTGGAAAGAGAAAAAACAAGAAAGGCCATTCCAAACCTGCAGGAGGAATTAGATGATATTATTAAGGTTTCTCTGCTTGGAAGGCGAAAAAACAAACTTTTACAAACAAAGCTAGTCCAATGCTTTATTTTCTGTAGTACTTAAGTCTCTGAGAAAACCAAACAGTTCTGATTGCAAGTTGCATTGACTCTGCATACATCCACAGATAACACAAGTCCACCAATTTAAACTAAGCCTAATTTGATCAATGCTCTTAATCTTAGATTACCTCAAAAACAAAACAAATAGCAATGATGTTAGTATTGATTTCATTACCTGCGTTCCAACATCATATTTGAAGTGATCACAAACTTAACTCCTGCAAGGTTCTCAACAGCAAGGTTGATGCAGAACCCAACAACACCGACAATCCCACCAATCAAAAAGCATAACAACCACTTCATAAATATGAACCGGAAAATCTGGCTCTTCCCTCTTGTCCTCCAATCTTGCTTGAAAAAATCATTCTCTGCAATCCTGCACCCAAGAATCAAGAATTCCCACGAAAAAATAACTAAAAAAGCTCCAATTTTTTGCAAGTTAAACAACTCGGGTACGGAAAAAGAACAGCGCGCTGATGAATCGAGTCTCGGGAAAAGACCCCAGAAAGGAAGTAAAACTTACTCATAGTCAAGGCTCTCAATTGGGCACACGTTGGCTCCGACAATGGCCACCTGCGAAGTGGAGTTTATGTTGGATCTTTGCAAGGTGAGTAACGGCTGCGTGAGCGATTCTGGGTCTCCATTGGATTCAGCCGCCATGGTTCTTACGGAAAAATTCCTATCTTCAGATGAATTGCAAAAGCATCAATCTCTCTCCCTCTCCCTCTCTCTCTCTCTCTCAATTGTGAAGCATCAACTTCAGTTCTTGCGGTTCAAGAACAAAGAAGCGTGGTCCAGGAATGAAAGAGGAAATCAGAAACCCCTGGAAAGAGTCCAAGAGACGGGCGCACAAAATCCGGACACGTCCAAGGAAGTGTCGAAAAAGAACAACCGAACCGAGGAGGTGGTGGTGTTCGAGAGGAACTAGTCCTTTTCTTGATTCGAATTGGCGTCAGGCGGCGGGTGGGGGGTGGGGGACAAGCGAGGAAGAGGAGGCGCGGCGGTGATGATCTGGTGCTGCTCAGGACCACGAGCTCCCTACCCTCGTCAGCCGCCGGTTTTAAAGCCCGATTGATGATCTGGCTTTGAACATCTAACTTTGAAGGGTAGGTGGTGTTTTACTATGGGATGATTTGCCCGTGTGGATCAGTGAAATCGAAAGTGCTGTTTTGGAGATCCATCCAAGAAACTAAATGCAAATGCAGCAGCTTGTTGTCCTGAGCAGGATCTTGGCTTGTGTACCATGTGGATTGGCCATCTCCGTTAGCAAACATGATTTGCTCTGAAATTCTTGAATATAATACCTCTCTCTCTCTCTTTATCCATCCAACATGTCATGTATCCTCGAAAGGGGCAAATTCGCATGTTGTTAATGTTGCCCAAGAGATGTTCCGGGTCATCTGATTTTGCACGTTCTTGGTCACTTTTTTTTTTACCATGAATTTTATGTTTCACGTGATTTTCTTTCTGGGATATGCACTCCTTGAACTTTTGTTTAGTGTTCAATGGGGTTTATAATTTCTTTTCTTTTCTTTTCTGTTGCATTTAGTCCTTGTAAATTTTCAATATAGATGCAATGTGATCCTTCTATTAAGTGCAGCACAAGATGATGTGCTTTTTTTGGCTGAGGGGGCTGCCCAGTTAGCATTGTAGGCTCTCGAGTTTTGTATGGATAAAACAATTGTACACCACATAGATGCGATGAGTACGGCATATGGTTTATCCAACTTCAAAGGGAATGATTCAATTCGAAGTTTTTTTTAGATGAGAAGCGGTTTGTTGATAGGGGGCCAAATATATGGTATTTAGAGGAGATTTGAATAATGTGGGTGTATCTTTTTTACAAAAATTTGGGGCATATAGTATGAGATTGTTTGGTATAATTTTCTCGTAACTATTATAGCATTGAGAAGCGGTTATGTAGATGTTTGGCAAACATCTCAGCAGTTACGGCACTTCCAAATACAGTAGTTTTTAAGACACTATCTCACTCAATTTCAAAAGGTTGCAATGATCTTCACGGCACATCTTTCAGCTATAGTAATACCAAACGGGCTCTTTGTGTAATTAATATTTACTAGTTGTGAACCTGTATATCATGCTTTAGTATTGATCTCCATTTTTCATAAGCACGATGCTATTCATGTTATCTTAATTTTCGTTACAACATATTATTTGAAGAAACCGTCATAGATTACATTTCTTCGGTTTTTAGAAAAAAAAAAGTCAATACTCAATTTAGATTATATACATGCTAATGCACTTCATCATCCAGAAAACAAACTTCACCATAAATCCTAATCCATTTATATGCTATCCAATCAAATCTTAAATAAGATCGGATCCTAAAATCTTAAAAGTATAGAAAAGCGTAATCGTGTCCAACCCTTCAATGAATGCAATTAATAGATTCAAAATCTTTGTTAAAAAATGCCGTCACATATTATCCTATATTGACAAATGTGATTTAAGTTAAACAGATTTAAGATTCGATTTCACTTCGTATAAATCTTATAACAGTTTTAAAGATTGTTAGTAAGATGATTTATTGGCCTAGTTTTGGTCAATCTAGTGCCAGCCTCCGAGGGAGAAAACGACATTCGAAAGTGGGCTCAACCAAGGAGTTGCTTCATGATCACTCTTACTAGGAAAGACCCAACTTTTTCCCCTCTGATTTTTGTAATGACGACAAAAATGGTCTCTGTCCTCCTGCGTGCCAAAAGGAAGCCGGAAGCTTCATAAGATGACCGTAGTTTCCAATTGTCCGATGTCTTTTGTCGCTTGACAGCAAAAAGGTGATTTGCCTTCTCCAACCTTACTTCCCAAAACGAGAAGATTGGTGCGTCATCTGCAAAATAATGTAAAACAAAATCATCGGAGCCATTGATCACATGGATCCCACATAGTTAACGGTTCGGATGGATTTTGCATAGCTAAAAAAATGTTATTTCTCACCGTAAATCGGTTCACTGGACTCTTAGCCTACTGAGAACTTGTTTTATCCTGCCTTTGATTACTCATCCCATGAATGAAGACTCGTGTAATGATATTTATGAAAATGTCGTACGGATATTGATTCACAAAATTCATCTATCAAATGAGTCGATAAATTCTAAGCTCATGCGGAAAAAAACCCACATAATGCTTTATCGAATCATTTTATAAGAAATTTGCAAATCATGGGATGCTCTAGCATTGCTCTTTAAAGTTTAAAGTACCCATTAAAGTTGTGTCCTTGTATGTCAAAAAGTGGAAGCCCGAAGCTTCTCAACATGGAGATAACAGTCAATGTCTTCAAGTGGCTTCTGCTACCTCGGACTGCTCCATGGCTATAGAATTCCTCCAGTGGCTATCATATATTCATACTCATCTCGAGTTCAAAATTCGTAAATATATGCTTAAACCGGTTAAAAGAATAAACCAAGCAACTAGCTATCATACTGATCAACATTTAACATCTGATAAGGTCTTTTAGGAGTTTCATTGAGAGGAGAAAACACGGATTGACCCCAACCACTGTCCTCGTCTCCTACTAGTTATTGTATATCACAAATTCATTGAAAATAACAACTTAAATCACAGTGAGAACATTTATCTGTCATGAGTCAGCAGTGATGGGAAAGATGCTTTATAATAATATTTCCGCCATCCGCTTGGCCAGAAGGTAGGTGATGGATTCTTTTTGGCTTCTCCCTGTCATTGGCAGGCATTGAACTTCATGTGAGGACTCCTGGATTTCTATAGTTTTTCCTGCGATAGATACAGAGGTTTGCAAAATGGACCGCCCAAATCAAGAACTACCCGGATCGGATCGAACTAACCGATTTGGTCCGGTTCCCGAGAGTGTCGATCCGATTCTCAATTCCTAAAAGTGAAACTGGTATCCGGGCGATTCGGTTCACGGTTCGAAAGGGAACCAAACTGACTACATATACTTTTTTTTTATTTCTTCAAAAAAAATTAATAAAATGTGAACGAAACCCTAAGTGAAGCACGTTTTTTAATTCGTCTTTTCAATTTGAGAATCATTACATACATATAACTCAATTCAACATAAAAAGATGGCATCAAGTAGTGAGAAAAAAAAAAGTTACTGATTCCATTGGACCGAACTGGTCCGGTTTCCGATTCTAGGACCAACCGGTCGAGTCCTTAGTTCTCAATTTTGGGAACCGATCCTCCTAGTCTGATTCCCGGTTCCATCTTGAAATCGAACTGGATCGAGAACCGATCACCCCTAGTTAGAAGTAGCCATATAGAGCTGAATTCTTGCCTGTATTCGAGTCTATTATATCGGATCTATAGCAACTCTCCATTTCGTGGAGACGACGGGTGGGGATCACGGGCGACCCACATAATGAAGAGTTGTAATGGACCCGAATACAAGCAAGCAATTCGCAACTAATAGAGGTTATCGTGTAAGTAATCTCTTTTTACTTTTGTGCGAAAAAAATAATAATACCAAGTGCTTAAGAAATCATGATGTGACAGGCTATTGTAAGACGCTAAATATCACCCACTCTCCGCTCTCGGAATATCATTTTTGTAACTCGGTTTTAGTATACCTGGCATGACTTGATACGTATAAATTGCTTTGCACGCTCTATTTTTCCCCTTTTCAGAGAGCAAATGTCTCGATCTTCTGGCTGAGAACATCAAAGTGGCCCATCTGATCCTACCTAGCTATGCTAACAACACAAAATGAGAGGAGGGAGGACTTAGGCTTTTGAGCTGCTTCAATGGCCACACTAAAACTCAATCACTTGTTCTGACCTAAAAAAAAAAAACTCAATCACGTGCCAATAGTATTGCAGCAAATTTTTCAACCTGATAGGTAGTAGCAACCTTGTCATTTACATGTCACACCGGCATCTAGTTTCGCTGCTTTGCGCGATAAATTTTTAGTTGGTGGAATGAGTAGGCATACGACTCAAAATGCAAACGAAACTCCCGGGACATGCGTAAGTGCAAGACTCGACTGGACCATGGGGTAAATCATGGCTGAGGTTTCAAATTATGATAACAGATCGGCGAATGCAACGAATCATAATGTATGAATCATGTAGAGTCCATGTGATTGTTTGCAAGATTTCAACTATCTCAAGCCATTCGCAAAATGTAATTTAATAGGTCACAACCATGCAAGTGCCTGGGATGCGTCTTAATGTCCTCTATCCCATCTATTACCAGCACCAGATGAATATTTTGGGCTATTTTCATTGCGAATTTGAAGAAACTAAAAGAGTGCCATTGCATGTTCCTAAGCACACCAAGTTGCCAACTTTAAAGTTTAAGAAATTCACCTTCATCCCAACATCTTAACCTAAAAAAGTACCTTTCGAATGGAATCTTCACCAGCTGATGTGGTCAACGCAACCATATTCTTGTTGCAAGATGCATATAAAAGGAAAAAAATGGTATGCCATATAAGTTCATGCCAGCATTCTAAAATTTATGGTGAGTAACGCCCAAAATGCCATATACGTACATCAAGAGCATGGGCAATTGTTTATGTCACAAACAACATCGTCCAGAAAAAGAAGAAAAAATCATTTCAGGGTGTTTCAATTAATTCATATCACATAGCTGGAGTAGGAATAATAGCTCGTTAATTGCGATATCCTCTAAAACAAGCTCACCTGCTTATCCCAGCAACACAGGCTACAAAGCAACACACAGATTAGCAGTGGCAAGAGATGCTATGCACCTAAATGTCCGCTGGATGCGAGACTATTAAACTGAACAAGACAGGTTCAGCTTAGCATTTTGCTTATTCAACTCCATTGAGTCAAAGAACAGTCCTAGTGAAAGCTTGAACTTCTGCTCAGTAAGCTAAAATTTGGCCCACTAAGCTTGTGAGATAATGCTTCTTCTTCAGTTTTCTTCTCCTTGCATTGGTTGCCCTGCATTACCACGAATCAGCAGCATGTTGAACATGTTTACACTCATAGATAGCATACGGCATGTGCAAGATGTTATAGTGACATTAAGCAGTGAAAAGTCCATGTCCGTCTCACAAACTGCTTTCTACCAATTAAGTTAAGCAGTTTCCAACTAAACGTCCTAAAAAGTTTGAGAAATCACGGGAGATCTAATTCTGTAGGATCTGTTTATCATTTCAAACGTGATAATAAAATTACCAGTTCCAAATCATGAATACTAGTTTCAGGTGACAACTGGTCAGACTCGAGCATTCCTCACCCTGAACCAAGAAACAAGTGGATTCTATACTATTGTAGTTCCCATTCTTGAAATGTGTTTTTAGAATAAGATTTAGAGGTCACTCCTATTAACCGAATGCATCATTTAGTCTACGGCTAACAAATGGGGCAGAGAGACAATAAAACTTACCAATATTGATTATGGAGTACAAAGGAGTCTGTTGCCACCTTTTTGCCATCATCATTTCGGTTCCAGTGGTAGAGTGCATGAGTTCTGTTCTTTATTTCCAGTGTTGAATGACCATAACTGGCTTCTCGAAATGCAGAATAATCTGGTTGTGGATCTCTAAACCTGCAAATACAATGAGATGGTACTCCGGATTAATCTTCTTTTCTGGATGAGATCTCGACAAGAAACACAACTTAACCTCACTTTTTGAGCACCACAGTACAAAAATGATGGCTGTAAGCCTGTTAGTCTCACTCACCTTCCAGCAAGGCCTTCCTGATTGCCTCCATCTCCAACAGTAATGTAGACAGGAGCTGACTCGTCCGGGACAGGGTAACGATCACCGGTTGACACATTGTAATGTATATTTGAGATCCGATACTAAGTATGAAAAGAAGAAGATTTATCAGATCTTTGCAGATCTTATGAGCTATTATGGTAGTTGAAAAGTGATTATTTCATTAGTAGAGTTCAATAATAGTCCGTTAATATGCTGTGTCCTTTCTCTCACTTAGAAGTAAATGGAAACCGCCCCGCAGGGGGGGGGGGGGGAGGGGGATGTGTGTGGGGGGGTGGTGGTGCGTTTAAACGTGCATTCAGGAACTGAAAACTTCTATATGCTCATCAGGCTAGCAGTTGTAAAAAAAAAAGCTCTTTGGTCTCATTCCCATATCTAAAAAAACACGTCTGGTATTTCTTCACTGTTTCTTCCCAATGTAGGATGCGTTCACCTTTGGTTGCTCACAATTCTCCAAATTATTGTCTGCTTAAACTATACTTTTCATCCCTGAGATAAGAGCCAAGTTTCATTTGTTCGTAAACTTTAGAATTTGACAATTGCACTCTTCAACTATCCTGGTAAAGAAATCAAGTTTAAACGTGCATTCAGGAACTGAAAACTTCTATATGCTCATCAGGGCTAGCAGTTGTAAAAAAAAAGCTCTTTGGTCTCATTCCCATATTTAAAAAAACACGTCTGGTATTTCTTCACTGTTTCTTCCCAATGTAGGATGCGTTCACCTTTGGTTGCTCACAATTCTCCCAATTATCGTCTGCTTAAACTATGCTTTTCATCCCTGAGATAAGAGCCAAGTTTCATTTGTTCCTAAACTTTAGAATTTGACAATTGCACTCTTCAACTACCCTGGTAAAGAGAAAGAGAGAGAGAGAGAGAGAGAGAGAGAGACCAAATTTCTATCGATATTATTAACATCATCTACTGTCTATGATGTGCACTCGCTCAAGCCACTCCAGTCACCAAAATCTTCCACCGGTTTAATTAGGCTATAGATTATGAAATTTTGCGTCTGTTGTAAAATAGGGGATTTTCAATTCCTAGAACTGAATTTTGTCAGTAGGTGATTATCGAGCACAAATCTACCACCAAGTGAGAAGTCACCAGATTGCAAGCATCACCCACTCTACAGCCCACGGATTTGATAAACTGAAAATATCTAGCTTCATGGACAAACAAAATCCTAGCAGCCTGGGTTGATTACAAAATATCCTAACTACAGAGAGGAAAAGATACTCGATCCTACAAGTACAAAGTTGATCTGACTTAATTATCACCCAATATGAAATCTGGGTCGAAGAAGTGATAATCTCTAATTTTCCTAGCCCTACAAAACACTAGGGCTTGAAAAAGAGACTGCTAAGTTATAAAACGTGTCAGTTGGCAGAGATGGTTTAAGGGAGTGACATGACAGATTGCCGATAAGAAAAATTGATAGTTCAAGGGGATTTTAACTAAGTTTTGTCCTTTTTCAAAAGTATGGACACTTCAAGAGTGTGATTGTCAAATTTAGAAGTTCAAAGACCAGAGTGAAACTCGGTTCAAAGTTCTGGGACCAGAAGTAAAGTTTGACCGTTTCTTTAACTTAGACTAAAAGTGGGCAGAAAGCAAATTCGTGGGCTCCATTGTTTTCAAAATTCAAAATTTCAGAAACTTGGAAGAATTTTGGAAAGTTGGAAAATAAATAGATCTCAGCGTTTCCCAACTCAAATAAAAAAAAAGGTGAAATTTGGTAAGCAATATACTGCATCACATTTTGTCAGTTTTCAAACAAAATGGAAGCAAAGTTCTAGAGAAACCTGATATATTAAAGTCAAGAAGTTATCAGATACATTTCTCGAAAAGTGAAAGCTGAAACCTTACAGTATTCCAGAATATAACTTTAAATAGAAAAGAGAATGTTTCTCCAAAAAGAGGGCACCTTAGTACTGTTGAGATCTTTATCCCTCATTAATTGGCTTCAACCACACTATTCTACTCTAAGTAATAAATTGTAGTTGCAGTCAATGCCAAGTATCCACCTAGAATGTTCCATAAATTATCTTGTCATGTCCCTAGAATGTGTCTCGATTATGAAGCAACTATGAGTGCATCCACGCCTATGTGCACTACCTTCATAGAAAATGCTACTATGCAAAAGTCATTAAGTAGATTGAGTATAAGAATCATACCGATCTTTCATAAGCATGGACGTGGCCAGCGAAAATAACATCAACTTTGCTTAGGACAAACCACCTCTCGAATACTGATCTCATACTTTCACCCTCCATGAAGTGAGCATCATTGCTATTGTAGTTTGGGACATGCATCAGTACAATGAGCCAAGGGGTCTTCTCCCTATCCACCCTTTTGAATTCTTCTCTTAGCCACCTCCATTGGGGTGTGTATTTCACTGTCATGGAGCTTCCATTGATCAGCAATAAATACAGAGAAAACAGGGCAAAATAATGTTCATGTCTATAATCAATAAACTTCGCAGTTTATTTGCCAGAAAACAGTTGCAAATGTCATCACGAGCAAAGTATAACCTCTGACATTCAATATACCGAGGGTAGAAAGACTGTAAGTTGTTGAGTCAAATATGCCGAAGACAGTTTCCTTTAAAGCAGCTTCTGTAGCAAATTTATTGTACAAGATGATATTTTTATGTCAAGTTGCTGTTTAGTATATGGTAGGATGAGGACCACAGACTAAAGGTGGGGCACATGAAAAGGGCTCCATTTAGCACTCTCAATATTGCTACAAGTAAATGTGCTCTATCAACTTATCTGATCAGCAGAAAGTTGTTCGTGACTGAACGTATAAGGAGATGGAAATTACCAAAGGGGGAATAGCTTGACAGCACAATAATATGGGCAGATGCACGTCTGATGGCATACCAAAGAGGACTAATGCTCCTGGATGCCAGATAAGGGGTAGCATACCGATAAAGGTATGACTTGAAAGGAATAACTTCCCCCTGCATGTGTTCAAGAAAAATTGGAGAAGAAAAGAAGTTTATTGAAACATAAATAGTCCCTGGAGATTACTTGAACAAGAAATTATACTAACATGTTCACATATTGATCCATGTCACATATGAGGAAAAATATTAGTAAAATATCAGAAAATATCATTTCAGTCTGATCAAATAGTGTAGCAGAATAAAACTGCAAACGATCGAAAATGTCTTCTGGAAAAAATAAAAATAAAAAAAACTAAAAAACGCCATTCAGCTACACCTTGAATATATCGGCAGGCATATGATTCTCTAATGTCTACACAAACTCGTTCACTTATTAAGTACATCCCTTTTCTTCCAATAAATTGACTTTAGTGCAAAAGAATTGCCACAAGATAAATCTACATGATTGAATAAGCTGAAAGGTTGATACAAATATAAAAGTACAAAACCAATGATAAATTTTTCATTGTGAAGTGCATAGACCATTCAACTGACAAGCCATCCAGCAACTAAAAAGAAGAAAAAACCTGTGAACCTCAACTTTAATGTTTATGTTCTTCTAATTTAGAACTCTGAGAAATCCCTGGGAAGTTATTTTTCTAGGTAATCATGTTTATTAATTGTTGTGGGAAAAAGAGTCTGACTTTGTTATAGAAACTTAAAAAAGTGCTTAGCTCTGTTCACCAACTCTACCACAACTCTACACAAGTCTAGCTGCAATGTACCTATTCCAAAACAAGTGGGAAGATTGTCGGAATAATTTAAGATGAAATTTCGCCCAGCTGCTCAAGAAAATCAATTATCTGAAAAATGTTTATCCTCTTTTCCTACAGGATGCTGGAGTAAGCCATTGCCGCTGACATTGTAGGACTTCTTTTCTCACAAACCCTCCTCCTAACTCTCACATGTCTTACCAAAGCCTGTGAAAAGCTAATCCAGAAAAGCTAGTCGGAGGACCCCAGTACTAAAACTAGTCTGCCCTCAAGCTTCAAATATAAGGGCGAGTGAGCACAAGTTGATGATCCAACATCGTATTACAATGTAGTCCTCAGACAATTTCCTTTTTCCCATTTGGTCCTCAAACTCAGTCTCAACTGGACTAATTCATGCATCCTCAGTTTGACCTTTTAGGCCAACTTGGTCACTAGGTTCATTGGATCAGCATAACAAACTGAACAACCTATGAGCCTAATAGAAGAAAATGCCCCAAGTTTCAGGAAAATAAAAACCCTATTCAACCAACCCCATTCTAAGTTTGATATTGCGATTACTTTTGTATATAATAAGTGGACCTGAATGCATGTTGGGAAATCCCCTATATTATCTTGAAGAAATAAAATAATCAAAGGCTACTAAAGCGTGCATTGGTTGTATAGAACTAGCCCGTAGATGCATTGGCCAATATGCACATAGAGTCCTACAGAAACATCTAAGAAGGTGAACAAAGTATGGGACGTTAAAAGGTGTCTAAAGCTGGATGGACCTGTGTAGAAGGTAAACGAGCTGTAGAACAAGGGATTCGCTGAGGCTTGGATGGACCAGTTAAAGGCAACAGCCATGTAGAATCAGAAGATGAGAAGTAACAGAGTGTAGAAGGTCAACATTAAGTTTATCGTGAAGTATGAATAGACTAAAAGGATCGTGTGCAGAAGCAGCTCTTGCTTCAGATGGAGTAGAATACGTATTGGGTGCTTCTACATTCCTGGTGAAGAGTGCCCAAAGCTCTTTCCAATTTGATTTAAATTCAAATTGGGGTCTAGTAACCAATTTCAAGGTCTGGAGTCCGCATAAAACAACCTAGAGAAAATCATAAGAGGTTTTTCCTCTTTCATGCAAGCAGTCAGACAGTCAGACAGCCTGCAAAAGCAGAAGCCTCTACTTCTGGAAATCTTCTGCCGCAAACTGGCGTGCAGTTTGTAGGTCTCCTGAGTAGAGAAGTGAGTCCAACAGATGCTTTGACACAGAGATGGCTTCCCACGGTTGGTTTGAAGATTGGAAAGCTATTTAAAGTGATCAAGGATTACTGAAGACTTTGGCGGAAATCAGTCTATTCTCACTGTCTTTGAATACTCTCATGGTTACACTTGTAAAAAACTCCTTTTGTACTCACCACGAGGTTTGTGCTTTCTTAGTATATAGGAAAAGAGAGTGTTTTATAAAGTTAGAGGTGCTTGCATTTGTAGAGCTATCTACCAAACTTCTTGTAGAAGCAGCACTATCTACAGACCGTAACATCTCTGAGATTACTGGTGGATCTCGGCCTTGTTTGTGGCCGTTAATCTAGGAGAGTAAATGTAAGCCAAATGGAAGGCGAAACCACTATACATCAGTTCGCAATATCTTCTATCTCTTCAACTATCTTATTAACTACTAGATAGAAGCATCTGCATTTGCACAACTATATTTCATTCTATAAAAGACTTTTTGCAACGCTTCCACAAAAAAGATTATAATTTAAAACAACCAATTCATCCCCTCTTGGTTGTGTTACCCTTATCAAAAAAGTTTGAGGTGCGATGCTTTCAATAGCTGGCTTATGTCTAAGAGTGGCAATTTATGTTGTGTCATGACAATTTGAACTGGTATTTCATGGAATTACTAAAATAAACAAAAAATCTATCACTATTTTGACAAATTGATCCTTCTAAAAACCTGGTCAATACTACTTCAGCTGTGTGGATTTTGAGTTAATTGTGCTCATCTTTTGTAACATTTTCTCAAGAACTTTCTAGTATCTAAGTCCTATTGCGTCCTCTTACCAAATTATCTCCCATATTTTTGTCAATGCTTTACTCCTACAAGCGTTTATCAAGATCCAATATGAAGAGGAAAAGGTGACTGACAATCAATATCCAAGAAGAAACATTAGATGACAGAATTATAACTATACTTAAGGTTGGACTTAATAGGAAATAGGAAATAGGAAAAACAACCTATAAACTTGCATATTGCCTCTAGGAAATCAATCATATTCCAGTAGATGTTCAACTATATGCATCATTTTAGTGTGCTTGTGCAGGAGTAATTTTGTATGTCTGCGGTATTGGTTGAAAGGCAATACTTTACCATGTATGGCATGTACTCAATCTCATGATTCCCAGCAGACCAGATCCAGGGTTGATACGCAGCACTTTTTTCAACAAAACGGCCCCAAGTATCCCACCTTAAGCCAACATCATCGTACTGATACCTATCAGCGTAAGATAGATCCCCAACAAATAACACAGCTTGAGCTCCACTGTGCATGTAATGCTCAAGAGTGGATAGAGAATTGTAAGTCTGGCCCATATCACCTGCAATATACAGTGATATCAAATAATAAACAGATTATAATCAGAACTTAGTGAGTGATGCGTTCATTAGAAATTATAGATAGCACTGAACCAAGATAGGAATGAATTCTGAATATCCCACATTACTCTTAGGGAGGCCTTCCAAGACAATAAAATTATGTTTAGGGCTATCCACTAATAAATGTTCCCAAAGGCTCAGCAGGATGACTGCTTGAGACCCTGTCTTTCCTTTGCCCACTTTTTGTTGTGGAAAGTACAAAAGACTGAATAAATATATTGCTTTATGCAACATGCCTCTATGTTAAAAAACAAAATTGCCAGATAAAAACTGGTTTAGGACCAAAGGAAACAATTTCAAGCACTGATTATTGACATAAAAATATGGTGCTTATAATGTAACAGGACAAGTTCTGGAAATTTCAATTAATTCTTCAGCTTCTTGCAACAAGAGTTTACTTGTCAATCAGGCACAATTTGCATCCTCCCAGAGCTCTGCATTTCCATGGATAATACCCTGCTTATCTAGGAAAAGGTGTTTGTTCAAACTAGTGAAATCACAACACTTCTACTATTCCTTCAATAAAAGGTGGTATGCATGAGCACGTACTCTCATGCTCTACAGATCCATATATGGGCATGCTCATGTGTTTATACATGGTGAAACAACTTACCAATGATCCCAAATTTGTATGGAGCATCCGGACCAATCTTTGGAGGTGTTTGAAACCAAAATTCTCGGGAAGAATCACCCTCTCCAATCTTGTAATAGTACTTGGTGTCATACTGAGAGAGAGAAAATATTAACAAGAATCTTATTCAAAACATTCTTTGTGAAGTAAACTTAGAGTCTCAAATATGCAGCTACTACCAGATAAAAATTGGAAATTCTATTCATATGAAATTCACAATAGAACAAGAACATTGTAAAAGTTTAACAATCTAGAGAATGGCAATAAGTGACCTTGAGGCTCTCAAGTAGACAGTGATGTATGTAACCAGACTTGTAATTGTGGAAGGTGTAGTTGGTCACGGTCCCTTCAGCAGAAAGAGTGTATCTTTCCGGAGATGTTCCAAAGTGAACTATACTCAAACCAGGTGCATCAGTAGTCACCCATGATACAATGACAGCCTTCCCATCGTAATCACCTTGTGTGATATGCACCTGCAATAGGATGTTTCAAAAGAAAACGATATCATCAGGGCTTTTACCAGAATATATAAAGGCGAGAAAAAGAACAGCAGCACGGGAAAAGATAAAGCATCCCTTATCAGTTATCACTGAAAAGTGAACTTCAAGCATCTCAAAACTCTAAACATCATTATGCAAGATACAGTAATTTAGGTCGAGAGACGGATGATGGAAAGATATTAGCTGACAATCCGTATGTCTCACTCTGTTGTCTCCCTTCATGAGTAGTTCCAACGTAAATTTTACCTTATATGAATAAGCTTCACAAGTATCAATGTTATGCAACACCATCTGCCTAATGAGAAATATAATCAAAAGTTGGAGGTACAGCACTAAGATCTGAAATTGCTTCTTTATTTATTCCACCATTTTTTTTACAAAATAATCGCCACTTATGAGTTCAAAGGAAAATGTACAGAGGGGAGCGGAAGAAAAACCGACATCTCTTCCCGTGAACAGATCACTATTGCTTACTTGTTGTGGTGCATTGTGACCTCTTGGGCACTGCAAAGGCTTTATTATCGAAGGAATGTCGACAGAAGGCCACTCTGATCTGATAAATGCACCGGTGATCCCACCATATACTCTGCCCCCATAGCTCAGGAAGGTGATTGCCAGGCTGAAAATAACTTGGATAAATCCAGGAAGGCCTGCTATTAACATCGCTCATCATGGTTCAAAATTGACACGATTACAATATACAATCACCTGCCAAAGAATTAATGCAAGAATCCGTTAATCATTGGATCAACTCCCCGAAAATGAATGATTTGAGTTGAAAATGAAATAGCACTTTAAGCATCCGAACATCTAATCCCAAGAATTACCACCAAATGGACCCACAACAACAATCGACCCATTTAGCAAATTCACGAAAATTTCCATTTTACCCCCCTTTTTCTATGCATCTTCCATGGACAAAATCATACTGTAGAAAACGATCAGAATTCTTGATGGACAGAGTCACCATCGCATGTCACTACACACCCATTCCCATCCCCATCCTCATTCCCTACTAACGAGCAAGAATCATGCCAGATTACCCTTCGAGAACCATGTTTAACAACACAAGCAGCTCAGTCGCCACAGGAACATTAGAAACGAAACAACGTTGCGCAGGGAGAAGGCCGAAAATCTTGCAAATCCAAATCGCTGGAACAAACCCAATTCAGCCAAACGCAGATGGGTCGTGTAAAGAGCGAGAGGAAACGAGTACCTTCAAGAATCACGCGCCAGAGAGGGAGGGGCTGTGAGTTTAAAGGTCGCTGCTTTAAAGGGTTGTTGAGGAGCAAGAAGTGCGAAAGGGAAGCTATAAGGTGGCGGCGTGGCTTGAGGTGGAGAGAGCTTTGAAACTCACATCTTTGTCGCGTAGTCCATTGTTTTGGGAATGCCTCGAGAATCAAGAACGGAATCTTAAGCCTGTGTTGTGAGATCAAGAACTGTTAGCAATGATCATCCATCAATGCCCTGCGACATTTGTCTGAACATGGATGGAATCGATCGAGGGTGGCCATTCTTTGCGCACGTGACTGTTCGGAGAAAAACGACAGTTTCGTGATGTCTTTGTAATGGAATGGCCGATTTTGTCCAAGAGTTGAAGCGCATCTCTCTCTCTCTCTCTCTCTCAGTGGTGCTTTGTCGCTACCCAATCAATTTTCGGTTCCTGGTCTACGTACACTTGTCAATTATTTCTGATTTTTTGTTTGAGTAATTTTTCTCCGAATTTGAAAAAAAGCAAAGATATGGTATGAGCAGAGAGATTAATTAGTATCATCCACGAAGGTTTGTGGAGCACTAAGTATGTCGATTAAATAAATACATCGCGACCCTCGTAGTTGGTGTAATTGGCTGATGGGTTTGGGGATTTTCTACATTATTCCTTCAAGGCCCCACCAATCATGCTAGAAATTCTATTTCTCAGTTTCCATCACCCACTTTCGATTAAAAACTATTTTTCTTAGTAATCATGATACTATTGCAAAACATCCTCGCATTAATAAACCACCATTGCTAATGTATTATACAGCTAAAGCACTAGTAGCGACTTCATAGGGGATGAACATGGGTTCAAAGCAGAATTGGGAACCTGTACCAAACCGGCCATAAAAACGGCCTGTTCCCGGTTCCCCGCGGTTACCGATCTAATTAATCGCTCCAACTAAAGTGAAATTCGTACTACGCACTTTCATTCCTAAATTCCTAGATAAGAACCAATCGGAACCGATTAACCAGATTATATATATTGGAAGTTGACGTATATATATTTTTATATTGTGATTCTTTTTCAGTTATCTAATGAATGATATTTTTATTTAATCTCTTCTTTTTTTTATAGATATGGATTGTTTTCACTTTGCTTAAACAAAAAATGAACCAAAAACAGAAGAAGAAATTGGCAGTACCCATATAGACCTGGAATCAATTCGGGAACGATTGACACGCATGGATTATATCCAAAAATACAAGGGAATCGTCAATAAGTAAAGAGATACAAATGGATTGAGTTTACCTGAACTAGATTGACTTCTTTGAAAACCGATTTAGTTTCTGTATTTGAGCGAAGAACTTCACTTCCTCGAGACCAAAGACCCACTGGACCAACCTGGGTCACGCCATGAAAAATTCCAAAACTTTGAATTCTCTTGTGTGTCTTTATTTATCTCTCTATTTTTCTGTTTTCTCCGACCTCACTGGGATTATTCGAGTTAAATGATCTAGCTTTACTTTTGGTTTTTGCAAAATCGAACCGAACCGAATCCCATTGCAGCCCTCGAACCGAACCAAATCTCGCTCGAACCAACATTAATCCCAACTGAAAAACCGAGCCTTGCTCTCCGTCCGGTTTTCGGTTTCTTTTTCTTTCTTTTTTATTTTTATTTTTGCTTCTCATCCGAGCATGGTTTTCGGTTTTGGGTTCCTCTTCTTCCTCCTCCTCGTCTCCTTCGTCCTCTTTCTCCTGTTCTTCCCCCTGACTACCATCTTCTTCCTCATCGTCATCTTCGTCGAAACCTTCATCGCCTGTCGCTTGTCGCTGGGTGGATCCAGGGTTATCTGGGGCAGGCACCGTCGGTGGGGTAAATCTGGGATCGTGAACGAGCAAGGCGCGGAGCCCATTGTGGAGACGGACAAGCTTATGGAGCCGTCGGTCATCGGGCGACTTGATGACGACGTCCTCCGACGAGAATGAAGGAGGGAGCCCCTCTTGTTCAGCACAGTCAAGGCCTGGCCTAGTCTTCTCTCTTGCTTTTCGTGGGGGAGAGGAAGAGAACTCAAATTTTTTTTACTTTATTATCCGAACTAAAATCGAAACCGAACCTGAATTCCACTTAATTTTCTTTGCCTTGGCCTTGGCCAGGCCCCAGTTCTGGCCTCGGCCTGGCCCCTGCCTCTACGACACCCCTAACTTGGACACTCCACTGCCCTCTCTCTCTCTCTCATGGCTGACTTCCCTCCTTGCTCACTACTGCGGCTAGGGCCCTCACCTGCTCGCGCCCCCCAGAACTCCTCGATCGGTTTTTGCAGTCTTTGCCTTACTCGCTCTCTCCCCATTTATCTTTACTTTCAACCATTTTTTTATTGCTCGTGCTATTTTGCTATAAAAGATGAAATAAAAAAAAAGAACAAAAAGAAAAACGGATTCCAAGTTAGGATGTTCTCCTGGGCAAGCAACAGAAACGATTCTAAGCTCCAAAGACCGGAACTGTTCTATTAAGGTAGGCTGAAACCATTCATCCTAGAATCAATCAATCTTTATTATATGTTTCGAGTTTGATGAAACCCGTACCGATCCTAAAACCGCCCGTCCGGGCGAGTTGCAACTTGCCTGTTTGACAAAAGCAGTTTATCCAATTTTCACTTGATCCGGGTTCCCCTATTTCCGGGCTTAAACCTATCTATCCCCGGCCGGGCCGGGCCGGCCCATTTACGGTCACCACCGCGCTCTTCTTCCCAGATCGCCGATCGAACTAAAAATCGTCGCCGTCGCGATCCACATTTTCCTCCAATCGGATCGACCGATTTAGGTTCCCAGCCCGCTTCGATCGCCTGATCCCGACCCAATTTCCAATCTCCCAATCCCCCCTTGTTCGATCTCGCAGCCTCCTTCGGTCCAATCGCCGCCGCCGCCGCCGCCGCCGTCGCCGGAACCCTAGGAAGATGGGGAAGAACGAGTTCCTCACGCCCAAGGCCATCGCCAACAGGATCAGCGCCATGGGGCCTCCAGATTCCCGGTGGTACTGCCAGATGCCAGAAGCGTGCCGCGACGAGAACGGCTTCAAGTGCCACTCGCATGAGCGAGAGCCACCAGCGCCAGATGCAGGTCTTCGGCCAGAACCCCACCGCATCGTCGACGGCTACTCCGAGGAGTCCGAGACCTCCTTCCCCGGAGTTAATACGTGAAGCGCAGCCACCGCTTCCAGCCGCGTCGCCGCCACCGTCGTTCACAACGAGTACATCCACGACGCCACCACGTCCACGGCGAACCCACGCAGTGGGCCACCCTGACCGAGTTCGTCGCCATCTCGGTGCAAGACCGGCAAGTGTAAGGTGGACGAGACGCCCAAGGGTTGGTTCATGACGTACATTGATCGGGATAGCGAGGCGCTGTTCAAGGAGAGGCAAAAGAACAAGAGGATTAAGGCGGATATGGTGGATGAGGAGAAGCAGGAGAAGGAGATATTGAAGCAGATCGAGCGGGCCGGGCAGTCGCTGCCGGCCGTGGCGCAGGCCGATGGGCCGGGGGCCGAACCCGCGAGGGAGGTGAATTTAGAGAACGGCGCGAAGATAGGATTCTCGCTCGCGAAACAGGAGGTTAAAGAACGAGGGGAGAGTTCCAAGTTGGTTTTCTTGGAGGGCGGAGAATTGTAGGGGGCGAGAAAGGAAGGGGCGGTCCGGGCGGCGAGCTGAAGAAGAGCACGGCGAAGTCCGCGCTCGAGGAGTTGATGAAAGAAGAGGAGAAGAAGTTAGGAGCGGGTTTAACAGGGAAGGACTATTGGTTGTGTGTGAAGGGATTGTTGTGAAGGGTGATGAGCAAGGCACTGGCTGATAAAGGCTATTACAAGCAGAAGGGGCTGTCTCGAAAGGTGATCGATAAGTATGTGGGCGAGATCGAGATGCTCGAGAACAAGTACGCATTGAGTGGGTGGACCAGAGGAGTTGAGACGGTGATTCCGCGAAATCGGGGCTTGTGAGGATTGTAAACGGGGCATATCGAGGCTCGACTGCGAGGCTGCTGGGGATTAATACGGAGAAATCTCTGCGCCAAAGTACAGATAGAGAAAGGGGTCCTATGATGGAGGGGTGATTCCTGCTGTTGAGTATGAAGATATATGTAAAGTTGTACAAATGAGGTTGGTGCTTAGTGCTTAGATATGATTGTTGAGATAACTCTGAATTTCTATGAGTCATACATCAAAATCAGTCTGCAAGGAAAATGGTTCTGATGATAATAAGCCCAAGATTCTTGGGGATTTGCATATGCCGGCTAACTCAGTGATTTATGCATCTTTGAATCTTCATCGGAAAGCTGTCTTACTTCTGCTTTGCTATGCTATGCCTTCTCTTGTATGTTTGGCTGTTTTTGCGATTATGCATGATGATGTTGAGTCAAGTGGGTAAATAAATCGTACATTGTCACCTAACTGTCTTGTGTTCATTAAATGCTACCCGGTTTTTCACGAAGATGTTGGGGGTTGGGGTACCGTTTTCCTACATGCAGACTCTGAGCATCCAGATTACCATACGTGTACCGAGTTATGTACTGTTTTCCAATATGCTTTTCGTGTTACTCATGATTGCTTTTGTTAGCCACCGGCAGCCTTTTTAGTCAATAATCTTTTCATCTTGTGTGACTCCTGACTCTATATCGACTATGGAGTGTGTTGTTTAGCTGGTATAACTTTTGTTTGTAATAGAGAAACGCCCTGGACCTTGGTACTGAATGGAGAATAGAAGTTTTGAAAGACGGAAAAAGAAAGATTTGGGGGAGACAGAGAGAGAGATCAGTGACATAATCTATTGCAGTAATTTACATGATATGATTGGAATGATGTTATCTGGATTAGTTGGCGAAGATGTTCGCGATTTATACCGTACTCCGAGCATCGAGATTACCATATGTGTACCGAGTTATTATGTATTGGTTTCCGAAGTACGCTTACATGTTACTCATAAGTCCATTCGTTGCCACCGTAGCTTATTTAGCTTCCAAATTCTTTTATCTTAGTGTGGACTTTTGGCTCTGTATCGACTATGCAGTGTGTTGATTAGCTGGTGCAACTTGTGTTTGTAAGAGAGGTCTTGACCTTCGTACTGAATGAGAAGGGGCGTTTTAAAAGAACGCAGAAAGAAAGATTTGGGGGAAGAGAGCCCAGTGACAATTTCTCGCAGTAATTTTACATGATAGGATTGAAAGATGTAGTCTGATTGGTGCCACGCAAATTTTGAGGATTTTGACTTACTGAACATCGTGAATGTGCAAGTGAATGAACAAGAGGAGTTTGAACATAAGTAGTTTCTTCCGTTTAATTAGGAATGCTATGTCCTTCATAGTTTCAAAAATTGAACCGTCATTTTCCTGTAATCTTAATGGTGAGTCTAAAGTTGACGCCATCTTTTCCACTCATTTTGTTTCCAACTGGAATTTGTGCTTGCCTCATTTAAATCAATACCATGTGCTCAGCGAACTGGAATTTGAGTTAGCCCCATGTTCCTTTTTCTATGCGTTATCCTTTAAAGGCAATCCTTTAAACGAAGAGCTTGATATTACATAAACGTATTTCCATGCTAGCAACTTATGACAGACAGATACAATTGGGGCCTCTACCAGCAGCAACCCTTGACCCAGCCAAATCTGCCATATACATTCATGGGGAGAAATTCCCAACTCAGGGAAGAACTGTCCAATATGAAACACGTCGATGCCACGTACAATTCAAGCGCGTTGAAATGAAGAAACTACCTCAGAAAATCAACGGAAAGCTAAACGATATTGTGAATTTGGACCGGTTTATTTGTTCTTGAGAACACTACTATCCGAGCAAACGTTGTCACAGATCAAGGTACGATGATGTTCATGAATTTCCTCTTTGCAAATGCTAACCACCACTTGTTTGGAGTCCCGTTAGGTCTATATGCAACGCCTCAGCAGCCTTCCGCTTGTTTCTTTCTCTTATCTGCTTTAGATAATTTTCTCTGAACAGCTCTGCATGCAGAGAGGGTATTAGTGGCGGAACAGATTATAAATATGGAATACGGCAATTGTGATGAGATTGCCAAACTGACATTTTTTCCTCGTATCCAAGCATAGGATTTAACAGGCAGCATTCAATTTGTCTGATTCTAATAACAAGTCCGACCCAGTTGTTTGTGAAAGTGAACAATGAACCGCATTTCAGACCATTTCTTTTGAAAATATATTTCTCCAGCTGCTCTATATCAGCCAGCTCAAGATCTTTTTTTCTGCTGTTCCCGAAGAAGCTTCAAATCACAATGTTCTCCGAAGTTGTTTATCATTTACCCTTTGGCCAAGCTCTTTTTAAAGTAATATTAAATGCCACAATGTTTAAATCTAGAGCAGGCAATCTTCCAGGAGAGTCAAATGCGCAACTCAACCAACTTTGCACCATCAGAGACATGCTATTGCAACAGAGAAGTTTCGATAGAAAAATCCAGCCTTCTAAGGCCGTTGGATCACAGACAGAGAAATACTTTGCGGAGCCTCACTCAACCAGGCTGCAACCTAGGACTGACACTACAAAGATACACAAAGGGGCACAACGCGAAGTATATACTCTCCCACACATTTCTGTTCAGCAGGCTGACAGCTGAAAGATAGATGTCAAACACCTTCTGACAGAACCCCCAAATATAGGCTTTAATTACTGTAAACCCATTCAGCACAGGACATGGTTGACAAAAACAGAGTCAAGTACTTCATAAGACCACCAGCACATGGACGCACTTCAGTGAGTGCATATGTACCCAGGACAACTTTATATGCCATCCGTCTAACGCTTGCAATCCTAAGTCGATTGCTTGCATTGGCAAAAAGGTTATTTTGAAATTCCTAGATGGATAAGGAAAACTGAACCGTACATCTAAAGAGCTAAATTGTTACTATGTAGAGGCACTAGTAGGAAACTAATGCAACTTCCCAACTTTAAGTTGAAGTTAGTAATTTGCACACCAAGATTAAATTCATACAGGAACGAACATGTTTGCCTCCGTTAACGTTTTCATCCAAAGCAATAGCTTTCTAAATTGAACACCCAATCGGATACCAGTTACCACCAGAATATGCTGCAGATGCCAGTATTGCACATTTAGAATAGTCGAATCAAATCAAACCACTTCCAAACCAATTAACTGAGGGAGGCAAAAACAGAGAAAAGCACAAATGAACGACGACTAATTGAGATGCTTAACATGTTCCAATCAATCAATCAAGTGGAAGGACAAGTATAAGATGAATATGCATATTGACGATAACTCATGAACGCAAGATATTATCAACTTTATATGACAAGAGCTCTTGCCTGCTTCCTGTGGAGACTGAGGCAAGGGGAAAAGGCCTGGAAAAGGGGAACCCAGATTCTCCAGGCACGTGGGACCTTCTCCAGACCCAAGTTAATGATAGCTTTGGTCCCTTCAGCCAAAGTTCTGCAGCCCTCTAGCCTCTTTTTAGTGCCACGTTGATGTAGAATGTCAAATAAATAAGGAGCTTATCCGCAGCACTCTTTATATCAAGTTCCTAAAGAAGACATTGGCCCGAAGAATGTGATTGTTTATCAACAATATCGGTTCTATCTGCAGAAAGCATGCATCAGAAACCAAGCACACAGAATAAAAATGTTTCAACTGATGAAATCAACTATTACGTTGCTCAGAAGTTGGAGCTGACCCTTTATATGGCTTTTTTAAGGGAAGCAAAGGACACCCACATGCCTTAGTAATCCCTTCCTCATTCAAAACTTGAATGGTAAACCTGCCCTGACAGCAATTTCTAAGCATAATCAGAAAAGGACACTATATATCCTGGAATTGCAGGAGACACAACCGAAGCAATGTAAAAAGCAATCTAAATGGACGATTACGTCGCAACTTTGCTCATCTTAGCAAAATTACACAAACAACGCATTGGTTCGAAGAACTTGCACTCCAATTTTATCTTTTAGAATGCAGATTCATTGCATTTAGTTAATTGCGAGCGTCACGTCTCATTCTGGTCATATCTAGATTGATCTGCATTGTCTAGTTCTTTCCTTGCTCTTTACATGGCATCTCTAAATTATACTCAAGGTGAAGGAAGCTACAAGGCCCTTTCTTTTGCAAGACTTAGGCCTCATCACCTTTCACCGGAGATGAAGACCAGAATTGACGCCAATTTCGGTCCAGTCTAGATATCATTTCCAA
The DNA here is from genome assembly GCF_021117445.2 of Syzygium oleosum. Lineage (NCBI taxonomy): Eukaryota > Viridiplantae > Streptophyta > Magnoliopsida > Myrtales > Myrtaceae > Syzygium > Syzygium oleosum. The sequence goes on from NW_026607526.1 coordinate 2,562,973, forward strand.
CTACATACGGAGAACATGAGCAGCTACCCAATTCTAGTCTCAGAATCATCTGTTCTTCCCCTACATTGTTTTGGTGCTTGCTGCTCAAAACATGGAGACGGATCTCATACCCCCATCAGGTTTATCTTGACACAATGCATTTCTCTTCTTGCCTCCTCCTCTTAGAGCTCGTTCTCTATCTCCACTAAATTTCCTAAAACCAATCTCCACATCTTTGACGAGCGCAATTACTGAAAAGCAAATCGCGATAAACGCCCCCGACAGAAAGATTGTCGACTGGAAACATAAGTTAAACGAGGTTCACATCACCGTACCATGCTGCTTCTCTGGCAATGCGATGCTCAAACTGCGACTGCCCAGAACGTCGAGTTCGTCGAATTCTCTGCATAAGCCGTAACACAAACAATCCATCAAAACAACCATCGCGTTGGAAGCAGCGACAGGACCCATCTCGCTACGCTCGCGGTCCGTCCGCAGCAAAATTTTGCTTTACCTGAGATGGGGACCGAGCGACGGCGAGCGGCCTGGGATCGATGTCGGTTCTCGGAGAGCCGATCGGAGGCGGTGGACAGATCGGCGTTGCCCGGCGAGCGTGGCTTCCGTCGACGGCTCCGCGATTCAACGGACGAGAATGAACGTACGATGACGACGACGACGACGACGACGATGATGGGAAGACGATGAAAGATTGAAGCGAATTCGGGGCGGTGTTTTGGCCCGAATCGGTGATGCGAAATGCGAGTCTGGGTCGGTACCCACTTAGCCCCGGGGCGGATCCCGATATGGACCGGTCGGGGCTCCCGTATCCACGGTTTTGGACAGCATTAGATTTGCGCCTTCTCTTCGGGCTTTAAAATATCTCTCCGAAAAATATTTTCCGATTTTCCGTTGCCTTGGCTGGAAAACGCTTCCGTAGGAAAATATTTTTCTTCCCCTCACAAAATAACCTAAGTCTACGAAAATGACTCCGCTCTTCAAATGAAATCATTTTCCGGACTCGGCTTCTTCTTCTTCTTCTTCACTAAGGTTACCGGCCACCGGCCGCCGCTGCCTCCAGGCCTGCCGCGCTTTCTGCCGCCGCTGTCACAACGCTTCGCGCCGCCACACGGGCGAAGGCCAAAATATTTTCCGAAACTTTTTCATATTGATCACAGAACACCGGAAAATTATGTTCCGGGAAAACATTTTCCAGGAAAATGACTTCCGGGAAAATATTTTCCAAAAGAAGAATATTTTCCGCCAAACGAACGGAGAAGATCAATTCCGTAACTTCGAATTATGTGATATGTGTGTGTGTGTGTATATATAGAGAGAAACATGATATTGCAGTTTCTAATGCTAACTTGACAATTGACATTGACCCTCTAATTAGATTTCGGAAGAGTAATAAATTAGGCATATAAAAAGATTACTCATATTTTCGAAAAACGCAATCACGACATCAAGATATTATCTTTCTTTATCCCTTTCTCCTCATACTCTAGAAGTAATAGGCAAAGGCAACAAAAGTTATTGACACTTTCCTTTTCGACGCTTATTCTTTCTTGCACTCTTCAATAATTTTTTGAAATTAGATGATTGGGTCTACTATAAAATTTATCCCCATGCAACATGTCGTCCCAAACCCTTACCATACCATCTTCCTTAAAAAGCATGATAAGGTTTTAAAGAGGTACGAATGATTTCCATGTTTTATTACGGTGCAACGTTTTGTTTTCGTTTTTGTGTTTTTGCCGTTGACCAAAGAGCTACAGGTTGAGTTCACGTTAAGGTGTCTTTTTTTTTTTTTTTGCTCTAGATCAAGTTTGCGATACTATGTATCGCATCTCTTTTTTCTACAAAGATGAGGATATGCGGCGTGATTAAAAATATCACATGACGTTACTTCTTTACAAGTGATAAAATTATGTATAAATCTTAAATAATCGATGAGGCTGACTCGTAGATTTAAGGAATGGAGATGAAACATACGTAGAGGATCGAGGCAAGTCAAAATATGAAGTATAGACGAACTATCCAAGATTGCACTTTTCTTTGATAGGCTAAAAAACAAAACATGCGAAATACTTAATCATGGTAACTATCCTAACAAAACCGAGGCAGTTTTATTTTTTTTTTAGTGTAAACTGAGGTGAATTTAGTAGTTTTGGGGATGGGAATAGGGCCGCCCTAAATAAAAAAAAAATAGAATTTTATCCCAAAGAGTTATGGAAGCACAAGAAAATACATAGTATAAAACTTGCCCCTATTGTTTGGCCTTCTCTATGAAGATTCTGTACTTGCATTGAAGTGAGAAAGTAGAAAACGTATGTCAATCTACGTGTCAATATAGTCAGAGCGTACGCCGATAGCAGCCCGGGCCGCCGTCCCGTCGCCGTCGTTCTTCGTCGCCGGCCCACTGCCAGCGGCGGCGACCGCTTCAACGTCTCCTTCGATCGCATGCCCCGAACCTCCTCGCCTCCGGTGAACTTCCGGGTATCTGATTCTTCCTCCTCCGTACTAGTATCTCGCTTCAACCCTCTGTCCCCTCGCCAAGAAGACGCGTGCGGGTCACATGCCCGGCTTGGTGCGACCAACTGGTCACATCTGTCGGCCGAAATTCCGTTAAAGTTCGTGTTTTTATTGGCTTGTCACGCCTCGTGTCTCTGTCACGATCGCCTGTACTGTCCTCGTCCCCAAGCTTCTTCCCATGTTTTTGGGAAGCGTCGAGGTTGGCGTGGGTGAAGATAGTTTTTGCAATATGCTAGCTGGGGGACCATGAATTTTGAAACTTAGTGCATTTGCTGGAAAGGAAAGGAAAGGAAAGGAAAGGAAAAGGTGTGGGTTGTAGATTCAATGAGAAGGGGCCTAAGTCGTGGCTTCTGCTTCTGGAAAAGAAAATTTGACGGAAAGTTGTTGATCATTCCCTTTGTTCTGGATTGCTATGTGAAAGGCTTTGGCACTAGTTTCACATATGAAGCGATGGGCTTTTAAAAGCCTCTAGTTGCTTCAGAAATGATGCCGTGATTAGATTGACGGTATTTGAGCATGAAAATGAGTATTTGACTTTGTTTTACAAGGCAACAAGCGTTTTCAAGCTCATATTTTTATGTTTGAGTCAAGAGATAATATTCTAAATGTCATTTTCAAGTGTACTAAGGATGCTTTCTTAATGCATTTCTAGTAGTCACTCCTCCTCATCTTTCTTTGCTTTGACACTGCAATTCAATAGAGGGGTGTGATTAGCTGGTAAAACTACGTTGAGAAAGAAGCCCATGGGCCTAGCAGTGAAGCTTTTGGCTGTCTAATGGATCAGTTGAAGCTGATCGGATATCAGCTCTTGTAGAAAGCAATGATCCTTACAAGAACCCGGAAAAGCTTTCAGAGTCATTGTCATTATAGATGTGGCTATTAGAGAAAAAATGCTTCCATGGTTTTGAGATTCCTCAAATTACCTGAGAATCCAGTTAGAGTGTGAACCGATGAGGAGAGAATTTTGGTCCCCGCTAGTAATGTTCTAGGCCATCTAGCCAGGGCTGTATGGAATGATGAGATGAACGGCGAGATTGAACGCCAGGTGTGCTACTTTTCTACTAAAGGAATCTTTTATGCTTTTTAAAAAAAAAAAAATTGTATTACGGATTTCTTTATTTCTGCAGTTCGAAATAGCTCTCTGATTGGCTGCATGGCGAGAGAGTGGACAGCATCATCGCCCTGTTGCTGTTCTTATCTTGAAAGCAAGCAATTTTACTAAGTTATTTTTCAGTCGGACGTTGTTGCCATAATAATTTCAAATAGAGGATAGAGAATTCTAGGGGGATTTGTCAAGATTTAATGGTGGAGGGATCGTTATTGTTGAGGGATTGTCTGCTTCTTTCTGTTGCACTTTTATTGCTGGCTTCATTCATTGGCTTTAATGATGTAGTATTTTTGTTCTCTGGTCTGATTTAGGAAATGGCTGAAAATGCGCTAACTGTCTTCTATGTCTCTGTACCTAAATTTGTCAAATCCATCTGGTTTGCTTTGGAGGGATCCAGAGGAGAAAGTACGAGAGCATGCTGTCGAGGCATTACGTGCTTGTTTTCGTGTTATTGAGTTCAAGGAAACACGCTGGCGTGGGCAATGGTTAGAAACTTCATTTGATATTATGCCCATTCCTAGTGCGCAAACGTACGTGATGTGGTTTTTGTCATATATGGAATTTCAGTTAGCACAGAGCATTTTTGGAATTTTTTTTTTTTTTTTTTTCCGAAAGCGGTTGAGCATTTCCACAAAGAAAGGCATAAAGTTCACATATTTCCATAAGAATCCTTTTTCCTGCTTTTTTCAGATCTTTCTTCCGAGAAACTAACTGAGTTGTCTGCCTTTGACATCCAGTGTCATTTGCTTCAGTTGATATTGTTATTGCAATCATTATTGTAAGTGCGATAATTGCTGTTGACCTTTCCCTTTTTTCTGTAGATGATGAGTAGGTTTGTTCATTTGTTGCTGTTTTAGATCACTTGCCTGTATTAAAGGAAGATTTTTGAACTTTAATGAGTCTAGTAGCCTTGCATTCCAACTTGGCTACCTAACCAACATTTTCTGTCTTGGTGCAGAGTGAAGTCTTGTTGATATTGAAGGTCTAACTTAGGGAATCATATTGACCAACAAATCAAAACCATTTAGGATGCAATAGAAGCTTAATGCCTCATTGATGAAGCACTCCATCTAGCAATTAAGCTGATATCTGATGCTTGCAGCAGTCCAAGCTCAATAATAGATGATTTGTGATTCCTTAGCTTGGAAAAAACTATGCACTGTATGCTCATATTCATTTAGTTTCCTTAAATTTCAAATCATTTGATACTATATTCTGTGTTCTTAATAGCTTCCAACCCGTATATATCCTCTGTAGCTGTCATCTTTGACAGGTACTATATTATGTTTGAGGCTACACAAGATGGCTTAGTAGAAATGCTCCTAT